>NW_024429230.1:1825000-2425000 GCF_017639785.1 Mesocricetus auratus | reverse complement strand
ATCTATGAGGATGACCCTAGCTAAGACTCCTAGCAATGGGGAATACGCAGCCTGAACCAGCCATCTCCTGTAACCAGGCAAGACTTCCAACGAAGAGACTGGGACACAAACCCAGTCACAAAACCTTTGACCTACAATTTGTCCTGCCTACAAGATGTGCTGGGGTAAAGGTGGTGCAGAAATTGTGAGAGTAACCATACTTTGAGAGGGAGCTCAACCCTGACACTCCCTGGAGAGCCAGGACCCAGAGTTGGGATAGCCCAGAGAACAAGGATGGAACCAAACATGACTGGGAAAAAAGTCAATGAGCTGATTCCTAATGACATTCTGCTACACTCATAGATTGATGCCTAGCCCAGTGGTCATCAGAGAGGCTTCACCCAGTAACTGATAGAAACAGATAGAGACCCACAGCCAAAAGGCAGAGCTCAGGGAATCCTGCAGAAGAGAGGAAGGAAGGATTGTAGGAGCCAGAGTTGTCAAGGACACCACAAGAAAACCCACAGAATCAACTATCCTGGGCTCAGAGGAGCTCACAGAGACTGAACCAAAAACCAGGGAGCCTGCATGGGACTGACCTAGGCCCTCCGCACATATGTTACAGTTGTGTAGCTTGGTCTTCTTGTGGGTCTCCTACCAGTGGGAGTAGGGGCTGCCTCTGACTCTGTCGCCTGCTTTTGGGACCCTTTTCCTCCTACTGGATTGTCTCCTCTAGCCACAGTAGAAGAGGTGCCGAGTCTCACTGCATCTTGATAGACCATGACTGGTTGATATTCATGGTAGACCTCTCCTCTTCTGAAGAGAAAGAGGAGAAAGAGTGGATTGGTAGTGGTGGCAGGGGTACTAAGGGAGAGGTGGGTGGGGAAACTATAGTTGGGATGCAAAACCAAAAGTAAATAAATAAACAAAAAGGGAACTTGTACTGTTTCTTGGGTGATTCTGACACAGGTGGTCTACAGACTAAGATCTGGAAACATCTGAGTCACCGTGCTTACCTTCCCATGGGGGGCGGGGGAAGAAAGGCCATTGCTCCTAAACCTTGCCAGGGCAGGTTCTCCTTAAAACAGCAAGTGCGGCTCCTCTGTAGTATGATAGTACTTGTTTACAGACTGATAAACAGTGCAGAAAAAGAGAAGTTTGCAGATGTAAGATCATCTGTTAAAAACCCAAACTGGAAAGGCAAGGGATAGATTAGTCTCCATTAAATTGGTCTCTATTGCAAAATTATCACCCACATCAAATGAAATATATTGTTTAATATAAGGACACCCCAAGAAATAAATACGATGTATAAAACGATTGCATCTATACTAGCTTTAACAATACATAATTAAGACAATAAATCTGCTGTAAGAAAACATCATGCAAGCCAGTCCTGTTCATTCATATCTGGCAGACTAGAAATCGGTTGAGATTTTAACAGGCACTTACTTTGCTATTGTCAAGAAAAGTCTTGTTCATTATACAACACAGGAAAGACTGACAGAGGGAGCTGACGATTATAAGAACTGCAAAAATGTCCTAATCACTTTGGAAAGAACCATTTCTGTCAAACTGCATGACACAATGCCAAATATTTTTACCCAGTCATTAAAACTGTCCCACAAATTTCCCATTGTAGACTTTGATATCTAACTCAAATGACCGTATAAATTTGGAGGCTACAAAATCAATTTTCCATAAAATATAATTTGAGCTTCGCTAATCCAAACTGGCCCCTTTCCTAATTGGGTTGAATTCATGGGATTTTATTGTCATTCTCTGCCAAATCAAATCAGGGAAACTTGGAACTTTTTGCTATTCTGAATTATAGTGTTACCTCTTCCCCCATCAGGAGGGATGACCAGAGGTTGCTAGCACAGAGGAGATTTCATGGATGGCCACATTGTCCCTGGCCCTGAGAAATAGACACAGACACACACAAACCTTCAGATCTGTTTGTAACCTTGCTTTCTGCCCTCCTGCTTGCTCATGGCAAATACTGAATTTTCACAGTTCAAAGGGAAATACCAACTGACTTGCTCAAGCCAAAGGTAAACAGAAAGGAAGGAGAAGAAAGGAATGAAGGAAAGGCAGCTTTGGGAGTTGCAGGCTTCCTGCCAAGAGAGCCTCTCCTCCCCTAAACATCTCCAGTCCCAGAACATTTGAAATCAAAGCACAGTGGGAAACCAAGGACTTCTGGAGGGAGGGTGAAGGGAGGGAGGGAGTCGGGGAGGCAAGGGGAGGGGAGGGAGGAACGGATGGACAGACAGATGAATGATGGACAGACAGCGGACTCCCTGTGTGAAGAAGAAATGAGTGAGTACTTGAGTGAACAAGTGAATGAGCGCCACACCACACTTAGCTTGTTGAGAAGCAGTAAGAAACCAGAACTCCAGCTCCCAAAGCAGCTGCTGCCTTTACAACTGTTGTTGTTGTTAGCTTTCTGTTTTCTTTTTTGGTTTTAATGTTTTCATCAAACCTTCATTATGACATAGTTCTAGTATTAGTGGAAAAGAAATGAAGCAACATGGTAAGGACCAGATACTAGCCTTTTTACACACATATATTTGTGTGTATATATACACACACATATCACAAATTCACACACACCACACACACAGACACATAACATACACTACACACACACACACACACACCATACATGCCACACACAGACACATAACATACACTACACACACACACACACACACACACACACACACACACACACACACACCTGTCTGGCCTCATGGTTTCAGCTTGACAGAGGACACTTCCAGCAGTAGATGCTTCTAATTTCATCACCAGAAGACAAACACGACTTGGAAAGATGTGAGACTAAGAAGAGTGTTCAATGCCCACGACGATGACACCATCTTCCCCACCAGTCAACCATACCATGCTAAAGGACTGACAGTACAACCCAGGGCGATGGGGGCTTCTTTCCCAGCTTCTCCTCTTGTGGATTCCTTTGTCTTTAAGGCATTAGGCACCACTCTGTTCCCATCAGTGTTGGCATCCCTGCCTTATCAAGAAGGGCTATAAAGGACAACTTAGGACAAGGGGCCTGGCTGTCATTTTGCAATCTGACAAGAGCATCCCAACAGTGACTTCTTGGTATATGTATTGGTATATGTGGCCTCTTTGTCTTCCCCTTGCTAGTGTTTGATTTAAATATCCCATGTGTAGAAACTCACTGGGTTCTGCTCTCTATTTGAACCCTGGCAGACACAGGACACATGTAGATGGAGAACACGCTGCCTCTTGAATGCTGTAAGCCACAGGGGTCCAGCCATGTCTCCTCCACTCAAGCAGGGACTATCAACTAGAAACCCAACCACCAACAGCAACAGCACTGGGAAGAAAGGCCTTGAAGAAGATATAAACCCAAACTCAGAAAGTGACTTAAAATTCAAAAGTCTCCCTGCCCCCACCTGGAGTCCCCCCCTTCACAGCCTCTAGTCCCATGAGCCATGCAGCAGCAGCAGTTAGCCATCTTGTCTTGGGCTGACGTGAGCAAGGTGAACATACTTCCTTCTTCCAGATGCTACGGACATCTGTGAGAATGTGCTCTCACTCTGTGAGCACCCACCCCTTACTTCAGGTCCCCACAACTCACTTCAAGGAGAAACTTTAGTGTGGCTGTGGAGCACACACTCACTCTGTCTACAAAGCTGTGGCAAGGAATAACTAGAGATGACAGAGACACCCATGTCAATAAATCCAACCTCTTGTCTCAGTGGGTCGGGAAGGTAGTTCCGGCACCACACTAACACTCCAAGAATTTTCTGTCATTAACTGTATTTCAACCCCAAGAAAACTTGGATTTCTACTGTAACAGATGCTCTGTATTATGTCTTTTCTTTATCATGTGTGTGAGAAAGAGTATGCATATGAGTGTTTTACCTGTGTGTATCTAAGCGCACCATATGCATGCAGTACCTTACAAGGACAGAAGAGGGTGCTGTGCCCTTGGAACTGGAGTTACAGGTAGTCATTGCCTCCGTATGGGTGCTGGGAACCAAACTGGGGTCCTCCTAGCCATGGAGCCGTTTCTCCAGCCCTCACTCCTTGACTTGCTAAATCCCCCAAATTAAAGATGAAACTTTTAATTTTATGATCAATAAAACAAATTTGACCTGAATTTTTAAAAATGTAATGCACATTTGTGACTGAATTGACTCCTCGGTCAGGCTCAATTCTCCAAGGATGCCTGGGGAGACCTTTAATATAAGGGTGCTAACCTGGGCTAACACAGATAACGTTTAGTGGGAACTATGAATCTCTAAAATCAAATGCAATTTAAACGTCCACATGCATTTCTCTGAGGGAAACATCCTTCATTCTTACCAGATTCTCAAATATTTTCCCTTACAATATTAAGAATCAGCAAACACAATATTTTCTCTCAAAGTTCTGATGTCTGATCTCTCTTATAAATATCACGACACCCATCACTTTGTTTCCTAAAATTATTTTATATTATTGAAGTGAATTTAATAATATTTGGGAGAGTTTTCTTTTCTTTTTCTTGATATAGAGATAGGCAAAGTGTGGAGGTGGCCCAGGCTATGGCCACCAACTGTCACTGAAGGATTCATTTTAAAAGTACATTCTTAATCATGAAGGAGACCCTAAACCTGACTTGCTTTAAAACAGAAGCTGCCAAGGTGAAATTTTCATGATTTTCCTCTTCACTTGAAATCGACTTTATGAAATAGTGACTTTTAAAGAACTTTTAAGGTCAGGCTGCCTATATACAGAATGGCATGATCCTGAAATACATAAACCACTGCTGCTAGGCACTAAGATATAAGGGTCCTCTTTCGTGGGAAGCTGGGTTACTGCATAGTTGAAACCTAACTATCCATCATAAGCATCTTCAATACATCGGAGATGGCAGGGTGGACAGCTTCTCTCACACGGAGGGTCATTTGTGGAGCAAGCAACGGCTTCAGTGGGAGCAAGAGGTATGAGGAGGGACAAGACTTTATAAAATGAATAACTTTTCTCCTTCTCAGTATTTCTTATGTTCTTTTATAACAAATTGCTTGGCTCTTGAGAACAGACTCATAAAAGAAGTGAAATATATTTTTCTATCCTCAGTTCGGACATTTTTTTAATACATAAAGTTGTAATGAGCCTTTCCAAACAATGAGCCAACGCTTCAAAAATTCCCATTGTTCCAAAGACACAAATGACCTTGTGCATCTGTGTCCATCAACAGAATGAGAAAGGAAAACACATGAAAGTCATTTCAAAGACATCTCCTAGGAGTTACACTTGGAAGCTGGAAAAGCCCAATAATCCCCCTACCTAGATAAATAGAGTTTTCCAAATGACTGGGGGGATCAACAGCGGAGCAGGGCCAAGCATTGGAATCTTATAAAGGAGGCTCTGTATTAGGCCCTGGGGAGGCAGTCCAACATGCAGTACTTTATGGCTGGTCGGCCTCTTGAAGACACAGCCCTACCTTGAGTGGAAGGGAACCAAAGCAAAACACTGTCTTCCAGCAATTTATACAGTTCAAATGGAATTTCTCCAAGCTCTGAAAATAGGAGGTTTATTCAGTCCATATGCTAGCCCACCCTTTCCCTTTAAACAAATGGGACTTGGAGGCAAGTAGTCATTGGTTAGTTACTCAAGATCAAAATCCCTCTCCTATAACCTCAAGCCATCAGTGACAGTGACCATATGTCATTTGGAATGTTTAAAGATTGTAGTTTCCCAACTCTTAAGAAATACAACTGGACATATTTTGTAAGTGTCTGAGAAGCTCTACTCAACTCTTCTGTGATTTGATCTGGCCCTGGGATTTAGAAAAGCTGACAATAGCTTGATTGCATGATTAACAATTTTAGAAGATAGCATTCTGGAGAAGAAGAGAATTCACACAACTATCTTTCTGATGGAGAAAAGAAAGTTTCAAAGGAAGGTAGATTAGCTGTGCTTGTCTAGTCAAAATTCATATTTTAGGGAGACAATCTAGCACACTTCAGTCTGAAAGACCATGGGTCAAATCTTGACTTTGCCATCAGATCCTGTCCAAGTTACTTTTCCTGAAGCTCTGTTTTGCCATTTGGAAATTGACAGTGATAATTGTAACACCTCCATCATAGTGCTGAGGTGAGGGAATGAGCTAATGAGTGGAAGACACTGATCAGAGCCTAACTCCTGCTAACACTCAATACCTGTCAGTCTGGCTGAAGCTATTACTCCATTTTTAACTATCAAAATCAAGGATAGAAAAGCAGGAAATACTGTTTCTTTTCCTGTAATCCTATTGTCCTGAACAGAAATTCCCTCACCAGGGCCTTTGTCTCCAGCTACCAACAAAAACCTCTTTCCTCTGGGGTAAGTATTAGACCTGCACATAACAGTCCGTTTAGCGTGGTACTTTCTCAAGAATTGGAATGTTCTAAACCCTGTCCTTCCCCCAGCTCAACCCCACCCCACAGCATCTTCCATTGTCATTCCCAAGGGGTCAAATTAACTTACAACAAAATCAGCATTCCCTTCCCCTTGGACGCTTAGATGAGGGCTAGGGATTCCCAGGCCAAAGAAGCCCCCTTTGAGAGGCTCCCAGCCATCTCAAACCAACAGGCAAGAAAGAGCAGCCATTCATGGGACAAATATGTGATTTGCATTTCCAAGGATGTGGGGAAACATATTAGTTATAATTAGCAAACACACAGAGTCCCCCTGACAGCTTCACTTTGCGGACCCTTGAATGTTTGACAAGAAAAGGTCATGTTTTGTAAAATCCTCAAAAGGTCATTCAATAACAAATCACATGAATGAAATCGCAAGGGTTCCGGGAGGTTAACAGAGACACCACAGGCAGTAAAGTGTGTTTTAAGGTAAACAAGGAAGAGTGAAAGCGGCTGGGCCTCAGCCCTGGAAGGGGGTTGCTGCAAGCAAGTCTCTAATTTACCAAACACTGTAATTTCAAGACATTTTCCTTGCACTTGGAGATTTAACACTGAATGCTGTTTCTCGCGTTCCTCACACTTGGGGGATTAGCGGGTAACAGCATGGCTACATTTTAACAATTCTTCTAAAGGTCTAGACTGGCCTTCTCTGGGTGTTTTTTATGTGTATTTTTTTTTTACTTATTTCATAAGCCTTATGAGGGGATTCCAATCAAAACAGGTAGCTTCATGCATGGCACACAGACACCCAGGCATCCCAAGTAACATACCCTACATCCCTGGCACACGTCCAAAGGTGGGAACTGGAGTCTCCCCAGCGGGTTTTCTCCTGGCACTTTGACCTGCTGCTGACCTCTTCCTTCCCAGGTCTATTTTCCCGCTCCACAAAAGCTAGCAGCCCATCTCTCACAGTCGGGAGCCTCCAAGGCTTGTTTACACAGCGTCATTTAGCTACAGGATCAGCAGCAAGGAGAAAGAGGAGGAGGATGTATCTGGCCTAAAGGTCAAAAGCACTCTCCAGGATGGGACCAACTGGCTGATGGCTTTCCAGAAAGTTCTCACCAACACAAGGGAAGTGAGACTCCCCTTCAAATAGTTTCAGAGTTGACACATCCCTCATAAGGAGTGCTAAATGTTAAGATGAAGAATGCTGTGGAAGGTGCTAGAGCCTGAGGCCAAGCAGACTGGTAGCCCAGACTCAGATGACCTGAAAAGAATAGCAACCCCTGGGAGCCCACCGACGGGGTGCTGAGCCCACGGACGGGGTGCGGAGCCCACGGAAGGAGCATACTGAAATCAGCAATAGAAAACCCATTGCCTCCCTTGTTCGGTGACCTTATCATATCTGGTCCATATGATAGCCCCATGCCTCAGTTTCCCTCTTATAAAGTGGGCTGGTACTGGAGGACACAGAGGAGAGACGAGAAAGCCTTGTGTGACTCTGATCACCATTCACAATCATGTCTTCTTCCAGACCCAGACTCACGGAGCAGCCTCTCTCTAAGGTCCTGCCTGGCTCAGATAAATGAAATTTAAAATTCTTCAGTCACAGTGACTGTGCCTCAAGTGCTCCAGTCACTGCCTGGGGCTGGTGACTGTCACACTGGGCAGTGTAAAAACCCCAAACTCCCACCACCACAGACTTTTCTAGGAGCATAACATTCCGGCCCCGCCCTTCACCCTCTGTGACTGAACCCACTCACACCGAGGTCCCAAAAGCCAGGCCAACCCTGAGACTGCCCTTCACAGGCAGCGCCACCAGACAGCCCGGGCTGGGCCTCTCACCTTTACAATTACCTTCGGACCATCAAGCTCTACCAGGCTGGTGACCGTGTGACAAGAGTGACGGTCAGGACCAGGACACCTCACTTTGTCTTTCTTGCCAACTATTTTAGCTTATTTGCCACGGGTACAGGGTATAATTAATATCACATGGGAGCCAGCATTGTCATTTTTCAAATCATTTCCCTGGAAATGTTCTACACCTCTTAATGGCCCTGCTAATGCTGTAGCTGTCATGTTTTGGACAGCTGCACTTTTACAAGACAAACTCTATAGCGCCAGGAGACTCGGCAGACTTTTCAGCTCAGAGGCCACGCACACCAGCCAGTAATGGCTAGATGGGAAATCTTTGATTAATTTTTTTTTTTTACTCTTTGGTGCAGAATGGTTCTTAAATGTCACCTTTGAGGCTTCCCTCTCAAAGCACCTCCCCTCCTCAGGCACCCATGCCACTGCCTCTCCTCTGCACCACCTGATGGACAGGGTCCGAGGCAGACCGGCCCAGATCATTCCGACTGATTAAAGCCAGGACACTTTCCAGAGGTGAACAGGCTTACACATCTGGACAAAAGCCAGGCCTCCTTGCTAAATGCCACACACTGAGAAGGCAGAGTCCTTCGTGCTCCTGATGCTCTCTCTCTCAGAAATAAGAAGTTTTTCTTCTCGGACAACTTCTTAACAAAAGGTCTAGCCTCCAGATACTGGGTCAATTTTTAAAAGGCAGGAGGAGGGTGGAGGGAGTTCTAATGGAAACCTCCCGGGGGCTAGGTACTAGACAGGAAAGTCCAAGCCATACCAAATACTTAAGGAGTGAGGGGCTCTGTGGTTCCTTATAAAACAGCAACCGAGCATTTTGCTAATGCGTTTTGCAAGTTACATTTTCTTCTTAACTGAGGACATAGCTATTTGTACAATGCTGGTCTAGCACTAAAACCCTGGGTGTAAAGCATTGTACTTCATTAACTGGGTACAATGTTGCACAGCTATTATACCAAAACTCAGGAGCATCAAGTATTCAAGGTCACCCTCAGCTACTGGGTGAGCCCAAAGCCAGCCTGCACTCAAAAGTGTCTCAAAGATACATTTTTATTGTTGCTTTGATCATCAATGTAAGTTCAATATCATGGCTAGTGCTCCACAGAAAGCAGACTACATCATCCCAACTGTACTGGAAAGAATTGTCTTTTGCAAGGGGCCTTCGCTCTTTAAAGGCTGCTAAAGCCAAGGTGGGACACAGCTCTCTTTTGTAGGCTAAACAGCAGTGTCAACTCTGCGCCTTTAATACCGCGTTTATTAGTGCTCTGCGGCCCAGGGAGAGACGAGCATAACTTCCTCTCATGCTGTGTCTGCAAAACGCTCCAGAAGTTGGACTCATCAAGGAAGCAGCGGGTCCCTCGGTTGAAACCAGCCAGGCCAGGAAAGTGACAAGAGCAGGAGGCAGCTAAACATGCACGAGTGGGAAATGCACACTGCATTCTCTTCTGCACGATCGGCTGCCGTTTAAAAGACAATAAACAGCAACTTGAGATTGCTAACAACGTGTCATTTAAGGTTTGCTGTGGCCAACATCAAGAAAAATCAATGCAGGCTCTACGGGGCAGCAAGCCCGGGAACTGAGCTCCGTTTCAGGTCTGTTTGAACTCATTTCCTTTCTCCATGGTTGCCCCCTTGTACGCCCCCCAGGCGTCCCCTCGCAGCAGGCTGACAGCTTGACACATTGACAGCTCGCACTGAATGACAACTGATTTGTACAAATTTCAAGCCTTATAAATCTACCTGTCACAACAACAACATAAAAGCACCCGGGCCCAGCAGGTAATTCAGGAAAAGCTCCCCTAGACGGCACTTTCTGAAAAGCAACCGCGTGCCTCCTGCCAAAAATCCCAACTATCATCCCTGTATAAGTTTGAATAAAAATTCAGGGCCTATTTTCTTGCCAACAGGCTACCAATCGTCTTATTTAAAGATTAAAAAGAGTGAACAGGAGAGGGGGAAGGAAGAAAAAAAACAGCCCCACAATTTCATTTTCTACTGATATGAAAGTCATGCCACCTGCTAGGCCAGGATTACCACACCGTTTTTCTCTCTGGTACACAGGAGGAGCAAATGACAGAGGCTTTTTACGGTATTTAAACAATATCCCAGACTGCAGGGCTGTGCCTCACGGTGCCCGCCTGGCTCACCTGGGTCTGCTTCGACGGTGAGGCGTGCTAAGCCAGTGGGGGACCAGGGCTTAGGGTACCCGTCACTGACCACTTTTCCACTGACCCACGATGTCTCCCAAACTAAAGCCTTCATATTTTGGCAGTGCCATACTCACTAAATGTGTTAAGGTAAACTTTCACCAAATGCCCCTTCTGTTCAAGCCAGCAAGCTCGCCGTAATACCAGCAAGCTCGCCATATCGCCACACTGCAGCATCCTTGAAATGAAAGAAGAGTAACTGCAGGGGAGATTGGGCTGGATTTCCACTCTTAGAACCGGTGGAACACTGAAGAAAGAACACTGAGGGAAATCTGGAACAAAGGATTCAAAAGTGAGAGAGAGTGAAATTCAGGAGGGCACGGGCCCGGGCTCCACAACTAAAGGCACTTGCCACACAAGCATGAGGACCCACGTCTGCATCCCTAGAAGCCGAGTAAATGCCAGGCAGTCATAATGACTGATCCATCTATAACCCTAGCATCAGAATGTGGAGACAGGATCCTGAGAGCAAGGGAGACAGCAAGAATAACCAATGCAGGTAACAACCTTACCTCAAAAATAAGGTAGAAGGCAATGTGGGGGGGGAGAATTTCCAGTACCCATCTCAGGCCTCGGCATACAAATTCTCATTCACGCTAGCTTAACCACCATACACATCCATACACTGGAAAGACTGAAGACAGAAAGGAACATTTACTAAAGAAATAAACAAGTAAAAAAATTTAACTGGTGAGACAGACTTCTAGAATTCCCACTCAACAGAAAGAGAGGTGTGTGTGAAGAGTGGGTGGTCCCACTCACTCATTCATTTTCTTTTTCAGATTCTCCACGTAGACTTGTAGACCAACAGCAGGGCTTGCCTTGGTCCCTAGGTAGTCCGTGAAAGCGTATGCTAACTGGGGCAGCTGAAGACAGGACAGTAGACCAAGGATGGACATGAATCAAGCAACGCTCCCACCCGCAGATCTCAGAAGCAGTGAGGCAGCGTCACCTCTGCTCTTGAGCAGAAACAGTCAGACACGACAGCCATGAGTGAGCACAGTTCTGAATCCTGGCTCTTCTGCTGGAGAGTCGTGTCAGCTTGTGAAAGCTGCAGCGTCCTTCTCTGTGATCGCTTCATCATCCTCAGCCAGGCCTCACTCACGTCTACCTCCAGGAGGAGGACTAAACACAACAAGCAGTGTCTGTCTGTTGCTTCATTCACACAGATAAATTGCCACAGAGAGGAACATACACAGAGGACTCAAAATGGCTGCCACAGGCTCACAGGGAGTGCTCTATTAGAAGGGAGTGCCTTGTTAGAGGAAGTGTTCACAGGGCGTGGACTCTGAGGTTCAAATGTTCAAGCCAGGCCCAGTGTCTCTCTCTTCCTGCTGCCTGCAGATCTGTATGTAGAACTCTCAGCTCCTCTCCGGTACCATGCCTGCCTTTCCATAGCCATGCTTCCTGCCATGACCTTATGGACCAAAACTCTGAACCTGTAAGACAGCCCCAATTAAATGCTTTCCTTCATAAGAATTGCTGTGGTTCCCCCCGAACATGGGCATCAGTTAGGAGGCATGGGCAATCTATGGGGCCCCTGGCAGTGGATCAGTATCCCTAGTATACGAATGGACTTTGGGAGCCCATTCCACATGGAGGGATACTCTCTCAGCCTAGACACATGAGGGAGGGCCTAGGCCCTGGTCCAAATGATATGACAGACTTTGACGATCCCCTATGGGAGGCTTCACCCTCCCTGGGGAGCAGAAAGGGGATGAGATAGGGGGTTAGGGGCAGATAGGGGAGGAGGAGAGGGAGAGGGAACTGGGATTGACATGTGAAACAAGCTTGTTTCTAATTTAAATAAAAAAGGAAAAACATAAAAATAAAAAAAGAATTGCTGCGGCCATGGTATCTCTTCAGAGCAACAGTAACCCAACTAAGACACACATGGATAAATACACATGAACACTAAACATGTTAAGTGCTAGAAAGAGAAAAACAAACCATATTATCCTATGATTATATTATTACTCTCTTGCAGATCCCTCAGGGTTCATCAGAGGTTAGAAGGCTTGCCCCAAGACACAGATACCCACAGATACTCAAGTCCCTTTTGTAAAACAGTGTCAAACTAGCAAGTGACCTAGGCATATCCTTTACATCACATCATCTCAGCTCTTAAACCCTAACACAAGGATTGCTACACAAATACCTGTGACAGCACATTGTGAAGGGAATCATGACAAGGAAAGGCTGTGTCTACATTGGGTACATCTGCAATTTTCTCCATATTACTTTCAATCGCTAGTTGGCTGGAATGTGTACGTGGAGCATGGGGATACAGCAGTTGACTGTAATTATTTTTCTCTCACAGAGTACAAGCTTCGAATGTAGCAAAAGGGGGGAAGGGGGACCAGAGGGGCACAATCTCTCAAAATGGCATGACCTATTTGGTTAAAATATGCAGATTAGATAGCTTTGTGGATGGATTCAATTTCTTCCCCTACCTAATTTTTCGAACAAATTTCTTTACTCTTCAATTTGCTTCTTCATTAGTACATAATGAATGAAACCTATTACATACCAGAAAATAGGTATTCATTTGAAAACACACAATTTGTATTATCTTAACACCATTTACCAGAAGTGATATGGATGTATGGATGATGAGGAAAGAAAAATAATTCATATATAAAATGTACACACTAATGTGAGAACGTATACTTCATATATAAAGAAATGATACTCTGGCCCAAACACAGCTAACATAACATTATCATATAATGAATAATTTGAGATCCAGAGTACTGAAATGATGCCATGGTTGCTATAAAACCCACTGTCAACACCAGCTGAACTTTGAAATGTAACTGTGATTTTAATTATCTAAATGATGTGATCTGAGAATCACCTTGCAATATTCTTGTTATTAACCTCCTCAAATTGATTAACGTCAAGACTGACATGAGCCAAACTTCAGTTGCCAAAGGAAAGCATGACCAGTGAGTCTTCCCTTTTTAATTATTTGTCTAAGACCAACTGTTTTGATTATAGGCCAAGAGTAAATAAAAGAGAGTTTGAACTTCACAGGTGTTTCAGAATTTTAAAGAACTTGTATTTCATATGAAGAAGACAAGATTAAACAAGTTTCTCATATAACAAAATAATCAGTTTTGCATGAACAGAAATACATGCGTGGTCAGTCTTTACAGAATGAGATGGGAGAAAAACTAGCAATAACCTACAAAATTTATGTGAATATTACTTACATTACATAAACCAACTTTCCTTGTCAGTTTTGATCAACATAAGATGAACATATGAGGAAAAAGTAAGGCGTAGAGAGCAAAAAAGGAGACTTTTCAGCTAAATGTCATGTTTGACCCAATATCATCTACTTTTCATTAAATTCAATTGCTGCCTTTTACATGCAACTGGCCAAAAAAAAAAAGATAAATAATGTTTTTTGCTAACTAATGTCAATCACTCAGATTCAACAAATTATGTCTCACATGTGTTCCGTTTCCCCCTACTATCACCAATTAAACAACAAATCATCCAATAGAAAACTTTGGGGCCAACAAAGGCATTGTCAAGTATAGCACTTTTCATTAGACTCCTATCCAGAAAACTTCCATCTGCAAAACACATGACATGAATGTTTTTCATCCGTAGTTGTGTGTGTATGTGGTAGCTACTTGTTTCCCAAGATGAAAGTAGAGCTCTTTCAAGTGTTGGTCCCCTCTTGCCAACGCTTTTTTCATTATCTCAATAAAGATCAAGTGTGAGAGTTCCAAATGTTGCCTGCCTCAAACTGAAAGTGTCACTGTCTTGTATTCTAGGATAAAGCCCCAAGTATTATCACTGAGAAAATAGCTAGAAATCCTATGATCCCCTGCACTCTAGGACCAGGCCCTCTCATTTGGGATGATGCCCCCCAGATTCCCACGGTGCATTTCCTTGTAGGGAGAGATCTACGTACCATAGCACTGACCACGCCCGACACTGACCACACACAGGGAGATAGAAGAGCCAGGGGAAGGAGACACTTTCTCTTTGGGTTCCGGTTGCATCCTGGAAGGCAGCATGTGGACCTTTGGTTCTTGACTTTCTTGGCTTCTCATGTAAATGATTTCTCCCTCAGCAAAATATCATAGGACATCCCTATTCTGTGTAACTTAATATTTCTGCATTAGTCCCTCAACAAGTGTTCCCAAGTCAACAAAGAAGTCCTCCAACCAACTGTGTGTGAAGAATGGCTTGTCTTCTACTACCAATGGAACTCACCCTACATTTCCTAGGACAGAAGGATCTGTCTTGTTCAGTACTCCCAATGGAACAATTTGTCAAAAGACACTTTCCAACTACTTCAGCTCCAGTCAAGGTTGAGATTCAACTCGTGGCATCCTCAGATCCATCTATAAGAAAAGCCATGCATCTAAAGCCATTGGATACTTAATCCAGTGCCAGACTCCCAGGAGAAAGGTCACTGACAGACAGTCCAGGAGGACTTTGTTTGGCACCCAGCAAGGGCAAAACAAGAGAACAGGGTGGGAAATAAGATCCCCACAGCCTCTGGCTTGAACTTCCATGGACTCAGTAAATTTTTGTCACTTAGGACAGGCCATGTTATTTGTAACTGTCAAAGGAAAGAAAATCTGTAATTGTTAAGGGGGGTGAATCCTGTGCAAATTCGTTCCTGTGCAAAGTGAACAGTCAATCACTTTTATAAGGGTACCAACAACGGAAACTACCCATTCGTATACTTTCCTTTAGTCAACAATATTACCTTTAGTAATCTGGGGAATGTGCATCCATAAATTACAGCAAGTGTTATTGCATTGCTGAATAAACAGCAACATTTCCATCAGCAGCAGCAGTGGCAGCCCCACAAAGGTATAACAAACAGACTCAATCATTTTCTTGTCAAGCTCTGCAATGACTGCAGAGTTTACTGCTGGAGATAATGTTGCTTTCCTCAGCATTGTGTGCCAAACTGCAAACTGCTTATTAAAACAAAACCTCTTTTCCAGAGCAGCGTGAGTTGGATAATCACTTACTGCACTCAAGAAAAAAAAAAACAGGTTTGGTGCCCAGAGGAGGTTAACGATCAGGCATATGTGTTAACATTTGGTTAGTAGAGACTAGTTAGGAAATAAATTAGCCAACGTTGAGGGGTAGGGAGAGGCCTCTGCCCCTGGGTCAACTGTTTTCCTCATGACATCATTCAGCGTTTTTACAATGTGCTCCACAGAACTGACTTGGCCCATAGACTACGCTTCAGCATGGCTGGTTCCAAGAGGGTAGGTGGAAAAGATGATGATGAGGAAATCAGAAATGGAATGCAGCTTGCCCAGCATCCCTGGGAAGAAATTTCAAGAAGAAAGCAGATTCCAGGGGTAGGAGAGGAGGCGGAAGGAAAGGGACAGGTGGGGGGCGAAACAACTTTAAGAACCAAGCATTTGTGACTAAACTATTTCTGAAGACAGCGCCTATTATTACTCTCGAAGAAATCGCTTGACATAACTAAGCCAGCAATAACACTGAAAAGCCATCCTCAATTGTCCTCGCTTAAAGTAGATTGACAGCCATTTTGCTGAGCCTCAGGAACAGGTAGGCCTGCCCTGATGGGAGAAAACCATTATTTCTGACTATTGAACAGCTGCTCCAATACTTTTTTCCATGCTCTTCCTCCCCATTTGTATACCCATTATAGGTGAGTTAATATCAAAGGAGGCGGATCCTCGCTGCTCAGCCCCGGCCTGCTTGGTCTCCATGCGCTGATAGCCTTGTGATCCCCAGCAGCGGCTATGGAGGAGGAAAGCCTATACTCTGGATGTCCCTGTCTGAACAGGAAATGAGACTCCGAAGACTTTATTATATGAGCTTTGACTCGTATCAGTGCGCTAAAATGAGACTAAAAGATGACAAAGGCATCAACTTCAGCCCTGCCCGGGACCCCTGCCAGGCCCAGTCTTTGCCATGCTCTGGCCGTTTCTCCGACTGCATTCTCACCATTCAGAACCAAGGTCCAACCGCTCTCTGCGACCTTGGGCCCTAGGCCCGAAGTAGGGAGTTTGTCTCTCTTTGCTTGGCTTGTGACTTACGATCATGGCTTCCTCTGAAGAAAGACTCCCTGACATGCCACCTCAGCCTCCTCAGACAATCACCTCACCTCACACTCTGACACTTAG
Source organism: Mesocricetus auratus (assembly GCF_017639785.1). NCBI lineage: Eukaryota > Metazoa > Chordata > Mammalia > Rodentia > Cricetidae > Mesocricetus > Mesocricetus auratus. The sequence goes on along the minus strand of NW_024429230.1, from coordinate 2,408,422 downwards.
GAACCCCTGCTACGCTCATTAGCTATCTCCCACAGCTTAAGGCAAGCCCGCTTACTCGGGGTGCTGTCTCCGGCAGCCACCTAAAACTTACTCCACAGCTCCAGACAAAATATCATGAACGTAAACTGAGACCTCTGTGAGACCCAACCGTGGTTTTCGGTGTGAGTGAAGGGTCTCAGTGAGGAAGCGTGTGGGGAAATCTCAAGATGGGACGTCTCTCAGCTCACAACTCCAAGTCCTCTCAGGAGGAGCTGCTGCCTGTAAGTGAAGTGAGATGTGGAACAGTCGTTCTATTTGTTTAAAGTGTCAAGATGCAGAGAGTTGCCTGTGACATAAATAAAAGAGGGTCAGTAGAAGAGTAGAGAATCTGGACTTTGGACACATCCTCTGGGGACACATTGGGGACATTAGGAATCTGGACATTTGGACACAAATGGGGACACATTGGTTCTTTTTTGAAGCAAAGGCTTACGCTGAATTTTGTAGACTATTTTTTAAATTTTATTTTTCCTTTTTAGTTTGGGGTCTGTGTGTACACAGGTGCCCTGTGGGACCAGAAGAGGGTGTCAGGTTGCCTGGAGCTATAGTTACAGGAGGTTATAAGCTGCCTGGCATGGATATACAAAACAAACTCAGGTCCCCTGTAAGAACAAGTGCTCCTAACCACTGAGCCATCTCACCAGCCACTGAAAATTTTTAAGAAGATAGAGACCCAGTTGGAAAATGGGCAAAGGGCACAACCAGGCAATTCACAAGATATGGAACACAAGTGCCTACTAAATACACAATAGCATGTTTAACCTCATTTATAATAAGGGAAATACAAATAAAAACACTAAGAAACCCCTTTTTAACCTAACATACTGGCAAAAATCCCAAAGTTTAATAACATACCCTGTTGGTGAGGCTGTGTGAAAACAGGCACGCTCCTAACGCTGCTGGTGAGAGTGTAAATCAGTTCAGCTCCTGAGGAGTACAATTTGGTAATGTCTATCAAAATCACAAATGCATGGCCCTTTGATCCCGTAACTCTACTTCTGGGGATTTATCAGCTCTGCGGAGATACTTGCAAATACCCGAAGATGACAGTTTAAGATCATTTGTTGCAGCTCTGTCATAATAGAAGGAATAAAAAGACACACCGTGGCCATCGATGGGGATTAAATAAACAAATCACGATGCATCCATACAATGGAACCCTATGCCTATAAAAAAGTAATGAGAAAGCAGTCTTTGTGTTAAAACGGAAGGGTACTTTTGTTCTGTGAAAAAACCAACAGCAACATAGTACGAAAAGATGTTATCTCTCACACAAACAGAAAATGGAATACAGATGCCTGGTAAATATATAATTGAATGTTATTATAAGTATAATTTTATACATGCAATAATACACCATTTTGCTTTAACATACTATAGTTTGATTATATATGTATATATATTTAGTCTACTTAATGCATTTAAAATACTCAATTTCTGTAGCTTTACTATAATTTTTAATTATATAGTCAACTTTGCTTATGCATACGGTATTTCAGAAACTGAAAAACCTGAACAAGAAATTGGTAATAGTTACCTTTGGGGGTTGCTATGGAAACTGGAAAAGGCAAGAAAGAGAATGAAAGAAAAACTTTTCATAATCTTTCATCTCTTTTTCCTGGTATTTTGATTTTCTGAGACAGGGCCTTGCTATGTTCCCAAGTTGACCTAGAACTTACTGTGTAGGCCAGCTTGACTTCCACTAACCCAACCCCTGCTCACTCTCCCATTCATCACCCTTCATTTTTGAATCATATGGGGGTATTACTTATTAAAAACTTGGGAGGGATTTTAAAAAATAATAAACCTCTGTCCACAGAGTATTCGAAGATTTCTAAATTCAAGGAAACTACAGTTGGACCTAGAAACACAAGTCCCGTGTGATACGAACCTCATATGGGTCAGACAGGAACATAGCAGGTTTCTACACATCTCAGCCTTAAACGGATTTGCAAACTAGCCTCAGCACACATGACTCAGCACACGAGACAAAGGCCCCCAGGCCTGCCCATTTCTTGTGCTGGTCCGTCCTGTCTTAGATGACCTGGCAGTGTGCTATCCAGGGCCTCTCTGTGCTTTCCTCCAGCTGCCCCCAGCCCCAGCCAAGGGCTCCCGCCTCACACCCCAGCCCCAGCCAGGGACTCCCCATCTCACACCCCAGCTAGCCCACTAGCCCATAGCTCACTCTCCTAGTGTAGCTCACAGCAGGGGGCCAGCCCAGCTCCTGGTGGTAGCTAGAGGTTATCAGTAAAAAGAAGAAACAGATCAAAGGAAAACAGTGTGTACTTTCACTAAGTACATATAGGCAGGGACCCACTTCTATTTCCTCTTAGCTAGTATTTAGTTGTGTGAAAAGATTCTGGGGAGACAAAATTGGGGGGTGTTATACCAAAAACAAGCTTCACGTGCTACTTGACCAAAGGTCCCTGGCTCTGCCCACTGCCCACATATTAGGCCTGGCACACTGGACCCACTGGTCACACTCCCAACTACAGCCATTTGTAACTAGGGGAAATGGATACTTGACAGAAGCACAGACGCCCATAGAGGCCAGTAACCTCTCTTATTAGAAAGGAGTCCCGCTGTTCTCCCACTGCCACAATACCGTTGGGTCCCAGTTTATTCATTCAACTTACTAATCCTTGACTCCTCCCTGATTTCGAGCTGTTGAAAGACTGGAACACGTAGTCACAAGATGTTTTAGTTATGGCAAGCCTCGCCAAACCACAGAGGCGGAGGATGCAGCATGCCATTACAGGCCCTAAATAAATGCTATTCAATCAATCCATTTTATAACATGTGTGTGTGTGTAGTTTCTCAGTTTCAAGAATATATGTAAAAGGGTTGCTAACTGTATGCATTTAAAGACTGCAATTAAAAGATAATACATTTCTTATTACATAGTCTTAAGAGACCTCTAAAATGTTCAGTGGGTTCCTTCAAAGAAAAAAGAAAAAACATAAGCTGCATATGAAAACACAGTGTCAACATCCTTTTCAGACCATTATCAAAACCTACATGAATATACATTTTCATTAGTTTTAGGCATCCCAGTTCAGGTTCTACACAAATGAATGAGAGATTATTATAGGTTTTTTTTTTCTACTTCCAATGTTTTTTATTTAAATTAAAAACAGTCTATTATAGATATTTAAAAGGTATTTTATCATCTCACACCATATAAAAAACCAACTCAGAGTGTATTAAAGACTTGCATATAAGGCCTAGACTATAAGATTCATTGGAGAAGACACGGTGGAGAGGCTTACTAAAACATAAATAAATAAAGCACTATAGCAAGGCACAACGCTTCAGCACAGCAAAGAAAATAGCCAACGGAGTGAAAAGATAAACCAAAAAATAAGAGGAAACATTCACAAATCATATATAATCTGTGGAAAGATTAATCTCCATTATATATGTAAGGAACTCCTATAATTCAATAGCTTTAAATTTTAAAAATAATGACATAACATCCCACTTACAAAATGTGCCAGGGACTCCAAGTTTTCAACAAAGAAGTCATGTAAATGACCAATAATGCTGGCTAGTTTTATGACAACTTAACACAAAGTAACATTATCTAAAAGGGGAACACCTCAATTGTGAAAACGCTTCCATAAGATATGGCTATGGGCATTTCCTTAATCAGTGGCTGATGTGGGGGGAAGGGCTCAGCCCACTTCATGTGGGGGCCCTCCCTCCCTCTGCTGGTGGTCCTGGGTTCTATGGAAAACAGGCTAAGCCAGGCTGAGTATACGAGTGAGAGGTGGCCATCCACGGCCTCTGCACCAGTCCCTGCCTCCAGGTTCCTGCCCTGCATGAGTTCCTGACTCCTTCAGTGATGGCTAGTGTGGGGAAGTGTGAGCCCAATAAACCCTCCCTCTCCAACTTGCTTTTGGCCATGGTGTTTCATCACAGCAACAGAGATCATAACTAAGACACAATGAAAACAAGTGTTCAGTGTGACCAGTCATCAAGGAAATGCGAATCAGAACTTGTATCACCTCACACACACATTGAGATGGCTATTTTTAACAACATTGCAAACACAAGTGTTGACAAGAATGTAAGGAAAACCACAACATTAGCACACTGATAGAGTAAGGATATAATACTGTACCGCTGATGTGAGAAATAGTATGGAGGCTCCTCAATAAATTATAAATAAAACCACCGCATGAGCTACCTAGTCAATTTCTGTATCTTTATCTGAAATAATTGAAAATGGCATTCTGAAGTAATGTTAGCACTCTCGTGTCCTTGTAGGCTATTCATAATAAATAAGAGGTGGGAATCACTCAAGTGTCCATCAACAGATGAACAGACCAATGAACTATGGTGTATATACATATTGTGAAATACAGCCATCTTTAAAAGAAGAAATTCTGCAATATGTAACAACACAGATAAGCCTTAAGTACATTATACTTAGTGAAAGAAACCAAAGAAAAACAAACAGCATGATTCCATTTATGTGAGCATCTAAAACATCAAGGTCCTAGAATCAAAGAGTAAATGAGCAACTGCTAGGAACTGGGTGGAAGGAGAAATGGGCAGTTTCTAAGTGGTAGACCTCAAGTTTCTGTTGAGCAAAATTAACTATTTCTTTAAGATCTTCTGTACAGCGAGGTACTTCCAGTTAACAAGAGCAAATTATACACCTGAAAAAAATTAAAGAGAGACTGGAGGCTGGAGAGATGGCTCAGCAGTTAAAAGCACGTGTTACTCTTACAGAGGACCCAGGTTTGTTTTCCAGAAACCAAATGGTAGCTCACAACCATCTTTATCTAATTTCAGGGGATCCAATACTCTCTTTTGGCATCCATGAGCACCAGGCATGCATGTAGTACACATACATACATATATCCAGACAAGCACTCATACATGGAAAATAAAGAAATAAATCTGTTAAAACTTCATATTAAGTGACTCAAATTAAGCATGGTGTGGTAATTTGAATGTAGTTGGCACCCATAAGCTTAGGAGGTGTGGCTTTATTAGAGTAGATATTGCCTTGTTGGAGGAAGTGTGTCACTGTGAGGATGCTTTGAGGTATCCTATGCTCAAGATAGCATCTAGTGTCACAGGCCACTTCCTGTTATCTTATGATCAAGATGTAGCCAGCATCATGTCTGCCTGCATGCCACCATGCTCCCCACTATGATGATAATGGACTGAACCTCTGAAACCGTAAGCAAGCCCTCTCAATTAAATATTTTCCTTATAAGAGTTGCCATGCAAAAATTTTCAAGAATAGCATTTTTATTCTCCATTTTTGTAGCTTTCAGTACATTTTTACAGGCAATAGTGAGTCCCCCTTCATGGTTTTACAGTGGCATGCATGTGAAGTTGATGAAATACTTGCATTCAGTAAGTTCACAAGTGAATTCAGCCGCAAAATAAACTAAAATGCCTCTCTCTACACCTTAGCCAGGTGTGAGTCTGTCAGAGCTGGGGGTGGAAAATGTCATCTTTGAATCAAATACTGTTTCAGTTAAGATGATTCAAGACATTATTTTAAAAAGAGAACAATAAAGAAAGATTACAAGCAATGTACTGGAGGAAAGAATGGTCAGTAACCACAAATAAAAGGGAACTTTTAAAACAAAACAACAAAAAAAGAGTTACCATGATCATGGTGACTCCTCACATCAGTAGAAACTCTAAGACACATGATTTAGAGAAATTTTAGAAATAAATAAATATTGGAACCAAAGTAGAAACAACCAAAATATCCTTCACCAGTAAACTTACTCCTTAAAGCTTCTTGTACAATGGAATCGCGAAGGGCAATGATAATATATGAACTATAGACAAATGTCCTATGCAACGCTGAATGTATGAAGCGACTATATGCTGATATGCAAAGTATTTGGCTTCACTTTTCCAGAGTTTGAAAAGAGGCTCCATCAGCCTTCCACTGTTAGAAGTCTAGACAGAGGTCAGCTACCATTGGCAGTAACCAAGACATCTAGGACAAACATACAAGTAGACTTACGGTTCAGGGTGTCAATAATACTCTATATCCTGATCTGACACAGACTGTGTGGGTGTGTTCATTTTGTGATAATTATTCAAGATGAACACTCAGGATTGTGTTTCTTTTCAAGTACATTAAATATCAGTGAAAATGTCCAGTTTAAACTCTTTAGGGGGTGAGGAGAAGCCTGCAATTAGTCATCAGAGTATCGAGTACCTGAACTGCTGGCCCAAAGTTAGAGGGACCCTTAGCGTCTATCATTAGCACCTGACATGTCCAAATGGATCTTTGGCTACTTGTTAATAATGGAATCAAAAGGCACTAATCTCATTATCGCCTGTCAGCAGGGACTGTCAGAATGCTGTTAAGCCATTAGTCACCTGCTACTGTGATCAGTCAGTGCCCTGCAAAGCACCACCCTCCCCGCCCACTCCTACCATCCCCACACCAAGTCATTCCCAGCCAAGACCAAACGCTGCTTCTTCAAGAAGCCACCCTGGGCCTTTCTGGCCTCAAACACCTTCCAGTCTCTCCACAGTCTATGCGTTTGTTCACTCACTCACCCTCCCATCCACATGTCTCTGGGAGTGTCCGTTACACTCTGGGCTATATGCTCAACAAGCAGAATTGAAGACAGGAGAATTCTCTTCCTGGAGGTGTTCACAGCATCATATGGGAAAGTGACACAAAAATGGGACTAGGATGGGAGAGGAACTGCACCAGGTTTGAATACAAATGGCCCCCACAGGTTCATAGCCAGTGGCACTATTTGAAAGCTGTGGCCCCCTTGTTGGAAAAAGTACAGCCCTGGGGGAGCGCTTTGAGGTTTCAAGGGCCCAAGCCAGACCCAATGTCTCTGTCTTCCTGCTCCCTGAAAATCCAGATGTAGAACTCTCAGCGACTTCTCCTGCTCCATGTCTGCCTGCGTGCCACGCTTCCCATCACGATGACAATGGATTAAACTATGAAACTACAAGCAAGCCCCAATTAGGTGCTTTCTTTTTATGAGTTCCCATGGTCATTGTCTCTTCACGGCAATAGAATATTGACTAAGACATGCACCATAGTTGAGGAGCAAGGAAGCCCCTTTCCCCATGTGTCAGGGGGTGATGAAGTAAGTGCTGTAGTGTGGATCCTGACTATTTCCCAAAGGTTCAGATGTTAGATGTCTTTATTTTTGTTTCTGTTTTCTATTGCAAGGTGCTGGAACCCTTATGAAGTAGGATCCAAAGAGAAGCCTTTAGGTCACTGGGGACGTGTACTAAAGGAGACTGTGGAACCACTCTCTCTTCCTCTTTGCTCTAGACTCATGTTGAAAGCCTTTCTCCTCCACCACACGACCCCCTATGATATTCTGTCTCACCACAGATCTGAAACAAAAGGCTTCAGTGATCATGGCCCAGAGCCTCTGCAGCTATGAGCCAAAGCATATGCCCTCTCTTTACAAGTTAATTACCACAAGTTAATGATGGAAAACCAACCAAGGCACATACTAGAGAGGATAAGAAGCTAGCCAGTAAAGATAAAGGCATCTCCCAATAAGAGAGGACCTCGGAGATAAAGGCAAAGCAACCACAGATATGGAGATATGAAAGCCAAGAAAAACTCTGGGCAGCCCTGTATCATCAGAGAGTATAATCTAAGTAAAGGTAAAATAGTAAACAGATCAGAAAGACCCTTGAGGACCATGTGAAGAGATGAGACAGCATTCAACAGAGGAAGGACAGTGACTTGGATACTGGGCAGGGGCTGGATGAAGAATGTGGAAAACAGAACTGGAGAGGGCAAGAGGCAGGGAGATGCCTGCGGGTATGTGAGCCCAGCAACAGACGTGCTGAGACAGGGAGATGGAGGGTTTAGTGACTGCTGTGCCACAGGGAAGATCAGGGAGGGATAATTGGAAGTTGACGGAAATTTATGCATTCAGGACAGTAGCTTAAGAGAAGCTGTAAATAGGCTAAGGTTGCTGAACAGAACCAGTGGGCTGAACAGAACCACTGGAGACCTGAGGACTGTGCATGGCGGATCCAGATCCCAGCCAGATGGAATTCAGCCCACCCAGAGACTGCCAGATTCCAAGTACCATTCTACACCCACGGGACAGTCGAGGCAAGGGTCCAGCCTACCTAGAGTTTGCCAAGGTCCTGATACTAAGAAGGCCTCCATCCACACAAGCGGAAAGCCAACACGGTATTGGACCTGCTCCCACCTACTGGAAAGGAACCGTAGTCACATACCCACCAAGGGAGGAAGAGACTCCTTCTGCACCCACAGGAAGATATGATGGGAAGGAGACAATATAAAAACATACCCACCAACAGAAAAACCAATATGGCACCACCAGAAACTAGAGAATCTACACTCACAAGACCTGAACAGTCCATTGCAGTAGAAGCAGATGAGAAAGATCTTAAAAACAACTTCATGAAAATGATAGAGGCTCTCAAAGAAGATATGAGAAAATCCCTTAAAGACATGGAAGAAAAAAACAAACCAAAAAACAAGAAATGGAAGAAAAACAATAAAAATGCAAGAATTGCAAGAAATTGAGGAAAAAACAATCCAAAAAATTCAACAAATGCAAGAAAGAGAGGAAAAAATTACAAGAAACAATTCAAACTATGCAAGGGTTGAAAGCTGAAATAGAAACAATAAAAAGAATCTGAAGGAATGCTGGAAATAGAAAATCTGGGCAAACGGTCAGGTACTATAGATACAAACATAACCAAAAGAATACAAGAGATGGAAGACAGAATCTCAGGTGTTGAAGATATACTAGGGGAAATAAATTCATAGAGCAAAGAAAATCTTAAGTCCAACCAATCCCTAACACAAAATATCCAGGAATTATGGGACACCATGAAAAGACCAAACCTAAGAATAATAGGTATGAAGAAGGTGAAGAAATCCACCTCAAAGGGGCAGAAAACATATTCAACAAAATAATAGAAGAAAACTTTCCCAACTTAAAGAAAGACATGCCAAAGAAAGTGCAAGAGGCCTGTAGAACACCAAATAGAGTGGATCACAAAAGGAAGTCCCCTCACCACATCACAGTAAAACCCGAGAACATACAGAATAAAGAAAGAATATTAAGAGCAGCAAAGGAAAAAGGCCAAGTAACACACAAAAGCAAACCTATCAGAATCACACATGACTTCTCCATGGAAACTATGAAAGCCAGAAGGTCCTGGATAGATATTCTACCAACCCTAAGAGACCACGGATGCCAGCCCAAACTGCTATACCCAGCAAAGCTTTCAATCACTATAGATTGAGAAAACAAGATATTCCATGACAAAAAGTTCTGGAAGGAAAACCCCAACCCAAGGGAGTTAACTATAACCAGAAAAACATAGGCATTAGATAATCCCACTTTACCAACAGCCAAAAGAAAAACGGGGTGGAATTCCACACATAATTCCAACAACAACAACCATTCCAAATCAAAGAAGAATGAGCAATCAATGGTCATTAATATCCCTCAATATTAATGGCCTTAACTCACCCATAAATAGACACAGGCTAACAGAATGAATTCGAAGACAGAACCCATCCTTCTGCTGCATACAAGAAACAAATCTCAGCCTCAAAGCAGATATTACCTCAGAGTTAAGGGTTGGGAAAAGGTTTTCCAATCAAATGGACCCAAGGAACAAGCAGAGGTAGCAATCCTAATATCTAAAAAATTAGATTTTAAAATAAAATCAATCAAAAAAGATGAAGGAGGGCACTTCATACTCATCACAGGAGAAATCCACCAAGATGAAGTTTCAATTTTGAACATCAATGCCCCAAATACAAAGGCACCCACGTTCATAAAAGAAACATTACTAAAACTTAAATCACACATAAAGCCCCACACACTTATAGTGGAAGACTGCAACACCCCACTCTCACCTCTAGACCGGACTGCCAGACAGAAACTTAACAAAGAAGCAAAGGAACTAATAGAAGTTATGACCCAATTGGGATTAACAGACATCTATAGAACATTCCACCCAAATAAAAAAGAATATACCTTCTTCCAGCGCCACATGAAAACCTCAAAAAATCAACCACATGCTTGGCAACATATCAAACCTCAACAGGTACAAAAAAAATTGTAATAACTCCAAGCACCTTATCAGACCACCATCCATTAAAATTTGAATTCAACAACAACACAAATTGCAGAAACCCTACAAACTCATGGAAATTGAATAATGCACAATTGTACCATTCCTTGGTCAAAGAAGAAATAAAAAAGAAATTAAAGACTTCCTAGAATTCAATGAGAATGAGGACACAACATACCCAAACTTATGGGACACTTTGAAAGCAGTGCTGCGAGAGAAGTTCATAGCACTAAGTGCCCACATGAAGATACTGGAGAATAGTTACACTAGAGAATTAACAGCACAACTGAAAGCTCTAGAACACAAAGAAGCAAATTCACCCAGGAAGAGTAGATGCCAGGACATAAGCAAATTGAGGGCTGAAATCAATAAAGCAGAAACTAGGAAAACAATACAAAAATTCAATGTAACAAAGAGTTGGTTCTTTGAGAAAATCAACAAGATAGACAAACCTTTATCCAAACGACAAAGTGTGACCATGCAAATTAACAAAATCAGAAATGAAAAGGGGGACATAACGATAACACTGAGGAAATCCAGAAAATCATCAGGTCATACTTTGAAAACCTGTACTCCACAAAGTTTGAAAATCTAAAGGAAATGGACACTTTTCTAGATAGATACCACTTGCCAAAATTAAATCAAGAACAGATAAGCAATTTAAATAGACCTATAACCCCTAAGGAAATAGAAGCAGTCATCAAAAGTCTCCCAACCAAAACAAGCCCAGGTCAGATAGTCTCAGTGCAGAATTCTACCAGAAATTCAAAGAACAGCTTATACCAATCCTTCTCAAAGTATTCCATGCAATAGAAGTAGAAGGGTCTTTGCCAAACTCTTTCTATGAGACTTCAATAACCTTGATACCCAAGCCACACAAAGACACAACTAAGAAAAAGAACTTCAGACCAATACTCAATAAAATACTGGCAAATTGGAGCCAAGAACACACCAGAAAACTCGTCCACCATGATCAAGTAGGCTTCATCCTAAGCATGAAGGATTGGTTCAATATATGAAAATCCATCAATGTAATCCACCATATAAACAAGCTGAGAAACAAAACTCACATGATCATCTAACTGGATGCTGAAAAAGCCTTTGACAAAATTCAACACCCTTCATGATAAAGATCTTGGAGAGATATGGAATAACAGGAACTTACCTCAACATAATAAAAGCTAAATACAGCAAACCAACATCCAACATCAAATTAAATGAACAGAAACTCAACACAATTCCTCTAAGATCAGGAACAAGACAAGGCTGTCCACTCTCTCCATACCTCGTCAATATTGTACTTGAAGTTCTAGCTAGAGTCATACAACAACAAAAGGAGATCAAGGGGATACAAATTGGAAAGGAAGAGGTCAAACTTTCACTATTTGCAGATGATATGATAGTTTACATAAATGACCCAAAACACTCTACCAGGGAACTCCTGCAGCCAATAAATACTTTCAGCAAAGTGGCAGGATACAAGATCAACTCAAGAAAATCATTAGCCTTACTGTATACAGATGAAAAAGGGCTGAGAAAGAAATTAGAGAAACATCATCCTTTACAATAGCCACAAACAACATAAAATACCTTGGGGGTAACGCTAACCAAACAAGCTAAAGAACTGTATCACAAGAACTTTGAGTCTTTAAAGAAAGGAATTAAAGAAGACACCAGAAGATGGAAAGGTTTCCCATGCTCTTGGATAGGTAGGATCAACATACTAAAAATGGCAATCTTACTGAAAGCAATATATAGATTTAACACAATCCCCATTAAAATCCCAGCAGAATTCTTCACAGGCCTTGAAAGAACAATAATCAACTTTATATGGGAAAACAAAAGACCCAGGATAGTCAAACAACCCTGTTCAACAAGGCAACATCTGAAGGCATCACCATCCCTGACTTCAAGCTCTATCACAGAGCTATAGTCCTGAAAACAGCTTAGTATTGGCACAAAAATAGACAGACCAAAGGAATCTAATTGAACACCCCGACATTAACCCATACACGTATGAAGACCTGATATTTAACAAAGAAGCTAAAACTATACAATAGAAAAAACAAAGCATCTTCAACAAATGGTGCTGGCATAACTGAATATTGGCATGTAGAAGACTGCAGATAGATCCATGTCTATCGCCATGCACAAAACTTAAATCCAAATGGATCAAAAACCTCGACATAAATCCAGCCACACTGAACCTTTTAGAAGAGACAGTGGGAGGAACCCTTGAATGAATTGGTACAGGATACTGTTTCCTGAGCATAACACTAGTAGCACAGACACTAAGATTGACAATTAATAAATGGGACCTCCTGAAACTGAGAAGATTCTGTAAGGCAAAGGACACAATCAACAAGACAAAAAGGCAGCCCACAGAATGGGAAAAGATATTCACTAACCCCACATCTGACAGAGGGCTGATCTCCAAAATTTACAAAGAACTCAAGAAGCAAGTCTCCAAAACACCAAAGGATCCAATAAAAAGTGGGGTACAGAACTAAATAGAGAATTCTCAGTAGAGGAGTATAAAATGGCTGAGAGACACTTAAGAAAGTGCTTAACATCCTTAGCCATCCGGGAAATGCAAGTCAAAACAACTCTGAGATACCATCTTAGTCCTGTCAGAATGGCTAAAATCCAAAACTCCAAAGAGTTTATGATGGAGAGGATGTGGGGAAAGGGGAACACTTCTCCACTGCTGGTGGGAGTGTCGACTTGTACAGCCACTTTGGAAATCAGTATAGAGATTCCTCCGGAAAATGGGAATTAGTCTACCACAAGATCCAGCAATTCCACTCTTAGGAATATACCCAAAAGAGGCAAACTCATACAAGGGCATCTGCTCCACTATGTTCATAGCAGCATTATTTGTAATATCCAGAACCTGGAAGCAACCTAGATGTCCCTCAACTGAAGAGTGGATAGAGAAAATGTGGTCCATTTACACAATGGCTTACCATTCAGTGGGAAAAAAAAACAATGGAATATTGAAATTTGCAGGCAAATGGATGGCACTAGAAGAAACCATCTTGAGTGAGGTAACAGAGTCACAAAAAGAGAAACATGGTATGTACTCACTCATTTATCGATTTTAGACATGAATTAGGGGAGTGCCAGTCTGGGAAACAGAGCCTTCATCCAGTGACTGATGAAAGCAGAGGCAGATACCCACAGACGAACACTGAACTGAACTCCTGGAATCCAGTGTCAGAAAGACAGAACTGATGGGCAAAGGAGTTAAGACTGGGCTGGTTTCACCCACAGAAACAGTTGACCTGAACAAGGGGGAGCGCTTGGATCCCAGATTGATGGCTGTGTTGAAAGCATGGGGCTGACCCAGACCCCTGAAGGTGGGTGTAAGTGAGGAGGCCTATGTAATCTATGGGGCCTTGGATAGTATTTATCCCTGGCGTACAAATAGACTTTAAGTGCCCATGCCACAATATGGGATGCTCTCTCAGCTGGGACTCTTGGAGGAGGGCCTAGGCCTTGCCCTGGATGAAATGACAGTCACTAGAGATCCACCATGGAGTGTCTCACCCTCCTTGGGGATCAGAGTGGAGATTGGATAGGGAACTGGGGGACCTGGTGGGGAGGGCAGGGAAGGAGGGGAGGGAGAGGGAGCTGGAAATGACATGTGAAACAAGCTTGTTTCTAACTTAAATAAAACAAAAAGAAGGCTAAGGTCAGTGGTGGACACAAAGAATGGAGGTGAGGTTAGCCCTGGAGGTATTAATGATGAGGCACCTGTTCAAACCCTGTGAACGTGATTGAGTACCTGAGTTTAAATACCTGAAAAGAAAGCATGAAAAGGCAGAAATGACTCCCCAGTGAAACCCTATAATGGATGAGCTTACTGAGCACAAATGTGTCTTGCTAGCCAAGGACTTTAGTCAACATTAACAATGGGGAAAACGTGGACGAAGAGGAGCCTGATGCAGAGGATGTGCAAGGAAGGTGCAGAATGGTGCCCAGTAAAGAAGAGTGATGCTGAGGCGGCAGATAGATTTCAGCGTAAAGACTCATCAGCAGTCCTCAGTCCGCATGGCAGCGATGGGCTTAGAAAGGTCCAGGATGGTTTCACTGAACTTGATAGTGCGGGAAGCACAGAAGCACTCATGGACTGAGCGTGTGGGATGGGTACCAGTATGGGAGGAACCCACAGACGGTGCTGATCTTTTTCTGCCTTTATTCTCTGGTGACTCAATGCCCATGCAGTTCCAGAGACATGGAAGACTCTGCTGATATAAACAAATATCCCACTCAACTTGGATAACAAACAGCCTCCTCCTAAAAATGTAATACGTGACACAGTTTCAAAGAAGAGAGAAAGGCTTCTGAGTAAATGTTTTTAAAAAGCTACAATCAAAGCAAGTTCACGGGTGCTCTGGGAGCTTAACCCCTCAGAGAGATATTGCATGTAGCTCTGGGTCTTTCTAAGACAGAGGGCTAGAATGGTTGTCCTATTTTAACCTAGACATCTCAGGAATTCCAGTGGAAGAAAATGACAAGGAGTTATCTACCAGGCTGGAAAAGCAAGAAAGAAGTAAGCTGCTTCTAGAGGCTCTGGCTAAAGCAAGAGCTCAAAGCCTCCAAGAGGCACCAGTGCGGCATCATGGGATTTGGAAGCCATGCTAAGAAATAATATAAAATGGTGTTAGTGGGGGGGGCCACATGTTCAGACTCAAAGCAGTGAGCATCTTCCAGCTTCTTGGAATCGAAGTAGCAAGAAAATGGGCTTTCAGCAAGGTAGGTAATGGGGAGGATGCACTGAGCTAGTATTGCACAAAAGAAGTCACGAGATTCAGATAACCACACTATAAGACTAGAGAGCAACAAAGGGGCATCAGTAGATACAAAGCCCACTACGGCCCATCGATGTGGAAGAAGGAAGAAGTCACTAACGGAAGCAGAGAGTTACAGAAGCAAGTACAGAACAGAAGGGCAGCCCCAGCGTAGCTGATCTGGAAGCTTCAGGGACCCCTGGCACTTGAGACTTTCTCGGTGTCTTTCGATGAGACGATAGGTGATGGAATGGAAAGCCACCTTGTGAAGGTCACATGTGAGCTTGCTACTCTGGGAAGCATGAATCTCTAGAAAAGAGAAAAAATGGGAGGAAGTGCAGAAGGGGAGGAGAGAGAGGATGACAGGAGGAGGGGGAGAGAAGAAGGTATGGGGTGACTCCTAGAGAGGAGCAGAGTACCCAAAAGCAAAACCAATCAAAAGTGAACAAGGGGAGTGACAGAAAAGAGTATATACAAATGGCACCGAATAAGTCATCCGACCTTCAGAATCCAGTTTTCAGGCTGGGAGATGTCTGAGTAGGTAGAGCATTTGCTGTATAAACAGGAGGACCTGGTCCCCAGAACATATATAAAAGCCAGCATAAACATTCATGTCTGAGAGTCCAGGACTGAGTCAAGAGGCAGAGCCAGGCAGATCCCAGAGGGCATCAACCAGCCAGACTAGCTGAAGTGCTGAGCTCAAGGATTAATGAGAGACAAGCTCTCAAAGCACAAGGTGAAGAGCAACCCAACTTTGACTTCCAGCTTAGTGTGCATACTTGTGGGCACATACACACAGGCATGTAATATACCATACCCATACACACACACACAATTCATAGTTCCCTAGCAAGCAAGTCAAGAATACTCAAGTAGATAAAAATGCCAGATAAACAATTCAAAAGAACTATTTTAATCAATAAGTTTAAAGAGAATAAAGAAAAATAATGGAATTTAGGAAGACGGTACAAGATATAAGTGAGAGATGTAAACCTCTCAACAAAGACAGCCTTTTTAATCTTGAAAATGAAGCACTCACTGACTTAAAAACTCAGTGGAAACCTCACCAGCATACTAGAACAGAATGAAGAGATCATTTCAAGTCCTGAGGATAAAATTAATATCGCTGTATGAAAGAGTAAAAATGATGGCAGTGGACTAGAGGCAGGTGGAGATGGGGACGGGAGGGATCAGGTGGAGGGGGTGGGAGAGATGTGACTGGAGTGGGGGACACTTAGGAGCTAGAAACCTAGTGCGATGGAAACTCCAGGATCTTTGAGGGTGACCCTAATGAAGACTTCTACTTAATGGGGGATGTGGAACTTGAATCAGCCATTTTCTATAACCAGTCAAGGCTTCAAGTGGAGGGGCCAGGACACCAACCCAGCCACAAAACCTCCAATCTACAATTTGTCCTGCCTGCAAGATACGCTGGGATAAAGAAGGCCCAGAACTTGTGGGAGTGGTCAGCTAGTGACTGGTCCAACTTGAGACCCCTGCCAGGAGAGGGAGCCGATGCCGGGCACGGCCTGGAGGCCAGGAGCCAGAATCTGGATAGCCACACACCTAGGATAGAACAAAACATGACCAGAAAAAAAAGTCAATGAAATGTTTCCTAATGACACTCTGCTAGCATAATCATCTTCAGAGAAACTTCATCCAGCAACTGAGGGGAGCAGATGCAGAGACCACAGCCAAACATTAGGCAGAGCCTGGGGAGTCCTGCAGAGGGAGGAAGGGCTATGGGATCCAGAAGGGTCAATGACACCACAAGAGAATGGCCCACAGAATCAACTGTCCTGAGCTCGCAGGGACACATAGAGACTTAACTGGCAATCACGGAGCCTGCGTGAGTCTGACCTAGGTCGCCTACGTGTGTTATGGTCGTGTAGCTTGGTGCTCTTGGGGAACTCCTAACACTGGGAGCAGGGGCTGTCTCTGACTCTTTTGCCTGCTTTTGGAACCTTTTCCTCCTGCTGAGTTGCCTCATCCAGCCTTAGTATGAGATGATGTGCCTAGTCCTACTGTAACATGTTCTGCCAAGTTCGGTTGATATCGCTGGGAGGCCTGTTCTTTTCTGAAGTGAAATAGAGGAGGAGTGGATCTGGGAGAGAGAGGTACTGGGAGGAGAGGAGGCAGACGAAATGTATAGCTGGAAAGTAATATATGAGAGAAGAATAATAAATTTTTTGAATAAAATAAATAAAAATTATGAACTGAATAGATAAGATTTCTAGGACTGGGTGAAACGATCAGATCTACAGCTGAGATGTATAGCTCAGTGTTAGAGGACTTGTTTAGCATGTTTAGGGCCCTGGGTTTAAGCCCTAGCACCACAAGAAAAAAAAACACATACTGTTATTATAGAGAGATGCTAAAATACAGACTGCAGTATAGGAAACCTATTCATTAAGATAACAGAAGAACCCCCCCCATCCCCTTCCAAACTTGAGAACTCTGTGGGTATCCAAGTATAGGAAGCATGTAGGATGCCAAAAAGACATGATCAGAAAAGTAACTCCCCATGTCATACTACAGTTAAAATACCAAGACTACAAAAAAAGGAATATTGAAAGATGAAAGAAAAAAGTATCAAGAGATTACCTATAAAGACCATTCCATCAGAATAAAGGTAGATTTTAGAAAGAAATGTATATGTACAAAGATGCTAAAATTATATATTTCACGCTCCAAAAGAAAGTACAGCTAACCTAGGTTTGATACCCAGCAAAACCACCTTTCAGAGTCTAGGGAGAAATAGGATATATATATATAAATAAAAGCAATTATTGGCATTAAGTCAACACAGCAGAACAAGCTTAAAGGGATCCTATATGCAGAAGAAGATAAGCACAACCACAAGAAGAAAGGAAACAATAAATCCTGTGGTGATATATTATGTATGATTTATTAAAGCTTGCCCAAGGGTTCAGAATGCAAAGCTAGCCAGCTACAAGCCATAGAGGTCAGGCAATGGTGATACACACTGTTAATCCCAGCAGCCATACTAACAAACCAAACAGCCAGGCAGTGGTGTCACACAATTTTAATCCCAGGACTCAGGATACAGGTAAATGGATCTCTCTGAGCTCAAGGCCACCTTGGCCTACACAAGAGTGAAGAGTAACAGAGCTCACACCTTTGCTCCCAGCACTAGGGAAGTGGAGACAGGAATGGCATGGCTGGCTGGAGAACAGAATATAAGGCAGGAGGAGACTGGAACTCAGGATTTGCCTCTGAGGATTCGTGGAGACAAAATTGCCATTTCAGCTTAGTGGAGGTAAGATCTACTGACTTGGCTACTTTGCTTTCTGAACCCTCAGGCAAGCTTTAATAAACCATAAATAATATATCACCACAAAATCCCATTTTAAAAACTCAGTAAGCAGGACTAGAGGTATAGTTCAATCGATGGAGTATTTGCCTAGCATGCATGAAACCCTGTGTTTGATCCCCAGCACCATATAAAACTGTGTACTATTGCCAATATCTATAGTGGAGACACTTGGGAGGTGGAAGCAAGAGGATCAGGAGTTCAAGGACAGCCCGAGTACTGGAGACCTTGTCTCACAAAACAATAAAACAATTAGTAAAACAACAAAGTGAGAGGAGCTAGTATATGTCTGAATATAAAAGATTATATAACAAGTCCTATAAAACAGAGTTGAAATAATTTCATGTCAGATCATAACAGAATAAAACTAGAAATTAATATCTAGAGAAACTACAGAAGCTCTATGCACGTGTGGGTATTGAAAAATACAATTTTGAACAATCCCTATGTCAGTGAAAAAAGGTGGGGATGGGAGGATTTTTAAATTCCTATCATCAAATGAACATGCAAATACAACATATCAGAATCACTGGGATACAGCAAAAGCAGTTATAGAAGAGAATTTTGCAACCATGATGCCTAAAAATCAAAATATCCAAGAAGGCAACTCTCCCTTGAGGAACCAGAACCAACACTCTGGTATGTCTTAGCTGCCATGACTCTTCTATAAGAGTCTCAGACCTGTGCTTAGAGGTGTGTCTTACTTTCTCTTAAGTACCTCTTTGTCTTAGCCTTTCTACTTAAGCCTGTATTAAAATAACTTTATTAAACTTAATAACCTGTGTTAAAAAAATCTTCGTCAAAACCCAACTATGCTTCATAGACTTGATATCTCAAAAAAATCCCAATGATACATCTCAAGGCTTTTGAACAAGCCGGACATAAAATGAGCAGAAGGAAAGAAATAATAAAGTCAATGCTGAAAGTAATGCAACAAAGTCTAAAGGAACAACACAAAGGAGTAATAAGACAGAGTTGGTCCTTAGCCAAACTATCCAAAAAGAGAGAGAAGATTCAAGTAAACAGACAACATAGAACAGGGAATTTTATGACAGGTACCACTGAAATCCAAAGGATCATTAAGGATTATCTTTTTTTTTAAGATTTATTTATCACATACACAGTGTTCTGCCTATATGCCAGAGGAGGGCACCAGATTGAACTGTAGATGGTTGTGAGCCACCATGGTTGCTGGGAATTGAACTCAGGACCTCTGGAAGAGCAGTCAGTGCTCTTAACCTCTGAGCCATCTCTCCAGCCCCCAGGATTATCTTAAGAATATATACTACAATAAATTGGGAAAATATAGAATGGGATACATTCCTAGGCATATATAACTTACCAAATTTCAACCAAGGGGCTATAAATACCTTTAACAAGTCAATAGTCAACAATGAGATTGGAAAAAACTAATAAAAGATGCCCAATAAAAGGTTGGGACTGGACAGATTCACTACTGAACTCAGCCAAGACCTCAAAGAAGAGCTAACACCAAGGCTCCTCAAACTTCTACACAAAATGGAAAGGCAAGAATGCTTCCGAACTCATTCCAATATTCTTGATGACCACAGGTGCAAAGAGCCTCGCTAAAATACTTTCCAACTGCAAGCCAGAGAGATGGCTCAGCAGTAAGAGCAAGCACCACTCTTGAAGAGAACCTAAATTTAGTTCCTAGCACCAACATCAGGCAACTCCATCTCCAGGAGACCCAACACCCTCTGCTGGCCTCTGGAGACACTGCAGTCCCATGCACGAATCCTTATATAGACACCCATACACACAATTAAAAAATACTTAAATATCTGAAAAGTGAACTGAACAATACATTAAAAAGATTACGCACAACTCTGGGACCTCCTGGCCTAGGGACTGCAGCCAGATCAACTTGCACCAAGAGGACCAAGCAACCAGGAGCCTACTGAGAGTGCCTGTCTACTCCTGCCCCCAAGCAGGGCAGAGGGGAGAGGTGAGCTCCGGCCCACCTCAGTCCAGACTTCCTTCCACTTGTCCTCTCTGGGATCTCCTGGCCTTGGTACTGCAGACAGGTCGACTTGCCCCCAGCTCACTAAGCAACCTCGAGTCTGCTGATATCACTGTGCTAATCCAACTCCCACCCACCAGGAAAAGGAGTGCATCAGACCCTCCTGTACCCACAAGAAAGACCTGCATAGCAAGAACTTTGAGTCTTTAAAGAAAGAAATTAAAGAAGATATCAGAAAATGGAAAGATCTCCCATGCTCTTGGATAGGTAGGATCAACATACTAAAACTGCAATCTTGCCAAAAGGAATCTACAGATTCAACACAATTCCTATCAAAATACTGGCACGATTCTTCACAGATCTTGAAAGAACAATAATCAACTTCATATGGAAAAACAAAAGACCCAGGATAGCCAAAACAACCCTGTACAATAAAGGAACTTCCGGAGGTATCACCATCCCTGACTTCAAGCTCTATTATAACGCTATAGTTCTGAAAACAACTTGGCATTGGCACAAAAACAGACATGTAAACCAATGGAATTGAATTGAAACCCTTGATATTAACCCACACACCTACAAACACTTGATTTTTGACAAAGAAGCTAAAATTATACAATGGAAAAAAGAAAGAATCTTCAACAAATGGTGCTGGCATAACTGGATACTAGCATGTAGAAGATTGCAGATAGATGCAAGTCTATTGCCATTCACAAAACTTAAATCCAAATGGATAAAAAACCTCAACATAAATCCAACTACACTTTACCTCTCAGAAGAGGAAGTGGGGGGTACCCTTGAACGAATTGATACAGGATACTGCTTCCTGAACATAACACCAGTAGCACAGACACTGAAATTGACAATTAATAAATGGGACCTCCTGAAACTGAGAAGCTTCTGTAAAACAAAGGACGCAGTCAATAAGACAAAAAGGCAGCCCACAGAATGGGAAAAGATATTCACTAACCCCACATCTGACAGAGGGCTGATCTCCAAAATTTACAAAGAACTCAAGAAGCAAGTCTCCAAAACACCAAAAGATCCAATTAAAAAGTGGGGTATAGAACTAAATAGAGAATTCTCAGTAGAGAAGTCTAAAATGGCTGAGAGACACTTAAGAAAGTGCTCAACATCCTTAGCCATCTGGGAAATGCAAATCAAAACAACTCTGAGATACCATCTCACTTCTGTCAGAACAGATAAAATCAAAAACACCAATGACAATTTATGCTGGAGAGGATGTGGTGAAAGGGGTACACTCCTCCACTGCTGGTGGGGATGCCAACTCGTACACCCACTTTGGAAATCCGTATGGAGATTTCTCAGGAAAAATGGGAATCAGTCTACCACAAGATCCAGAAATTCCACTCTTAGGCATATATCCAAAAGATGCACATTTATACAACAAGGATGTCTGTTCCACTATATTCATAGCAGCATTATTTGTAATAGCGAGAACCTGGAAGCAACCTAGATGCCCCTCAACTGAAGAATGGATAGAGAAAATGTAGTCTATTTACACAATGGAATACTACTCAGCAGAAAAAAAACAATGGAATATTGAAATTTGCAGGCAAATTGATGGCACTAGAAAAAACCATCCTGAGTGAGGTAGCCCAGTCACAAAAAGTCAAGCATGGTATGTACTCACTCATATATGGATTTTAGACATGAAACAGAGGAGTGCCAGCCTACAATCCCACCACCTAGAGTCTTGGAAACAGGGAGGACCCTAAGAGAGATATACATGGTCCCTGGAGAAGGGGAATGGGACAGGATCTCCTGAGTGGATTGTGAGCATGGAGCGAGGGGAGAGGGAGCTGGGGAAAAGTGAGAGGGAGAAGAGAAAGGGAGAGGAGGACATGGTGGAGCAGGAAAATGCTAATTGTATGAAACAAAAGATACATGACATGGACAGCAGAATGAGACTAATAGAAATCCTAGAAAAAAATGGAGGAAAAAACAATGAGAAATAAAAATAACTAAGGGTTTTCCAGAACTGGGGGGGAAAGTAAGTATATGAATTCTTAGATTGCTGAAGCCTAAGGATTTATAAAACATGCATTGATTTATAATAAGTACTAAAACAAAACAAATACATGCATTAATATAATGTGTTATAATTTTAAAAGCTGCATATTTTTCCCCTAACAATTCTAGAGACTGAAACCCACAATGAGGGTCCTAGCAGATTCTGTTTCTAGTGAGGCTGCCTTCCTGGTTTATAGAAAGCTGACTTCTTACTGTGTCTTCATGTTTCTTTCTAGTATGTTTTCAGAGAGAGAATGGCAGCTCTCTGGTATTTCTTCTTCTTACAAAGGCATGAGTCTTGCTGAATTATAACTCCACCCCCACAGCATCATTTAACCTCAATCACTTCCTGAAGATCTTGACTTTCAAAGGTCGAATCTCTAAATATAGTCACAGTGGAGTTAGAACTTCAACTCAGGGATGTAGAGGGTGGAAGGGGACACAGTCCAGGGCAAAACAAAATAATATCATCAAAGTACTCAGAGGGGAAAAAATAAAACTATCAGGTACAATTCTATACCCAGCTAAACTATTCTTATCCCTCAGCAATAAATACAAAGTTAAACAAATTTCAGATAGAACGAGAAAAATTCCTCCATAAGTCACTGCTCAAAGGCCTACAAAACTAACAATATCCTCAACAGAAACTGAAGCAAGAAATAAAGAACTGAAGAAACAGTAAATCAACTCAAAATTGATAGGATAGTCGATCAGTCATTATCTAATGTGTCCTCTCTCCTGTGCTAGAAACTGTTCGATTTGCTGGGGATTCTGGAATGAGTAAAACAAGGCCCACCTTTTGTTATATATAATGAGGTAGAAAGTGAAGGAAAATAAAGCAGGAAACTACGTCAGGTAGGGATAGAGGTCCCATATAACACATTGTTAAATCTAAATAGGAAGTATTAAGAGTAATGTTATGTTTTGAGAGTTTCACGTTTATGTATGCAAATGACTAGCTACCTAGGCCACAACGATTAGTTTGATCATATGAGTTAAGAAGTCTGGAAATCAGAGCAGGAAAACCAGAGTCATGTTTGCAGGATTTTAGAGGGTCTCTGAAGACTACCTGTCTGCCACCCTCAGTGTGCCAGCTACCCAACAATCACACAGGTAAGAGTATAGGCTAGAGTCCCAAACATCTCTTATAGACCCAACAAACCCATGAGGAAAAGAGGACCCATCTCTCACTTGCACCTCTTCTTAAGAGCAAAGAAGCTTTGCCTTGATTCCCTTTGCTAGGTTTTCCTTTGTGCTCACTAGCCCATGGCCACGGGCCATGTGTGAGTCAGGGGTGGGGACCTTAAAACTGGTCTTAGAGCAATGTAGCCAGAATTCCCAAAGACATGTGACATGAAAAGAGAGAGAGAGACACTGTTCTTGAGACACTCAGACAGAAATCACAGCTTCTCCATCAAACAAGAAAAGACATATTTATTGGAAAGACCACAAATAGAATTTTCCTTCACTTGTCATCTGCCTCAACAATGGCCACCAGTGGTGACTATATGACAGCACAGCCATATCTCCACACAGTGTGGCAGATTGTAGCACTGGGAGTATTCTATCTCACATTAATCTAATCTCTGCATGAATTCAACTGCTTCAGATAAAGCCCTATAGCATGTTAACTGATCTATGTATCTCTACTTCACTGATGCAAAAAACAAACAACAAAGGCAGTTAGCAACCATCTTCTTCCAAGAAAATCCCCAAGAATGCCAACTCTGAGCTTCCTGTCCAGTAACATGCTCTGTCTCTGTCTCTGTCTCTGTCTCTGTCTCTGTCTCTGTCTCTGTCTCTCTCTCTCTCGCTCACTCGCTCTCTGGGTTTGTGTGCAAACTCATGTACATGTGTATCTCTCTCTTTCTGTGCCTTTGTCTCTATCTGCCTCCATCTCTCTGTCTCTCTGTCTCTGTCTCTCTCCCTATCTTTCTCTCTGTGTCTCTCTCTGAGTATCTCTCTGTATCTGCCTCTCTCTGCCCTCTCTGTCTCTCTGTCTCTCTCCCCTCCTCTCTCTGCTATGTAGTCACTTCTAGATAGGCTGAAATGTCAAAAACATACACCTTTCCCTAACTAGCATTTCCAAATTATTTCAACATTATCAGATCAGAGGGAGGTTGTGGAAATGATTGGCTGAAGTAAATTAAATGCTTTCATTTCTACAAGGAGAAATTGAAGTTATGATAATGGGATGTTAGAGCCAAAGAGACTTCTTGGAGGGTATTAATATGACTCCCATATTTTGCAAATAAGGCTTCATACAAGTCAGTGGCACTAGGCTGAAAATGAGACATGAGGAAGATTTAAATGTGACTGCTGACACATTGTCCTACAAACAAGGACGCAGGTACACCCATTCGGTAGACACCGGCCTGTGTGACGAACCACAGGACTTTCTGTAGCTCATCTAGGTATCCTAGGATTAAAACGCCCATCATTGGATGCAGTTAGCGTAGGTGAGATAGACATTGTGTCCACAGTTTCCCCTATTTAGATGTAACAAACAAGTGGAGGCTTGTTTCTCTGCTCCTTGATCTTCCTATCACATCTTACCCAATCAATATAAATACAAGAAATACTGGACTGGTGAGTTAACTCTATGGGGAAAAGTGTTTGACACCACACCTGGTGACATGAGTTTATCTCTGAGACCTACAAACTAGGAGAGAACTAACCCTTTTAAGTTATCCTCTGACACACAATAAGTAAATAAATTGATTGATTGATTAACTTTTAAAACTTCTATCCATTTTTAAAGTAACTCAAGAGAGCTAAGTATTGGAACACTTGTGAACCATAAATAAGGTTCGGGGACACATCCTCAGCAACACATACACAAGGCAAGCCAGGGAACCAGAATTTCATAAGGTAGGGTCAAAGAGGACACCTCATACTGTGTACAGACCCTCTCTAGAGGGTCATCTGCTCACTCTGAATTACCCATGAAGCCTCCCTCCATCAGCACAAGGAACACCAGTCAGATCTTCACTAAAACATCACCATCAACAAAACAGATCCAATCTCTGAAGACGAAAGCCTGAGGCTTCTTGAAGACTAGCTGGCCAGACTCATCTCAATGGCCCTGGATAATCCTTTCAAGTCGCCTTAACCTCATCTTTTACAGTGCTAAAGCGATGAAAACAATAGGGGGCTTGTCTGCAGGCATCCCACTAACTTGGATCCCTTTCCACCTCTGTGAGCTAGGTAAATAATAGCTTAATGTGTAGTGTCTGCTAAGTGAAATTAAAATGGAAAATGTTTTAGGGACTTACGCTCCATATCTCTTATACAACTGTAAATGTATGGACATTTTGTATTTGAGTATTTATTACTGTCCATCGCTAAACTGACTGGGGAGCAGAACCCAAATGGGCACATTAATAAAATGTGTGCACTTTTTCTGTCTTACCCTCTCTTTTTAAGAGCAAAGATAAACGTAATTAAAGGGTAAAAGTCACTTTTGAAGTAGACTAACTAGTAACACCAGATTTTTTTAGTGTAGTCGCCATTTCCTTCTTGTCTAGAAAACCCAGGGTTTTCTTGTGATGTGGTGGCACATCGCTCCTGCCCTTACTCTTTTAGCCTTGACCTCTCGCCATCACTACGGCAGCACATGCCAGACAAATGGCTTTCAGAACCTTCAGAAATGCCCATGCCCACTGCAGAGAGCAGAGACAATGCAGAGAAAGAGCGTCAAGAATTGTGGGCATATGCCAGGAGAGGCCCCATGGAGAACAGATGTGCCCAAGAAAAAAGTGCCAACATTAATCCAAGCCGCTCTCGTGGCTTCAGACCCACCAGTAACAACAAAGAGACGCTCAGACCCTCCCAGTGATGCTTTCCCACAGACACCCATGAACAAGAGCTTTACAAGGCCACATTCATCTCAGAGGTGGTGTCAGCCGTGGAATCAGTCACACCTGCCAGTGAATAGCACATAACAGCTGTATAGACACAAGTGAATTATTGGGTCTCGGGCTCCAATCTCCCAGGAAGCAAACTATGGAAGTTGTCCTGCCTGTGTGCCAACTGAAAGAAACTTAAACATGCAAGTGATTAAGGCTCCTAATTGTGTCATTTTCAAGCATTTACTGACCATAACCAATACCGAGAAGCTGGGAGAGCTCAGCTGCTGCATTCAGAGGCCTGGCCCTAAATTTTAACACCCTTGACACGTTCCATTCCACGTCTTCCTCGCCCTTGGCTCCTGGATGTGCGTTCTCACTTGCCTGGTGCCCAAGCCGTTAGTGGAAGAGGCAGCCCTTAAAGACTAGGGCTGCTCGCTTCCCCAGGTTCATCCTCACTACAAAGTTCTCTGGTTTTCATTCAACAAGAAAGGGGCATCTGCAGAGTAAGTATGGGGTGTTCGGAGGACTCCTCCCAACATTTAATTTTATGAACTTAACCTGCATTTACTAAGTACCCACTGAAAATCTCACACAGTGCAAGATGCTGCAGTGACATGTAACAAGTAAACATAGTCTATGGAATGTGCCTTCAAGGAAACTATGTTCTCGACCAGGAGGCAAAACTAACATTATACTAACAATAATCACTCAGCGGTATTTATTAACACACACTATGAGCAAAGCATTGTGAAATGCCTTCAGAGAAACTCCAGTGAGACAGAAATGCCCCTCTGTGAGACAGTAAAGACTTTAAAGGCCCTCAGATATCACTGATGAGGTCTCCATGCTCAGCCACACCCTGGCCTGTGATTCTCACCAGGCTCCCCCTAAAAGCATTACCATCTCTCTACTCCAACTTAAAACACAGGGCCTCGAGCAAAACAATGTTCTAAGTATGGATTTCCTCCTCTCTTGAGATAATGGGCTTGTGTCACTGAACCTACAAAACTTAATACTGCATTTAATATTCACATTCCACATGATTTGCTGCCAAATAAAAATCAAAGCCTTTCTTGCCCAGAATCACCTATGTCCTGATAATTCCACAATTGGTTAGGAACCTGGATTCAAGTGCCACGTCCTAAATTCTAGCTCTTCTAATTTGACCAACAGAATCTAGCTGATAAAATAATGGGATCTTAACAAAGAAATCCCATGACTTCATATTTGAACCTTTTGTCCTGTCAAACTCTTGTCTCTCACAAGTATGATGATATACATGTTGTTCCAATTTGCTTTCTGGTACTATGATAAACATCATGTCCAAAAGAAGCTTGGTGGGTGAAAGTGTTTATTTCATATTACATATCCAGGTAACAGTTCACCGGTAAGGAAAGTCTAGGGAAGCCAAAGGCTCAGGAACCCAAGGCAGGAAATCTGGTGGCAGGAACTGAAGCAGAGACCATGGAAGAATATTGTTTTCTGGTTTGCTTCCTTGCTTACATTCAGCTACTTTTCATATATAGCCCAGGACTACCTGACTAGGGAATAGTGCTGCCCACAGTGGACTGAGCCTTCCTACATCAATTAACAACCAAGAAAATTGCCCCACAGACATGCCACAAGTCAATATGATTGAAGCAATTCTTCAGTTGATGTTTCCTCTTCCCAGATAACTCTGTATTTATGTCAAGCAGACAGCTGAAGCTAACACATGCCTTATCCATCTTCACATAAGTCAGTAGTGAGGAATTTTTGCCAAGAATCAGGCACCAAGCAATAGTCTACGGGCAACCACAAGAAAATAATTAGTTCCATGTAGGTACTGCCATTTGCTATGCTGTTTGGCACAAATCATACTTGAGTGCTCTTCTGAACTTATTATTTTTTTTTGCTTAACAGAGTTATTTCCCTAATGTTATGGTTTGAATGTTGAATGTTCCCTATGAGCTCCTGTGTTTGAAGACTTAGTCCCCCACTGGTATTATCTTGGGAGTCTGTGAAACCTTGAAGACGCAGAGCCTAGCTAGCTGACACAGGCCACTTAGGGTGGGGCTTGAGGATTATAGCCTTGCTCCACTTCCAGCTAATTCTCTGCTTCCTGGGCTGCCAAAGTATAGGCCTGTGGTTTGTAGGCCACTGGAACTGATCTGCAGCAAGCAGACAAAAGAATTGGAGCTGTGGTCTAGAGAAGCCCTGGGATGCTGGTCCTGACATTGCAGGCAGGATGGAGGACTCTTACATAGACAGAACATCTGGGACTGTGAATGCCTCTGTCAAATATTCTCTCAGAGTGATGAGCAAAGAAGCTTGGATATAATTCAGTCAATGAAAGGAAAAGAAAATCACAGAAGACCAAGGATTGGTCTATCTGAACCCGTACTGACTCATAACAATGGCTGGTTCACCATTCATCATTGCAACAATATGGATTAGTCTCTCGCTCTAGATCCAAAAGGCCATCTTTAGTTAGTAGGGGAGAACCAACACAGGAGGACTTGAGTTTGGCTAAGCAACAATAATTGCCTAGAATAGCATGTTGACAGCTAGAGGCAGGGTCTGGTACTTGACTGAGAGTAGCCTTGAAGCCTACTCTGAGATGAGACTTACCTCGGGGGACAGGGAGAAACAAGGAGCACTTCAGGACACAGGAAGGGTGTGATGAGACCATGAAATGAAAACAACAGTGGAAGACGGGAGACAGACAGGAGCAGACAGTGGGTAGAATTATAAACATCTGGTCCAGGAACGGTAGTAAAGTACCCTGGTGTAGTAAAGAGAACATAAGACAATAGTGAGATAGAATCTGGTGGCTGATTAGATAGAGAAGGAAGCAAGGGAGGAGTCAAGGACAGCAGCTTGGTATTCAGTACGGGACACCAGAAGCATGGAGGCCCCGGGAAGTAGAAAAGATACAGTGGTTTGGACAGAATACTTGAGATCTCAGAACCCGAACCAATATGGAGCATTGCAGAAGCTAACCAGAACTGGGACTGCGCCATGGGAAAAGAGAAAAGGGGCCGGAGAGGAAAAGGAGACAGAAATTGACCCGGGGAGAGGGCACGGAGAGCAATGACCAGCGGAGTACAAATGAGATTTAGATAAATCTATGTGAGAGAAGTCAAAACCAGCTTGCAGAAGCATGTGAGGCCTTCCAGAAAGTGCCACACATCACTCAGGAATCTGTTCAAAGTGAAGATTGTGATTCAGACAGTTTCTGGGGTAAGGTCCACAACTCCACACTGTAAAGGCTGTCAAATGATGGGGAGCTGCTGGTGGGTAAGCCACATAGTGACCAAGGTGAGGGGCCTTAGGGGGAACGTGGTGGAGCCAGTGGGTTGCGATGCCCCTTCTGGAGTTTGGTAAAGTAGAAGAATGATCAATGGGCCAGACTACATAGATTTGAATACATGAAATTAAGAATCAGAGGGAGGAAGGAACTATTCTGGGTCTTTAAAGTCCTCTGTCCTAGACACTCATCCTGAGAGTGGCAGTTAGCTGAATAAGGGAATTTGGTGCACAATTTCAATCCCTCTGTCATTCATCCTAGTTGACCCCAGACAGATTTAAAGTTTGAAGTGTAGGATTTCAAAATGAAGTTAATCAGGGGGAAATGAAAATACCTCTTTGTGACCTTGTTTAGTGACTGGGACCTTCCTCCCCACCACCCCATCGCCCAATGCTAAGATACTTCTAGACTAGCATGCTGCTCCCACAATACACCTTGCCATACCCAAGCTGCATGACTCCCCAACTCCCCCATGCCTCTCTGATTAGCACTTGCCTTCTGCTGACAGAATGGAAATGCCCCTAGCTGAGCCAGCAAGAACAAGTTAAGTAAATGATTAACCAGTGTGCTCTCCCTGACCAGCACCCAGTCAAGAAACTGAGGGCAAATCTCAGCCAAAGGCCCCAGAGAAACAATGTGGTATAGTCCTGGAAATTACAGGACATGACAATATGGTGAGCCCCTTACAGATCCACAAAAGGCTGGCCTATAATACTCCATGAAAATAGATGCCCAGTCTGTAAGGCTTGCAGATGCAAACTCTCCACGGGTACCCAAGTAACTCATCTTATTTACAAGATCCAAAGAAATTCTGTGACTTTCCCGGGAAACCAGAGTGCATTTTGAAATCCTAGTTCATCTCCTTTCAAGAGAGCCAGCAAGGTTAGCAAGCTTGCTCAGTTGGTAAAGTACTTGTCTTGCAAGCATGAGGACCTCCAGAACATTCCCCAAAAAACAACCTGGGCATAGTGATGCATGTTCTTAATCTCAACCCAAGGCATCTGGAGACAGGTTCCTGGAGTGTGCTGGCTAGTCAAGTTAGCCTACTTGGTGAGCTACAGCTAATGAGAGACCTTATCTCAATGGAGAAGATGGGTGGCACCTGAGGGATGACACGCAAGGACTTCCTTTGGCTTCCACGGGCCCATGCATGCAGATGCAGACGTATCCTCCCACAGGAACATGCATGAATACAGACTGTGCATGTGCACACATGCAAAGATCTAAGGCAGGGAGAGAGCACATGGCTGAAGACAGTGCATTTGCCAAATGCAGGGCTTGAGTCAATGAACACACTGTGGTGCTCTTTACACTTCCCAGTGCAAAGAACTGAACAGGACACAGAAAAAATTATTCTCCATCACAGTGCTGGCACCTTCTTGGTCATACCTCAGTTCCAAATACTCCACTCAGCCTACTTTTCAGACAAGGGCTTTAAAAACCTTTTGGCAGAGGCCAGACAAATCAGGCAAGGAGGGGAAAGGGACAAGAAATCTTCTGCCAGTCTGTTACCTATTTCTTTTCCAAGTTGGATGATGGTGTTTCCCAGGCCTTCCTCTGGAGGAATACTCTGGAGGCAGGAGTGGCACCTCTCAGTGCATACCCCTCATTCAAAAGACACTACCAAACATTTTCTGGCTGCCCCCACTAGGCCAAGGAGTGTCTTGCAAGATTTAGAAGCCACTTAGCAAAGTCATTCAGGCATCATTCTTACAGGACACAGCTAAGCATCTGCCTTGGAAATCACTTGAGGTCCCAGCTGGAAGAGACTGGAGCTTAGCAAATCAGCGCACAGTTCTACACATGGTGCAGCTTTGAAGGTGGGGTGAAGGAGCTTGGTGTAGGAGTTGCTTACTCACGATGGGAGAGACAGTGCAGGATGAAGCAGGAAAAAAGACACGTGGTCCTCTTGCCCTCACTTCCTTCCAGGCTCTACCCGGGTCTCAGCACTGAAGCAGAGCCTACCTGACTCATCTCCGACTCAGGCCAAATGCAAATGAGGCCAGATGCCCTGGACTCAGCGGAGCCTCTCATGTCCGCCCCGTACGTTACTTCCCTTCATCTTGTCCAGCACCTCAATCTTGCAGTGTTAGCACACACATCCCCATTTTACCTGCCATCCCAAGACACGTCCACAGTCACGGAAGGCATCCCTGAGAGCCACACAGACGGGCGTGCTGGTCCATTGCAATCAGATGTCCAGTCTATTAACCTTTAATGTAATGATTGCTGCGGCTGTAGGCTGACATCTTTCACCTGCCTTTTGTTTGCCCGTTATAGTCCTTTGCCCTCCTCTCTCACCTTCTTTTGGAGAAATCAGGTACAATTTTCTTAGGATTTCACCTTAAATTATCCGGTGGATTTTTCACTGTATCTCTTGTGTTGCATTTTAGGAACTCGAGTTTATAACAAACAATCACAACTTGACTAACGTGCTTAAAGTTAACATACCACCCATGCAAATGGAACAGCAACAAAATAAAAGTAAAAAATGAAACAGCATAACAAATGTTCTTTTGCCCCATACCCAGACTTCATATCTGTCATAAATACCATATGTGCATGCTTTCTATATGTCAAGTTAGGGAGTTAAACAGATAATGTTTGGGAGAAATTAAGGAAAAATCGTATTTACCCTTGTATTTTTGCCATCATGGGTTCGTCACTGCTTCTGAGGGCAACTTCCCATTCCTCAACCTAAAGACCTCCCTCCACCCTTATGTGGCATGTGGGCCTGCAAACGATTAATCATCTTAGCTTTCTTCTCTGGGGAAATGGCTTTGTTTCACCCTTACTCATGAAGGGCGTCCTTGCTGGATAGAGAATTCTGGATTCACGTGGAGTTGGTTCGGGTGAGGTTTTTCCTGAAACCCTTTCAAGGTGCTGCCCCACCACCTTCTGGCTTTGAAGGGCTCAGATGGGCCCTTAGGTATCCAGGCTGATTCTCTGTAAGTAATACATGCTTTCCCCCTGCCTAGTTCAACATCTTTCCCTTTAGTTTTTTAGAAATTTAGCTAAGCTTTGCCTACGCGTGTTTTCTTTGTGTGTGTTGAGTGGGTAACACATATGTGGAGGCTAGAGGTCAGTCTTGCGATCCGGTCACCTTGTTTTTGACATGGGTTCTCAACAGGCCCTGGGAGTTGCCACTTTTTCAGCTATGCTGGTTGACCAGTAAGCCACAGGGACCCTCCTATCTCTCCTTCCCTGGATCTGGGATTATAAGCATACAACAGACCCAGCCTTTTATATGGGTGATAGGGACAAACTGAGGCCCTCACACTAGTCAACAAGCACTTTCACCAACTGAGGTATCTCCCTAGTGCATGCATTGATATCTCTCTCTCTCTCTCTCTCTCTCTCTCTCTCTCTCTCTGTGTGTGTGTGTGTGTGTGTGTGTGTGTGTGTGTGTGTGTGTGGTGTGTGTGGTGTGTGTTCTGGAGACTGAGCCCAGAGTCCTGTGCATGCTAGACCATCACCCTATATCCCCAGCCTGTCATTTTCTTTAAATTAATCCTGCTTTCATGGTCATTGAACTTTTGAATCAATAAATGTGTGTCATTTTCCAAGTGTGAGGCATTATGAGCCATTATTTCTTCCCTCTATTCCGTCACCTGTCTTTATGGGATTCTAGTGTTGTCATTTGTATTAGAACACAGACATGCTCCTGATGCCAAACCTCTGTTCCCCTCCCCACACCTCTGTTAATAGTTATTTTTCTTGTTTTCCTCAGCTCTCAGGAGTGACTAACGCTTTTCACTCACTCTCTGTCATCTCTATTATACCATAGGCTGATTCACTGAGGGGTTTTTTATTGGTGCATAATTTAATTTTTAGACCTACAATATCCATTGTTCCTCTGCTAAAATTTCCCATCTTTTCCTAGAGATAGATCTTACCATTTAGGTCAAGCTGACCTCAAATTGGAAGTGCTCCTGTCATAGCCTTCTGAATTCTAGGAGAAAACATTTTTCCATCAAAAGGTAAGTACAATAACATGAGGCAAGAATTCCTTCAAAAGGCTCGCCAGAAAACTAAATAACAGAAGGATTTATGCACTTGATGATGGGTGAATAGAAATGACCCAAACTGGTAACAAGGGGGAATAATAAAACAGAGCACCCAAGAGCTACAAATAAAATAAAACAGTACATCACATGTCTGAATGCAAAGGGTGGAAGAGAACAAGAAGCAAGAAAAAATGTGTGGAGACAAAATGAACCCCATGGTTAGTGTGGTGTGTGTGTGTGTGTGTGTGTGTGTGTGTGCGCGTGTGCGTGTGTGTGTGTGTGTCTGTGTGTGTGGTGTGTGTGTGCGCGTGTGTGTGCGTGTATGTGCGCGCGCGCGTGTGTGTGTGTGCGTGCGTGCGTGTGTGTGTGTGTGTGCGTGTGTGTGTTGTTTCATTTTGTTTTGGCATTTTGTCTTACTGATTTCTTGGGTTTTTAAATTTTCATTTTTTGTTTTTTTTGTTGGTTTTTTTTTTCAGACTGAGAGAAAGAACATGAAGTTGGTGGGGAGGAAGGATCTGGGTACGTTACATGAAAATTTTTTAAAGAAAAAAATTAAGAACTTCCTAAAACTAATGAAAAATATCAAACAACAGCTCAAAGAACTGAGTACCAGCAGATAGAACTACTGAAAATCAAAAAATAAAGAGAAAAAACATACACAGGGCAAAGCTGACAATAGCCGACATCTCGTGACAATGAGTGCAAAGCAGAAGAAGATGAAACGATGTCTACATGAAGCTCCTCACAGACAGAACCTTCCAAAAGCAAAAGAAAGATGGAGAAGAATTAATTCATTGCCAGCACAACTGCACCGTAGAAATGCTATGGGAACCCCATAAAGAATCTGATGCACATAAATACAGAACTCTAGAAACAGTAAAAGCATGAGCAGTGTGACAATCCTTTTGTCCTCATTTGATACCCTTAAATGATAAATGGTTTTGCAATGTGTACTTAGCTTACAAATAGGTTAAAATATAAATTTGCTAAATAGGCTGAACTTTCCTACTAAAAATATTTTAAAAGAAATATTTTCTCTCATTAAAACAAGACATAACTGACATCAAAAAGTAAAGGCAATGATGTAAATTAAGTGGAATCATGAATACATGCAAATGACTAAAATTAAATAGGAATAAAGAATAATTGAGACACATAAAAAGTTTATAAAATATTATATTCCAAACAAAAATTATTAATAATTATGTTAAATGTAAATGGCCTAAATTTTATATTAGCAAAGCAAAGTCATAAAATTAAATGAGAGAGACCCACCTACGTATTTTCTAAAATAAATTCACTATAAATGTAAATGTAGAAATGTTAAAAGAAAAAGAAAGATGCAGCATATAAACATTATGCAAGAAGACTTTAGGTGACTCACATAAGAAGCCCATTCCCTTTAAAATTCAATCTCTCTCTGTCTCTGTCTCTGTCTCATTAAATCCTTTTAAAATAAGATCCAGCTTTGCTTTAAAAATATAGACATGAATCTCTGCAATACAATAAAAAGTAAGCTTTAAACAAGAAATTTGCTGAGGGACAAAGACTTCACTCATCAAGGAAATATAATAAAGACATGTGTATCTGATAACCAAGTTCTAAGATAGTCTAACTAAAAGTATAGACAACCCTCAATAATCCTTTTTTTGGTCATATATACATACATATGCATATACATAAAGTAGGTAGAAATCAGCAAGAATATAGAAAATATTATCAAACAATTTAACAAAATTGCATTTATGGAAGACTCTAATTAACAGTAAAAGAATCTACTCTTTCCCCTGAGCTCATAGAACACTCAGAAAAAACAGAATATTTTCTAAGCAAATGTTTTTTACTTTTTTAGTCTTAATTTCAAAAACCATAAACAGGAGCATTTATTAAACGGTGAGTATATCAATAGCTGCGGCATATCCGTGCAATGGAAAACTACCCATCAGTATAAGAAGGAGGAAAGGGGGGGCTGGAGAGATGGCTCAGAAGTTGAGCACTGGCTGCTCTTCCAGAGGACCCGGCCTCAGTTCCCAGCACCCACATGGCAGCTCACAACCATACACAGCTCCAGTTCCAGGGGATCTGACATCCTCTTCCGGCCTCCAAGGGCACCAGTCACACACATGGTACAGATAATCATGCATGTAAACACTCATACAAATAAAACAAAAATAAACAACTCTTTTTTAAAAAAAGAATGAAGAATACAAACAGTTCTTAAAAACATTATGTTAAGATAAAGAAACCCAGTATGGGAGGCTATATACCATCTGGCTTTATTTTTATGACATTCTGCAAAAGGAGAAACTATTCAGTGACGAAGAATAGGTCAATATACACCATGAGCTGGGGATAGAACGGGGGGGGGGGGGCTGACTAAAAAGATGCCCAGAGGAGTCTGGGGAGTACTCTATCATTTTTTGTGCTGGTGATTCCATGACCACCTGTATCTGTTAAAATTCATCAAATTACTCACTGAAAAGGGGAATTAAATGTACATAAATTACACTTCACTAAATATGAATATTAAAATAAAAACAGGGTGAGATGGTGCTCCTCAAAGCTGATTGCCTGAGTTTGACCTTCAGAACCCACAAGATAGAAGGAGAGAATTGAGTTCCTGGGGATGGTCTCAGGCCTCCACACACAAGTTATGGCAGGTACATCTGAACCCTCCCCCACCACACACACACACACACACACACACACACACACACACACGATAAATGAATATTAAATAAAATACTATCAGCTAAGAGAGGAAATTGCTGTAATAAATAATAATAGTAATAAACCAGTCTAATGTAGTTACATCAGCACAGGCCTTGGTTTACCTTTCCACATAAGCCTTTTTGAAGTGCTGCCACCTCATGTGACTTCAAATGGAGAGTCAGTCACCAATGGACCTCCACTACTAAGTACATGTAACTTCCATACTTACTTACTTAGGTCTCTTTTACTAGGCCAGAATTCAAAGAGACAAGTGTATTACAGACTGCAATAGCATTCAGGCGTGTGGAAACCAACTGCTGCATTGTCTAATGGGCCACCACCCATCCAGTTCCAAGATGTCTTGTCTAAGACAAGGACTGTTCAGGAGGAAGTTCCAGGAACCTTGTTGAGAGCAGAAACTGGCTGTCATCATTGTCCTTCACTGTGTGAGATAGAGCAGGCTGCCCAGGTCAGAAGAAATCTAACCTGCAAGCATGAAGGCCGAAGCTGTATCCTTGATTCCCTGGTCCACCAATGACTAAAGGAAATCTGCAGTCTTGAAGGGGTGGGAGAAGGCCCAGGGCACAGGGAGGACCCTGCTACAGAGGAAGACACTCTTACTGTCAGTGCCTGCCTGGGTCCAGCTAAGATGAGTCAATACTGGACAGTCTTTTCATTGCTAAAGGTTAATCTTCAAAAATATTAAATGCCATACTGCCCTGGAGAAGAGCTTCTGGAAAAGTTCATGGTTTTGCAACTGAGCCCGAAATAACTTTCTAATTACCCACTAAGGGCTCCGACAGCCACCTCTAGGAAAACATTTGTCCTTTGAGCCTCTTTTTTTCTTTTAAATTCTGTCTTTTACCACTTTGTTTACACTTTCCTCAAAGGTACGGCATGATTAATGTAGAAAAAATAAATACCAAAGCCTTACAATCAAATTAGGAGAGCACTTGATAAAATGAGCCCTCTTCTTGTGAATAATTTGAAAGAATAACTGTTTTTCATTACAACCTCAGCTCCCAGCAGGTCCTACATAAACCAAGCCAGCTGCGGTTCAAGCAAAGGTGCAAGGAAGGCCCACTCAAGGCAGGGATAAATCACAACTGTGAGCACACACCAGGTTTCTCTCTTTTTTATCCCCCCTAATAAATTGGGCTTGACCTGAAACTCCAATAGAGTTAATTTATAACAGCCCCCCAAATTCTTTTTTTAACATAACAGTTCTCCTTTCTTTTTCTTTTAAATTTAAACCATTATGGCAAATGGAGATTTATTATATACTATAAACACATGTGGCCTGAGCACTGGTATTTAGTCTAGAAACTCAGATGGGGTGGAGAGCTGTTGGTGCAATCAGGAAGCGCCACGTGACACTGCTGCCGAAGGCTAAGCTTGCACTCACTCCACAGTGCTTCCCGTGGCCCCCATGATTACGGCCATGGTGTGGAAACCAGAGTCCCTATGCAGACTGTGAATTGGATGATTCAGCTAGGCCAGGAAGAGGTGTGATCGGTGAGAGCCATATCTACCCAAGTCAGGGCTGAAAACCTTCACAAGGTCAACCAAAGAGAGCACTTAGAGATGGGCAAAGAAAATCAGCTTCCCAAGACACTTCTCCAACTTAGACATGGTGTCCTCCTCCCTCTCCGCGTCTGATGTAGCCCCATAAGTGGTCCATGTGTTAGCAGTTTTGTACATTCTTGTGTCTAGCATGATATCATATCCTGGTTGAAGGTGAGTGAGAACCTCATTTATTTTCACCATGCTGAGGATGGAATGAGACTCCTAGCCCTCCTACTGACTTCTCATGAGTGGGATGGTCCACCCCTTTTCAACAAATCACTCTTGCAGTCTTCACAGGCAACTTGTGTTTGGGGCTTTCCCATCTACATAGGGTCTTCTGGGAGGCAGTATTAACTGGTGGTTAAAGGTGTGAACTTTGGAGTAGAGCCTGACTCTGTCACTTCCCAACCTCTCTAAACCTAAATGCTTCCATCTGTGAAATGGGAATATTTATCTAATACCAAGAAATGTCTGTTGGGAGAATTCTATGACTTCATTCATATAAGTCACATAGATAGTCCTGTAAGACAAAAAACAGAGATTCCCTCTAATAACCTTACAGACATGTAACACTATAATAATAACTATCAGTAATGATCATGATAATCAGTTCTCTATGGATGTATGATTTCTTTCCAAGACTACTAAACAATAGTAGTCTCCTAAAGGAAGAACTTCCATACTCACATCGCTCAGGCCTGGCTATATATTTCCTGATCATGAGCAACTTACTAGTAAATATGTACTGATCATGTCAATCCTGTCATTCACAAAACAACTTTCATTATAATTAGTTGTGAAATACAGACTTGTGAAAACACAGATCAAAACTAAAATTCTCCTTGACCTAAATGGCCTACTGACATTCTGGTAATCATCCATCCTTTTTCTATACAAATATTCCACTGTACATATATGTCCACTATTTCACAACCTACATTTTTAAACCTGTGGCTAATTTATGGATTTTTCCCTGCCATTAAGTAGTCCTCAATGGCAGTAGTGGCACATACCTGTAATCTTAGCTCTCAGAAGGCAGAGGCAGAAGGATTTGAATTTGAGGTCAGCATAGGCAACATAGTAAGACTCTATATCAAAATAATAAGTGAATAGATGAATACATGAATAAATAATTTTAACACAGAAGGACTTAACAAGTACATATGAGGTCCTGAGTCCAATCCTCTTCAGAGAAAAAAATCAAATTACATTAAAAATAATTCTAAAAGAGAATTTAGAATGTTAAGCCATGGCCTTTGAAGGCAGCAGGGTGTGCTAGGCTTCATCCATCATTCTCTATTCACTACCTTCCAAATGAAGAAGCCTGATCTGCCAGAGCACAGAAATACCACTAAAACCTAAAAACATGTGTGGAATCACCTGGCACCATGCCCAGCCCTGGCCAGTACTCAATAAATGTCCTTCACTCCTCCTCTGGGTGCCTAGAGTCTTCAAAGAAACTTCATGAAAGATTCCCGACTCCCACCTTAAGGTTTTGGGCAGCCCCAGCCCAAAACTTCCTCTGATATTTTAGAAAGATAGGTCATCTTCAAACACTTCAGAGATCTACAGAATATGGCATTTAACATGTTTTAACAACATAGGTTCCTTTTTATGACAATGAGACATGTCCACTCCTGGCAGCACCATCAGAAAAGATGATGGACATCAAAGAAACTCCATGTGGAGTTTACTTTCTTCTAGCAGAGGTAAGCCACTGGGTAAAAAAGTGTCCTTGCCTCAACTGCTGACAGTGTGCTGTCCAAATTGGACAAACAGGACACCAAAAAGAGTGGCTGCAAATCTTGCCAACACAAGGTGGTCCAGTCCTTCAGGTTACCCTGGTTCACAAAAATCTCTGTTAGATATACTAGGCCTATAGGCCAAAGATGGATGCCCCAATGTTGCAGAGGAATCTTAGGTGACTGTCCAGGCAGCCAGCTGTTTCTGTCATTTCTCAAATTTTTTGGAAGTCACTGACTCACACTTCCTGTTTACTCAGTTAATACTATTTCCTTCTTGGGTCTCTGAGGGAGTTGAAGACTATATAGTATAGTTATAGTTTTCCTTGTTTACCTGACTCAGTAAAGAAACTCACTAAAGATGTGTTTAATGTAATAGGTTGAAAGATAATTTCATAATGCAAATTAGAATAGAAAGTAAATTAGATATAAGACTTTGGACTCATCAAGAAATAATAGACATGGAGTATTTTCTCTGAATTTGTCTAATGCTAATGGATTAGACATTGTTAATGTACTTATTGGCTGTATATAATTATTATATATAGTTTTTCTTATATTGGTTATAACCTTTTTTTAATTTTAGACCAAAAAAGTGGGATGTATGGTGATATCTTGCTTGATCAAATAAAGCCTGTCTGAAGATCAGAGAATGGAGCTTTCCACTAGCTAACCATAGAGGTCTGGAGATCTGTATAGACAGACAGGAAGTGAGGGAGCAGGACAGAAGCAGGATAAGCAGAGAGAAACAGGAACTCACTACCTTGTCTGCTGAGGCTCTAAGGAGATAAGGTGTGGCTGAGGCTTGCTACTTCTCCGTGATCTCTGTGTTTCCCTCTATATCTGACTCCGAGGTTTTTGGGTTTTTTGGTGTTTTTTTTGTTTGTTTGTTTTGTTTTTTTGTTTTTTGTTTTTGTTTTTTGTTTTTGTTTTTTGTTTTTTGTTTTTTTTTTGCTTAGACCAATTAAAACTCCATTTACACAGTGAGCTCCTTGGGCCTCCCACACCAGCCCCTCCAGAACCCAGAGCTCCCAGACTAGAATTTTGTTACCAAAGCCTTCCCCATTTAAAACATATTCAGCTGTACTTTCCTACTGGGCTGGGCTTGTGGTCTCTG
The DNA here is from genome assembly GCF_017639785.1 of Mesocricetus auratus. Classification (NCBI taxonomy): domain Eukaryota; kingdom Metazoa; phylum Chordata; class Mammalia; order Rodentia; family Cricetidae; genus Mesocricetus; species Mesocricetus auratus. Next base: position 2,367,856 of record NW_024429230.1, on the reverse strand, counting down.
ACTCCGAGGACTGAGAAGGACGTGGAGCTTGGAATCAGGAGATCGGTGTTCTAATCTCAGCTTTTCCTCTTACAGGCTGACCTGGTTTGAGGTTAATAAAGAGAAGGCTTGGGCAAGCCAATCAGTCTCAGAGGCTCTTCTGCCACCACCTTTAGGGCAGCAACCGTTTCTCGTTCATTAACTGAGTTCAAGCCTGTATTACAGGCTTGTCTTTTCGATGACTTTATTTACATAAATGAATATGCTCATAAGATTGGTATCACTATCAGTGCAGCCTAACAGAGAAGGAAGCTGAGGCTTCTAGGAGTTAAGCAGTACACTCAAAGTCACACAGCAGACCAAACAGAGAGAGAGAGAGAGACAGAGACAGAGACAGAGACAGAGAGAGAGAGAGAGAGAGAGAGAGAGATCATTCACAGACTTTTTCTGAGGCGGCATTTTGACATATCATTGTGTGAGACAAAATATTGACATATGAGCATGACTGATGTCACAGGAGCCATGCTGGGGACTATAGGATGAAATACACCATTCCTAGACGCTCCCCACTTGATGCCAATAACAGCTGCCCTGCTGATATGAATGTCCCCAGGTGGTGAGGAGAGTGTCTCTCTTTACTGAAATCGTCTGCTGAAAATCCATGCACCCTGACAATGCAGGAAAAACAGGCAGATGGGGGAAAACAACCACTAGTCCCTACACAGGGGTTAGGACAAACGTGGAGCCAAGTAACTGAATTAATAGTGATAGAATATTAATCCTACCATGCGCCCCTACTTTAAGTTGTCTGAATTACCAGCATGCCGATGGAAAAGGAACACATGGTAGAGGAGGAAGGATTTAGACACTTGCCTGGCTACACCAGTTGGGTTAAGAACAACCAACCCTTCTATTGCTGAGAACATATGACAAGGCATCCTCCCTTTCCAAATCCTAATCCAGAAAACATCCTGGCATCCTAAACCTCCGTGTCAGCATGGGCAGACATTTCCTACTAGAACCAATCCTCTTATGGTCATGGTCTCAGGCTAGCTCACCAAAGTTCGCTTTACCTCCAAATGCACAATCTGTTTGTAGTCATGACTGGAGTAAGATGGTATGGGAACCTCCTTCAAACCTCCATTTTTGTAAAAATATAAATGTTAGGGGCTGGGAAGATGGTTCAGTGAATTGCTTGTCAAGTAAGCATGAGGAGCTGGGTTTGGATCTCTAGAACCCCTGTGACAATGCTGGCACAGCCACACATCTGTGCAGAACCCCTGTGGCAATGCTGGCTCAGCCACAACATCTATAACCTCAGCACTGGTGAGACAGAGGCAGAAGGATGCCTGGGGCTTGTTCACCAGCCTGGTGAGCCGAATCGATGTGCTCTATGTTCAATGAGAGCCTCTGTCTTAAAACATAAGATGAAGAAGCAACTGAAGATGATACCTGACTTCAACCTGTGGCATCCACCTTCCTGGGCACACAGGCACGTGAACATGCATCATACATACATGTACATACATTAACACACACAAAAGAGTAATAGACTGAGTGACAGACTACCAACCAACAATAATAAGCTTTGAGAGGTAGAGCTTAAGCTGAGACAAATAATCACAGCCAGATCCTTTCTGTAGTCCAAGTGATGAGAGTCTGGACCCAGCCTCTCAGATTCCCCATCAAGGATTATCCTTCTGTAAGTGTGTATTCGTGCATGCACACTCACACGTACAGAGAGAGAGAGACAGAGAGAGAGAGAGGGGGGGGGGAGGGAGAGAGAGAGAGGGAGGGAGGGAGGGAGGGAGAGAGACCTGACCTGAGAATTAATAATCTAACATTGAGTTGTGGGAGATCCCCTCGGCCTTCTTTTTGAGGTTGGTCCTTGGTATGAAGCGGTGTTATGAGAGACCCACACTTCAAACACACCAGAAAGCACCAACCACAGTGGGGACAGGCATTCGGGGTCCCTATATCAGAATTAGTCAGTTTCTGTCACCAACAGAGTGAAAATCCAGAAGTACTATAGATCATCAGGGACACTTGAGCTTACCATCATATTTCACAGACAAAATTACATTCCAGGAAGGGAGATGGGGGTGGAAGGAAGGAGGGAAAGCCACATAAAAGCTCTGAAATATATCACTGTCCAAAAATGGGAAGGGGAGGGGAAAAAAGAAGCCTTTGAGGAGTGTGAAAAACATGAAATAAAACATCTATCTTATTTCAGGATCCTGGAGTAAATAATACTTCTGATGCTCCCAAAGAGAGTCAAATGCAGCCAGCAAGACAAACACAAATACAAATAAATACTGGGCAAGTGAATTAGGGAAGGTCCACAGAGGAATCTCAAACGAGGATGAAGGCTGGGCTTAGAAATGAGTTCCTGCCTTCCTCCTCCTACACACCCCTCGTTCTTTTCTTCATGAAGTAAAATCCATTATTTCGAAAACACCATTTGAAATCCTCAAGAAAGAGCAAAACACAGTATTGTGGTATTCCAAAGTAATATCTCTTGTTTATAACCATATAAATTTAGCCCCTGGCACTATAGGGCTTATATAATAGAATAGAGTTATTTTAACAGGGGCCTGTTTAAGAGGCAGCAAAATGCTCGGCTCATTTTCTCCAGTGGGAGGGACACAGCCTCGTGTGAGAGGCAGAACATGCCGAAGTCATTACCTCAGGAAGGCCATCCGTCAAAGCCGGGTCGCTCTGGCGTGGCCAGCACCTCTGGTGAGATCACAGAGGCGCCTCTGCTTGCAATTACCAGAGAAGGGCCTTGGCTCTGGGCAGCCTGCTATCAATTACGACCCTGGCCTCGCCGCTTGGACTTGTCAATTTCCCAGTGTCTTCTGTTTTGTAACAGTGAGAAAAAGGGCTCCTCCTGACTGATTCTTGGAAGTTCTTCGTGTGTTGTGTCACTCCTCGGTGTCATTAACAATTCAATTAAAATTTCACAGCGCACAAGGCAGGCAACGCTGGACAGAGGCTGAAAGGGGTCTGGCCCGGGAGGTTCCAGAAGGACTTGCAATGGGGCCATGTCCCATCACACCGACCCAATCTCGAAATGTTTTTGACTTCTCAAGTCAGTCTTACATGTGTCTCCCATCTGACACACTGCTGGCTGTCATCTTGGCAAGAAAACATGTTTGATGTTCTCACCCCACTTGGGGTGGGGGTGGGGGGACTGATGGAACGGAATGTCAGGCCAACTAGAAACAAAAAAAAATCTCTGATTATTGCACTCAACCTTCTGGCTCTGCAATGGATAATTCTAAGTATTCACAATCAGCCCTCTCCCTCTACGGTACATTCTAGAAATTTCTTTTTTCTGCATTTGTCTTTGGGTGGGTTTTGCTGTTGTTATTGGTGTTGTTTGAGTCCATGGATTTTCTTGCTTCTCAGAGCGCAGCTGTCCAGAAGAGCTGAGACAGGCCCAAAGTAAACCACAGTCAAATGACTGGGGAAGGTGGATGATGGAGGATGCCAAGAAAGAATGGCTGGAAACCAGAAAGACTTGCTACTGTCGTTATTAACTCTCTGAAAGTGCAAACACCCTTTGTCTGACTGAATGATGGAGCAACACATGCTCAAGTGTTTCTAAGGGTCCCGGGGGTTTAGGGCAAAATAAAAAAAAACTTTCAGGCTTAAGACTTCTGAAGCAGCTTTCTCTCTAACCCTCTCAATGAGTTTAGTCATGCAAGGCAAGATTCTTTAAACTTACCAAAGACTTTGTTTAATGCCCAAGAAAATGCAGACTGTCAGCACCCTTTGTCGGGATTTGGTGGCTTAAGTCCCTTCCCCAATACACTGGTGGCCCTCCTCCTTCATTCACTAGCTTCCTTTTGACACCAAGTACTGGATAATTGTTTGATTTCCTCCTAGGTGAAGCGAGATTAAATGCCCAGCTGCAACAATTGACACACAAAGGGGGAAATATAGTTTATCCACCACATTTATCCAGATAATTTTTCTTCCACATGCTGATTAACAACATTAACCGACATCCCCTTTGGCTTGGGGTGGGGAGAGGGAAGCTGGGGACAGACATGTCCCCCTAAGAGTATCAGAAACAGGAGCTGACAGTTCAAGGCAAAAAAAAAAAATGATTTGCATGTAAATTCTGATCAAAAGCAAGTCTGCACCCTGAAGTTGTCAAGTTTAGCTACCAATTTGACACTTAAATGGGCTATAGCAAAACTTGATTTAAACTGAAGAGGGAGAGAACATGGCAACTCAATTACCCCCTAGCAGATCGGATCTGGCAGCTGAGGTCAAACTTCTCACCCTGTTGTTGCATTGCTCAATACCTGATGCTTTAAACAAACACTGTGTCCTCCTCCTCCGACCCTGGAGGAAAGTGCGTTTCTCAGGGCTCCCTACTGTGGCCCAGATTAAAAAATAAAGTTTCACTTGTGTGGGATCTGGAGCCATTTTCTCCATGTAAATTTCAGAATAAATCAGGACTTAAGAAATGGGCTTTTGAGCTGGAGGGGGGGGGGGAAAGTCTCTGCTAAAAGAGGTGGAAAAAGAAAGTGGGGGAGGGGGCATCACGGGGGGAGACTGATGAACTAAAGGATGATTTAAAATCAAAATCCCCACAGCATTAGAGGCAAAACACTGACCTGTTTTTAGTTTGCTTTTAATATATTTCATATTTGAGCTTAGGCTGAACAGCGCATCAATTCAGTGGGGAGAAAAACAGCAAGCTAGTTCTAAAGCAGCTCCAAATTTATAGGGGACAAAGTTCCTAGGAAGGTCCAGGGACCAACAGGAAAGATCCAGACTTGCCACCCAGCTGGACTCAGAGAATATCCAGTCCCCTGGGTTTGAAGGCAGCCAAGATTGGGCTTCTAAGGCCCCAGGGTGATGTCCAATTCCTGCAACAACCATGTAGACCAATTAGTCACCAAAACTCTTCAGTGGCCTAAAGAGAAATCCCAAATTATCTTTTTTTAAAGTTGGTTTTAAGCTCCTTCTATAAAAAAACAAGGAGTCGGTTGACTCTGAATTCACCAGGATTTTTAGATCTCAGAACGAGCAGCCAGGGAGAAAACTGTCTCACTTATTTAACCAACAAATAGATTAAAAAATGTGTTGGCTTCCAAGCCCTGTGCCAAACACAATGAGATCAAATATGAGTAATATCTGCTTCCATCCAAAAAGACAATCTGATATACAGTAATTACAAGGGTGTGGGGAAACATGAAGGGTGATATTGAAAGTCCAAGAGGACATTCTGAAGGAAGCAGAAGTGCTCACTTCCCTCAGGTGATGAGGGCATCGTCCATCTTGGCATCCAGCAAATAGTGGCATGGGAATGCCAAGAGGGGACTGGGGTGTTTCTACGGGAGCCAGCAAGGGGAAAAATACGAATGTCAGTTTGTTTTGGTGCTAGGTAGTTGGAAGACAGTATGTCCAAACAAGACTCCTATGAGCACACGTGAACAAATTATAGATCCATATTCCTCTTGTAGATGTCCTCCTGCACACTGCTCATACCAACGTCCAAACTTGAACACACACACACACACACACACACACACACACACACACGCACACACGCACATGTACACACGCACACACACCTCATGGCTCCTACTCTAGCCTTCCCGCACACCCTGCAATATGCCAAGCTCATTCTGGTTCCAGGGTCTTTCCACTTGCCCTGTGTAATTTAATTCCTTCCACCAAGGTCTCAGTCCTTTGCCCAGCTCAAGCATCTCACCTCTGAGCTCTCTGCTGAACAGCTTCTCCTCCAAGTAGTGTCCCCTGACACCCCATCTACAGTCACTCATGCCGGCCTCTCTGAACCTCTAATCCCTAGTGCCCTAGTGCCCTGCTTAGTTTTCCTCACAGCCTGTATGACTACCTGAAATTTTATTGTCTGCTTTTTTCCCTCTCTGTTTCTCACTATGATGGAAGCTACAAGAAAATCAGCTCTGTATGCCCAGTTACTTGGAAAGATTTCTGGTGTTCAATAAGTATATTGTTACCGTATTAATATCCATTAAGACACTAGGTGCCATTAAGCTAATTATCCTGAAATTAATAAAGAAAATTAAGGCCTAAAGCCAAATTCACTACACATCTTCACTTCTAAACAGCACTTGCATCAAGATCAAATAACTCCATAGATGCATGCAAATGGTACATTTATTTGAAATGGAAATGACCATTTAACTGAACCAAATCTCTGTGCTGTCTCTGAGGAGTAAATCCACAGTCCTCACCACCTTCCCCAGCTTCCCACAAGTCACACACCCCCACCCCCACTCCCGCCACAGCCCACCAGGAAGCCACATGGGAAGTTGCCCTCTGCTCCTGACACGGTTAGGCATTTTTATCAGTATCATTTGCCAGTATAAATATTTCTCCCATAACTTTGTATTTAAAATAGGAGTGCACCAAAGCGGGACTTACAATGTGCCAAGGAAATGGTTCCATCTATGGTATTCATGACTTCAGTCATTCTCTCATAAAACAAGAGATGAAATAAAATGTATGACATTCCCAAAGAGGGAGTTTCTCCCGTAATTCATCTTAAAACGCAACATTCTGTCATCTCAAGTAACACTTACTGAAAGCAACCATCAATACTTTTTGTCAAAAAGCCTGTACTCTGTGTAAAATGTTCCATCAATCTCTATTTACATAAAACAAAAAAACTTTCAGTGTGGGACTCTCACGCAGCCGTGGCGCTGCGTCTCCATCTCTACTTTCCATGCTCGGCTGAAAAAGAAACTGACACCGGAAAAATAAAGATGGCCGTTAAAGTAAGAGCTTTGGAGAAGGGGAGAACTGTAGGAAGGATATTGTACTCAGTGAGACGCGTGTCCTTTGCAGGGTAGGGTGGGGGCTTTAGTGGTGCACGCCTTTAATCCCAGCACTCGGGAGGCAGAGGCAGGCAGATCTCTGTGAGTTCGAGGCCAGCCTGGTCTACAAGAGCTAGTTCCAGGACAATCTCCAAAGCCACAGAGAAACCCTGTCTCGAAAAACCAAAAAAAAAAAAAAAAACCCATAAAAATATGTTTTCATTTAAAAGAAAAAAATCCATTTGTAAGAAAGTCCCCTAAGAGGTTTTCATTTACCTGCACATGGCAAGGCACCCTGCCGAGTCCACACTGGCCTGTGCAGTCCCAGGCACTGAACTCCAAGCCACACAGTGGAGCTCTGGGTCTTGTAGAGCATGTATCACAGGAGGCTACAAGAAGGTCATCATCGCCTGGGGATGTTTATTAAACAGGCAAATTAAAGTATTAGCCTTTCACCCTGAAGGTCTGAAGATCAAATCCCAGCTTAGGTAACAAAACAGAGTCCCTCTGCCAGCCTTTCCCTAGGATCTGCTGGCTGCAAACGTGAAGGCCCAGTTGTCTGGCCCGAATTGCCTATCAAAGCCACGGAAAAGTACTGCGGCCCATCTGAGACATTCCACCTTTGTCACCATAACATCAACAGTCCATGTAAAGGTAAAAAAAAAAAAAAAAAACCTGCCATGCAGCTCCCATGTTTTCATTGCAAGGAGGAGATCCACTAAGGACCGCCCATGTTTTCATTGCAAGGAGGAGACCCACTAAGGACCGCCAGCCCCTCCCAGGTATCGATGACTTTGCAGCACCCACTGTGTGAGACGGACCAGGGCAAGGGAAGGGAGCCAGACCTGGTCTCAAGAAGGCTGTGAAGCACGGTCCACTATCTCTCTTATCTCTGACAATTCAGTCCCAGTCCAGTTAGTTTGCAATATCAAGTGAACAACTGGCAAAGACTCCAGGGACTTCTGGTAAATGAAGGGATAACTGAGCATCAAAATCTCTTTGCCACAGAAATCTCGCTGGTATCTGTACATCCAGTGGGCTGGCAAGGCTTAAGTTTTCGTGCGTCTCAGCCACCCTTCCATCTCTGCCATTTTTCCATCTCATAGAGTGGTGAAACAGGAACACGGACACACACCTCAAGCGGGTGTGATCACTGGCAAACCCTGGCTCAACAAGTTCAGCTACAGCCTGGATTTGCTGAAGGGTGGAAAATGTTATCAGCCAAGGGGCAAACTAAGGCAGCAGAAAGTGCACAGAGACTGTGGGGGGGGCGGTATATGCAAAACATAAGCCCCTCTGGCAAAGAAGGGAAGCATATATGAAGTATACATGCCAGACAATGGACTCTTGACTCCCAGACCCAAGTCAGCGCCACACAGTCACGCATCTAAATGACCCCAAGCGACCCTAGCTTCCTTCAGTACTTTTAATCACAGCTGCTGTTTCGTACTCAAGTTTTTGGAGGTAAATGTCAAGCAAGGTTTGAACACAAAGTTCCTTCCAGATTAAAAATAATAAAAATAAATACTACAACAGGGATGGGAGAGGATAAAGGAAGGTGAGTACGGCCAAGGTATGATGGAAGACACGTATGTTTGAAAATGTTGTCATGTAAGACCCTATTTTGTATGTGAACCACCCATACACATACATGTGCCTCCAAATGATAAATAAATAGAAACTTTAAAAACTTCAAATGTCTTTTTATCATGAATTTTTATTTAAATTAGAAGCAATCTTGTTTTACATGTCAATCCCAGTTCCTTCTTCCTCTCTTCCTCCCCTGCCCCCCCACCAGTCCCCTGTCCTATCCTCTTTCTGCTCCCCAGGGAGGGTGGGGTCTTTCCTAGGGGATCTTCAAAGTCTGTCATATCATTTGGACCAGGGCCTAGGCCTTCCCCTGTGTGTCTAGGCTGAGAGAGTATCCCTCTGTGGGGAATTGGCTCCCAAAGTCCATTCATATACTAGGGATAAATACTGATCCACTGCCAGAGGCCCCACAGATTGCCCAGACCTCTTAACTGACACACCATGGATCAGTCCTGTGCTGGTTTCCCAGTCATCAGTCACGGGTTCATGAGCTCCCCCTTGTTCAGGTCAGCTGTTTCTACAGGTTTCTCCAGCCCCTTTGCTCATCGCTCCTCCCTCTCTGCAACTGGATTCCAGGAGTTCTGCTGTGGGTGTCTGCTTCTGCTCCCATCAGCTACTGGATGAAGGCTCTAGGATGGCATATAAGGTAGTTATTAGTCTCATGATCAGAGAAGGGCATTTAAGGTAGCTTCTCCACTTAGATTGTTAGTTGGGGTCATTCTTGTAGATCTCTGGACATGTCCCTACTGCCAGATTTCTCTTTAAAGCTATAATGACTCCCTCTATTATGGTATCTCTTTTCTTGCTCTCCTCTATTCTTCCCCTGACTCTATCTTCCTGCTCCCTCATGTCGTCTTCTCCCCTTCTCATTCTCCTAACTCCCTTTCCCCTGCCCCCATGCTCCCAATTAGCTCAAAAGATCTTGTCCCTTTTCCCTTCTCTGGGGAACCATGTATGTCTCTCTTAGGGTCCTCCTTACAAAAGACCATCAAAGAAATCAATTCATACTTGAGTTGGGCAGTATAGAAGGGACCACAGATAAAACAGAGTTCTCAGAAAGGCCTAAGGCATCTGACCTACCCTCATAAGGATGAAGCATGGTTAAAATGTAGGAAGATGACAAAAATTCAAGCAGAGCAGGCAGATCTAAGGATAAGCTAGAGAAAGGGACAGAGTAACTATATCATATACAAAGCACAGTTGAGAAGCTATTATGTCTTGTAAGTAAGGTAGATAGAGGCTTTATCCTTCATCACCTAAACCAAAACAGCATTCTATCCAACTTCTAGTGTCAAGGCTGCAAAGAACTCAGAGTCCTGTGAACACAGTGGTAGATAAACCCAACAGCTCTCATGTCAGCCCCTGAAATGGCATGCTTTCCACTATCCACATTGCCTCCTCCTAGAGGCAAAGAAAGGTGTATTGGCCAAGAGTAGGAGACAGCAGAGATCTGAGGAGGACCAATTCCAACTGTAAACATGAGTCTACTCCAACTTACCCCAAATGCTGGTGTGCCTTAACTTAATTTGTCTATAACCATATCCAATTTCTTCTAAGATGTCATCATAGAAACCCTTGAATGACCAACTTCAAGCATTATTTCAAGTTCTCAAAAAATAAATTTAGGTTCTTTGGTTAAGTTTATTTGCATAACTTAATCTTCTATGCCAAAGATTCACCAAGGACTAAAAAGAAACTGAGCTAGCAAAAGGAATAAGGAAAAAAAGCATCTGAATGTGATGGCTGAAATAAGAATGGCCCCTATAGGCTCATATATGTGAATGCTTGGTCAAGTAAGCATTAGTGGAACTATTCATATAACTGTTTGAAAGGATTAGAAGGATTAGGAGGTATGTCTTTGCTGGAGGAAGTGTGTCTCTGGGGGTGGACTTTAAGCCCATGCCAGGAGGCAGTCTATCTCTCTCTCTCTCTCTCTCTCTCTCTCTCTCTCTCTCTCTCTCTCTCTCTCTCTCTCTCTCTCTCTCAGGATATAACTCTCAACTACTTCTCCAGTATCATGCCTGATGCCTGCTATGCATCCCACCAATATGACAATGAACTAAGCCTCTGAAACTGTAAGTGAACCCCTTACAGTTATAAATGTTGCCATGGTGATAGTGTCTCTTCACAGCAACAGAATAGTGACTAAGCCACTAAATTTAGGGGTTTGCCTTTGACAGAGAGATCCATGACTTGAATAACAAATAACAAATCAATAGGATATTGTAGACAATGCACTTCCCCCCAAAAAGAATGAAGGCATCTGAAGGAAAAGACAAGAACCTGAACAGAAATCTGAGGAGGAAAATAGAGAAAAGGCTGTGACGATGCATGCCTCAGGATCCAAAAGTTGGGAAGCTGGAACAGGGGGATTCCAAGGCTAGGTTGGGGCACCTCGGAAAAAATCTGTCTCAAAAGTTAAAAGACATGGATAGAATAGAAAGAGGGCTAGGCATGCAGCCTGGCTTGGTAGTATTTGCACACGAAGCCATGGGTTCAGTCTCTACCACCATACAAGCAAGATGTGGTGACTGTAAGCTCAGCACTGGGGAGGTAAAGGCAAGAGAACCAGAAGTCCAAGGTCATCTTAGGCTACAGAATGAGTCTGAGGCCAGGCTGGATTACATGAGGCCCTGCCTCAAAAAACAACCCTGAAGAAAAAGAAAGCTTTTCTGAATATTTATGACTGCTGAGGTGTCAAGCAAAATCCTTGTTAAAGTGTTCAACATTGATGTGGGAAGCACACTAAAATTAGGCCAAAGGAAAGAACAGCAAACAATTACATGACAGGGGCTGGCAAGATGATTCTGCAGGTAAAAGCGCTTGCTATGAATTCTAGTTTCCTTTCTTTTGCTGTAAGAACACTGTGAACAAAAGCAACCTATGAGGAAAAAAAGGTTCATTTGGCCTCGATTCCAGTCACGGTTCATCACTGAGGGAAGTCAGGTCAGCAAGGTGGAACAGAATCCGTGAAGACCTCTGTTTGCTGGCTTACTTGGGTTCATACCCAGCTAGCTTTCCTGTACAGCCCACAACTACGTACTCAGGGGAGCACACAGTCTACAGTGAGCTGGGGAGGACACGCCTACAGTGAGCTGGGAGGACACGCCTACAGTGAGTAGGCCCTTCCCCTTCAATTAACAATTAAGACAACCCCTATAGACATGCCCACAGAGAATGACAACTACTTAACTGGGATTCCTCTTTCAGGCTGTGCCATGTTGACAGGTAATGCTAACTAGTACACCATACAAGTCAAGTGATCTGAGTTTGATCTCCAGAACTCACTTAAAGATAGAAGGAGAGAACCAACTCCACAAAGTTATACTGATTTACACCCATGCAATGGCACATGTTCTAAACACACATCATTCATATACACAATGAAATAAACATTTTAATTATATGACAATAAATCTATAATTTTAAAATGAAAGCATTTTTTAATCAAAAGAAAAGATTTGGTAACAAAGTTAGAAAATGCTTTTCTCTCAGTATACCAATTTCTCAGAAAATTAGGAATCAACCTACCTCAAGACACTGCAATACCACTGTAGGGTATAAACCCAAAGGAGGCACACTCACACCACAAGGACATTTGCTCAACTATATTCAGAGCAACATTATTCATAATAGCCAGATCTTGGAAACAACCTAGATAGCCCTCAACTGAAGGATAAAGAAAATGTGGTACATTAACACAATGGAGTATTACTCAGCTGTAAGAAACAATGACAGCCTAAAATTTGTAGGCAACTGGACAGAATAAAAAAAAACATCCTGAGTGAGGTAACCTAGACCCAGAAAGACAAACATAGTATGTACTCACTCATAAGTGGATACCAGACATAAAGCAAAACTACCCAGCCTCCAATCTATAACTCCAGAGAAGCTAGAACCCTCTTCCAGAAACAGATGGAAGCAGACGCAGAAATCCACAGCTAACCATTGGGCTGAGCTCCTGGAGCACAACTGAAGTGAGGGAGGATGGATAATATGAACAAAGGAGTCAAGACCATGAAGGGGAAACCCACAAAATCAGCTGACCTGAGCCAGTGAGAGATCACTGACTCAAGTCTGACAAATGGGAAGCCTGCATAAGACCGAACTAGACTCTCTTAACATAGGTGACAGTGGTGTGACCGGGACAATGTATGAAACAAAATCTGACTTAGTGGAGCCCATTCTATATGGAGAGATGCCTTGCTCAGCCTAGATACGGGAGTGTGGGAGGTGGAGGGTGCCTTGGTCCTGCCTCAGTGACATGATGGGACAGACTTATTGACTTCCTACAGAGGGCCTAACTCTCTCCAAGGAGCAGATGGGAAGTGGGGTAGGGAAAAGGGGGGGGTGAGAGGAGAGGAGGGGGAACTGGATTGGAATGTAAAAGTAAATTAGTTAAAAATGTTATAAGAAAGAAAGAAAATATTTTCCTCTTATGCACTTCACCAAGTCCTCTCATGAACAGAAACATGTTATTTATTTGGGGTTCTGAGTTTTTGTTGTTGTTGTTTTGCTGAAGTTATGGGGGGAAAACACTCTGGGATATATTTTAACCTCATGTTAACACAATTTTCCCTCCAATCTGATCTGCCCCACCCTAAGTGCCTAACAAGCTTAAAGGGGGGAAGGGGAAAGACATCAGCTCACTTCTTAGGAGTCCTATTTTCAGATTCAAAATTCTTAAATAAATAAATAAATAAACTCAACCTTGAATAATTCAGCTGCTCTATGCTTTGAGTGAAGGTTTTATGAGCATCTTTTTGTCCATCAGCCATCATAAGTTGGGAAAAAGAAGACAGATACGTCGTAATTCAGATGCTATTCTGGTCTAAGTACATAACCCGACATGATGCTCAAAGTCTGCTTGCCCACCAGGCGCTAACACACATTTTGGAGAGCAGTCCTTGCCTTAAAACCTAAAGATCAAAAGCCCCTGCCATCTTCCACTTCTACTCATGAACCTGACTCGTAAACCCAGAATTCCTTCCTGCCAAAAATATACATCCACAACACTGCAAGGAAAGCAAATAAATTTTTCAACAGCTGGGGTGGCTAGAGACCATCTTAAATGTCATTCAATTCAGCTTCCTTCGCTGTTTTAATATACTACATGGCAGTAGGGCTCAGGAGGCCCCATGGGCTACTAATGGCCTCACTGTTCACACAGCGATACCCAAAGTCAGCCAGTGAACTGGGTTTGCATTGTAAGTGCTTCCCATGAGAGTCATTCCAAATGCTTACCCTCATATACCAGTTACTCTGGGAAGGACCCATACAGCAGGGTACTTGATGGTAACTAGTTGATGCTAAATATGATTCCTCAGGACATCGTCAGAGTTTTCTGAATTCTTAAATCCAGTTTAAGTTGGAGTATCTACTCATGCTAAATAAAGAATCTTAATCCTTGGAGTGGTAGCTCCCTGATTAAGAGCACTTGCTGCTCTTCCAGAGGACCTGAGTTCTGAGCACCCACATAGCAGTTCACAACCATCTATAACTTTCCTGATCCCAAGTGACCTGATAGACTCTTTTGACCTCTACAGGCATCAGTCACACATGTGATGCACGTACATACATGAAGGCAAACACAAATAAATAGATAAATATTTTAAACAGAAGAACCCTACTTTTATATCAGGCATACATTTTATGGTAACTTTTGTCTTTTTATGCTATGACTGTCTTTTCAGTCCACTCCAAATGTCATGTCCTCTGAGGAAGTACAGCAGATGACTACTGTTACTGTGTCCTATTGACTCTGCTTCTCCACCCTTGCCCCTAATGGCACCCAACTCTCTCAGTGAGCACGGCAGGCAGGGAGAGCTCATCAAATCCCACTGTTCTTTGTTAACCCTTTTCTCAGCAATTAAAAGGACTCAGACTTTCTGTATTATTGTACAGGTGACTATTCTATTTCCACAAGCCTCACTATGTGGCTATTCTTTTGAATGTACCACCCAGGTGTTCTTCTCTTCTACTTGCTAAGTATTGAGATGTCATCGGAGACCCTCAGTATGGGTTTTGTAGGAGTCCTAGTAGCTTGTCTTCCTTACTTAGAGAGTGAGCCCTATTAGGGAAATACAGCATCTCTTCTCTTGAGGTCCAAAGTGCTTAGAGCTGAACAGTACACAGAACAAACCAAATGAGAGTACATCAGGACCAACCCACAGAAAGAGCCGCCACCCCCAAATCTGCTCCTATGACCTTAATGCAGCAGCAACTCAGACTCAAATCATACACCTGAGGGCTCTGCTTCTAAGACTCAAAGGGCAGAACAAAAACTACAGTGTCCAGCACAGAAGGAAAAAAGGAGACCGAGCCTCTGCTATGAGGTAACCAGGCTACCAAGAACATCCTGACACCCGTCCCCAGGGTCTTCAGGATCTGGCTCCAGAGTCTAAACTCTGGTAGAAAGTCAGACCAGTCAGAGACTAAGGAAGACAGTGAGGACAACAAATGGACCACCAGCAGCTGCTCCGAGGTCACAGAGGGTGTGTTTATTGTCTTCTGCAAAGTGTTAATTACTGCCTTGTGCCGCTCACTGGTCCTTTTCCAAGGTCAAGTCCAGTTGGCCCACTGAACTGTGAGTCCTCTAAGAATAGGTACTGTGTGTACTGTGTGTCCTACATTAAAGCTGAGTGTATACAAGGTGACTCCAGGACTCTCAGATAATCCGAGAATATCACAGGATGACAAGTTCTGGGTATAAAGCCACAGAAAAGGGTTCAGCTGTGACCTTGTCTTTACCCCCCACCCCCAGTGCTGAGGACCAGGTTTCAGACAAAACAGACCAGCGATCACTCTGTTCTTAAGCCATTCGTTCAGCTTCCACTATATAACAATGTAGGGGCTCACTGGCTTGCGGTGAGTTTGGCTATCACGACCCTCAAGCCGTGTTCACAGTCCCTATATGACACCTTCCCCAAGAGTCTGTGAAAGGAGAAGGGAAACTTTAGCTGGCACTGTCAAACCTTCTCAGCTGTCCTTCCTTCTCTTGGACGTAACTGTTCCTCCTTTGAAACTAAACTCCAATTACGACAAGTTTTCCTGGCCACCAACTATGTCCTCTATCCCCTGCACCTCTTCCCCCAGAGCTTGCCTTGTGGTGTATGCTTCCCTGTGGGTTTGTGTGCTTGTCCCATAGCCAAGCTCTGTGAAGTTAGGGCCGCCGGTATCTGCCCTTCCCTGCAACCCCCAGACTGACACACTCAGGTACTCATAGTTATGTCTAAGGACAAGGGGACCTTGCAAAGCGTTGGTGCTGTCAGTATGAGGCATTGAGAATACCTCACTTGTGTGACTGCTGAATGACCAAGATAAGGTACATGCAAGCTTGTTTGACAAAGGTGTCTGCCATAGATTGTTGACGACTGAACTGTTTATCTCCCAAAAAAAAATCCCGTGTTCACCCATGGTAAGGCAACTAAGACCTAAGGACACACAGGGCTTACGTGCTAGACTTGATGGCATGAGACTCCTTGAGGTCCTGTCCCACAGAATTCATCCTCAAAGTCTATCCTTGGGTTCTGCTTCAAAAGTAACTGCTCAGGAACGTTGGGATGAGATGTCCCTGGCCTTGTGTCGCTCCCCAGTCCCAGTGGGTTATTACCTGAAACCAAGGGTCTGTGTGAGGGAATGCAGGAAGCTGCCCCCACCTCGGAGAAGGAAGGCAGGCTGATTTACGAAGCATGGCTCTAAAGAGGCTAAGTACACAACTTGGCACAGTAACGAGGGTGGGAATGGGGGCGAGCGAGCCTTTCACAGCTACAAGCCACCAGAGATGAGTCAACACTGGGGTCAGCAGTGCATGGCACAGGTCCCCCCACCCCCAGCATTCTGGGAAGAAGTCACAGGCATCCCCTCACTTGTCAACTGACCCAAGGTGCTCTGGCCATGTCTGTCTTTGAATTCCTCGGATGTTGCAGTGTTGTTAAGAGATTTTTCCTCCCTAGGGAAAGCTGCAATGAGTAGCGCTCCATGGAGACAGACCAGGAATTCTCATCCATCTTTCCCATCAGTGAGGACACTTTCATGGTTATTTTTTCAAACTAAAAAAGAAGCATATGATCACTGCAGAAAACTGAGGAAATATAAAATGCACTAAGAGGCAGATAAGTGTCCAGAATCATGCTGCCAGCCCCCCCATTTTAAATATTTATTTTTAATTATGGATATGCATGTCTGTGCATGCGTATATGCACATGCCTTCAGAGGACAGAGGCCTTGCACCCCCTAGACCTGGGGTTACATGCAGTTATGAACTGTCATGTGGGTTCTGGGAGCCAAACCCAGATCCTCTTCAAGAATCGCAAACTTTCTTTACTACTGAGCCATCTCTCCAGCTCCTAAGTCATGATCCATTCTTACGATGTTCAGCAAATGATCACCTTGTAATCTTTTCACTCCTGGGCTTCAGGGAAACAGAAGACTTGGAGACCCTACCTGCTACTCATACTCCAAAGTCCATTTACATATTGTCTAAAATAAGAAATCAACCAGTATTTCTCAAGATTAATGAAACTACAGAGCACTAGAAAGCAAAATCCCACCATCAAGGAACTTGGTATGAAGTTAGGATTTAAAATATATTTTTTTCATATATCATATTATATACATTATCATAGAAAAAAAAAGACAACCACGCCGTGCAGTGAATAGCTGTGGTCAGAAACTTTCAGGCAGTGTATGACATGAACATCAAAAGAATGCATATAGCTGTGGAAATTATAAAAGGCTTTGGAATAAACACAGCTGGGTAAGACAGGCCCTAAAAGGGAAGATTATTCCAGCAAGTTGGGTCAAAAATGAGATTAAACACAAATACATTTAGGCCAGGATTGGGAGACCAGCTGGACAAGTTTATAGTAACTTATATTACAAGGTGGGGGGGGGGGAGTGGTCTGGGGTCACATGGCAAAGGGCCCACTTTCCCTTTTATAGAGGCTTCAAATGAAATTACCTCAACCCCAGTGTCACCAAGTAAATGTAGACTTTTAAATTAGTCCACCCATCAAGCACCATCCATGCCAGATTCATTCTTAACTGTTTGACCATTTTCATATTCATCTCCAGATCAAACACCCAGATCATCATAGCTTCACATTCTGGCCATATACAAACCTTGAAATGTGGACATGACAGCCCAAACCTCTACATGAAGGATCTTCAAAAACCACACACACACCCTCAGAAGGCTCATCCTTCTAATTACCTCTAATTTTAGGGAGCAAGGAACACTCGCAGATCAGTAACCAGATGCCACCAATGGCCTAAAATGTTCTTCATTTCTCAACTAAATGGGAGATGGGAAAATCTATGTGGCCAGTCTCCAGCCTCAGTCTTCACTCAGAGAGTCACAAGTGAACTGAAGAAAAGGTAAAGTCATCACACAAACCCCGGCTGCAAACAGGAATGGTGTGTTGCACAAATTCTCTTTGGTCTTAATAATAAAAACTTGGAGTCAGATATTAGGGGCGGGGCTGAAAGATCAGGGAAGCAAGGCAGCCAGCCAGTGACTAGCTCTTACCACTACCTCAGAACCAATGGGTGATCCTGTTTTCACAAATCCTCAGGTTGACTGCTTAGGCTGCCATGAGCTCCTGTCTCCTCCCCGCCATGTGACTTCCTGTCTCCACCTCCCCAGGGCTGGGACTAAAGCCGTGTCACCCTAAGTACTGGGATTACCTTTGTGTGAGCTGTTTCTCTTTTAGACTGAATCAATTTTGTGTAGCCCAGGGTGGCCTTGAACTAATAGAGATCCATCTGCCTCTGTCTCCCAAATGCTGGTATTAAAGGTGTGTGCCACCCCTGCCTGGCCTCTGTGACTAACTAGTGTGGCTCACTTTGCACTCTGGTCTTCAGGCAAGCTGTATTTGTTAGATCATAAACAAACATCACCATAACGGTGTACAAACCTATAATGCCACTGTGGGGCTACATAGTGAGTTCAAGGCTGGCCTTGGGATACAGACCAGAGCTTCATAGCACTGGCAGCCTGGCATTTGCTGTCTAGGCTGATTTTAAACTCACAGTAGTCCCCTGGCTCAGCCTCCTGGGTGTCAGGGTTACAGGCATGCACCACCATGCCCAATGTCTAGTTTCCCATTTGTTCAACTGCCATGTTTGAACTCCCACATCCTCTGTTTCAAATCCCTAAGAGCAAACTTCCCATTCTCCATCGGTAGACGGCAGGGCTGCAGTTCCACAGGAGAAGCCGTCTATGCAAGCAGCTCCTTGGAGGCCAGCCTCACTGACTTTACACAAGCAGCTCCTTGGAGGCCAGCCTCACTAACTTTACTCAAGCAGCTCTTTGGAGGCCAGCCTCACTAACTTTACTCAAGCAGCTCCCTGAAGGCCAGCCTCACTAACTTTACTCAAGCAGCTCCTTGGAGGCCAGCCTCACTAACTTTACTCTTTTTCTGCCCACATGACCTTGGCAGGGGAACAAAAAAGAAGGGAAAGCCTGACCCTCCAACAGCCTGTGTATGCCATGGCCATTTCTGGACTTTTGTAAATATCCTCTCCAACATCAGTGCCCACTGTAGAGACCAGAAACCCCAAGACTCAAAAAAGTCAAAATCTTCCTCAAGGTCGTGTAAACTAAGCAGAGAAAAGATTCAAACATGAATGTCTCTACAATCCACTGCACCCCAAAACCAACTCTTTGCATGAAGAACCTGCCAACAAGATGTAAGCTGAAGGCCCCCGAAAAAGGTCAGTCTCCTAAAATGCCTCTCCCCAACGCTAGCAGCCTCCCCATTGTGAAGGTGTCATTCAGGTTGTTTTGTCTCAGATGCTTCTATAATCTTATGAATACTCATTTGTATCCACATTAGCCCCTCATTAGTTGTGAGTCATCTTCACATAAACTCCTTTGTTGGCTCTGCATAGCAGAGTCATAAAGCTGGTCACGTTATCTCCACACTGTAGACGGGAGGTAGGCAACACAGCTCTGCGTCTCTCTGTCTCTGTCTCTCTCTCCCTCCCCCCTCTCTCTCTCTGTCTCTCTGTGTGTGTTTGTGTGCTTGTACATATGTATATTGCAAGCTTATAAAGGCCAAACATCAACTCCAGTGTCTTCCTTTATGGTCTTCCAACTTATCTTTTTGAGACATGATCTCTCACTGATTGCCTAGACTGGTTGGCCAACTACCATTCTCCATTCCCCTAGTCCAGCATACACAGGAGTGCTAGGGACCCAAACTCAAGTCCTCATGCTTTCGTGACCAGCACTTCAGTGACTGAGATATCTCCCCAGATTTCCAACTCTGTTTTCAGAAGCTCACATTATATGCAAATTATCAATGGGAATGAGGGCTGCCAGTTTGCCAAACGCTAAAGGGAAGAAGCCTTCTGGAAAGGGCAGATAGAAGGATACTGAAGACAAAAATGGTAGAGGAAATAGGCAGAGATCTGAAGCTCAGTAAAGTCCTTGACAAGTACAAGGTGCCAACTAGTCTCCTGAGCCTCCTTAGGAATAAGGAGCTAGAGGCTAACTCTACCCACCACACAGCCTGTCTCAGGCCAGAGGGGACACAGGTGTCCAGATGTTATTGCTTGAGTAGTCACATGACCCAGTCTGGGACGATGCCCGGTTATAGCCAGCGTATTTATTGCAATTCCTTTCTTTTATCAATGTCAGACATGTCCAATGTGGACAACAAACTACATGGTCACTTCAGTTATTCCTTACCACAAGCAGACTTGGAGGCAGGTCCCCATACCCAGGTTATACAGTGCCAAGTTAATGTATGCTTCCAGCAGATACCGTGCAGACCCCTGCTTCATCGAAGTGAAAAGAAACATGACAACAGATCTCACGGAGGTCCCTGGACAGCCAACTGGGCACCCGTCATACCAGCTCCTTACTCCTTCCATAACTATATGTGTTCCCCCCACAAGGGACAAACTCCCACATGCGCTACCTTGTAATTACCGGAAGACTTGAAGCAAATGTCCTCACGGTGACACAGGCCTTGTCAGGAGGGCACATGTGCACACTTGCTTCGGCACCTGGCTCTCGGGATCTCTACCCAGAGACAGTAAGCAACAGCCTGCATATAGGCATAGTCTGCAGTTTGCGGAACCTTAGTACCCGAAGTTCCCATGTCTTCCCTAGCACCCTCAGGAGGAAGGAGGACAAGTGTACAAGTGTACAAGCCAGGAAACTGAAGTTCAAAGACGGGCAATGTCTGCCAAAGGCTGCACTATTGGGCAGAACTCTGCCAAGCCAGGTTCAGGTCTTCCTGCGGCCTTTTGGAGGCTCTCTCTACCAAGCACTGCACGGAGGCACCAGCACTCAGCCCAGAGCTCACTTCTGTGTGGGAGCAGCTTCTGTGGGTCCTAATTTCCCAGAGTGCTTTGACTTCCTCCCCACCTTTCTCATGTGTCCCTTGAAACACACACACACACACACACACACACACACACACACACACACACACACACACACCCTTTTAGTAGAAGTTCAGTTGAGTTCCTGTTTAGTAAGTGATTCATTCCCCTGCTCAGCCTTGACACATTGGATGGTCTGACTGACTCTGGCCCCACCTACAGCACCCCTCTGGTGTGCAGTTAAGAAAGGTCTGCTACCTGGGACTCATGTGGCCCTATCTCCTCAGTTACTCACAGGGTGAGAACCGGGACACTTTGCCTCACCTCTTTGTGCCTCTGTTTCTTTCTCCTTTAAATAAAGAGGCCGCCCACCATAGTGGTTCACACCTACAGTCCCACAACTTAGGAGGCTGAGGCAGGAGGACCACCATAAGACCAGCCTAGGATACAGAATGAGACCTTATCCCAAACAAGCAGAAAACATAAAATAAAGTTTCTAAGAATGGCAGTTCATGTCTATAATCCCAGTACTCAGAAGGCTGAGGCAGGAGTATTGTTGCTAGTTCAAGGCCAGGCTGGGGTGAAAAAATGAAAGCCTGTCCCAAATGATAGATAGATAGATAGATAGATAGATAGATAGATAGATAGATAGATAGACAGATGATAGATAGATAGATAGATAGACAGATGATAGATAGATAGATAGATAGATAGATAGATAGATAGATAGATAGATAGATATCATAGATAAAATAAGGAGACTGAACTTGTAACCTTGTAGGCCATGCCAGTGTGTCCACAGGTGTCTTTTGGCGTTTGTTTCTTCAGTTTTATTTTTTTATGTGGGGACTGAAGCCGGGGCCTCACATGTTAGGAAAGGATTGTGTTGCTGGACACACCTCCAGGCTGACACAGCATTTCTTATTGTTGTTTTCTTTGTGCTCTATTGCTGTCTTGCTTTTAAACTCACACTGCCCCTAATTATTTTACATGAAACTGCTTTATTCTTTCAAATTCTCTGCATAGGAATCTTGAGTTTACAGTCCCTGCACCAGACACCTTCCGAGTCCAACCATCTACTACTTCTAGTGGTGGCCCTCACCTACTTGGGTGTCCCTATGCCCTGAAGGGGACAGCTGTGACACTGTCTTCACAGTCTGTAATAGAGACTGAGGTTCTGTAAATACCTGACCAAAACAGCTCACGGAGGGAAAGGTCTCTTTTGGTTTACAGTTCAGGGAACATAGTCCAACATGGCTGGCCGAGGAGGAACAAACAACAGATGCTCACATTGTGTGTGCACCCAGGAAGCACAGACCGAGGAATGTTCACGAAACTGTCTTTTCCCCTTTTAGGCAGCCTTGGAGCCCACACCACAGAATGGTGCAGCCACATTTATAGTGGCTCTTCCTTCCTCAGTTACCCTAGAAACTCCCTCACAGTCATGGCCAGAGATTGTCTCCAAAGTAAGTACAGACACATGACAAGTTCAAGTATGTACATCATATAGAGCATAGTTGACTCCGAAGCATGTGCTATGCTCATTAATAATTATTTACATTGTGTGTCCCTATCTGAATCTGAAGCACTCTTGAGAGCCAATGTGATATAAGTAGAGATTTCTATACCTGGTTTCATGATGGGTCACAATCTCAATAAAGGCTTATTTAAAAAAAATAATGTATATAATGATTTTGCAGGCTATATGCATGTGACGTGCAGGAAACAAGTGGGCTTTTCATTTAGACATGAATCCTACCTCCAAACACAGTTCATTATGCATATGCAAATACTCTACAGTCTGAAACATAAAACACTTCCTGAGCATTTCAGACACAACCAATTCCACATTGTCTTATCCATTCATCAGCTGATGGACACCCTATGTTTTTGTGTGCTACCTAGAATAGAAATCCTAGTGTCATCATAGATGCCAAATCACCTTTCTAGGATCCTCTCAAACCTAGTTACTCTGCACCTATAGTGGTTTGAATAAGAATGGCCTCCATAGGCTCATATATTTGAATGTTTAGTCACCAGGGAGTGGAACTCTTTGAAAGGATTAGAAGGATGAAGAAGTATGGCCTTTCTGGAGGATGTATGCCACTGGAGGTGGACCTTGAGGTTTCAAAGTCCAGAGTGTCAGTCTCTCTCTCTCTCTCTCTCTCTCTCTCTCTCTCTCTCTCTCTCTCTCTCTCTCTCTCTCTCTGTCTCTCTGTCTCTCTCTCTGTCTCTCTCTCTCTCTCCAGCACCTGCCTGCATGCCACCATCTCCCCACCATGACTAAACCTCTGAAACTATAGCAAGTCCCCAATTAAATGCTTTCTCATAATAGTTGCCTTGGTCATGATGTCTCTTCACAGCAATAGAACAGTGACTAAGACAGGAACCATACTTTTTGTGTATGGCAGTCCTAGGAATTGAACTCAGGGCCCCACCAATGCTAGGCAAGAGCCCTACCACTGAGCCACACCCTAGCATTCTTGTGTAGACATAGAAGAGACACTCTAAGGAACATCTTAATAGCCTCCCCAAAACGGTCTTTCCCACACAAGAAACAGTTCATTTGGGTGTTTGATGGGTTGCTTATTTGTTTCCTTTGTGAAGCATGGAACCAAACCCAGGGCCTTGAATGTGCTAGGCAAATGCCCTGCCACTAAGCTACCTCCCTGGCATTTGGATTTTCGAGTCAGGCTCTTGCTATGGGACTCAGCACAACCTTGATCTCATGAGTCTTCTACATGCTCCACCATAACTGGTATGGGTTTTATTGGGTCGTGTTTTGTTCTGTTTTAAAACAATGTTAAGAAAAGTGATAGAACAATTCCTTAAAAACCAAGAACATCTGCACCTGATAAAGGTGAATGGCTTTTAATCAATTCACCATAGACTAGAATGAAGACAGGTTGCAAAGGTTATGTTCTAAAAGAAGTCACACACACACACACACACACACACACACACACACACACACACAAGGATGGATAATCACTCTGATTCTAACAATACTTGAGATGAATCCAGAAATCTAAGAAGGTTCTGAGGAAAATACCAAGAGACATATGCCATTATAATCACGTGTCCTCCTGGTAGTTGTAATCGGAATAATGACCTCATTCTAAGCCCTGGACCCCATGGCTCTGTGTCCTAACAGACACATGGGATGCTGCTGATGTGAGGAAATTAAGGTTCTTTTTTTTTTTTTTTTTTTTTTTTTTTTGGTTTTTCGAGACAGGGTTTCTCTGTATTGCTTTGGAGATTGTTCTGGAACTCACTCTGTAGACCAGGCTGGCCTCGAACTCACAGAAATCCACCTGCCTCTGCCTCCCAAGTGCTAGGATTAAAAGGCATGCGCCACCAACACCCGGCTTTTTTAAAATTATTTATTTATTTCTATTTTATGTGCATTGATGTTTTGCCTACATATATGTCTGTGTGAGGATGCCAGATCTGCTGGAACTGGAGTTACAGACAGCTGTGAGCTGCCATGTGGGTGCTGGGAATTGAACTTGGCTCCCTGGAAGAGCAGCCAGTGCTCTTAACCACTGAGTCATCTCTCCAGCCCCTGAAATTAAGGTTCTTGAGACATGGAGATAATCCCAAATTATCAAGGTATCCCAAAGAAATCCCAAAGCCCCTTTGTAAAAACAAGGAGAAAAGATGAGGGCAGAGAAGGCGGTGTAAAAATGGAAACAAAGGTTGGAAAGATTCAAGACTATTACCCAAGGAACATGATCATTTCTAAAAGCCAGACAAAGCAGAGAAACATCTTCTCCTGGAGCCTAAGAGGGCTCACAGCCCAGCCCTTTTGACACCTTGAAATTGGACCCCTGGACCAGTTTCAGACTTCCGACCTGTAGAGCTGAAAGATAATACATCCATTGTTGTGAACATTGGGTATAAGGTCATTTGTTCTACAGGCAATGAGACACTAACACAGGCAGCCAACCCCTGGCATGCAAGATGGTACTGAGAAGGTGGGGGTGGTGGCATTTGTGACTTCAATTTAAAATGTGCTCCTTTTTAAAGGTAGGGGTGTGTTTCCGTGGGGAGGTGTGCATATATGTGTATGTGGTATATTTGAGTATTGCACACACTTGTGTGAGAGATGTGTGCATATATATATGTATATGTGGTGTTATGTGTATGTACTTGTGTGCATTTGTGTGTGTGTGTGTGTGTGTGAGAGAGAGAGAGAGAGAGAGAGAGAGAGAGAGAGAGAGAGAGAAGTAATATGCATATGCTTGGTCATTCTGCATGTGTAGAGGTCAGAGAACAATCTCTAGTGTCAGTTCTCACCTTCCAGAGTCTCTTGTCATTCACCACCGTGTATGTCAGGTTAGCTGGCCTAGGAGCTTCTATGAACTCTCTATTCCCTACCCCCATCTCTTGTAGGAGCACTGAGTCACTGACAGATAGGGAATCCTGGGGGTTCAAACTAGTCCTCACATTTTTATAGCAAGTGCTCTACCTACTGAGCCACCCCGCCCTACTCCACAAAATGTCGTGTCTGTGAAAACGGGAAGGCGCATACATGGGAAACTCGGAGACACGAGAGAGAGGTGGGAACAGCAAGAGTGTGCACAGGGAGCCTAGCCAGGGAGACAAAACCAACTCAGAAGTTATGTGGCAGAGGAAAAGAAAAAGGCCTTTCATGTCTATCACAGAGCACTGCAAGGCGCCTTCCAGTCAGACGGGCCTGGTGAAAGGTTTTTAACAACCAACTACACCTTGTGGTTAGGCTCAGAAAATGAACTTTCCATTTTCTTAATTTTCCAACTAAATGAATTTGATTCTCTCCACGGGGAGGGAGTGAGGCTCCCCCAAACCAAGACAACCCCCTTTCCCATACAACAACTGATAGGCTAAAGATAAAACTTGGCGCTATAATGGCCCCATTACTCTTGCTGCAAACCATCTGTCAAATTTTGTTTAACAAGTAGGGAAAATTCAAGAGAAATAAATAACGGTTTTCTGCAAGCCCTCATGTCCACACAGGTATACTTCAAATGAGCTATGCCTGACATAAAGCACACACACAGTTACTTTCTCCATTTCCTGGCAACACACTCGTGCTTAAATACACAGCCATCAAGCTCAGAGAGGAGCTCATCATTCCTGCAGCTGCCGAGGGCCCGCCTTCCCCTCCACCCTCCTCCCCTCCTCTTCCTCTACCGTCCTTCCTCCCTTTCCTCCTCCCCTGCTTCTTCTCTCATCTCTCTTTCTCCTCCCCACGCCCTGCTCCTGTTTCCCCCTTTCTCCTCATTGGCTTCTTTCCCCTCCCTCCCTCCTCCTCGCCTCCCTACTCCTCCTTTTCTACTTCTTCCTTCTCCTACTTTGTTTCTTGGAGAACTCAGACGCAAAGCAGCTCTGCCCCTGCTCCGCTGCCAGTTCCCAAGCGCCACCACTACCCACTCCCAAACCCTCCTAAAACAAACAGCACATAAATCAGCAGCAAAACTAACTCCATTCCAAAGCAGCCAGTCGCAGCATTAATAGCGCCTTTGTTGTCAATAAACCTATATTTGATGGCTCTTATTTTATGTGTATTTTATTTATAAATTACTAATGCTTTTCCTGGAGCAAAACGGTCAAAGTAATACCCTACGCAGAGCCACCTTCTGCCAGCTGTGGCAGGAACGAGTAATGGCGCAAGCGAGATCAGAAGAAACCAGGAGCTGCACATCTTGGGGCCTCCCCCTCTGTATCATTGCAGGCACCTAGGCTTTCCACCGCCTATCAGAAACAGCCAGCGGGGTACACCGGCCATGCTGTAGTCACTTAGCAAGTGAAGGCTGTCACTCTGAGGCGCCATTCTGCTGAGTCAACAGTGCTGGCACACTGACCCAACAGATGGGCATGGAAGGGTGGGACAAAGGTGACTTCTCTGCCAAGTAACCCCACTGGAAAGGATTGATGAAGGGTGTCAGAGCGTTGCCACCCATGAGACCTGAAAACCTCCCAGAAGCACGTGCTTCGCGGTCACCACAGCAGACAGGACTCCGTGCCTGGGGGGGACGTGCAAGAGCTGAGCAGCTTATACGGAGTGGAGGCACCAGGATGAATAGGTCGGCATTTGCCATGAAATTCCAGGTCTTTCTCTTCTCACAATCCACAAGAGCCAATTCTCTCCCATGGAGAGAATGATCTAGAGCAATGCTTCTCGACCTTCCTAATGCTGTGACCTTTTAATACAGTTCCTTGTGTTGTGGCAACACCCCAGCAATAAAGCTATTTGATTGCTACTTCATAACTGTAATTTTGCTACTGTTATGACTCATAATGTAAATAGCTGATATGCAACCTTTGGAGGTCATAACCCACAGGTTGAGAACCACTGGCCTAGTGGGTTCTGCTAGGAAGTTTATTTTGCTATGGTTGTTTAGTCTTAGGACTCACACTCGGGCATGCTAAGCACAAGCTCTACCACCGAGCTGTATCCCCAGACAATTTAGTACCTAAAAAGGGAAAGTATGTCACATTAGGGGGTCTCAAAAAAAAAGGACAGTCGTCCTTAGTACCTTGAGTCAATGTGCATGAAATGTTCTCTTCTGGTTCCTAGGTCGAACGGTGTGAACTACAGGCTTCCTTCATAAGCGTTGAGGGACAGTAGAACTCATGAGGATGGACAGCAGCTGCCCTCCTGGGCGGAGCAACTCACTGCATATGCAAACAGACTCAGGAGTTCCCACCTTCCGAGTGCACAGGATCTGCTTGTGACAACTAAGAGCTAGGAGCTCCTGAGTGACAAAATCCTTCCCATCCCTCACATAGTGCCTGACAACACAAACTACCAAGCTTCAGTTCTATGAGAAGAGAAGTGGCTGTGGGAATCCTGGCTTCCTTGCTGCTCTTAAATCTTATTTTTGATTAGCTAGAAGTCACCTAAGTAGGTGTCCATGAGGACACGAGATGTGGGGTCAGGGATGCTGTGTCACAGTACCAACCACCCTGTACCTCTCCAGACATGAAGCTGAGTTATAGGCAGGTGCAAACTCCAAGAAGCCCTTGGCCTTGGAGAGTAAGCCTGGCTACTTCAGTAGATGAGAAACCCAGGTTGACAAGATGGCTCAAAGGGTAAAGGCACTTACCACCAAGACTGATGACCAGAGTTTCATCCCTAGAACCTATGAGAGAATCAATTCCTAAAAGTTCTTCGCTTCCACATAAATGCCATGGTGTATGTGTGCATGTGCACACACACACGGGGGGGGATGGACGGAGGGAGGGAGGGAGAGGGAGGGGAGGAGAGAGAGATGATGAGATGATAGATAGATAGATAGATAGATAGATAGATAGATAGATAGATAGATAGATGATTAAAATTTCAATTTAAAAAAGGAGAACCTACCTCCAGCCTCAGGGCCTTTTCAGCCTTCTGTGGATGCTCATCTCTCTCTGCCCACTCCTGTGGGATGCCCATCTCTGCCCACTTCTGTGGGATGCTCATCTCTGCCCACTTCTGTGGGATGCTCATCTCTGCCCACTTCTGTGGGATGCTCATCTCTGCCCACTTCTGTGGGATGCTCATCTCTGCCCACTTCTGTGGGATGCTCATCTCTCTCTGCCCACTTCTGTGGGATGCTCATCTCTGCCCACTTCTGTGGGATGCCCATCTCTGCCCACTGACTCCCTCTGCACTCTGCTCAGCATCCCTGCCTCTCCCTTCTCTAGCTCCTCACACAACTGTCACATTCCACCATGTGTTCAGCTGGCCAAGAAATCAAAGTCAGGTGCAGAATTTAGAAGGCATGTATTTGGACCTCCTGGGTAACTTGCCTTCTCCCTGGATTCATTCTTTTTTTCCTTCTTCAATCTTTATCTTTGACAACTGCAAATATGTATATAGATGACATAGTATGGTCATAGTCACCTCCCCCTACCCTCTTCTATATATTCCCACTCCCGCTAACCCCCTCCTTTCCAACTAGTCCCCTTCTGCTTCCATGCCTTTGGAGAGGGGAGAGGGTCTTGTGCAGATAGCCACAGCTGCTGTGTGTTTGGAATTGCAGCAGCCTTGTCATGTCCAGAAGTCAGCATTTCAGAGAACTCTTCTGCAAGCTCAACACCCAGCCTGACAGAGGCAAGCTGCCCAGACCACAGTGTGCATGTGGAAGACACAAGGGCCTTTACCAGGGCCTCACAGGTCTTCTATGCTCCCCTAGCTGCCTCCTCCCTGCCCAGGATGTCTTTGCATAGTATTCAGGGTCGATCATTTCTTCTAACACCATGCTTTCTTCTCAATCTTTTAACCCTGTGTTAGAGCCCAAACATTTGAAATATGTTACCTAAGACTGGCCGCTCCCATTCTGTGTTTTCTGCCCATGGTCCCTTATTGAACAAAGTAAACATCGAATACTCGAGTGAGAGAGTGAACAGAAAGGGGGAGTAGGCAAACAAGGGATCCAAAAAATTGCACATTTAAAACATGAAGACTTTTTCAAGTGCAGTGACAATCTGAAATTAATATCCCGTCACACAAATATTTATTGAGTGTGCCTTCTGTGCTGGGTACTCTGCCAGGTATTTTCATTTCTCAGTTGGACTCAGGACAACCTCGTCTCCATGTTGCAGAGGAAAGACCAGCGTCAAACAGCAAATGACCTCCAGAATCCCACAGCTGGGGAGCCTGTGGCCAGTCTTCCCATGCTCCAACAGACTGGCCTCTAGATGGGTTGTGGGCCCTATGAATGTAAAGTTATGAGGCAGAAGGATCAAGAGTTAAGGGGCTGGGGAGACGGCTCAGGGAATGAGCTACTTGGTATGAGAGCATAAGGACCTGAGTTCAAGCCCCAGAATCCACCTAAAAGCTTGGCTTTACAGAGTTTGATGCAGGAAAAATAGATGAACCCCAAGGGCTCCCTACCAGGCTGTCTATCGAGGCCAACAAGCCTCATGTGGAGAGACCTTGACTTGGAATCAGGAAGATTGATTCCTGATATCCACCTCTCGTCTCTCTACACGTGAACACATGGGCAATTTATCTACTCAAATACATCACACACACACACACACACAGAGACAGAGACAGAAAGACAGAGAAAGTGTGTGTGTGTGTGTGTGTGTGTGTGTGTTAGGGGCTAGAAAACTCAATTCCTTCACTCAGATGGAGAAACTGAGGCAGAAAACAGAAATGGCTTGCTCAGTGCCCCCTGATCAAAAGCAAAATGACCATGACAATTAGATAACAAGAAGGAAATAAATTGAAAGGGTGGTGACTTTGGATAAAGACACATGGGCATGACCAGCAGTCAAGACATGCCACCTCCCTGGGACTCACTGTCACCTGTGAAGCACAAAGGACGTGAAGAAACCCACAGAAATCACCATGCCAACAGACATCAGAAGTGCTGATTGGGCTGCTAATATCCCATGACCTCTCAGAGAAACAGTCTCATGGTCCAGTGTTCTTCCTAGATATGGTCTGAACCGTAGACACTAAATAAAATTCACACACCACTCTACACAGAAACACACCCATGTGGGTGCAACTTGCTTATGTTTTTCATCTGATAAAAGCTATCTTACACTCCCATCACTCGGGAGGCAGAGGCAGGAGGATCTCTGTGTGTTTGAGGCCAACCTGGTCTACAGAGCAAGTTCCAGGACAGGCTCAAAAAAACACAGAGAAATCCTGTCTCAGAAGGAAAAAAACTGTCTTACACATATACACACAGTTCATCATCTCTGGCCTTGTGAGTTTTTGTTCTGAAGCAACAGTAGGCCACTAAGAGAGGAGATGTCAGCCTAGCAATGGTGGCCCACGAGGGCCAACAAAGAGTGGTTAAGCACCCCCACTGTCACCACTCTCAGGCACCTGGTCACGTCTGATTAATGAGATGAAGACCAGATGCTTAAACATGTCTGATAAATCAAAGGGGAAAAAATAGAAGGAAACAAAGAGCGGAGGGGAGCAGCCCAGAAGCCTGCCTCTAACATGGTGGACTTCGTTATCTGTGATGTCTTTCAGCCACAGATAACAGTCAACCACATGGAATCCAAGATGCATGCCAGGTGAGAAAACACCATAAAGACATAATAAAAAGTTGCACCGGTGCCTATAAATTGCTGGGGGACTGCTATGAGGGCAGAGCCATAAATTCTTGATGTTTCCCAAATTAGAGGGTACCAACACGTATGCAAATCTATCCATGTGGGTAATTGAGGGCTAAAAGTCTGCCGTTGAGCACAGCTACCTCCTTCAAAGGCTTCTAGGGAGCCTGCACCAGGCACACAACACACTCTGTAGGAATTCAATTTGGAAGCCATCATCTAAAGCACAGAGGAGAACGGGAAAGTCATATTGCTATAATGCTTAGATTATCAATCATCCTGACAGTTTATTGGCTTTATCACCACACATACCATTAAAATGATGTCTGGCCCAGACTGTCAAAAGCAAACATTAAACAGACCAGGATTAAAAAGCAGATCCCAAACAGCACTCCAGTCAAGTTTCCCCTCCACTCTGAAATTAGTTAGAGCTGACGAAGAAACTGGCTCTGGACTTTGAAGAAATACACAGCCCAAAAGGCTTCGAGTCAACTCAGACCTGACAAGCTGATAGGTCATGTCATGTTAGGGCAAATCTCAGCCCTCCGCGGCTGATTTATCACGTACTCTGTGGAATAGAATGATTGCTATTGGTGAAATGGAGAAGGAAGGGGAAAGGAAAGGAAATATGAGAGAGAGAGAGAGAGAGAGAGAGAGAGAGAGAGAGAGAGAGAGAGAGAGAGAGGAGTGTACCATAATTTGCCTCATCTTGCAACCCAGGGTTTGCATCAAAAGGGCCAAGTTAGCTCCCTGAAATGGGGTAGGAATGCTAATAAATTCACACTACTGTGCAAACAGATTAACATTACCCCCACACAGGTTATTAAAATAATTTTACAGATCCGGAAGAACCGACCAGGCAGCCGAAGACACATTCATAATTCAAGAGCTGGAGACAGGGAAAGTGTTACGAACCTTATAGGTTTTTTAAAATGCCTCTGCATGTGTCACTTTGGCAAGGAAATCTCAACACAATTAAAACTATACTAGCACATCAATAGGGCTCAATTGAGAGCCGTGTACCTGCCTTTTCCTAGGCCGCTGCTTTATAGACGCCTCGGGAAGAAAGGCAAGATGGGAACTTCACTGCTAATTAAAGGGAACCTTCAGTGCCTGAGGAGAAATGGTGGCGTTTCTCAAATACACTTAAAAGGAGGGCGTTCTCAAGCTCTCTGCCAAGGGTTTGGCTTTTCCACAGTCCCCAGAACTGCTCTCTGTGTGTTTGGAAGTTGCATAGCTATTTTGTTTGTGATTAATAGCTTGCTTTCCAGTACAAATAAGTCATTAAAAAGGGTGGGGCGGGGCACAGAGAACTGATGGCTAGGAGCAGGCCCAGAAACATCACAGCCAGAAGGAAACACATTCCACGTTGCTCAACCTTTCACCCCCTTGCTTATTTACCCAAGTAGGGTCTCCTCTGGGCAACTTCAGCATGACTCCTTAAGTGAAACCCTCACTGGGCTTTCAACAGAGGCCCCTTCTCCTGTTCCTGTCCCATAGGCCTCATTGGCACCTGAGGGGCTCAGTGAACTCACTATTTAGGAAAAGCCTCTGGGGTGAGACAGGACAAAAACTGCTGTGGAGCTTCAAATTACCCTACCATAAGCTTCTGCCCTCAATGAGGCATCCCTGAGTAGTAAAGTTTCTCCCCACCCACTCCAAACAGGCTAGGCTACCACCGTGTCAAAATTCCAACCAGCCAAGTGCCTGCAAGTGATGCCAGCCTCTTATGTTGGTTGTGTGTGTGGAGGAAAGACTAACAATACACCCTTTACCCACGGACAACTGTCCCCTGTGCATCAGGTGTCACCGGGCTGAGGGGCGGGAGCAACAGCAGCACACCAGGCTTGCACACAGCTGAGCAAACACTGCCCTTCGCACCTGAGTGAGCATCTGGGTTTAGAAAAACAGGCGAGACCCACCCACATGCTCAGCTTGTACAGCACCCCATCGAAGCTGCATACCAGATCCCGGAGGGGCTCCTGGAGGACAGTGAGCTCCCGGCACCACAGACCTCTCCCAGGGAACCTCACACACCACTCTGGCTAGGAAATGGACAGAATGCCCACTTAACACACTCCACAACATTCAGAAACCTACGAGAAGCTGCAACTAGTTACTGAAGTGACATATCAAAGTCACAGGGCACTGATCAAGGGACCAGTACAGAGCTGAACTGTGCCAGCAATACATGGGACATTTAAAGCACGGTCCATGTCTCCACAGAGGTGACAGCCAACTCCATTGCAGGGCATAGTTGACTTATCGCCAAGCAGATGGACTACTTCCTGGTCTACACTTTGCAGCAGTCCCTGGGCCTCTCTGGGTAGCCTCCAAAGCGCTGAAGGGAGGGTTGTCAGTCTCGTCCCTCTGTCCAAATTTCCATCTCCACCATGCTCGTGCCCGTGCTCTACTGGCTGCCCGGTGTAGTAATCACGTAATCAAGGCAGGCAACACTCGTGGGCACAAAACGTACAGCCAGGGTGTGAGGAAACGGACGCTCCTCTTGGCCAATCCTATTCACTTTATTCTGTTGCCTTCTGCTCTGGAAATGGCTCCAAAAGTCTCAAGGGTCACCCAATCACTCAATTCACCAAGACGTCTCTGGCTGTGAGAAACAAGAAGTCTTAAAGGCACCGTGTTTGTGTGTTCAGTGCTAGGAAGGAAGGCCTGGGGGAAGGGTGAGAAATGCGTCTTACCCAGGGGAAACTCTTGACAGCCATGTTAACTGGACTGGGACCTGGCTTGCAAAGTCGAAATATTCAGCATGAGTGTTAAATACGAAAGACAAGCCACCAGTGTTAGAATGACCGTCACCACACAAAGGGATAAAAGAAACAATAAGTGACAAGTCACCCAAAGAAGGAGTTGGAGTGGAGTGGGAGGGGGTCAGGCCATCTAATAGAAAGGCTAAGATTCACCTGGTTTCTTGAAACAGATTTATTAGTCTATTTTCTGTTACTCTGACAAAATGCCTGAAGCAGACTACTTTATAAAGAAAAAGGGAGCCGGGTGGTGGTGGCGCACACCTTTAATCCCAGCACTTGGCAGGCAGAGGGAGGCGGATCTTTGTGAGGTCAGCCTGGTCTACAGAGTGAGTGCCAGGAGAACCTCCAAAGCTACAGAGAAACCCTGTCTCTAAAAAAAGAAAGGAAGGAAGGAAGGAAGGAAGGAAGAAAGAAAGAAAGAAAAGGAAAGAAAAGAAAAGAAAAAGTCCACTCCAAATAAAACACATATCTAAAGCTTAAATATGAGAGAAAACACTAGATGTTTATACTGCTGGGTCTGGATTTCCTCACTCAGGATGGCTGTTCCAGATCCATCCTGCCCCCCCCCCAGCACATCCCACTGTAGGAGTGCTGAGATTACAGAGCACCACTGTCCAGCTTGACAGGGGTTCTCGGGCCTAAGCTGACAAACTTACGCTTGCATGGCAAGCATTTACCCACTGAACCATCTCTTCAGCCCTGACTCTGCATCTTAAAGTGTCCCAGCACCTCCCAGCCTCAGGCACCATGGGCCAGCTCGGGGAAAACAAAGCACATCCCAAGCACAGGGTGTGGGTGAGGCAAGAGAAGGCGGCTCTGGCAGGAAGAACATGGCCGCAGGATTGATGTGGCAGGCACGGTGAAGTGGGAAAATAACGGGGGCCCAAGAGCAGCCAAAGGCGTTCACCCAGGATGGAAAAGCAGGGGGATTCCCAAGCTGCATAGGCACGGCGTGTCACGTACACCACGCGCTCTCCTGCGGCCCGGTTCTGCCCCAGCTTCTCCCACCTGTTATCAGAAGCCTGTGGTAAGGAGTGCAAGCTATCGACAACTATGGCTGACTATGCAACTAAGCTCTCTGCAGATAGGATAGGTGGTGGCTTTGAAAGGAAGAGTCTGTAACGTGGTGGATGCAATGGTAAACCAGCTATAACCAGGCTGGAAAGAACGACAGCCTAGAGATGGCCAAGTCATAAAAAGGGAAGGCCTGCTGGAGTGTGCACCACAGAAGTGCCCAGCAGCCCCAGGTGGTCCTCCTTGGCCATGATGGAGGAAGGCTCTATTGCCCTCCTCCATTAGCCAGTTTTTAAGTCTCGTTTAAGAGCTAGACCTGCATAAGAACTAAAACACCCTCCGTGTATCTATCTAGTTTCCAAGCCACATGGTATCACCCTAGGCTGCTTCCCTCTCTCCTCTCCATACACTCATACCAAACTCATCTGGTATTAATTAGCATCCTCCTTCCTGTTTGTTCTGTTTATTTGCAGTAGCCAAGCATGTGGCCCACCAACACCTATCCTGACCTCTTCTGATCTATTGTTTAAGCTGGCCAGAATGGTTCTTTTTCTAGGCCAAATCTGGTTGCATCCACAAAGGAAACTGCCCAAGGATTTCCCGTTGTTCTTAAGGTAACAACACAAACACATCATATAAGGTTCAGCAGAGTCTCACTGCCTGCCCTGCAGCACATTACACATAGCCTTTCCATGGTCTTTGATTCCCACCATGCTCTCCCCTATCCCAGGACCTTTGCACACGCTGTTCCTTTTGTCTAGACTGTCTCCCTTCCTTCGCCATGTGGTTCAGTCCTATTTGTCCTTCAGGCTTTGATACAGAACTATCCATGAGCATGCTGGGAGAGATCATCTAGATTAGATGTCTGTAAAGGAATGTCTGGATTCGATTTGTGGGAAATCCACCCTGAATGTCGGTGGCACAGTCCCTCCCATAGACTGGGTTCCTGGCCTGCACTAAAAAGGAGAAAGATAGCTGAGCATCGCTTTCAACTCTCCCTGCTTCCTGACTGTGGATGCAACAATAGGGAACGGAGGAGACACACGCATATCTGGGAGTCAGAGGTCAACACGGGCCACGATGACGTGGGGTACATAGGGCATGGGGGCCTCATGGGAAAGAGAAGGTGGCTTCCATGTGGGTACTCTAAGACCGAAAAGGACCAAACCCGTGTCAACTCAGATAAGAAGAGGGAGAGTGTACCCAGAAGATCCTGGGGAAGCCTCTGAGCCCTCCAAAGAAACAAGAAAAGGAAAAACTAGGCCACAGCTATCAATTCCAGGACCATCTGGGGGATTAAACTTGACAGCAACCATTCCCCCAGCAAGGTCCCAACACCTAGTTCTTCCCAAAGAAATGCCGTGGCTTTGTTCTTCTACAGAAGAATAAACTGAGGCCCATAACGCTGGTCCTTGACTACAAGTCTGATAGGTTTAAAATGTGAATTGCAAATGTAATAAAGGCTCTAGCTTGTTTCCTAGACCAACAGCAGCATGCTGTGCCAGTGAGATACCACATCAGCAAGGAATACTGCAGACACCACGGGGCCACCTTTGAGTCCCCATCAGCACTCTGGACAAACATGTGACTTTCCTACCCCACATGTCAAGCCATGTAACTGAGTCTTCCTGGTGGAAGCAAACTCTTCCCAGTGGTACTCGATGTGTGGGCTAAGGCAGTAGAAGGCCTCTACTCTATCCACTAGAGAAGGAACGACCCTGAGAAGACACAGGAGAAGGGGTCACAGAAACCCCACGCTCCGTAGCCATCTCTCAGGGATCAGCTCTAAGACAGCAGCAAGTGGCTTCAGGAGACCTGGGGTCTGTCATTCAAAGCAATTAGTCTTCTCTGACTAAGAGGACATTCAGATTCCACCAGCAGCTGCATGAGCCTGGTTTGGTTATATAGTGTGTGTGTGTGTGTGTGTGTGTGTGTGTGTGTGTGTGTGTGTGTACATATGAACATTGTGTAGTAGATTGGTGAGTGCTGGTATAAGGTATGCATTCTTTCCATCAACTTACTGAGTCAAGCCTACAATAAGAAAATAAGATAAAGAAATGTCATCCAAGAAAGCGCTCAGTGTGGGAAGGTCATGGGCAGGCATGCACACGTGGGCCCTGAGCTATACATGACCTGCCAATCTACTCTTCCATATTCCTTCTGGCCTCCCTTGAAAGAAACAGGACATGGGGAGCACACTCCTTTTAGGGAGTTATTAGGCCAGTGACTAAGAAGAAAACCATTTAAACCTACACACATCTACCAAGATGGGAGAGCAAGTGGGTTCATGTGTGAGGGGTAAACAGAGATTCCAACAACAGGAAGAGCTGTCACTGGCTCCCTTGTCTGATACCACCAATTAAAAAGACTTGTTTCAGAGGATGGAGTCTTCAGTTTCTTCCAGATCATTATGGGATGTCCTAAAGAGACTAAGCCGTAGACTGACTCCTGCTGGGCTGATATGTAGAAAAGAAAAAACAAGTATTTTTAACAGAACAGTACTGAAGCTCTGCATGTCTAAAGTCTCTCCCTACCCCAGAAGGCACACATCTCTGCATAGAAGCCTCGGCTTGTGGTCTGAGAGGAGGGTCGAGAAGGGCAGGCACCTGCCATGGCAAAGCCTGGGTCTTGACGTGAGAAAACAGGAGAGTCTGCCTGGCTGGTGTGCAGGGTAGTCTCATTCCCGAATACAGGGAAGGCCACCCAAATGAGCAGAGCCATCCACACAGCCCAGCATTTCCCAGGCATCTGCTGTGTCCCCTGCGGACCTGCTGAGGAAGCTAGCTGACTCTTCAGAGCTGGAAGAGCTTAGGACGATCAGCTGTGAAACCCAGGCTCCTAACTCAGTGCTCTCATCTACAGTGGGAGGACAGTAGCCCCATGCTGCTCGTGAAAACAGCCCAGGGCTGTGATTGGCTTGCTCATGTAACGCATTCAGCAAAGGTGCCCGTGATTGGCTCTGGCTGTCATCATCAGGACACCAGCTGCTATCATGTGTTCCACAGAGGCCAGGAAACCACTGGAAGACAGCCGAGGGGTGATGGAGGGCCAGTCTGAAGTGTCCAGCCTTCACCCCATGCACAAGCCACTCAGACTGAACTCTTTTTTGTTAAGACTCCACATAACACACCATTCAATCAAAAGACATTGCAGACCGAGTTACTAGTGTGCCCCTCGGCACGAAGCTCTTTCCCTGGGGTTCTCAGCAGGAAAGGCAGGCCCTCATGTTTTCAAGACATGTTAGGGTTAGGTTTGGTTTGGTTTTTAAACCAAGGAAGATAGAGGTAGACAAGAAAACCTAACTCTCTGCTCAATTATCTTTTGCCCAACCAGACTAGAGACCATTACGGGGGAGAAACCAGGTTTCTTGGTATTGTCTTCCAGTCAAATAAGGGCTTCTGGTCTCCAGTCTTTGAGTGTATTCAGAGGCTTCTCCAGTACCTCAGAAGAGAATGTTAGAGCGAGAGGGTTGGGGACACAACAGGAAGATAGTTGGGAAGCTGGAAAGACCAGCAAAAGAGAGAAGTCACCTCTCAAGCAAGGCGGGAACAGACACACAAACCGAATCTCCCAGGTCCTAACCCAGGAGGACGAAAGGTCTGAGGAAACAGCTAATCCCACAGTGCATACCCTTCTCACCTCTAGGTTCCAGCCTAGGCCGACACACCAGCGACCCCCTACCAGATCCCACACCCGGCTGGCACTCAGCCATACTGCCCCCTTACCCTCTAGCTGTAGATGGAGATCCCATAGCATCTTCCCCAGGCCTCTCAAAGGAAAGGAGCCTCACATGGGCCACACCCTTGCCAAAGCTGGGCCAGCGCCATCTTCCCTCCTGTTAATTCCCCCCCATTATTCCCGGATCAGTTTCTTCACCCTGCACTAATTCCTCTCCCTCTCCGGTGTTTATCCCCTTCAGATATTTGCAGGCTGTTATCATGTACCCACTTAGCCAAGCAGAGCCCATTAAGTTCTTTTCATCTTTGCTCATAAATCAATCCCTTAATCCCTGCAAGCCCTTTAATCGTAGTTGCTGCTCCTCTCTGAACTCCATCCAGTTTCCTCACATCTCTGATAATGTGATGACACGAGGCTGGATGAGAAACTCAGCTGCTGACTCACCCAGGTCTGTGAGTGCCAAGGAGACCACTGCACACACACACATGCATACACACACACACACGCGCACACACACGCACGCACACACACTCACGAACTCTCGAGCACCTCCTCAGGGACTTGAGTACCCGCCTTGATAGCTGCCGGCCCCCAGCATCCACGCTGGAGTTGTATCACCACCAAGAGACCCAGAGTGCTCTCACATGTTCTGGTGTCCTGTGGGACTTAAGGGATGGAAGAAAGTTGCAAAGCGTTTTATAGCCCCATAATATTTCACTAGCAACTCATACACACTCCCCAAGAATATAGATGATGCCACTGAACTCAGAGAACTTTGAGAGCCAGGGAAGGCCACTTTGGAATCCCAGGCTACCAGCAAATTCAGTGAGTCACCTTACATACCCACAAGTAATGGCCGTGATTAAAAAGACTGACAACAGCCGGGCAGTGGTGGTGCACGCCTTTAATCCCAGCACTCGGGAGGCAGAGACAGGCGGATCTCTGTGAGTTCGAGGCCAGGCTGGACCGACAACCTCCAAAACAATACAGAGAAACCCTGTCTCATAAACCCCCCCCCAAAAAAGACTGACAACACCAAATGTTGGTGAAGATCCAGACCAAACAAAACACAATGCTCAGCCCCAGCTAGTAGACAAGAAAATGGAAAGGTCACTTTGGGGAAAGAGCAAGCAAATTCTCCTGAAACAAGATTCACAAGTAACTCAGAACCCCGCCCCTCTCCTCCAGGTACTCACTCAAGAGAAATACAAATATATTCACCATAACAACTCAAATCTAGAAGTGGCCCAGCTGAGACACAATAGGAAAGGAACTTCAAGGCTCATGCATTCCTGGAAGAACACAACAGGAAGAAGGAACAGGCCACAGGAGAAAAGACCTCACACCCGTGAAAAACACATACCGATGACCCGCAGTAGACAACGCCCTGAGACTGACCAAACTAATGTGGGAAAAAGCAGGTAGACCCTGGAGGGAAAGGGGCAAGGATTAACCCGGAAGAAACTGAAGGGAATTTCCTGTGAGTTCCACAGATGCTTACACTTGTCAACCCACCACCAAAAAGAGGGTACATCCAGGGTTTGTGCATTCCACAAAAAAAGCAAATAAATAAATATAGTGTGTAAATAAGCTGTAGAGATAGACCAGCAGTTAAAAGCACAGGCTGCTCTTCTAAATCACCCAGGTTCAAGTCCCACTCCCCACTCCCAGTACCTATACAGTGGCTCACAACCATCTGTAACTACAGCTCCTGGGGATCCAACACCCTCTTCCTGACCTCTCTGCAGACACTTTACAAATGTAGTACCCACACCCACATGTGGACAAAACACCAATACACATACAATAATAAAATTTTAAAAGAATAAAAATAAACAAGCACACCAATACTGATCTCTGGAAAATAGCCCGCGTATGGACCTTTTAGAGAGAAAACACTGGTCTCTGGGGCTTGCTGTGGCACAATCTTGTGATGGCCAATCTTTGATTATCACTTGGATGGAATTTAGGATCACCATGGAAACAGATCTGCGGTGAGGCTGTGGGGAGTTTTCTAGACAAGGTTAACTGAGGTGAGAAGCCCTACCTACTGTGTGGGAGGTACCATTCCACAGGCTTGGGTCCTTGGCTGGTAAAAGAGAAAGCAAGTTGAGTTTTCTGCCTCCTGACTTAGGATGTGGCCAACTGCCTCTGCCCCCACTGCCATGCCTTTCCTGCCATGATGGACTGCATCCCCCAGAACCACGAGCCAAAATAAACCCTTCCTTCCTGCAGTTTCCTTTGTGGGGTATGTTGTCACACCAAGACACACAGCTAGTATAGTACTGAAACCCGAGAGGCTGGGGATGAACGGGATGAAGAAAAGAAGCAAGGCTAAAATGGGCATGGAGGAAGCCAGCGGGATCTAATTGTGACCGCCACACAATTCCTGGTTTGGAGGTTGGCAGATTACATGGCCTAGTTCTGGTTTGAAAACCTCCAAAGGACAGAGAATGGTTGACTTTGGAGCAAGAAGGAACAGAGCAACAGCACGACCCCCACAGCCTTCCTTAAAGCATCTTGTGCTCAGTGGAAAGCGGTGTCCTACATCCCAGAGTTCCAGGACCCGCAGGCATGCTCTGCTGGGTCTACAGCTGAGACCACAGAGCACAGTTACCCAACAGCACAGCCTTCATCGCTATAGAAACCTCTAACTGTCATGGGAGGACACTGTCTTCATCACTACAGAGAACTCTACCTGTCACGTGAGTCTGTATGAGAGGGGCTGTCCCTGGGCTTCACAGCTGGATTCTAGGCATTTCTATGAGGCAGGATCCCCCGTCACACCCACAAACTTCAGGACTTGAGAACTTGAGGGATTGCCCTCTGGCCCATGTGGCTGTAGGCAGGGGTAGGGGAGAGGGCTGGAGAGGAGTGACAGTCTTGACCCTAGGAAACAGAAAATGCCAGTTCAGGGGCTTCCAGGGGCCAGGCTGCCACTTTTTGGTCACCTCTTCCTGTGTGAGGCAGCCTGAGTAAAAGCATCCTGAGGAAGTAATTTGAGTTCCAGAAAGGTCCTCTCTGCCCTGACATCGTAATAATGACACAAAAAGTTAAAACCCAAGCATGGCGACACATGCCTATAATCCCAGTGCTTGGGAGCCTGAACAAGAAAGAGTCCTGTCCAGGGTCCTCCCAGCACAGTAAAGGACACACCCCCAATGATCTAACTTCCTTCTATTAGGCCCCACCCCTTAAAGGATCCTCCACCCTCAATAGGGGGAAGCTTGCAGAAGGAACACAGGCCTCTGAGGGAAAGTCCAAATCTAAAGCCTCTCAGTTGGTTCCTAGAAGAAACAGCCCCAAACCTCCCTGTTTCAAAGGAACAGTGAAATATCATCCTTTCCAAGCTACACAGTGGCATTCCCCTGCTTGGGGCACTGCACCTTCTACAGAGAAGTATGTTTTCATCATTAATTAGGCCCCGGCAGTCCCCTCTTCACAGCAGTGAACTCGCAATGCCTGCTTTCCCTGCAGGAAATGTTAGAAGCTTGCAGGCTTTAAGCAAGGACGCTTTAAGCAAGCCGGTCAGGTTCTTGCAAGACCAGGAGCTAGCTAATGAGACCCTGGGGATAAGAAATGGGGCATGGTGACTGTCTTCCCAGGCACTTTTCTCCCTGGTGATCTCTGAGCGGGATAAAGACATATTTTTGAAATGCAGTACAGGACCAGACAGGCACCTGCGGGTTCTGCAGCAGTGGTGAAGGAACAGTGGATGAGGCCCGAGTTCTAGGAGATGCCAGGCTCAAGGGCGTGACCTGGCCATCACAACTGCAGGAATGGGTAGGTTTTTTTTAAGGTTTACGTTTACTTTTTTAAATTATATGTGTGTGTGTGTTCCCAGAGTGTGCACACATGTAAGCAGGTATACCAGCGAGGTGCCATATTATTCCTCAGCACGTCTGAACCAGGGTCCTCTGCAGGAGTCCACACACACAGTTTTCTTAAGGTTTCATTTTTAATTGCATGCATATATGTGGAAGGAGGTGAGTGCCCAGGAGTGCAGAAGAGGGTGTCAGATGCCCCTGGAGCCTCAAGTTATAGCAGTTGTGAGCCTTGAACTGTGGGTACTGAATTTGGGTCCTCTGTAAGAGCATGGGCACACTTAACCTCTGAGCAGTCTCTCCAAACCTGCAAGTGACTCTGTGTGTGTGTGTGTGTGTGTGTGTGTGTGTGTGTGTGTGTGTGTGTCGTCTGCAACAGTATCATCTTCTCTGTCACACTCTTCAGAGGGAGGCTCTGGAGCCCGCCTTTGTGTCAGCCCAGGCGCTCTCTGGGCAGAAACGTCCTCAGTTCACAAGGGTTCATGGGCAGGGAGGCGAGTCCTATGGCCTCACTCATGTCGTCTTCCCTCTCCTCACACACACCAGGAATGTGACTGCCCTGCTTCTCACCCTTCTCCAGGCCTCCATGGAGATCCCCCACAAGAAAAAAAAAAACACCACCCATTGGATTCTTGGGAATAAAAGAGTCTCCCACTCACTTCCCAATTTGGAAGGATTTGTCCAAAGACAAGTGGGCATGGAAGTCATCTTTTCCATTCTCAGAGGGTGGATTTTAGTGATAAAGTTGTAAATTGCTTGTCCATTATTAATGTTAAACTCGCAGCAGTCGGCCCTAAAATCTGCAATTATAACAATT
This sequence comes from Mesocricetus auratus, assembly GCF_017639785.1. Taxonomy (NCBI): domain Eukaryota; kingdom Metazoa; phylum Chordata; class Mammalia; order Rodentia; family Cricetidae; genus Mesocricetus; species Mesocricetus auratus. The sequence goes on along the minus strand of NW_024429230.1, from coordinate 2,324,976 downwards.
CATAAAAACAGCCCCTTTGTTAGATTCGCTTGAAGAGCTTTTGAAATATAATTGCAATGTGGCGCAAAGTAAAATAAAAATTCAGATTTTCTTTTACCGAGGCCATGAACAATACTGTCCTTTTTTACAGCAGCGGAAAGCCTCAAGACATCCGTTATATTCCTTCAATGAGCTTTGTTCAATAAATGCTAAGCCTTGAAGCTTTTAAATGTATTAAAGTGATTATGATATCATCACTCCAAAGGCACTTCAATAGAACATTAAGACAGAAACTATTTCCCTCCACACACGGTGTAGCAGTAACAAAAAGTTGATTAAATGCACATTGTATCAAAAATATTTGCAGTATTTATAGACATATGTAGATAATGTTAACTGCAGCCCACACCAAGGAGAAGAAAGAGATGAGAAAGTAATAAAAGCATTAGAGAGAAAGCAAATTGTGATGCTTAATCTTCAAAACTGAGACTGGCTTTGCTGGCGGATTCGTAGGCAAAGTCACACTACATAGAGGGTGTGGGGCTCAGTGTGAAGGGATGACAGAAGGGCCGGCCCTCGCGTTCTTTTCTCGCACCCCAAACACCCCCCATCTCATGTACACCATTCTTCCTCAAACCGCTCAATGTGCCCACTGGCAGTAACGGGAACTAGTGACTTAAAAACAAGAATCCCACTACCTTTAACATACTGCAGGCAGGTCTGCATGGGGGCAGATGCCTTAGGCATCAGCCCAGGGAAGTGTGGAAAGGTTAGAAGGAGGGGCATGAGGTGCGGTCAGAGTATTAGGACAGGATGCAAGCCTTGCTTTGTTACAAGCTTGTTACCCAGTGCTCTTAGCCCAGATAAGGGGATTGTGAATTCACACGTGAATTTATCCCTATTAAACGTTCAGTAGCTGGGTCAGTTGGTTGGAATGGCAAAGCCGAAGGCACCATGGTCACATGCCAGGGGAAGAATGCCTTGTAGGCTCTCCTGACAGACAAGGAAGGCAGGAGGGGGTTGCTTCAGGCCTTTCTTTGAGCGCACACAGATTAACATTGCTAACTGCTGGTGTGCTCTGTGCCCTGCTGGCATGCTCAGCAGACTTCCAAGGCACTAAAAATGTAAGCAGACCCAACAGGGTGGTGATGTTTATTTTGGGGGATAGCTACTTATATAGAAACATATTCATCCCTGGCTTGCCATGGCTGATGCAGACACTTCTCTTAGCCTCTTAGGTGTGTTTGTGAGGTTTTACGACAGGTGTGTCTTAAAATTACAATGGAGAACAGTATTCTGAGGCGCACGCAGTGAAACGATTGAAGAGACATCAGAAACTCCCAAACCAGCCTGGACTCAGTCCATACATCTGCCTACATGCTGTTACTCTGGCCAAAGGGTAAGTGACTGAGTTTCTGGTGGCAAACCCTCCATAAATACCAGCTATGCACACAAGAGCTACCGGCAAGGCCTTCTAACACCCAACTTGAAACCTTGAGGTTTTATTTATGAAGGAATCTCTGTGGTCATCACGCCAAGCATGTCCCCTGGCCCTGGTGATTGCTTAAACCAGTCCAGTGACAGGAATGCAGGACAAAGGACAAAGAACAAAGGGGAACCAAAGACCATCCAGCCGGTGACAAGTTCCCCCACTCGAGCAACTAGGCAGCGCCAGAGGCCAGAATTGATTTTCTATACGACATCAGGAAAGATCACCACTCCTGCACAACACTGCTCACAGGGACGGTGTAGAAGTCATAATTAATTCAGGCAAATTCAATTCTGAGGGTCTAGGTGACAAATAATTTCCTTATAATATGAAGCTCCATTGCAAACATCTTAAGACAGTTGGGAGCTATTGCAACATATTTGACGTAATGGGAAGCTACAAACCGAAAGGCCTGTGACCAACGAATGATTCTTCCAAGTCAGGGAAGAAAATGCTTCTAAAAATAGTAGCAACCTCAAATCTAAAAGAAAATACACTTCTATTAGTAATCCTGCCTCTCTTCCCCCCCCCCCACCATGATCTGCTTTCTCCCATCACCATGATAGGTGATAGGTCAACTTAATTCCTTAACTATTGTGGGCCAATAAGTCAGCATATGTATCCTCTGTGTTAAAGCAAAGGAACATTACTACGCCCCGACACAAGGAATCTGATAGGAGAAGTCACTTTCACAGTCAGTGTGGAAACTAAACCTACAGGAGTCAACTACGCATCAGCCACGCCATCAACAGAGAATGAGCAGGACACTAAAGTAGGCAGCTAAAGCCCAGCTTCAGGCTGGCAAGATGGTTCAGCAGGTAAGAGCACTTGCTACCAAACATAACAACCTAAGTTCAATCCCCAGAACCCACCCGGTGAAAAAGGAGAAAGATGACATGACCAAAGTCATCTTCTGCCTTCCATATGTGTGCATACACACATACTAAATAAATGTATGTATGTTAAAAAAAACTAATTTATTTTTGGTTTCATAAGTTAGATGTTGAACAGTGGGGTCACACAGAAAAAAAAAAACCCCATCAGATCAGTAGAAAATTGTCCCAAAATCAAGTTCCATCCCAAGAGCCATCAGCCAAAGACCTCAGATCAATGACTCCAGGTCTCCCTGGTGGGCCTGAGTACCTTCTGTCTAAAATGGGAGGTCAATCGCCCATCCCCACGTGCTCATCCAGCCCTACATTCTCAAGCCAGCTGGTCATTCTGACCACCCAAAGATGCTCTACTTAGATCACACTACATGAGTTCACATTGCTTGGCCTCCAGTAGCTGGGCCAGGGACGCTGATCAGATGAGTGGGGCTTGTCTGGGATACAGACATCCTGGGTTCCATCCTTAGCACTGAATAAGCTGGGTGGTGGCACAGACCTGCAATCCTAGCACTTTTGAAACGGAGTATTATAAGTCAACATTATCCTCGGCTACATAATGAATTTGAACCCAGCTGGGGCTACTGGGCATGTCTCAAAAGATAATAAAATTACAATTAAAATGAAAGAAACATTTTTAAAAAGACATTCCATATTCTAGCACTAATAGCCAGAGACTTGCCCACAAAGCAGGAACTCAGCAGCTGACGGTGTAAGCTCAAGTGTACATACCTATCAGGCCACAATTCTCATTTTGCACATTTGTGAGGGGCCCGTTATGGAGTTCCAGTGCTTAACCAGCTACATGTGATCATAAAGGCAGACACAAGCCCTGCCTTCGCTATCAGATGACTGGCTCGCCTCCAAGCTCCTAAGACAAGCTCTGTAACATCTCTGAACCTCTGTTTCTTCCTCTAGCAAGTGGGGAGATGCTGCTTTGCTCATGAGATCGCTGTGAGATGCAAATGAGATGATCCAGGAAGAGCAGGCATGGTAATTGCTGTAATTATTATTCCTTGCTCTACCACCACCGTTGCTATCAAGATCCCACTGGATTGTTGTGAGTGTTAGATGAGAACACTTATTAAGTATTTCGCACCAGTACCTAGCACATGGTAAAAAGGTTGCTGTTATCCTGTTCAGCCGTTACCTCCATCTGCGGAGTGACGGTGTTCTCGGCAGGGTTACCATACACATTTCCTTCATTATGCTTGCTTCCCCACACGATTCCCTGCTCTCTTCAAGTGTGTGTGTGTGTGTGTGTGTGTGTGTGTGTGTGTGTGTGTGTGTGTGTACACGTGTACCTGTGCTGAGCACGTATACATGTGTGTATGTGATACTACAAGACAATCTCAGATGTTTTCTGGTGTTACACATCTTTTTTTTTTTTGAGTCAGGGTCTCTCATTGGCTTAGAATTTACGAAATAGGCTAAGCTATATCGGCTGGCACTCAAGGATCCACCTGTCTCTGCCTCCCAGCACTTGGATTACAAGCACACACTACTACACCCAACGTTTTCTTGGGGGTTGTTTTGGTTTTTGTTTGTTTGTGTAGCCATGGCTGTCCTAGAAGTTGCTCTGTAGACCAGGCTGGGCTTGAACTCAGAAATCTGCCTGCTTCTCTCTGCTTCCGGAGTGCTGGGATTACAGACATATGTCATCACCATCCAGCCCATGCCCGGCTTTTTTACATGTGTCATTTTTAGTAGAATATCTCTGAGCTCAGGTCTCTTGAAACACAAATGACGGCCCCAATTGAGTTAGTAATTCTCATGGCACCAAAGGATGGGGAGAAGAACCACGGCGTATGAGTCAGGAGACTTCCCCTTTCCATGAATCGTAAGAAGACAAGAGTGGGAATCCTGGGGGCCGCTTCAGATGCACATACCACACAACCTACCTGTCAGCTGGTAGAAGTGCAAGCCACACACGGAGCCCAGCTTCCTCTCCTATAAAAGACTTAATGTTTGGTAGCCCCAAGTAAACAACTGCAGCTCAGAAGAGTGGCTTTCCCAAACAGCTGCAAAAAGCAAGTAACTGAGCCGTTTTCAGGGAACCCTAAGCTTTCTCCCCATTTTACTATTTTACTATGAAATAAGAAGATGGACATTTCTACACTTCAAGACTTGGTAATCATGGAGTCCAATGCCTTTTAGAAACCACTTACTTGGTTATCTTATACTTGGCAGTGCTTGGTATTGATGCTGGGGCCTTGTGAATAGTTCTAGGGAACAGAGAAGTTGGCCTTCAGCCTCAGGGAAGACCCTCCATGCTACATACACTTTCAACCAGTGTTCTGTCACTCACTGAAGTTTCTGTTTCGCCTGAAGAAAACTTGGTTGCTAGCTCTAGACATTTAAATAACAAAGCATCCCAAAACCACAGGGACAGTGGCAAGACATCTGCTCCCTCACCTCTGTCACTGACTGACTTAGTGCCTGGCAAAGTGAGTCTCGAAACTCAATGTGCAGGAGCCTGGAGAGACGGCTCAGCCAGCAAAGTGTTAGCTGCACAGGTGTGAGGACCTGAGCTGGAGCTCCAGCCCCACACAGAGAGTCAAGTGTGACGGCGCACCCTCAGAGCCCAGCACTGGGGGTCTATGCCACACAGAAAGTCAAGTGTGACGGCGCACCCTCAGAGCCCAGCACTGGGGGTCTATGCCACACAGAAAGTCAAGTGTGACGGCGCACTCTCAGAGCCCAGCACTGGGGGTGGGAAGACAGTGAGCCCCTGGGGTCAATGCCCAGGCCGTCTAGCTTAATCGGTGAGCCCTGGATCCCAGGTCTCAAAGGCACAAGGTAGATGACTCTTGAGGAAGAATCACTAAAACTAACCTCTGGTCTCAAAACACACACGCACGCACACACACACACACACACACACACACACACACAGGGGGGAGGGAGGGGGAGGGAGGGAGGGAGGGAGGGAGGGAGGGAGGGAGGGAGGGAGGGAGGGAGGGAGGGAGGGAGGGAGGGAGAGAATCCAACGGGCAGGCAAGAGGTAAGAAAAGGAGAAAACAATGCCAACTTTGGGCCCTGCTATTTAGTCACTTTGTTAGAGTTTTCCTAACTCCTCTGCACAAAGGGAAGGGAGAGCTGAAGGAAACTAAGTGGCTTTGTCATCAAAAGCCTTCACCAGCTGGCACACAAACACCTGTCAGAGAAAAGATGCCTCTTTATCGAGCCTTCAGACCTACCAGGAGCCAAGCACACCCTGAGCTTTCCAAGCTATTTTCTTCCAATGTTTTGAAGTCCCTTTCACTTCACATGAAGGCTAACGATTTCAAAAAAGGTGGAAAGGGAAAGGGAAAAGTCCCTTCTCTCTCCTCTCCCTCTTTCAGAAAAAGGAAAAGCTACTGCGCCGTGATTATGAAGTCCTAAAAGCCTTTTAGCTGACAGTGAAGCTTTGTTGAACAGTCTCTGAAGAGCCTGGGCTGAGAGACAGGATGCAGCAATAAAACCAAGGGAGAGCATACACAGCGCGGCAGCCCCAGCCTCCCAAGCTGGGGCACCCCACTTTACACCGTAAGTCAGCTTTCTCCCCACAAAGCTCTTTGCAACACTCAAGGTCCAGAGAGGTATCAGGCCAACGGACACATGAGCTCAGCCACCTCATACATCACGTGCTGCCAACAGAGAAACTGCTTTGTATCAAACTCGGCGCAACCCTGCAGTTCGCACCAGAAGTGATTTAAACCAGAGGGTACCATACCCTATCTCCACCAATTCACTCAGGACAGTTGTCCTCAGAGCCTGCATTGAGCAGTGACTTCCCAGCTGCCAAAATCTGGTTTTTCAGACCCTGCCCCAACTCTACAAAGCTCAGACAACTCCCAGACACTATGTGCTTAGGTGCTGAGGGCCCTCACAATGCTGACTCAAGGACCGTCGCGCGTAGCTGCCTACTATGATGGTCCCCTTTGCTTCCACGGCTTCTGCTATGCTGCTTTCAGCATCTGGTCCCCGCTGTAAGAGGCCAGGAGAAGAGAGCACAGCCAAGACTCCATTAAAGAACTGCACACTCTCCCCACAGCCTGAGCAGGCAATACCTGGCATGAGTGTGTGAAATCCCAGCTTTTGAGCGATGGGGCACTCACCCCTCTTTCAGACATACCTTTTCTCTGAAACTATTACACTCAGAGAGCTTCAAGCTCTGGCTCCAGACCCATCCATCTCCCAGCAGAAAGCACCTCTCAAGCTCTCTTCTGACGTGAACCCATCACTCACCATTTGCCAGTCCGCACGGTTTCTGCTGACATTACTAAAAAGGGCCCAATAAGTGGAGCTGATTTGAAATAACTATATATTACATGGAGGCGGGATGGGGAAAGCTGAGCTGAAGTCTAGAGCATCATCCTGTGAAAGGCTCTAGAAAGAACTCCTTCATTATTTAAACTCTGTGCTTCCTCCTGACAGCACACCGTTGGGTTTAGCAGCAGTGTTAAATATTTGGAAATTTACCGGGGTCACTTGACGAAACAGCTCCATGTAGCAAGTATGTATCAGATGCTGTAATTCCTTCACAGAAATGCCTGTGTCTCCCGGATTCATGTTAGAGCACTGACCTAATGCTATCAAATGGAGATGGCTGCCAATTTCAGCTCTCTGGTAGAAGTGCAGAGCTGAGAGCCCGCCAGCGGCGTGGCATGGAGAGCAGAATGTCCTGTGCTACCCTCCACGGCTGCCAGGTAGACCGGTGACGCTGGTGACGACCTCACCAGGATGCTCACACAGTCACGAGTGGAGAGGGCTGGTCCCAGGAGACGCTCCAGCCCTGACTCAGAGCCTGCGGCACCTCTTGGAGAGCAGTGTCTGCTAGGGAAGCTATGTGCCTCCTCCCCTCCGTGCCAGACTCAACGGAGCCCAGCTTAGCACACACACGTTCCCCTAGCTCACAATGCCCAGTCCTGACTCCTGGCCTCCAAACTCCTACCGCTCTTCAAACGCCTGCACGAAGTTTCCTTCAGTATCACAGCTCCGGACACTCTGTCTGGTCTTTCAACTCCTGTCTCCCAGCGCTGCCGGAGCAAGGTCAAATTGCCTCCTTGATAAATCCAGGATGGATCTCTATCTTCTGTGTAGTCTCTGATGTTCTTAGCATAATAATGAATGACAGTGGCTCCACGAACATCATGCCACGTTAAGTTAGTGAGCCAAAAGTAAGGAATACAGACGGCAAGAGGGCTCTGTGGGTAAAAGCATTTGCTCCGAGGCCTGTTGGCCTGTGTTTGATGTCTGGAGCCCAAGTAAAGGTGGAGGAGGACCTTTGACCTCCACATGCATTCCAATGTACATAGGTGTCTGCTTATGTATACCCACACTAACACAATAGTTATAAAGTTTTAAAACCTAACAAGAAGCCCAATGTCAGTTCATCAGAAGATCTGACTTGGAGTGCTTCCGGTGAAAACAGAGGCCCAAAGTGTTTGTGTTTGACAAAAAAAACTGGCCGCATACAAGGTCATACACTCACTCACCTAACTCTAAAAGAATGGTGATAGTTCAGACTACAGTCTCTGATCATGCTTTACCCTCTCTCTTAAACCCTCTCTCTGACAACTGTAAAGAGAGAAAATTAAAGCCAGAAATCCCGAACCATCTAAAAACAATCAGCATACAGACATGAAGCATTAAGGTCTACAGGACACGGCCAGAACAGGGTCGTCACAGCTTTTCAGTTTGCCCAGTGATGGGGGGGGTGGTGGTGGAGGTGTTTATGTTAGACGTGCAGCTGTGCGTGGGACACACACCAGGAGAGGAGGAAGTGTCGGCGACAAACTGTTCTCAGAGGAGAAGAGCACTGAGATCCCAGCAGCTACTGAGACAACCATCAGCTACTATCCCGGCAATCAAAGGGAAAGCCAGGAGAGCCATCCAAACAAGAATGTGTGTAGAAACAGGCGGGGGGCTCTCACCTGTAATACTCACACCCAGGAGCTGAGGCAGGAGGCTAGCTCTGAGTTTCAAGCAGGTCTGGGCTTGGCTAGAAAGTAAGTTTTGTAACAGCCTGTGTTACAAAGTAAGACCCTGTCAAGAAACACACACACACACACACACACACACACACACGAAAATGTAAATATAACCACAAAAATAGAATTCAGAAGCAAAGAAACATAATTTTAAAGACTTGCTTTTATTTTCTGTTTATGATGTGTGAGAGTATATGCCACGTGTGTACAGGTGCCCACAGAGTCCCATGTGGATGTTAGGAACAAAACTCAAGCCCTCTGGAAGAGTAGTGAGTGTTCTTAACCACTGAGACATCTCCAGGTCTCCAAAATATAGTTCTGTTCAACCGTATTCCAACACATTGGAGGGCCTGCAGAAACTGGGTAGTATTAGAACAACCAAAACCAATCCAGAAAAAGAATGAAAATCTAAAGAAATCATGCATTGCAGAAGATACAAAATTATAAGGCATAGCAGACCACTCAGGCCCTGTGTAATCTATAGATAATTACTACTCATGGCTTCAAGAAATAAAGAATGAATGGCACCCGTGATCCAAACGTAAAGAAACACCCTGAACCTTGGCAAGTAAGTACAGAGGCTCTTTGGCCTCTGGCACAGTTCCACCTCATGACTCTAAGTGGAAAAAGCACCAAATCTGCCTACCCCACTGGACACCCTAGTTTAGCAGTCTGATATGCCGGACAGGGTTAGCTGCTTTCCCATGACTGTGTGACTTCTTGGTGTTATGGCACAGAGCCAGCATCATTTGTAGTAAAACCAAAATCCAAAGTACGGTTTCCACTGTAGTGTATATCATTTTTGCATCATGACAAATTTGGGGTGGGGAACATGAATCAAACTGCTTTGAGTTCAACAACCATCCATGTAATGTTGTATTGGTCTGCCCGGGCAGACTTAACAAAATATTACAGCTAAGTCACCTGCATAAGAAAAATTTATTGTTTCACTTCTGAGGGCTCAAGTTAACATAAGTGCTGGATTCCTCCAGTCTTTTGGATAACCGTCTTCTTGCTGTGTCCCACAAGAAAAGACGTGGTCAGTTATTTGCACAAGACAATGGAGAGGAGGGACTCTCTGGGGCCTCTTGTCCTTCTTACAAAGGACATTGGCCATACTGCCCCCTTTCATCTTAATTTCATTCCCAAAAGCCATTTCTTGTGGGAATGTAACGTAGGGGCATCCATCTTCAGCCCATAGGCCACAATGTGTCTGGAACACTTCTCAGCAAAGCAGGAAATTTCAAACTGTCCATCTGCATTGGCAGTCTGTCAGTCATTTCTCTGTGTCCTGCAGAAAGTCTTGTAGACTCTTCCATGAAGCAGGAACCCTGTAAGACTGAGTTCAGCAGTCACTTTCCTGTGGGTCCTGCATGTCCAGATTATACAACAACAGTCAAACAGTGTAGGCAAGAGCAGTTTCTTGCCCAAATGGCTAATCTTGCCATGTTGAAAGCAAACTCCATAACGAGTTTCTTCGATGCCTATCTTCCTCTCAGACGTAATTGGTGCTGCCAGGAGCAGACATTTCTCATTGTCAAGAAAAACCCTAAACCATTTTAAATGCCATGTTCTGAAGGTCTTTGAGAGGTTTGAAGACTCTGTCTCAAATACGTCTCTATATATCTAGAAAACCTAACTTACCTAACTATAAATTCTATTATAAGTAACTATCTATAGTCTGTATTCAATTATGCATTACGTTTTAAAAGATCAGTATAAGCACACTACTTAATCAAGAGGAGAAATATACACATCACAAAATTGACCTTGAATTTGTATCAATAAATGAAAAACCATACCCATACCATAATTCCCCTTTTTACCATTAAAAAGAGATTAGTTGTGATCATTAACCAATTATAAACAATCCTATTTAAATGAAAACAAAGGTTTATAAACAAGATGGGAATTAGAACGTTGCCCATTCCAAACTGCTTCGTGCTGAAAGGGGGCGCTGTTCATACCATGGGGATCATGACAAAACTCAGAAACCTATATAAGTCCTTATTTTCGTGGTCTGTAAAGCTGCATCATCTTAGCTGTTTCAGTTGTTGAAACACCTGGTCCACTGCTTCCGGGGGTCTTGGTTCATCAAACCACAGAAGCCTGGAAGGAATCCTCAGCTTTTCATTTTCTGTAGAAACATAAGCAAAATCTCCTTTCCCAAGTAACATATCCTTATACTTAAATTTTGAAGTCAAGGCACTTTCAAAAGATAGAAGTTGGATTAATTCAGCAGCATTTATAATCAAGTGTACTTTAGCAGCTGTTCTTCCTGAGCAATCAAAAAACTGAAAAACACAGTATCCAGACTCTCTGTGTATTTTCCATCTTTGTGTGGCTTATTTATTTATCTATTATTACTTTATTTATTTTATTTTTATTTATTTTTCTCTGAGACAGGGTTTCTCTTTGGAAATCCGCCTGCCTCTGCCTCTAGAGTAAATCCTACCAGCGTGTGCCACCACAACGCCGGCTTTTTTAATTATTTACCACTTTGTCGTTTCATTTTCTCTCTCAATCTCACGTATATTTTTAAACACACTGTAAACCTTTAGAGGTTTTGTTCATCCAAGTCTGACTTTACTGTAAATCTTTACGTTTTTCTGGCCACGTGTCTTATCTGTTAAAACCGCGGCTGTTTTAAACTGCCGTTTTTTTCCAAGATGGCGGGCATAAGCGTGACTCCAGCTGTCACTGCCACTTCCAGCTGTACGTACACACCTTTTAATTGTTAGTAGAGCCTCTTAAAACAACCTTGCTGATTTTTTTTTAATGCTGAGTCAGGAAGACCCCTTAAGCAAAACAGAGCCCACCTGAGAAAATGCTGCTACCAAAAATCTGTGCTTCTCTCTGTTCTTCTGTTTCTAAAATTCCTTTCAAGCTTTTGTCATTCTACGTGGAAATTCAATCTCACTCCTGATCACCATTTGTAAAGAGAAGCATTTTCCTTGAGAGAAGTCTTCCCGCCAGCCTGGTTCTAGAGCCACATCAGTCCCAAATAAACACACAGGAGGCTATATTAATTATGAAGCTGTTGGTCTTGCTTGTTTCTTCCTGGCTAGCTCTGACTTAAGTAATTACCCCATAATTGCTAATCTAAGTATGTCTCTTACCAGAGAAGTTTCCGGGATTCCTACCCCATGGCGTTACATCTTGACTCTCTGTGTTTCTCCTACCCAGAGTTCTCCTGGACTCCTAGTCCCACCTATCTAGATTCCTATTGGCCAGCAGTGCTTTATTGACAAATGCACAGGACTTCCCCCAAACACCTGTGTATTTTATTTCAAAAGGACAGTCTGGCTCTTCTGCATTTTATCATTTTCAATACGGCTTCTCAAGTGTTTTGGAGGGAAACTGAAATCATTGACATTTAACAAGCAATGATCTTTGATAACTAGAGTTCTCAAACTCTTTCATTTGCAGAGCTTTTGTTGGGATCCTCACACAGAGACGGGAATTCTACTCGATACATGCAGAAGGTTCAATCACACCCCACAGGCACAGGGACAGTCAAAGGTGGGGTATGGTCTCTGCCTCCCATTTCGGTGTTCACTCCCTAGAAGACACCCAGAAAGAGAGGTTCCCATGTGGTAAAAGAGAAATACCAAACTTGATGAATGTTTTTTTCAAACTGGCCACAATTTACTCTGAAATCAAAAGCAGATCTTAAATACCTGGTCTCTGTTTTAATACAGAAATGATCTGTGGAAATACTGCTACTGTTAATGGTGGAAAGTAATGAGTGCCAGGCGCATCTACACTGATAAGGAGACTGTAAAGTGAGAATCTGAAGGACATTTCTTCTGCTTTGAGATTTCAGGTGGAGGTGTGGGGAGATGACTCAGTGGGTAAAGCACTTGCTGAGCCAGTGAGGGGGCCTGAGTTCTGATCCCCAGCACCCAATTACATTTCACTGACGTCAGCATGCCACGTGACTGCGTCAATATCAATGGGCTGGAGCAGTCTATTCAAAGGGAGAAACTGAAGTCAGATGGCAAAGGGTACAGACGGAGGTGGAGAACAGAACTGAGACCACAACGTAACTAGCCACAGTCATCGAGGAGAGACGGGTGATGTTCCATGAACAACAAAGAGATCTCGCTGTGTGGGGGAGATCAGGAAATACTGTCACTAAGAACGTGCAGCTATAACTGACATCTGAAAGATCAGTAAAAGTAAAGCTAGCAGACAGGGGACTTCAAAGGGACTGCTAAGCAACCTGTGCACAGTTCCAAGACCAAAAGTGACAGGACCGGCTTAAAGTGTTCTTAAAGGACTATAGTAGCTAGGGAGAGAGGTGGGGAGATGGAGAGGAGCCAGGAGATAATACAAGACCAGGGAAGACAACATGAAGATGTCCAACTCCATCAGAGCATCAGAAAGCTACTACAAGATGTGCTACAAGGAAGAGGTGGGTTGTGTTTGTCTCATCCCAAGACTCAGGGGTGAACCAATGAGGGACCTACTGCAGAAGTCTAGGAAAGAGATGAGGATTCTCAGATTATGACAGCCATTGCTAAAGATAGAAAGAAGTGGAAGTCTTCCAGAGAACCACACAGACCAAAATGCCCTCCCCCCAATTTGACCCATTCATTCCAGGAAGAAATGATGATGCCTTGGACCAGTACAGGCACTGTTAGAGGTGAAGAGAGGAGAAAGCCTTCCAGAGATGCTGTGTGTTGAAAAGCCATCTTTCCATCCAACCATTTCTGCAAGGTCACTACCTACCATTTTATTCCTGAAACCAATGTTCATCCCAAAACTTTGGGATAAACATTTGAGATAAACATTCCCTCCCCATTAAACTATTCATTCTTCAGATTTTGGCAAGCTAAAACTCTCCTGTTTTCCTCCACTGCCCTCTCTGGCTGATTATTCTCAATTAATTCCAGAATTCCTTAGATGTGTCCTACAATCTCTTATTACCCTAACCTCTCTCAAAGATCCAAGCAAATTCAGCCCTTCCCCATTCTCGGTAATGTGGCTTTGCCATGCCTGTGCTCCCAAGGATAGGCCACTCTTCTCTCAACCCGAAAGTTAGCTCTGTGTCCAGATTCCTCCTGGCCATGTCTTCCTGGATGTCTCGAAGGCATTTTCAATTCAATGTGTCTCCAATTTATCTGCCCCTTATGCCTCCACCCAGAAAGCCTGTTGCTCCCCAGCTTCCCATCTCAGAGACAGCTAATCATCATTTACCCAACAGTTTTAACGAGGAAACCCAGAATCTGCCATGTTGGCACCTACCCCTCACCTTTAGACAGCAACACCATCAAACTGCCCCTAAAATATGGTTCCAACCCACCTATTGCCCTTTAACACCACACTGCTCCAGTGATGCCTCCCCATCATCTCTGGAGGCCTCTGTGACCAGGAACCTAACTCTCCGCATCCCTAGGGCCCCATCATCTCTACAACAAGTTAGTGACCTTAAAGCACCATGACCCCATCGATCTCCTGCTTAAACCATGCTGGCAAATCTTGGGCTCAGGACAGGGTCCCATGGCCTGGTTATTTTTTTCTGAGACAGGGTTTCTTTGTACAACAGTCCTTGCTGTCCTGGAACTCGCTCTGTAGACCAGGCTGGCCTCGAACTCAGAGATTCACCTGCCTCTACCTTCCAAGTGCTTGAATTAAAGCTGTGGGCCACCACCGCCTGGTGGCCCTACATCCTTAAAAGGGGACCCAGAAGCCCTTCTGTGATCTGCCTCCTCTTTCTGTGTGTGACTCCGGCTAAGATGAGGATACTGCCTGTTCTCTTCCCTCTGCCTAAAGTTCTCTTCAGCTTCCAGCACTTTGCTTCGCTGCCTCTCATTAAAACAGAGACCCTGGAGGGCAGGCCCCTGCCTGCTTGACTTCACCACCCATTTCCAGCAATCGGCACAGCAACCGTAGATTATAAACAATGGTTCCAGAAATGAACGAACGAGTGAATGCTTAGAGAAGCCTTGCTAATGCCCTGCATTTCTCCCCAGGCTAGGTCAACCTTTTAGTTGTTCTGAGATCAGCCTCAGCTCCCCCTAAATGACACAAGTTCACTCTTGACTTGGTTATACCTATCTGCCCTACCCCGCCCCACACACTCCATGTAAGCTCCATGAACACAGAGTCCTGGACTGAAGTCAATCAGAAATGGCCTGGCCTTGAAAGACGTCTGAAAGCACGGGCCCAAGAGAGAACAGGAGGGATAAAGCCACGGGGGCAAGAGAGAATGGGGGGGCAGATTAAAACAACCACGTGCTACCTGCAGGGGTGCACAGAGGGCATCCTTGATGAGGGACAAGCTGGCAGGCTGGCAGCCAAGATGGAGTACAACACAGAAAGAAGTCTGAGGTCAGTCTCTCGGGTCCCAGGGTGCCACATCTAACTCAGCTGTCTCTGGCTACCTGATGACACCCTTTTTGGGCAGAGATGCTCACAAGTGAAACATGGCGTTTCATACCTTACAAAAATGCACTAATTTCCACTAAGCCCCATTACATGCTTTTGGAGACAATGATCTTACAGGACTTTTTTACCCATTGCCATTTTGTTCCAAGGGGACAGATGACGTTTAAATAGAACCTGGAGTATATGGTAATATCCTTCATAATGGGAAGGATTTCATTAAAATGAGTCAACTTCCTCTGGAGTTATTAAAGAATGGTCTTTTAACTGGGAAATGATAAGCACTTAAGTTGAAGCAGACGCCTTCTCTAAGTCACTCGAATAAACACTACCCTGTGGTCGGGACAGGTGGAGCAGCCCCAGAGGAGAACACAGGCAAAACTGAGAAGCTAAAGAATTGGAGATTCCCTGTTGACAGGCGAAAATATGGCCTCGCCGGGTCTTCCATCTCCTAGTTATTAGCAGCAGACAATGCCACATCAGTCACCAGGCTGAACCAAGGACCTTTGCCTGAGGTTAGTTCCCAAAGCACCCACTCAGCACATTCAGACTCTTAAATATGATGTTCCCTGTGCTATTTGTCTGTCTCCACCTGACTTGCAGCAGGTTAGGATGTTGGGAGAGAGCTGCCTTCACCCACAGTGAACACGGCCCCAGCACAGAGCGGCAGCCATTGCAGACAGGCTTAGCAACACGCTCTCCCATCCTCTGCCATCCTGGGAAGTGATCTAAAAACCAAGGGCTTGCAATTCATTTTTCTTAAATGGAACATGGCTCAGAAATCAGAGGATGAGGACAACAGGGTACGAGGGAAGGGCAGTCTCAACATGGACTGTACCTTGGGGCCATCG
Source organism: Mesocricetus auratus (assembly GCF_017639785.1). NCBI lineage: Eukaryota > Metazoa > Chordata > Mammalia > Rodentia > Cricetidae > Mesocricetus > Mesocricetus auratus. Next base: position 2,309,405 of record NW_024429230.1, on the reverse strand, counting down.
TCGTGGCTGTGACCTGGCCGCCTGTGCCTGAGAGGACAGGAGGCCTTCACTGCAGCAGCTGAAAGAAGCCATGTGGATAAGACAAGTAATTAGGAAAGGAATAGTAATTACTGCAACCATGACAAGGAGGACTGCCCCACAGCCAGCTCTGTCAAAGCCTATAATTCTTGCAAATGAGCAGCAGGCTGGGTGACACAAGGCGTCCCTCATGAATTATACAGGTGATCAGACTTGGTACACTCTGAATGATGCTTAAGCAGGAAGAACTGTGGGCCATGGAGATAGCAAGGCCCCAGGAGCTACATGAGGCTCCAGTCCCCCGTCGGTAGAAGGCAAAACTGGACCTCTGTACCCCTATCATCTGCAACCGCACTTGAAGGTGTGGCTGATGTGGTAGTAGTCCCTGGAGACTCAGAGCTGCAAGGAAGTCCTGCACAAGAGTCGAGAGAATGTTTGCCCTGGGAAGGCGTCACTCAGATCAGTCCCTGATCCCACATGTGTGAGAAGCAGGTGTTACAGGGTTAATTGTTTCCATACATCCCCCCAAAAAAAATGTTCTGCCATACCAACTACCTAACCCTCAGGACTTCCAATATGACAGCACTCACCAAGGGGTCTTTTAAAAGGGCAGTTAAGCTAGAACGAGAACATCGGGGTGGGCCCTGGTTTAATGTGACTGCTGGACTCATAAGAAGAGGAGCTTAACACACATGTAGACACATGAGGGACAACATGTGTGGGGACACAAGAAGAAGCCACCTGCAAGCTAATGACAGGCTCCTGGAGATAGCAGCCCTGCCCATACCTTGAATGTTAGACTTGTGAGACTGTAACAGTTGTTCAGAAACCACACCACCTCTGGCACTTGGAAGCCCTGGCAAACCACACAAGGGTCTACAAACAGACCGAGAACTAGGAAACATGGGGCGAAGGAATAGGGATGGAGCTCGGCTGGTAAGGGCTTGCTTAGCAGGCACAGGCCCTGGCTTTGACCCTGAGCATTGCGTAAGCCAGGCATTGTGGCACACGGCTGTAATCCCAGCACTTAGGAGGCAGAGGAAGGAAGATCAGAAAGTCAGGGCCATTCTCTACTGTACAGCAAGTTTAAGGCCAGCCTGAGCTACATGAGACCTGTGTCAGAAAGGAAAAAACACAAGACAGAGTCAGTCCACTTGGCTAGAGATAAGAAAACTTGAGCTGAGCCAGAAAGTCCCTGAATGGCCAGGATGTTGACCCAGATTCTACGTCACCAGTTCTGAGCAACGGAGCAGCTTGGATCTGACCTTGACTCTCACCAACTGCTCTGTTGGCAAGGGCGGAAGAAAAAAATAGGGTCGAGAGAAGGAACGGGAACATCAACACTTAAGGGTATGAACTTAGGTTGAAACTCGGGCTGTGGGGAGGATGGGGACACCATTAGCTAAGATAATGGAGACAAGAACAAATCTTGGGAGGAAGCAGATGGGCTGAGTCTGCACATAACTGGGATAGGAGTCCACCCCCGCTGCGTCTCCAGAGAGCTGGCCACACTACATTCCCTGGCCATGTGTGGGTCCACATAAGCGATGATGTTTCCATTCCAGATCTGTATTGACAAGCAATGATGCTGACAGCCAAGTTAACTTTGGCATAGTGGTCTTCAAACAGAAATCCAAAAGGCTTGAGCCACATGCCTCCCTTTCCACCTAGGACCCCCACAACTCCTAAGTCCACTGCCATAGGCCAGAACACAGGTTCTTGGGAAGGTGTGGGAATCTCCAGATGTTTCCATCCAAGTTCAAGCAGGAGTCAACTGTGACGGGAGGAAGCAGGTGGGAGGCCCTTCCTTAAACACAGCCTTGGACCACCTCAGAAAAACATAACCAAAAATTGCTCAACACTCATGCCTTCTTTCAGGGTAAAAACATTTTAAAAGCATTGCCTTTGGGGGATGGAGTTAGTAGGTCATTTTATTTTGTGCTTCATCCTTTACTGGGCACGGGATGGGGTGACACCTCTTGATTAGAGCTAATTTTCAGCCGGCAAGAATGCCACAAGTATGTTGTCAGAGAAAAGTTCCGTTTCTCTCTGAGCCTGATGGGCAAGTATTATAATGCAAAACCCTAGGATTTAAATAACAAGAGTGGATTCTATTGTGAGGTTTGTATTTTGGACTCTTTGTACTTCAAAGGAGCCTAGACACCAAACCATGAATTACCTGAGACAATGGACTTTGGTGAACAGCTCTTGAGGGCTTCCTTAGGAGGAAAAAAAAGACTTCTCTAACTTGACTAAGGTAAGGGACTTGATGATCCGGTTACCTCACAGGCGCAGCCCCTTAACACTGGGTAGCAAAACCTGAGGCGGAGAGACCTACTCTGGCTTCCTCTGCTACCACAGTGCATCCAACCAGGCCTTCCTTTATCCAAGGGGGCACTGGCTCCCACCAGTAGCTCTAACTGCTCCCGAAGCCCCTTCAGATGCATAAGAATCGCCAGGGAGGCTTCCCAGAATGGCTCTCAGGGAGACAGACCACATGGGAAACAACAGGAAAGGAATAGGACCTGCAGAAAAAAGCCAGGGGACCCTAAAGTGTTCTGTCGTGCTCAGGAGACCTTTAAAGGGATTCAAGAGGGTTGGTTTCAGTGTTGGTGGTGCCACCGCTGCCGCTGCTGCTGTAACGAGAGCTCTCAGCAGGCTAGATACAAAAGAATGCATTTCCACCTTGATGAGCAGTCTGGTGGACAGAGAGCACCATCCAGGGTGATGTTCACCAGTGAGTACACAGGTGGCAAACGCCAAGATATGGAAGACAATGAGGGACAATCCCTAGAGGTGATGGTCAGCCTCAGAGCCATGTTTATCAGATGCACCAACTACCATGTCACATGTACATCAGAACCTCACCATCCAGTGGGAGGAACCAGCCCCCAGAAGATAGGGCAAGGTACAGCATGAACTGTTATTGTTTAAGCTGAGCGTAGAGGCACATGCAGGTCATCCTAGCACTTGGGGGTTGACCGTAGGGGAATCAGAAGTCCAAGGTCATCTTTGGCTATGTAGTGAACTGGAAGTCAGTCTGGGCTACACGGGACCCTGTAGGAAATGGTTCAAGTAGACACGGCAGTGTGTGTCTGTAGTCCTACCACTCCTGTGGTGAGAAGGGAGGCAGAGACGGGAGAATCACCTAGAAGCTTGGGACTAGCCAGCCTGGAGTACACGGTGAAGTAGAAAATAAGCTGCCTCGGAACAAGGCAGAAAGTGATACCCGGCTCCTGAAAGCTGTTCTCTGACCTTCTTATATGTTCCGTAGTACATGTGTGCCTATACTCACACACACGCACACATGCACACAACACATGAAAAAACGGTATACCATGTAAGGGCTTAGCGTATGCCTCACTTTGACTGTCCTTTATCCCTGTGTGCAAGTTACCTGATAGATAGCCTGCTTTAGTTACAACTTTGACCTGCCCCGACTTTGTCTCCAGCCCTAAAATACATATGTGAAAATCCTTATTCCCACCACTGCCCCATCAGGAAGTGGGACCTCCCAGATGCATTAGTGCCCTCATAAGAGAAGACCTGGGACTCACCTTTGCCCCTTCTACCATGAGAGAGTGAGAAGACACCTCTTCAGATACGATCTATGACATTTTGATCTTAAACTTTCTAGTCTCCAAACTGGAGAGGAGAAAGTTTACAAGCCACCCAGCCTGTGAGATGTTGTTACAGTGACCCACAGAGACTCCAACAAGCACTCAGCCAAGCTTAGGTGGGGTTTCATAGCAGAACTTTCCCAGCCCAAGTCTCATCTAGCCATGAGCACACCCCACCTGCCCAACTTCACGGGGATCCTAGGTAAAAAAGCATCCAGTGATCCTGAGAGCTGATGGTATGGCTGATAGACAGCATGTGACACAAGTGTGTGCTCTAAATAACATCACAAAGGATGCTGGTGCCTGTGGAGATGGGGACTCTTGGACCCCATCCAGCTCTCCTGAATGGGAAGCTCGGTGGGGCAGCAGCCCACGGGTTTGTGTTTCCAACTAACTCTCAGGTGATACTGATGTTAGCAGGATGCAGAAAACCAGTGCTTTAGGGCAAAGTCTCCAAGGTCACCAAAGAGATGATGGCCCAGATCATGAGGACACAAATGGCAATAGCCACTACCACATACTGAACAGGCACCATAAGCTGGACACTCCATGAGCAGCCTCCAAGAATCACCTCATTTTATCCTCTGAGTCGGCATTCCGTCAGAGAGGGAGCTGAGCCTCGGAAATGACAGGCAGCTTTTCAAACCTTGTAGCGAGAAATACGCATGAAGCTCAGACTTGAATCCGAGGACCATGCCTGCGTTCCTATGCCTAGAGACCACCTACAGACGCATTCATGATGCCTGTCTCCAAACTCAGCCTGCCTGGCGATGCCAGTGTGAGGCTCTGAGAACATCTGAAACTGAAGCATGAACCTGGGAAACCCAGAATTTCCAAACAGGCTTACCTGTGTAGCCTGCAGTGACATCTCTCTGTAAAGTACCTATCCATACTCTCCCTTTCGCTTGCCAGCTGTCCCCAGCCACTGCATGGCACCTGTGGCTTCTAAGGCGCTCCACCCAACTCTCACGGCATATGGTGCCGGCCTCTACACAAAAGCTCCTGCTTAGCTCCCACTCCAGTCTAACCTCTGAGTGGGCCCCGCTGTGCTTTGCATCCAGTCTCCTGTCTCTTGTCAAGCCTCCATAGCTTCCAGAAGCTTCTTAAAAAGTCTGGTGGGGGAAACAGTTGTCTCTATTCAGCACGGGTAAAAGGGATGCAAAAGTCAAGACTGCAGAGACCAAACCTTGTCCTGGTCATACCTGACCTGAACAAGCTGAAGATGTTCCTCCTTCCAACCTCACCTCTGCTCCAGTCCCTGAGCCCCGACCCACAAAGTGCAGACCACCTCCCTCCCACATCTGGCCATGCCTTCACCCTGCCTGCTGTTAGGACCTCAGTGGAAGAAAGAAACTAGAGGGTGAAGACAAGGAACAGATGTGGGGCTTAGCTCAGAGCAGAAAGCAGCTTCAAGATGCTTTTCCTCCTCTCCGCCTCTTGTCATTGCCTGGCCCCTGCTAAACTGCGGAGATCAGCATTTGGGACAGAAAGACCCCATGGCCGGGCCAACCACATTCTTCCCTCCTGATGCAGCAGAGCACCAGGAGAACGCTTACCCCTGCAAAGGAAACCACCCCACATGCAACTGACAAGCACTTAGTGAGCACCTACTCCCTGTCTTGCACCAGACGCTGGACACCAAAGATAAGGGGAATGGATGGGAAGTTCGAGAAATGGGTCCTGCCACTGGAGAGCACTGCTACGTACATGACCGTCAGTGCCTCCTGCCAGGGTTTTGACAACTTGGAGCAAATTTCTTCACTGTGAGGGGAAGGTAATAGATTGCACCACAAAGGGTCCTAAGAACTAAACAAGACTAGAGAGGAACACAGCCTGGAACATGGCAAGGGCATGGATGGTGGTCGGCCCCTTTGCTTCTGTCCTCACTCGGTTTGGAGCAGTCAAAGTTCCCTCATCAGCATCTAAGCTGCTGAGAGACGGAATGGGGCAGTTTCAGGCAGATTGCTGCGAGAAGAAATTGACATTGGCTGAGCTGTTGGGGTGAGGTTTAAAAGGTAAGGCAGATTCGGCAGAGAGAAACTGGAAGAGAAAAGGCAAGGGACGATTCAGGCAGAGAATAGATTTGGGGAATAATGTGGGCGATGGGCGGGACAGAAGGGACCAGATGTCCGATGACTCTGGGTCTCCCTGAAGAAGGAGGGTCAAGGACCCAGCAACAAAGTCTGGCTTGCATCAAAACCAAGAGTCACGGACAGTGAGCCGCTCACTCCTCCCATGGACCTTCCTGACATAGGGATCCCTATACAATCTGTAGCCCACCCCTCCAAGCTCCATGTGTGCTGGGCTAATTGCTCCTTTTGGGGAACATAAGGGAACTCAGAACTCTCCACTCAATTCCCAACATCAAAGAAATGAGAAATAAACATTCAATATTTCTGGGACTGGTTTACATTTAGAGAACATCAGCACGGGGAGAGAAATCATGTAGTCATTTAAAAAGATTATCGTGAACACTATAGAAACATAGAAAAATGCTTTTGACATGTTAAGTGAAAAACAGCAGAACTCAAAACAATATGGGTACCATTAGCTGAGCAAGAGCTTGGTTGGGTAGAGGGAACACGAGACTCAGAAGAGGCCAAGCCAAGTTCTGATGCTGACTCTGCAAGTTGGATACTGTGAGGTCTTAGCATGGTTTACCTAGTCCACAGGAGGGAAAGGAATATGACAAGATGGGCCTTGAATGACTGCTGACAGTTCACAATGTCTGCCTTTTAACTGGAGCTCAACCCCCAGCAGCCAAGATACATGAGGTATGAAAAGCATAACTTTTTGGACAGATAGGACTTCTCTTGTACGCAGAAGATTGGCTGCTTAAACACAGGGATCATGGCTTTCTAACAGAGAACTTAAAAAGGAGAATCAGAGGGATATGATTACGAGTAACTTGCCAGCACTGTTGCCTATGGTTGTAAAGGACTAAAAGAAGATGTCCATGCCTACCGACACCAAGAACATAAACACAACAGACCATTTCTCCAGGATGAAGCCAACCTCTCTGCTCAGAGCAGAGGGCCCAGGGGTGAGACTCTGAGTCCACAAGTGATGAAAACAGCAGCTCTAGACCATGGACAGTCTGGCTCAGGCTCATTAATCAAGCCCTCTCCAATCTGGACTGGATCCTTCCAGAATATGGAAAAGCTTGGCGATGCCTATCCTGGCCCCCCAAATTCAAGGCCTAAGGATGTCCTAACCATGACTCTGAAAATGCCAGCCCTTCTCATAAGGCTCCCAAACTTACACGATTGGTTCCAGGGAACATCCAAGCGCACCTGCAAAGTGGATCTGATCCACAGACGTAATCTCCAAGCTACCAAACCAAGAGGAGGAAAGACACCATCCCAACACAGTTGCACAACTATCTGCCTGTTCCTCAAATAGACCGCAGTCTCTTCAAGACACTCAGGTACCTCCTCCTAATAGCGAGAACTTCTCGGGAGGCATTTTTGCCCTCCATCTTTATGTGTTGGCCCTCATTGGTATGCTAACACATACCAGCAAATCAGAAGTCATTGTGACAACTTGGCCTTCATTTGAAAGCCTTCAGAACCCGGGTTCTCAGACTGTGCTGACACGGGAAGAAAAAAGTGCAAGAAAAGTGACACCTAAGAACCAGGAAGTCAAGGCTCTTGAGGACAAGCTTCTGGGACCCTTCTGCTGCTGAGATCTAGTGTTGGTGTCCTGTGAGTGGTTAGCACGTAACACATCGTAGCACGTCTCGTGGCTGCACCAGAGGCTTCACAGCACAAGCATGGTAGCCACGCCCGTCCCCTGCGCAAGAGCAGCGTCATTGTGCAGCTCTAAGTCAAGCAAAGACACCTCTGGCTCCCCTCAGCATCCCTCCTCTCCTGCCCATCTCCCAGTGCAAACCTACTCCCAGCACGCATACACACACACACACACACACACACACACACACACACGCACGTGCGTGCGTACACTCAGGTTGCAAAGCACATGCACGTGACAGGAAACTAGGAGCAACACCAGATGCGATTGAAGTCATCAGGAAGAGGCTGGGCAGAGGGAAATAAGCAGGGCAGGCTCTGGGTTTGGGCTGGGCTCAGGCTCCCCAACCTCTGGGCTCTGTGCAGCCAAGCCCTCGAGGCTGCCAAGGCCTTCGGTTGGGCCCGGGAGGCAGTAGATAAAGCAGATAACTAAAGGCATTTCAATCGATGATGCTCCCCAGTGACTCGGTTTCTTTATTGCAACATGCTCTCTATAAAAGCCATTTTCCTCTCCCAGGATCTGCTTGGGCAACATGTGATGTCATCATAAATCATCCCCCTCCCCTACCCCTCCACTTTCTTTTCCTTTAAAATGTCAGCAGATTTCTTGGAGTTTCTAAAGAGCCAAGAGAGCCAGCACCATCTCCCAACATTGGCAGGAAAACCCCACTTCTTTCCCAAGATGTCTGTCTTCACTTCCCCCTCCCCGCCCCCAGGCTCTCCCATAGGAGCGCTGTGGAGATAAAGCCTCGAAGACTACAGAAAGTCACAGAAAGCAGTTATGAAAAAGCTTTCCTTTCTACCCTGTCCAAACACAGCCTCTTTCTCTTGCTCCCTTTCTTCCTCTCGTCCTATTTTGGTGCACTTCCAGGGGAAGGGGATGTACGGCGAGAAGGGTTTAACAAGTCCTAATACAATCCATGCCTCCAAGACACGGATGCCATTAATCAGAGAGATGGCTTTGTGTGAGAGAGGCCACGGGCTGGATGGATGCCATGGACCAATAATGCAGACAAGCCCCTACCTTCCCAACCCACACCATCCCCTTTGGGGCTTAGTATTCATGCGTCCTACCCTTCCCCCACCAAACCCTGTGTCCAACATCCCCACAAAGGCCTTCTACAGAAACCTACTATAACAGGAAAAAAAGTTTCCTTTCATTCTAAGGTCACTGGACCAAAAAGAAAACCCTAAGCAACTCTAACCCACAAGAATCTGCAAGGCCACAGCGAGAAGAACTACTGACTAGCTGAGGTAGTTTTTTGTCTGGTCACATTGGGTATCTGTCTTGAGCAAAGCTGTGCTCTGGAAGGATCCCTTCCAGAAAGAACTCTGTCAACAGAGGGCATCCCCAACAGGCCATGTCCCAACGTTCAGTGACTAGACAGTGGTGAAAACAATGTGTAGCTAGACTCCTGACGGCCCATCTTCCTACACTCTTGTCTCCCAGCCTTCCTCATGTCCCACCCAGCCACTGAAAAGAGTCTAATTTACTACAGACAGCTGAGGGCAAAGGAGCTTCCAAATGACAGACAGTCACGAGCATCTATGTGAAGACTTTGAGATGATGATGGGTGTCCCTATGCCCCTCCCACCTCTCCCCTAAAATAAAACCCTTTTGCTGGGCGCTAGATGCCTGACATTTAAGCATTCAGACCGGGATCATCACCAGAAGCTTGGGCATGTTCCTTGAAGGATCTTACTCCCTTGTCAACCATTGGCTCTAAGCCCCGATGAGTAGGGGTTCTGTAGCAAGGGAAGAAGAGGAGAAGGAGGGCAACTGCCACAGGGAACTAGGGAGAGGGCAGAACCAGCGGCTCTGAAGTCTGCCACGCACAAGCATGCCTAGGGAGTCCATAGCATTACGTACCCGTCGGGGAGCAGCTGGTATGCTTCGTTTCCTCATCAGCCTGACCGCTCCCCATCCAAAGATGGGAGAAACACCGGGAGGAAGCGTAGAAGAACGAAGAGATGAGACTAAATGAGAAGTGAAGAAAGCAGAAGTCTGCTCTGGGCCATCTTGAGGATCTGAGACACCCAGTGCGTTACTGGACAAGTCAGAGGCCACTAGGGACCAGATGACAAGTGAGGCACCAGGTGTGGTGGCATACATCTATCATCCCAGCATTTGGGTGGGGAGGCTGAAGAATCGGGCATTCAAGGTCAGCCTCAGCTGCAAGGCAAACTCCAGAACAGCCTGGGCTACATTAAGACCCTGTCTCAAAATCCTGAAGAGAATGGTTGCCGGGAGAGGGCAAAGAAATGAGCGATGTGATACCACCCACCAGGCTAAGCGCAGCCCGGCTCTGACTGTCTCTGCCGTTGCTCAGCCTCGCCTTCCTGCCTACATAGTCATTCCCACAATGGTCTAGCCTGCTCCTCTTTCCAGATTCAACTCTGAAATGTACCCAGGAAGCCTTCCCTCACCTCCCTGGGTGGGCAGGCATTCTGTCCTGTCCCTTGGTTGTATTTTTACCTGTTCCTACATGGGCACCTCTCTTGGGAAGTCAGCTACTACCGTACCAGGCCCCTCACCTGGCACACAGCAAGTATCTAGGAACCGGTGAATAAACTGATCCAGGCATGAAAAGAACAAACACAGTGGCCAGCTAAAAGGAATTATTTAAGTTTACAGCCTCCCGCCTCTCTTTTCTTCTTTTTCTTTCTTTCTTTCTTTTTTTTTTGAGATTTATGTCAAGGTTTTTGCACAAACGAAAACAGGGGAGTCCTGAGAGAATGGTTTCTATGTGGGACAAAGGGGTCATTCACTAGAGACTGGTTCCTTGCTATGACGGAGTTTTCTGGAAACTTTCCACAGCACCAGGCCACACCACTAGACAGAAAACAGCAAGAGGGAATGGAAAGTGGGCACAGCCTTGCTCAACCAAAGCCACCACAGCTCTTCACCTGCAAGAAAAAATGGACCTCAGACTTCATCAGGCCTTCACAGCTGCCAGGGTAGGATGAGATGACCTCGTTGAAGAAGTTGCTGGTAAGTGCGTTGATGTTTGCAGAACAGCTCAAGGCTGGGTAAAACCACCCACTCCCACACTGAAGGAATTCACCAAGGCAAAGGAGAAAGGTACCACTGACACCCCCACCCCCCAAACCCATCCCTCCATAACTGCTGTCTCCATTGCGCAGGACAGGAGCAAACCAAAGACCAGGGAGGAATAAAAGATCCCTCCCCAAATAAAGCTTCAGCAACCCACCCCACCCCCAAGTCCCTCCCAGTGACGGCCTTATTACCACTTCTTGCAATCTCCCAGGCTCCCTTCTGGAAGGCTTCAAAGTCACCACTAACCAACCCTTCCTGATGCACAATGGCGTTTAATAATTGCTTACGGTTCTCGCCTGGGAAGCCAGGCAAGCACCCACAATTCATCACACGTGTGACCTTTTGAGCCCTTGGCCCCCAAATGATTTTCACTCACTTTAATCTGAGTCCGATTCAAAACAGATCTGCTGTCAGCAGCCAGAGTTCTGTGGCCCCAGAGATGGGGCAGCGCCTATAGCTAATCTTTTAGTGCCTTAATCATAAAATGTGGCCCTTCCCCAGCTGTTTTCACCCAAAGAGACAGAAAAGGGGTGAGCACAGAGTAAGAGATGGTGAATTATGAACGACAAGGTAGAGTTTCAGTAAACCAGATTGGACGCTAAACTAGCTGTGCTCTCTGCAATTGAAAGGTTGTTTTTACAAAAGAGCGAAAACCCAAACAATGAGACCCAAAGCCTCTGCATTTCACAGAGGAGCTGCCACCGGGTGCCATGCCAGGGAAGGGACAGACAAACCACTTTGACATATACCCCCATTTTTATACTAAAATATGGCCACTTCTGAGATTTGGTGGGGTTTTTTTGTTTTTTGTTTTTTGTTTGCAACATGATGCAAAGCGTGTTCAGCAGGTCCACACATGCGCTGAGTTTGCCTAAATTTAGTGGGTGTTAATTGAAATCAGAGCTATAGTCGTTACCACCAACATGTTTCCAAACACTACCCAATAAATTGTGTGTCTGTTTCAGACCCTCTGTGACAGCTGGCAGTGAGAGACAGAAATGGGGGCCCTAAAGATTTTCTTCTGATATCCTTCCGTACGCCCGCAAAGGGCGTCGGCACGCGGGTCTGGCCTATGTCTGTGCGCACAGATGTGTGTGGAGATAAACACGAGGAAGACTTGCATGTCTTGCCCATTTTTAGAAGGTGAACAGGAGACATGTGCAGTCACACATGCCTGTTCTCCAGGCTCTGGTACCCTGCTTCTATGAAGCATGAGCCTCCAATGAAATAAAACAGCCCCCCTCCATGTAGCAAAGACCAGCCTGGTGTGTGAAGAAAGGAGATTCTCACTCTTTTAAGAGGGGCTATTTCCCTTCCTTTTTCTCTGGCCTGTCTTACCATCAGGCAAGCCTTGTTTTAATTTGAGAAGCAAAATTAAAAACCCCTCTGAAACAGAGCATTTAAGGGTCAGTCAGGGAAACTCTGCCATACCTAGAACCTGAAAGGACGGTGGGGACAGTCAGGGGAGGGAGGGGAAGGGGAGAATGACAATGGGCTTCCGGTTCCAAAGACAATGGCTTTTCCCCAGAAAAATACCAGCTTCACCATCCCAGCTTCTCGCTAGCTCATTGTGAGCATTGAAAGGGCTAGCTTCGCGCTCTGAGTCATGACTAACTGAAATGAGAAAGAAAGGGATGGGCTAGCCTGGCCTTGAGGCCCTACATCCTTTCCCTTCCTGGGTCCTCCCAGGCTCGCCAAGTCCCAGCAGGGTTAACAAAAGTTGTTGGGGATCTACTCCACCCAAAATAATTTCTTGATGTTGCAGCCATCCAGAACAGTCCAATCCACACCTCCCCCTATCTCCTAACAATGTTGAGTCTGGGGAGCACCCCAGATGGCCTATGGGAAGGACAGACTGAACACCGATTGAGTTAGGTCTGCTCAGCAGCAGGTAAACCCTAGGATGGAATTTGAGAGACAAGAACAGTGTGCAAGCCAACCACAGACCAACTGACTCCATCAGATACACGAGGACACGCTCAAGTTTGGGCAGCCCTCATTAGAGTCTGCCCATCCTTGACCAGGACCTGCCTCACTGAGGTCACCTTGTCCTCACCATCCCTAGTGTTCAGGGTATCCAGCTCCTGCTCAAGCAGAGAGAGAAGAAGTGCAAGAATGGTCCTTCGTCACCAGAGCCACTACCTCCTCTCACCAGCATTCCCGTGACCCTCCCGCAGAACCTCCGGTGTCCAGACCCGAGTGCGTCTCCCAGCATACCATGAACTTGGCAACACTCAGCTCTCTCCCTGCTCACTGCCTCGTCACTCTACAGCTGTGCTTCTCATCGGTCTGAGAGACAGGAAGATAACTGAAAAAGAAGTTGGAGGTGAACAATTTCAATAGCTCAAAATCCATGCAAATCAGTGCCAGGGATCCCACCTGGAATATTTGTATTGAGACAATTCCGTGCTTGTCGGAGAGATGACCTTGTAATGAGTAAATTCCTGTCTTGCAGAGGAGAGTTTTCTAACCTTATCAAGCTAATTATACCAGCACAACATAACATTTCCCCAAATGCTTGATCATTTCATCCTGCTACTCAGGAAATATTATTTTTAAATAGGTCTGATAGATGCACAGTGAAACACTCGGATTTCAGTTCCAGCCCCAATTCCCGGATCCCCTCTCTGAGTAATTTAAGGACTTCCTCCAGATAGTTTTTCATATTCTTTTAACTGACATTTTATCTTTATACAGTATCTCACAGAATGAGCACGCACTAAGACAATGACAGCCAAGAAGGCCTGTCATTTCTCATTCCGACAAAGACAGATGTCTTACACTGGCTTATGCCAATAATAGATCCAACAAAAAACAAAAGAGACTACACCTGCCGCTGATGTAAAGGCACCAATTCACATTTGTGACACTCATTTGTCAATTAACAGATTTCTTCCATTGTTGACACCCGAGACTTAAAAGATGTGGGCTCGAATGTGATGAATTAAACAAGACAGATGAGTAAGCTGTGAGCTGCAAAGTAATGCTATAATGTGCTTTAGATGTGAATACCAACTGACACCCTGACAGGCCATACAAGGGTTTATTTCATTTTGCACTGTATCCAGGCTTCATACTTTGTCTTCTTTGTTCGCTTTTCATCAAGCTCCTAACATCTCATTCTGACAGCCAGAGACATTTAAGGCACTTTCGTTTCAAATGCAAGTTAGCGTACTTGATTTGTCATTAAAATGCAAAACGATTGCCTCGCTGCTGCAGGTAAATGTAGGTATGCTTAAAACGCTGGCTCTGCACAGGCAGAGCTGAACATGGTTTGGGTGCCTTGCCTTCCCCCATAACCAGCCCGGAAGCCCTGCAGGGCCTCGCCCACACCCTCTCGGGCAAAGGCGAGCACAGAGGGCCCCTCGGGAGCTTCCTGTCCCAGAAATAGCCAGTGGTGGTCCATAGACAGAGAAGGAAGCCAGGCCTGAATAGAAAGCAGTGTCGCTCGTGCACGCACGCATGCGCGCGCACACACACACACACACACACACACACACACATACACACACATACACACACACCACCCCCACCCCACATGCCGCAAAGTGTTCTGCAGGTCTGCAAGTTGAGCCGAAAACCCCCAACACTGAGTGTGAGAGGACACAGAGACAGACTTAAGCCAAGATGCTCACAGTCACAGACCCTCCGGGGCCCCCATGTGACAGCCCCTCTCCATCTCCTGTGGTGAGAGAGAAACCCCCAAACCCTGGACACTCTAAGAGATAGGAAGCTGGTGAGTGTGTACGTGGTTAAGACAGCGGAACGAGAAGGGCCCATCGCGGCCTCCCTGGTTCTGCCCCCTCAGCTCATCTCCAGGCCCTCACTGAGACATGCTCACTACACCTGGGGAAAAGGGCACCAACGCAATCATACCAGACACAAGCCAACATAGCGGTGCACACATTTAATCCCAGCACTCGGGAGGCAGAGGCAGATGAATCTCCTGGTCATCCTGGTCTACTGGGAGAGTTCCATGGGCAGCCAGAGCTACTTAGTGAGATCCTGTCTCAAAAAAAAAAGATACTGACTGGACACAGAAGAGTCTGTGCAGACTTCTCTAAGTCTCCCCAGGCTCACGACTACCAATCACGCTTCCCCACAACTACCCATCGCTGCATCAAATCTAGCACAGAGTATACACAGCGCTCCCTGCCTCTTCATGCTTTCAATTCTGAGGGACCCCGTGTTGTATACTTACACTAACATAATAAAATTATACTCTTGTGTTACATAAATTTGTGTGCTTTTCACTTATTAAGTTTGGGATTTGTTACAAGGGCCTCAGCCATAAACCTAGTAACACATAATAAGGAAAAAGATCTGTTTCTCTGCAGGGCCTTCGTGAAAGGATTTATATAAATGATGACTAGTTCAGAGATTTCCCTCTGAGAAATTACCTCACAGTGTATGTGTTATGTGTGCTTTCAAGAGTGGGCATGTGTATACATGCATGTGTGCACATTTGCATGTGTATCCATAGACATGGGGCAGGAAGGAAATACATGACACCTTGCAATGTTGGAAGTCAGAGGATAATGTGCTGGAGTTGGTTCTCTCCTTCCACAATGTGAGGGGATCAAACCCAAGTCACCAGGTTTGTTGGCCAGAACCTTAATCTGCAGAGCTATCTTGAAAGCCCTTAAAAGTATTTCTTACCAGTATCAAAAGTAGGGAAAATATGTGTGTGTTTTTTCCAAACTATAAGATAACTAATAACAACTTAAGTTTGCACAACTATATTAAAAGATAATTATGTAGTCAGTGGAAAAAACATGAAACATAAAGCATTAGATATATATAAATGATGCAACACCTTACTCACAGTAGAATCCCCCTTTTATAAAACTTCATACATATTCAGGCCAGGCGGTGGTGGCCCATGGCTTTAATCCCAGCACCCAAGAGGCAGAGGCAGGTGGATCTCTGTGAGTTTGAGGCCAGCCTGGTCTATAGAGTGAGTTCCAGGACAGACAGAGCTACACAGAGAAACCCTGTCTAGAAAAAAAGAAAAATGTTAGTAGAGATTTTTCTGTCTTGTGATAAGATTGTGGGTTTCTTTCTATTTCTTTGTATATATTTTTCTGAATTTTTGTATTTGTATAAAATAAATATTATGTTTATAATTACAAAAGTATAAAAGACACTTTTAAAACTAATTTTATTTATTTATCGTGTATGTGAGAGAGAGGTAGGTTATGAGTGGTATATGTGTACAGATGTATGTACCTGCGCATGCATGTGTAGAAACCAGTAGGCCTGTCCTGTTCTGTCACTCTTCACCATCTAACTCTGAGGCAGGATCTCTTCTAGAAGCTGGTGCTAAGCTGACAGCTGGCAAGCCTCTTATCTCTACCCCCAGCAGTGGCTAGGATTACAGTCAGGAATCCAGCCACACCCAGACCTTGTTTCAAACAAAATGGAAGGCAAGGATCAGAACCAGCACCTAAGATTGTCCTCTGACCTTCTGACCTCCATACATATGCCTGGCATATGTGTGCCCTTTTTCATACACATGAATATGTGCACATATGTGTACACACATAATATATTGCAAACTTTTTTAAATGCAGAAAAGTATATAAGAGAAACTTAAATTTGCAAATATAATAATGATAATAATCCCAAATTCCTTACTCGGAAATACTCCTTGGGTCAGTTATCCTCTTGGTTTGTAGGGGATGGGAAGGAGAGTATCCTTCCTATCCAAAGCAGGAGGAAGCAGCTCGGAGGCCCAGCAACTCAGGAGACTGAGGTGAAGAGATCACTTGAAACTATGAGTTCAAGACAAGCCTGCACAAAAAATAAATGGCAACCAGCCTTTCCTCCTGCCTAATGACTAAGCTGGTCCAAAGCTCAATTACAGTCTGCGAACGGGGATGGGGTAGGAGCCATGGGAAGAAGAGTCCTCTTCGGTCTGAGTTCATAGGTACAAAACAAAGTCACTGGGAATCATTAAACACAGTGGAATTTCACTCTGGCATTTGGCTGTCTTAAAGCTTGCTGCATCCTATTTAACACTTAATATTCCTTTGGAGGGTTGCAACAGGGTCTTACTCTTCATTCCAAGTTGGCTTTCCACTCAAGAACTTCCTGCCTCACACTGTGAGTCTGGGGTTGCAGGCGCCCCACCATGCCTAGCCTTACATATTCCGTGGAGACTAATAATAGTATGCTTTGTGTGCTCTAATGAAGATTGGCTTCCTTCCTACCTGTCCCCTCCCCTTAGAGCAGAATTGAAGTGGGAAACGCTCTCTGGGTTATCCTTTCCCAAGAGAAATGTGGCCTTCAGTTTCGTTTTTAAGTGTGAGGGAATTAACCCAAAGGTCTCATCCATGCTACACAAGCACTCTGCCACTGAGCTGTATCGCAGAAACCTGGCCATTCGGACCCAATGCTTCCCCAGAACCTGGCCATTCGGACCCAATGCTTCCCCAGAACCTGGCCATTCGGACCCAATGCTTCCCCAGAACGTGGTCGTTCGGGCCACTGCTTCACAGTCTGAGTCCTGCTTTTACAAACCTACCAATGCCACATAACCGTAAAGACAATCCTGCTCACAAGCTAACAAAAGAATTAAAAGTGACAAGAAGTACTCTGGGGGCATGTGATATGCTGGGACACCTTCTGTGAGTACAAAGCTCACATTCCCCAGTTGATGTTCATGACCCCGCTAGGCCAGCACCATTATACCCTTCTGGAAAACTGACAGTAAGGATTTTCGGCAGCTCACAGAGAACTCGTGATAGGCTCCAATGAATGTCCTGTCATGTCTTCTCCCATAACCCCTTGCTCTCCCACCAGCCTATCCTCAGTCCCAGCACCCCTGGCTTCATGGTGCCCTGGGGTTACCACAGCTTGGGGACTCTTTGAGCATTCGAACAGCCTCTGCAACCTAAGTTGACCCTGCAGAGCGAGATAATGGATGACTTCTTTGAGACAACAGAGACTTGGGCTCTTAAGAGTTGTCTAGATAAACACAAGCAAGAATAGGACCAAAACATACAGAGATGAAACTAGATAGGATTCTGGAGGTCCATAAAGAAGTAAGACAATAATACCCAACCAGATTCTATACAGACTTTTTAAAAACCTTTTATTTAATTATTTTATGTGCAGTGGTGTTTTGTGTATATGTGAGGGTGTTGCATCCCCTGGAACTGGAGTTACAGATCACTGTGAGCTGACATATTGGTGCTGATAATTGAACCTGGGTCCTCTGGAAGAGCAGCCAGTGCTCTTAACCACTGAGCCATCTCTCCATCCCCTAGACAAGCCTTTACAATCAAGACTGTTCACTTCACTGAGCTTCACTAAGCTTCGCAGACAAGGCGACCCCACATCATGGAAGGCCATCCACACTAGTCTCTCTACAGGCTCAGGTAGCCCTTAGCAAGTTTTTAGCAATGGAGTGTCTGTAACTAAGGTATATGCTTTCTTAGACATGACATTGTTACACACGTAACAAACTACAGCGCAAACTTTTATATGCAGTGGGAAATCAAACCTTTGTACCAGTTACTTTACTGTGGCAGTCTGGAACCCAACCTGCTGTCTCTCTGAGGTACGCCAGCACTCACAGCCTAGAATTTTACAAAAAAGAAAAAGAAAACAATGATAAAGTCAAGCGTAAGTTTAGGAAGAAATGAAATGGCAATAGCTCTTAGCAGGATGCGGCTGGCGTCTCCTTGGAAGACAGATTCTTCTCTGATGTGTTACCAACCTACACCAGTTTGCCAGCAAAGGAGCTCGAAGACAAGAAGCAGCTGCAAAGCTGATTCTGCCCAGCAGTGCAGAGTAGCCTGGGCTGTCAGGCAAAGCTGCGTCCCCACCTGGCCCTCCACTCACCAGCCCGTGGGAAAAACACTGCACGGCTTCACTCCCGTCTCGGCTGTGAAGTCATGGCTCTTGTTTGTCATAAACATTTAAGAAGGCAAGGAGAGGGGCCATGTTAGCTCTTCTAAAGTGAGCTAAAATCCATCTAGTCAAATAAGAAATTCCCAGAAGTCTGTATGCTCCAAACTACCATGAGCATAACCCTACCAGGGTTATATGAAGAGAGCAGTTGCTACCCCACCCTGAAAAGCTGCATTTCAATAGGTGATGAAGTTCTTTCGGGGAGGGGGCCCAAGCCATGTGCAGAACCACTGCGGTGCCAACTCCCCCAGAGGAGACATCACCATGAGCAAACTAAAGAACGACAACAAACACACTTAATAAGTCAAGCTTCCCCACTTCTGAAGGGAGCACGAGGCCAGCCCACGGGACTTGAAGGGAACAAAATGGCCCTGAGCAGCTCAAGTTGTAGGATAGCTCCATTAGCTGCGATCCTTCTAACAGTATAATTGCCTCGTTTGCATGTCAGGGTGGATGCTCTGGCTTTGCTGAGCCGGTGAGTGGGCTGCCCTTCCTCAGCAAGAGGTGGCTTCTCTCCGGCCTGGTGCCTGTAACTCCACAGTGAAGGCTTCGGAAGGAGCCTGAATCTCCGAGCCCTCACTTGCCTAGCCTCCCGGGAAGACCCCAGCATTGCTGGCCTCTGCATGGTGACAGTGGCCCTATTCTGCACAGATGTGGGAAGAACTGTACCCTGCTCTCCAGTCATCCCTTCTAGGACCCCAACCGACCCCTGAAGGTACAAAGCCCAGGGTCTCACCATCCCACCAAAGAAGGGCCTGGTCCCAAAGCCCTGACGTCTTACAAACCACTCAGTCAACCACAAGTCTTGACCCAACAGGCCAATCCTGCCCTCCCCCTGTGATGTGACAAAGATTCCATCACCTTGCTCAGTTTCCCTTGATGGATAATGCCCATGTGGGGAAACACAGAGGGCCACGCTCTCTCTCAGCCTCTGAGGACAGGGAGCCATGCTGGCTGGTGCTTCATTGACTATTATGTCTGTTGTCAAGACTGCATGAGCCAGATGACCATGGCAGCCAGAAAACCATCGTAACCCCACTTGCATCCTCTAAACATTAGCAGGCCCCAAACTGACTTCCACCTCCAGCTAAGGAGGAAGAAGAAAAGCAAACCAAAAACAACAACAACAACAACAACAAGAAAAAAAAAACCTTGAAAGTACACACTTAACTGTATCTATCTAGTCGCTCTCCTAAAGCCCCGTGTATTCCTCATGAGGATGACTTTGGGGAGCCACTGCCAGGCTCCTCTTCTCTAAGCTGGATTTTCCTGCTAAAGTCCAGTTACAACAATACAGTTCAGGGTAAAGGTTGGCTGCTCCCACATCCAGAACGCACATTTCTGTCATGTTGACCCAGCTCAGGTATTTGAGAAGAATCCGCAGGAGTGAGCCAGCC
Organism: Mesocricetus auratus; assembly: GCF_017639785.1. Lineage (NCBI taxonomy): Eukaryota > Metazoa > Chordata > Mammalia > Rodentia > Cricetidae > Mesocricetus > Mesocricetus auratus. Next base: position 2,289,646 of record NW_024429230.1, on the reverse strand, counting down.
AGACCCCTTCCTTTCAGGGTTAGCACAGAAGCAGGGTCCTGCCCACCACACTCCTTCCTCCAGCCGTGGGCCATCCTCCGCACTTAGGAGGCAAGCTGATACACTTGGAGGGGACAGTCAAGACATTCTGAAAGTATAGCACCCCACTAAGCAATTCTACCACGCTTGTCAAGGACCGGCATGCCAGGAGGCAGGTGCACACCACACAGCTCCTTAGACGGCAGGAAACTGTACACTTTCAACTCGCCCACTCCCTCACACGCTATGACACCAAGCCCACAAACAAAGGCTAAAAGGGAGAAGAAAAACAAAACAAGCAAACAAATAAAACACACTAGGAGTTCTGAAGAGCAAACCGTCCACACCTCCAGCACTTTAGCCTCCAGAAGCATATGTGTAAAAGGAACGGAATAGGGAGGGAGGGAAAAATGGCACTTTTGTACACGGTGTTTTATTTAAAAAGAGCAGCATCAAAATTGAGACAACTCCTTATGCTGTTATTTCTTAAGCAATCGGGGAGCCAAATAAAGCTAGCTCTAATTAGCCCATCTTCCACGGAGCAGTGGTAGAGGCGCAGCAGCTCCCTTTGTCATCATTTCGAGAATTTCTGCTAAACATCTACGTATCATTCGAGAGTGAACAGACTGAAAACCAGCAGCTAGGCCAAGACACCACAGACGAAGCGATTCCGGGAGCACGTTTTGGCAGTGGTCAGAGGCCAGACTTCTTCGCATGCTCATCCATGCTCACCCCCCTGGCCCACGCTCCCGCTGCCTTCCACAGGCCTCCACAGAAGAACAGTCGCCCTCTCTAAAGGTGTACCACCTATCTCGATTTGCCCTGGACCCATCGCTAATTACATCAGGCTGAAGTGGGTGCCAAGTCTCTTTTCACACCCCTCCCAATGACCAAAGCATTTCCCCCCAAAGGGGGGACATTTATTTAGAGAATGTGAGGCTTCACTGGGGGGACCATTTCATCTGAATGCTGTAAATAATTTCAATGACTCCTCATATGTAAAATTTGATATCAGAAATTGATTTCCAAATGAAACACAGATGACCCACATCACGCGGTGTCTGAGGACAGCCTGGGTGCACATGCACTGCAGAATCTCAGGGCATCTGGAAAGGCAAACTCCCCGCCGGGCCAGGCTTGAGTCTATCTATCTATGCACTAAGTAGCATTAAAACTGCTGCCCTGAACTCCCCTTGCATCAGGCTACAAGCTACCCAGGAGAATCTTCAGGAAAAAAACAAAAAACAAAAAAAAGCCCAGCAAAACCCTGTTTGGCCAAACTGCTGACTTTTCCGATGAATAATAGAAATAGATAAGACTGAGAAATGATGCTGGATACTTTAACAAATCATATTCTAGAAGCATTCATTTCCACTCTTGGGTAAGCTGAGGCCAAGACTTTTCACATGCAACCCTGCAAAGGTTCTGGTTACTAACCCTTATCATGCGACAAGAGGCAAAGAGGGGGAAAAATCTGTGTCTAAAACCTGTGAGAGAAAACAGGGCTGTGATGAGACCCCGAGTCTCCAAACACACACGCAGTGTCTCCTGAGCAGTGGAAGGGGGTACGGACAGCACTCGCATTGGGAAGGGGAACAAAGAACAGAGGCACTCGATAAACACCATTAACCCGGGCTCCAGGCGGAGCAGAATAAACCAGCTTGAGATAAATGGGCAGCAAGACCCCGGCACAAACTCTCCAGGCAGCTCTGGAGTGTAGCCGCCCCGGACCCCAGCAGCCCTGAAGTGTGGCAGAGAAGAGAACATGAACGGGCCAGGCTGAGGCCCTCCTCTGCAGTCTCCAACAATCCTAGCCATGTCCTTTATTCATCTCTCCTATGGCTACCAAAGAATAAAAGTAACCGAGAACGGGGGAGACTGAATCCAGCAAAAAATGCCCATTTCTCCACACCGTCAACAGCATAGAACTGATCAAATTCATACACACTTGCAACACCCCCCAAAAGCACACTGGCAAAGCACAACCTTATTGGTGGAGTCTAAGAATCCACACACATATACATAAAAAAAATACTTTGTTTTACCAAAGCAATGGCAAAAAGGAAAAAAAATGTCATTCCTCAAGCCATCGGGAAAGGTAAATCATGTCTTGCCTTAGACTAAGCGATCAGCTCAATGTAGCTAAATTAGCAAAAAAATCGCTCCCTTGGCGTTTAAATTCTCTTTTCCCTTTCTTTTCCCCTTGCTAAGCAGAGTAGGGGTGAAGTGTAATAAGTCAAAAGACAAAACGGCTTCAAAACAAAATCGGTTATTTGTAAACAATCCTTGGGGGGGATTTTCCTTCCTCTCCACGCCACCCCAAGAAAAACAGCCCTGCCAGTGAGAAGAGAAAGCCAAGTAAAGACAAATCAATTAGCTTGCTAATTTCTCCCCCTCTCATTTATTTAGCGCTGCACTGTATTTGTCGTAATTGACTACAATTATGTTAATTACTAACTCCAGTATAATTACTATATTTATTGTCATTGAGCACGCGATGTACCCACAGCAAAGCTGGCATTTGTCGGGCATCAAGAAAGCAAACTGTCGAGAGGTGATTCTCCGCAAACTGGAGGATGTGGCCCCCAAATGAAAGGGCGAAAGAGATTTCATGCAATGTTAGTTTGAAAGCACTGGTTCATTAAGGATATTAATTTTCTGATAACTACACATTTACGCGTGACACACTCCGTGCGCAGTATCTACAGGATTTCGCAATTATTAATGCGTGACAGTTTCAAATGCTAAGTGAGTCAATTAAACAGCAGCATTCACAATCTGAGGAGAGATAACTGCTTCATAACTACCTAAGACTACAATTTTCACATGACAAAAAAGAGCCATTGAGGCGCCTTCAAAACCTGACAGGTCAAGAAAGAAGTTTGAAACAAAAGCACCTTCCAGCCATCATCTCCCATTTTACTTGTCAGCTCAACTTTGCTGGTGTCTCCCCCAGAAATACATCACATGCCAGCTGCCACAAGGTGATTTTTCATGTCTTGTCAAAGAAATCTTTTATTCTATTTGCTCTGCATTAACATGTTACATTTATTGATCAAGGGTCTGTTCGGCAGCCGCAGCAGGGCACTGAGCTCTCCATGCCTACGGGGCTTTGATGTCCCGGTGACATTCGAGCCCGAATAATGCACATACTAAATGGATTTAATGCAGAAATGTGTTTGGGCCTGACAGTTACATTAATAACAGCCCCTCACACTGATAAATATGCAATTGCTACTATTAAGAGTTACCCAATTATGGGGAAAATATTTCTCTACCTTATAAATAAATCCATCAACGGGGGGAAAAAGTTTTCACGATGAAGCATTTTCTTAAAAAACACTTCTCCAGAAGCAGGAGAACAGCTGGCTGTGTGGGGGCTAGGACCCCCTCTTTTGCTCTCCCTTCCAATTGTTTTTAGTAAGTCTTGCTTTGTCTCAAGAATGGCTGGGGGATTTTTCTTCTTCTTCTAAACCTCTTTTGTTGGTTTTCTGTGCTGTGCCCATCTCTTATTTCTGCATAACCAGAGAAAAAGCAGACACCCTGGAGAATGAAGAATGGGTTCTGTGTAAAGTCAAGAGACAAGCTCAGGGGAGCTGGGGAGGCTCACATCTGATCTTCATAACGATGGGTCGGGGTGGAGCCCTTGTTTTTCAACCCTAAAGAAAAGCTGGCCTGTGTGATGTACCTCATTCTCCGCCCTAAGTGACCTTGTACACAGTGGTGATGAGGTAAGAAAGAGAGCGGCTGGGACGAAAAGTCTCAGCCAGGGAGCATTTGTCGCTATTATATTCCTACAATTAAACACAGACACCAAGCAAAAGGAGGATAATGGCTCCCTTTCATCATTCAGGAACATGGAACAGCTAAAATCACCAACAGTCAGTCCCTGCGGAGATGGAGAAGGCTTTCCAGATAGGGCATGTATGTGAGTGTGAGTCCATGTACAAGTGAACACACACACCATGTCCTGTCCACCGTTGCAGGTCTGGGGCAGCAAGGCTGAATCATTTTTCCCATGACTGTGACCTTGGACTTAAGCTGAACTGTGCAGCCGAGTGGAGGAGAAAGCCATCCCAGGATGCCTACCCTTGCTTCTGGGCCCACCTGGCCTCCTGGGTACTGATGCACTAAAATTCCCAAACTAGAGAAGCAGGAGAAAACAAAGAAGGCCTCTGGCTGAGGCCTCTGGGGTCCTAAGGATATTCTGGAAACCCTGCTACAGCAATTTCTACTGACTTTTGGGGATTTAACCGGAAAAAGGAAACTTTGCTCCCACAGGAAAGCAAAAGTTTAGAAGTTATTGCTGTGTCCTTGTGAAATATGTATGTATGTATGTATGAAGTACAAGTTTGTATCATAAAAGTAGTTTAGAATAACAATAAAGTCAAAAAACCAGACCCAGGAACATCCCAGATCTCATATTTTTTTAACCATCCATGTGATCTGTAGCAAGCATCTGGGCTTCCCTGAGCCTCAGTTGCTTCATGAGTGAAGTGTGGGTTCTAATGGTTTCATTTGGAGAATTTTGGAAGACTACAGTAGAACACATATGGGAAGTGTTCTGCCCCAGCCTGGGAAAGAGTAAGGTCTGCATAATGTTAGCTGCTTTCTGCTAATAAGAAAATAAACATAATTGCTAAAATCATTTGTTCAACTCCCCATTGCAGGACTCCTTGGAGAGAGGACCAGTCACATCTCAATATTTACTGCCAAATTTGTTTTACCATGAAGCCCATCTGTAAAAACTGTCTCCAAAGCACCTACAGATCCTCAGTGGAACACACATGCAGGGGAAGAGGGTGGGCTCTTTTTGTTCCAGATAAACACATTCAGCAAGGCATTTAGCATCCCTAGCCTCATGCATTTAATAGCAGGAGAACCACTACCACCATCACCACCATCACCACTACCATTATCATCACCACCACCATCACCATCACCACCATCATCATCACCACCACCATCACCATCATCACCACCACCATCACCATCATCACCACCACCATCACCACCACCACCATCACCACCACCATCAACCACCATCACCACCACCATCACCACCATCACAATCATCACCATCATCACCATCACCACCACCACCATCACCACCATCACCACCATCACCATCACAATCATCACCACCACCATCACCACCACCATCACTGCAGCAACAAATTGCCTCCTGCAAAGTCTGTGGTGGAGAACCAGGGGCCCAGTGACAATAAAATGTGACAGGATTAAAGGCTCTAATCTTTCTTCCTACCCTGCCCACCCCAAAGTAACAACACCACTCTGATATAACATAGAACAGGAAGGGCAACATCGCTGACACCTTAACACCCCACAATCATGTCCCCTGAACAGACAGCAGGGCAGAGAGCTGGGTGGAGCTAGGAGGCCTCAACTCAGGTTCCAGGGGAGAAAATGGTTGTAATGAAAGTAAAAATTGATGCTTAAAATTCTAGGAATTTCTAATTCTAGGAGTCCTGAGGCAGGGTTGGTGAAAGCACTTCCTGTAAGTCATAGGCATCAGGGTCATCCCTGAGAAAAACGAAGCTCAGAAATAGCCGCAGCCTGTCACAATTCTTACTGGCTACCCACAGCTTCCCGAGCCATTCTGCCCCTCTGCGGCCCCGTACCCCACCTTCTGGGCCAGTGGGTAGAAATGCAGGAAGCCAGGAAAACCTGGAGAGCGGGGAGCAGGGGGAAAGTACCATGGCAACCATTCATGAGGCTGACACCTGCCACTGAGTGCCCTTCCTAGCCTAATGCAGTCAGTTCTCTGTTCTTACGAGTCATTCCCGAGAGCACTGGAAGCACAGAAATCGGCATCTTACAGTTGAGGTGTTATATATGACCTGCCTGACTGTGTATTTTGTATGCTTGATTGCTGGAGACACCTGAATGGTCAGTAATATTCTCTCAGAACAAAAACAGTTTTTGTGTCCTGTCGTTTTTACCTGTATTGCTCGGCTCAGAGGGGATGCTGGCTTCAACACACGCAGAACATTGCAGTTCTTTAGAATCATAAATAATTTCTCAATGACACCACAGTATCTGTGTCATAGTCCATCTTCATTGACACCGCCCCATCAAAGGTCATTGTGTGACCCAGGAAACACATGGACACCTGGATTTCAGAAATAATTTGTACAAGGCCCTCAACTATAAAGATACTATTTAACAAAGACCAGTGCCAATGTTTCACAACCTCATGCGGTATATGTGGAGAATTTGTTACCAGACCTATTCCTTATTGGCAGGGATTCAAAATACATAATATGAATTGGTTTAACCTGTAAAATATTAGAAGTAATTTGAAAACTACGTTATTTGTAACAGTTAGGATAGCTTAGGCTATACTGAAATAAAAATTAGTCCCAAAGTCTTACAACATAGATTCCTCCCTCACTTATATCTATGTCAAAAATTGATCAGCACACTCATTAATGGTTGGCTTTCTTAGAATCTCTGCCCAGTGGCCACCCCAAAGAACACAGAGATATACAAACACAGCATGCTGAAAGACAGGAAACCCTCACTGCCTGAGAAGAGTCCCAACGGCCACTGAACGCAATGTGATGAGCCCAGCCTCTGAGTCCCTTTGCCAGGATCATGTCCGTTGAAATATTGTAGTAGCCATGCTTATTGAAGACCTAGCGTGTCCCAAGCAATTTAGTAGGGATGTTTCACATAGAACTTAACATCTTAGTATATAGACCAAAGCCAGTAAAACACAGAGTCAGCAACCGAAGCAGTCAAGTCAGAGTGGGAATTCAAGCCATTCACTGTCCGTCTCTCCAAGTTAACTGGCCTAGTTCCTTCCACCCAACTGTCTACAACAAGGGAAGTGGAGTGCATCTGTCTCTGAAGAAGCTGTGACAGTGTGCCAGATTCCCACTTCACAGCATCAGCTGGGCTGCGTGGAGAGGGCAGAGCCACCGACTCTTGGAAGTGCACAAGCCATCCCCCAGCCCTTTCCACCCCTCATGGCAGAAGGCAGGAGAGCAGCGAGCAACTTCCCAATGGAAATTTTCTTCTAAGCAGTTTCCCGCCCAGCACATTTATCAGTGATGCTAAATAAGATGCGACTGCAAATAATTTAATTTTTAAAACGCAAGCTTCCTGTTGCCATAGATCAATTAAACCCTCTCACTTTTATTGCCAGATTGACACAGGCGTATTTATCACTGTTTACCATAGGAGTTCTGCTCTGCCTGCTGTGTTCAACAAGCTAAGCTGGCGCCCCTCAGAAACCATTCGGGGCCTTTGGGCAGCAGAATGGTGCCACAAGGGAGACTCCACCCCTGCCCCAGTCAGGAAGCGAAAGCTGACACTGTGGCAACTCATTCAGACGCGCTTTGCCTTGTGCAGATCCGGGAACCAACGGGCTGAGACACAGGTTCTCCTCACTAACCGAAACTGGGAAAGCAGAGCAACGTGGCTCCAGGAAGGATAACAGGCATCCACAGATGCTATAAGGGGGCAGCCTGGCGTCTGTACCAAAGCCCTCCCTTAGGAAGGTGTTCAAAGTAACTCATCATAGATATGCTCATCAGTGAACATTCTAAGGGTGTTTATAATTCAGTTATCTATAATGGGAAAATGCAGAAGCAACCTAACTGTCTGACACTAAGGAATGATTTAAGGTACCATCAAAGCTTGTTGTATAAAGGCCTACTAGATGGCTTAGTGGGTTAAGGTGCTTACCACCAAGAGAAATGAGCTGAGTGTTAGCCTCAGCTTACATGGTGGAAGGAGATAACGGACTGCTGCACGTTGTCCTCTGACCTACACACGCACACACACACACACGCACACGCACACACACGCACACGCACATGCACGCACACACACGCATGCACACACACACACCAAATGCAAGAGTATTTTAATTATCATGCAATAGTTACCAAAATAAGAAAGTGTTTCCAACATAGTCTGAACACATGTATCATTTTAATGGCATTAGAAAGACCAGGAATGCCACACAACCATAATGCTAAACATGGTGTTATATAATTCATAAGATTATCAGTCACTTGAGACAAAAACTGTCTCCTGCTTACTTTCCAATATTTCTACATGAATTATTACTGCTTTAAAAAATCTTCACAAACAAATCTTAAGTATTTCACATATATAAAATTAGCATGTGATTGTTAGTACGTGCAAATTCAAGGTACAACATGCCACTCCTCCTGGCTATCTGCCAGTTAACCCCCCACACTCTCCACTTTCATTCCAAGGTAGACAAGAGGCCCTGGTCCTGGAAATTACGCCCCCAGAGTTCACCTGGGTCCTACTCCTGTAGTTGGCCTGGTTCGCATCCATTGTAAGAATCAGACCCAGGCTGAAAATGCAGAAGACAAGGGCCTTTGGGCCTCTTAATGGAGACAGAGGTTTCATTTGGGTTTCTTCTCTTGCTTCCATTTCCAGCATACAACTTGACTCCAAAGACTTTAATCTCCACAAAGACTCACTGAAACAGCATAACCTGAAACCCACTCTTAACCAGTGAGAACTAACCAGTTTACTGAACATCTCAAGTGAGAGGGAGAGGAATTTGCTTCATGGTCTAATACAGAAGACCATGAGGTATAATAGGGATTGAAGAAAGCATCATGCCATCAGGCAAACGTTCAGAACGTTAAAGTCATAACTATCTTCCTACCAGTATGGATAACTACCCACAGGAAAATGAATAGAGCTCTGTACATTGTGTGTTGTATACATATATGCGCATTATATATGTACCCAAAAATGTATTCTTAAAGAATAAGTTCTGAATACACAGCAAAGGAAGTGCAGGCTGGGTAACAACTAGAACACCACCCACAAGTCTTTTCAGTGTGGAGATTAAACTGAGAGTCTCATACATGCTAAGCAAGTGCTTAGCCACTGAGCTGTGTCTCCTGAGCTCACAGAACTCTTTTCTGAAGGTGATTCACAATGAAGCGTGTATGTGGATGAGCATTAATAACAATTAACCATGCAGGAGGATAATCTCATGCGCTTGTCTAAAGACTAACGCCTCTGTTTTAACATCTTGGCAAAAGTTAAGTTCAGACCTGGCCAGCTGTGAGGAGATGCCCTGGAACAGTCCAATAACAAGCCAGGCAATTAAGTCAACAAAAATCCCAGCGAAAGAAAGCCCAAGATCTTGTGGATTCACTAGTGAACTCTACCAAACAGAAAAAGGTTCATGTCAATCCTTCCTGGACTGTCTCAAACAACAGAAGAGGAAGGAAAATTCTAAATGTCTCTATACCACAGCTGAACAAAAACATTACCCTTATGTTTGAAAATTTGTAACAATACCAGAAAGTGAATTCAACAGCACATTAAAGGATCATATACTATAGGACAAGATTGGTACAACACATACAAATCAATAATGTTATAGCCCTCATCAAAATAACGAATGATGAACATTTCATAGTCACCTCAGATGCAGGAAAAGGCATTCAACAAAATTCTGTACCTTTGATAATAAATGCTCAATAAACCCAGTACAGACAGGATGCGCTTTCATACAGTGAAAACCTTACACCAGACCTTCCCTTGAGAGCTGCTGACTTGATGGCTCCTGGGGAAGGGGACGTCTTCCTCTTCAGGAATACAGACTCTGATGAGTCTCCCATGGTCCAGTGAATAATTCATATCCAGGCCCATTTGTGGGCACCCCTGCTCAAATTCAGGGTCCACAAAACAAGCATGCAAATGAAAATGATACACCAGTGGCCAGGAGACTTGTTAGAGAAAGAGGGACAAGAGGGTGGGTGGTAAGTATGGCCAGAACACACCATAGCCATGTACAAAATTGCCAAAAAGAAACTAATTTTAAGATGCTAATTAAACAGTGAATGATGACCACAAAAATCTGAGTTAAAATTTATGTTTATTTTTAGTCAGGTGTAGTAGCACACACCTTTAATCCCAGCACTCAGGAGGCAGAGGCAGGCGGATCTCCATGAGTCGAAGGCCAGCCTGGTCTACATAGCAAGTTATAAGACAGACAGAGCTATGTAGTGAGAACTTGTCTTAGAAAAAAAGATGTATGTTTATTCTTAATTATGTGTGCAAGTATGTGCTTGTGAGAAAAGTATCTGTGTGGGCCAGAAGACAGCATCAGATCCTCTGGGGCTGGAATTACAGGCAATTGGATGTTGAGAACTAAACTCAGGTCCTCTGCAAGAGCAGGAAGGATTCCTAACTACTGAACCATCTCTCCAACCCCAAGATCTGGGTTCTTAAACAAGATTGTCCAACACAAACTGGCAAGATGGCTCAGCAGGTAAAAGTGATTGCCACCAAGCCTGACAACATGAGTTCCATCACCAGGACCCCCATGGAGGGAGGCATTATCCTCTGACCTCCACTTTTCATGCTGTGATGAAGGCTCACACATGATGTACACTCGCGCGCGCGCACACACACACACACACACACACACACACACACTTGCACATACACTCACAAACACCCCAAATAAATAAATGCTAAAAAAATTAAACATTGATTTTTTGGGGGGTGAGTTTTTTCCTTTTACTGAAAATAGAAAAATTTTCTGTTCTCACATAATACATCCTGACTGTGGTTTCCACTCCCTCTACTTCTCCCAGCCTTGCCCTGTCTCCCCCCATCCAGATCCACCCCTTTTTGTCTCTCATTTGAAAACAAACAGGCTCCCAAGGGATAATAATAAAACAAGATATAATAAAATAAAATATAACAAGATAAAACAAAAACTAGCACATCAAGCCCAAGAGAATTTTTAAAGGGATGAAAAACTATCCAACCACACAATAAACTTGCCTCTGACAGACACGCTCATTGGGAGGAGTGTGAACACTCCTAGTGCAAGCCAGTGATGTGACAGTCACTAATGGATGAGCAGGGCCAAAACATTGAAGTAATTAGTATGCTTTTAAAAGTGGCCTCAGTAGGAAATGCAGGAACCTGGGAGTTTAGGTTTTCAAGAGCTGCAAGGGATCCATGATTTTTATGGTGACCAAAGACAGTGTTATACTTTTTACCGAATGTAACATCATTGAAAAACTAAATCTGCAGGTGAGTAAGATCCTTTTAAAAGAAAAAACGAAGTCTATATATGACAGGCCCCAGAAAACATCGCACTGAATGGTGACAGGCTGGGAGGTTCTCCTCACACATAGGATGAAGATACCCACCCTTGTCACTTTTCTTTAGTACATTTCTAGAAGTCCCAACCAGAGAAATTAGGCAAGAAAAAGAAATAATGATAATCTAAATCAAGACAATACAAGGAAAATTGTCTCCACTTGCACACAATATGATCACACACATAGAAGTCACAAAGATTCTGTCAAAACCAAGTCAAGCAAGTTTCCAGTATAAAATTAGCACATATAAGCTGGTTTCATTTCTATATACTAACAACAATCCAGAACAGAATGAGCAGACAATCCCATTTACAATATAACTGAAAGAAAACAGTAAACACTTAGTGATAAATTTAATTGAAGAAGTGAAATATCTACTCAACAAACTATAAAACACTGAAAGAAACTAAAGACAATACAAATAAATGGACATACAGTCTGAGTTTATAACTTGATGTGTTAAAGGAACTTCATACTTAGAGTGAGTATCAGATTCAATTCAGTCCCTACCAAAATCCCAACAACATTTTTCACAAAATCCAGATGACCACAAAAGACCCCAAATAGCCAACATGATCTTGAGCAGAAGGAAGAAACGCTGAGACAATAAACTACCTAATGTCTAAATACACTACAGCGTCAGTTACCAAAGCATTGCAGTACTAGCATGAGACAAACATAAGCAACAATGGAGTACAATACAGTATCCAGACATAAGTCCATCCACCCAAGGGTGACTGCGCTTCAATAAAGGCACCAAGACCACACCAGGAGACTGGGCGGTCTCCTAAGTAGGAAGACTTAATATATATATAACCTGAACTACACGGCTACCGAGAATAAAACACAGAGCAATCATTTCTTTTTTATTTTTTCTACTTCCTAGAATTTATCATATAATTATATCATTTCCCCTTCCCTATCCTCCCTGTGACTCCGCATACCTTCCTTCGCTCTCTCTCAAATTCATGGCCTCTTTTTCTTTAATTACTACAGCTGCATATGTGTGCATGTGTATGATTACTTCTAAATACATAAAATGCAACCTGTTTGCTCTGTATAATGTTACTTGTATGTGTGTTTCAGGGCTGACCGTTTGGTATTGGACAGTCAGTCAGTGTGCTCTTCCCTGGGGAAGACTCCCTCTCCCACTCTCAGCGTTCCTTAGCTGCCTGTAGTTCTTTGTCTAGAGCTGAAGCCTCCCAGGTCTTCCCATCCCATGGCAGCCTGTTTTGGCAGCCATGTTGGTGAGACTTCAAAGGTGTAGCTTCTCTGGTATTTCTAGGGATGGGAATAGCAGAGTTCAGGTGTTTCTTTGAGGGAGAGTTGCATATGTGTTATAAGGTTTGTGCAGAGGTCAGAGAGCAACTCGTAGGTGTCAATTCTCTCCTTCCACTAGGTGGGTCCTGGGAATCAAACATCAGTTCTGGTGGTCAGAGACCGTATCCATTGAGCCATCTCATTGGCCCAAGAAACTGTTTTGGGTGTTGCTTGGGCAATGATTTTTAAAGTACACCACCAAAGGCAAAACCAGACAAAAACGAGGTTCCATTAAGCTTCACAAATCTTTCACACCAACAATCATCAGAAGGAAGGATAACTTCTGCAATATTTGTATGCCATTTTTTTCGTATGCCATGTTTCTTAGCCATCTTTGCAAACATATAACAAACTGCTGAGACAACCAGCTTAAAAGGAAAAGTCTTTTTTTCTCAAAGCCTTGGAGATTGTAGCCAACTAGTCCTCCTGCTTTGGGGATACGGCATGGTAACATTATGGCAGAAGTGTGTAGCCTTCTGTTAATAGCCTCAGTAACCTAAGACCTCCCATTAGGTCTCCCAAATGTTTTCTACTACCTCCCAAGAGTAGTGTCCCCAAGAATAGAGACTGGACACTTATCTGAACCATGACAGATTAAATAATAGTGACAGATTTATATCCAAAATATATAAGGAACTCAACAGCAAAACAATGATAATAATAACCTTACCATAAAAATAAGCAACAGATCTAAATAGACATTTCTCAAAAGAAGACATACAGATATACAAATAAATACTACCATCACTAATTGTCATGGTTAATCTTGGTTGCCAAGCTGACTGAACCTGGAATCAACTAAAAGATAAACCACTAGGCGTAGATGTGAGGGATTTTCTTGATCAGGTTATTTGAAGTTGGAAAATCAACCTTTCTGGCAGCAGCCAGGTAAAAGGAGATCCAGGGAGAAAACTTCTTGTTTTGCCTGCTTGCCTTCGTGTCTTGCTGTCAAGTTCATTAACCCTGTTGGTGAGTTCATGTACCATGATGCTACCACTGCTGCTGCTGTTCTATCCTTTTGCTGGTGTCAGAACTCAGCTTCTTTGGGCTCTCAACCTGCAATGAAGACCAGTAGCTCCCCAGGAATCTTTTAGGCTTTCAATGCCATGTTGGGACGGCTGAGACATTACCCTCACAGACTGAGATACCAATCATCGGTCTCTCTAGCATGATGACAGTCATTGTGGGGCTACCCAGACTGTATCATGTTAGTCAATCTAACAAACCCTATTTTAATATATAATCGTTCTATCAGATCTGTCCCTCCAGAGAACCCTACTACACTAATCATCATTATCGCACCAGTGGAAACCAGAGTGCAATTCTATAACTCACCTGTTAGAAGAGCTATTGTCATAATGACTAGGTATAACAAGTGCTGGACAGGATAAGAAACACTTGTCCACTCTTGGTGGGGAATGTATGCTTTCCACAGTAATTAAAAATAGAACCATGGGGTAATGTGTAATCCCACTTCTGGGTGTAAAGTTAAGAAAATGAAATCAGTGTTGAAGAGACATCATCATGCCATGTTTGCTGCATTACTTAAAATAGTCAAGATACAGAGCAAACCAATTGTCCACTGACAGTAGAGTAGGGTTTAAAATGTGATACTAATACAAACTCCATAGACTATTACTCTCCTTTAAAAATAAGAACATTAACTCCACTGTGAGTGAGCCTGAAGGACACTGTGCTAAGTAAAATAAGACAGACACAGAAAGAGACAGCTGCATCACATACATGGAGTCTGAAAAGTCTAGCTCATGGAAGCAAAGATTAGGATGGTGTTTGCCAGGCTGAGAGCAGGGAAATTGGAAGATGTTAGTCAAAGAGTGAAAAGATTCAGCAATATAAGAAGAGTGAGTACCAGTGAATAAATGAAGCTAGGTCCTTCATTCACAACACATACACAGAAGGAAAAAATCAACCCAAAATTAATTCAAGACTTAATCATTGTCTGACGTACTATGTGGTAAGTAGATTTACTATTGCTGGATTATGTACTTGGTATTTCCTAAACAGTAGATCTTTAATGTTCTTACCACAAAAAATAGTTAAGTGTGTGATATTATAAGTGTGTGTGTGTGTATGTGTGTGTGTGTGTGTGTGTGGTTGAATGTGGTAACCATATCGCAATGTATATCACACTGTATGCCATAAATATATGCAATTTTAGCTGTCAGATTTATCATAGTATATCTACAAGAGAAACATGAAATTCACAGGGCCCAAACCTCTTTGAACCCGCCTCTGGGTTTCCATCAGACATTCACAAGGCAATGACAGCCCCCTGAGCCACCAGACCGTGGACTACAGGCCACTCACCCAGGCGGAACTCAGGATATTGTGGAAGGACATGACCACCTGCCCGAGTCCAGGCAGAGGAGCTACGAAAGGTTGAAGGTCTCGGAGCCTATTCACTCCAGGCTGTCTGCCCTGTCCTCCCTCTGACACTGGGACCACAAAGCACCTGCAGTTCTCTAGAGGCAGAGATCCACGTAACCATCCTTTGTACTGGTACTGAAACAGTTAGTTTCCACTTCTGCCCTAAGAACCCTTGGCAGCCAGGGAGTACACACACAGGGGCACACTCCCATCACCCTCACCCTCCAGTCAGGGAGTACACACACAGGGGCACACCCCCATCACCCTCAAGTCAGGGAGTGCACACACAGGGGCACACTCCCCCTCCCCCATCACCCTCAAGACCCCTTCTGTGCCATGCAGTATAGACCATGCTGGCTCCCAGGCACTCACTAGATGATGACGCTGACTTAACTGAAGCCACCACTCTTCTCTCCCTGCTGAGAGCCAGTTCCCTGGGTGCGACTCGTTTTCTCCAAAATTCCTCATTCCAAAGTCTCCCTGCTCAGAGTTTGGAAAACTCAAAGACTCTAAGGCCTAAAAGCAGGGGCAGACCTGGTTTTGGAATGGCGCTCCGGTCTCACGCAGAGGGCAGGATGACACTCAAGAACATCATTCAGGGGGCAGTCTAAACGTAGTCAGTTCAGAAACAAAAGCTGCCTTCCTGACCCCTGTCCACCTGTCCACCAACACTCGCTGTCCAAGCGCTACCAGCTTTCATCCACTAAGCCCACACACCGGCGTAGCTCACAGGAAGAAAGGAAATGGTTACCTGTTGTCCTCCGTTGGACCACATCTAACCTTTGGCCAAGACTCAAAGAGTTGCTGGAAATTCCCTCCCTCCCCACCACTCCATGTCAACAGTAGTCCTTTGAGAGAGCATCATCATGAATATTAAAAACATCAAAGGTGAAACACCACACACACACACACACAAACACACAATCTGTGATTTGATACATTCTGTGAGAGGCAGTCATTCTTAAAAAGCAAAGCTCAACACCCCTAAAACACTCATGGCGCCATCTTATTCTGTCCCCAAAAGGATTCAGACTGATGCACAAAGGTGTCCACGGAGGAGGAAAAGAACAAAGTAAGAAGGGGAAGACCCTCCCACAGTGGTGAGGTCAACCATGCTCACAAACTACCACCGTTTTAGCCAACAAGTCAACTGAAGCAGCCCCGGACTGCAGGGTGTGGTTCCACGTGTCTCAGACCCTGCACAGAGCTGGGACCCTTGCATCTGCCGGCCCAAGGTCCTGGGGGGAACCTGGGTGGCCCAGGCCTGGTCTGCATCTCTCCAAGGTTACATACCTCAACAGGTTGAAGCTCAGATCAAGTCTCTTTGCAAAATGTCCACAGTCTCTGCCGAGCTGCTCTGGGATTTCTCTGCAGTCCTGGCCTACATAAGACACCTGTATAGTAAAAGAAACAGAAATGGAAATTGCCCAGCTACTCACAATCCAGAGCTGCTGATCTCATGATTGATTCTGCAACTTTAAAGGCTGGTGCCCCAAAACAAAAAAGCTACCCTGTACTTGTCCTCCCCCAAACTTTTAGGGACTCTGCCAACAGCACCCATTTCCTGGCACAGTTAGCTTGATGGAGACATATGTGGCATGATAGAAATCAGGTTAAAATGGGCTAAGATTCAGGTGCCTAAAAGCAGCCCCATGTCAGAACTTGTGGACATAGCTACAGTCACCAGCCTGGCCTTTGTGGCAGTTGCACATCTGGTTCTCCTCCTGCCTCTCCCAACCACACCATAACACACTTGTCCTCACAGAAGACAGGGCAGAACTACCAAGTGTTCCTCACCCTTTTCTCCAACTTCAGAAGCAATCCCTGAAGTCATAATGTGAAGTGGCCCACCTTCTGACACTGCCACAAAATCTAATCTGTACCTCTCATGCTCAATTGTACAGTCAAGTTACAAAAAAAGAATTTCAAAAAACACTTAAAGTAAGTTCATGATTTTGTGTTGGCTTGCAGTCACAGTTATCACCAGTAGCATGCAACCCTCAGGCCACAGGTTGAACACCTATACCCTTGGAGCCCCAAGGTGCTAAAACAATCAGGACCGGGCAAGAAAATCTCCCCAGACCATCAATCCCATCCTATTACCACCGTGTGTAAAATGCCCACCACACTCCCAACCAAGCTGGTGCAAGGCAGAGGATGAGATATGGCCAGTTCTGAGGTTCTCCCATCAGGAAGCCATTTGCTTATCTACTGTGCGCAAGTGTTTTGCCTACACATGTGTATGTGTGTGTGTGGTGTGTGTGTGTGTGTTTGTCAAATACACGCCTAGAGCCCAAGGAGGCCAGAGGAGTGCATTAGCAGCCTATAGCAGGAGTTATGGATGGCCTTCAGCCTCCATGTGGGTGCTAGGAACTGAACCCCACAATCACTCTTTACTGCCATTATTCTCTTCACTTCCCTTCTTCCCTTTTATTAATCTTTTGATAATTTCGTACAATTATATTTGGCCATATTCACCCCAACTCCTCCCAGATATACCCCCAAGCTCCCCCCCCCCCCCCCGCCTCAGAATTTCATGTTTTGATTTTAATTTATGTCGAATATATATGTACTCCTAGGTGTGGAACAACACACTGGAGCACGGTTGACCTACCAGAGGCCACAACTTAAAGAAAGCTGACTCTTCCTCCCCCCAGAAGCCATCAACTGTCCACGGTTCCTCAGTAGAGGATGTTGGCTCCTCAGCTCCCCCTCCATGGTGGAATGCTGAATGATTTGGCCTTGTCTAGGTCTTGTAAGGGTAATCACAGCTGCTCTAATGAGCACGGTGTTCCTGCCATGTCCAAACAAAACTGTTTCACTCCAGTCCCCCCTATCTCTAGCTCTGACAGTCTTTCTAATCCCGCTTCCTTGATGGTCCCTGATGGTGAGGGCAGGGAGGAGAAAGTGATGTAGATGCCCCATTTTAGTCCTCCAATGACACTTCTTAAAGTGATGTGGATGCCCCATTTTAGTCCTCCAATGACACTTCTTCTCTGCACTTTGAACAGTTGTGAGTCTCTTCATTAGCCACCTCCAACTACACAAAGAAACTTCTCTGACATCTGAGAGCCGCCCTAACCTATGGGTATGGAGATATGAATTCAGAGGGCCATTTGATATTATATTCATTTAGCAGAATAACAATAGTAGGTTCATCCCTAGAGTTCTCACCAGCCTTGTGTTCTTGGCCAGATTTACAGTGCAAAGCATAAGTTTCCTCCTGTGGAACAGGCCTTAAGTCCAGTGGTTGGCTCTCCCCATAACATCCATGCCGCCATTGTATCTATGGGCTTATCCTGCCATTCTGGTCATTTCTGAACTCACAGCAGGGTAAGACTATATTGATGGTATTTTCTCCAGCAGTGTACATGGTACCCTCTAGCCAAGAAGCTTTTTGTAAGACTCTTGCCTCCTTCGGCATGCTTTTTATTGTTATCTTATTTATATAATCATTTAAGTATCTCATGTGCATTTCCAAATATTAAAAGGCCTAACTGATCCTAGACTTTTGAGAAGACTTTGGGGATCCTTCTCTCTACTTCAACCACCCAGCTTGGGGAGTCCGCTTTTAGGATTGCAGGCTGGAGGCAGAAAAGTATGGATCACAGGTGACCAAGAAGTACACAGACACAACACAGTACTGAACTGCACGACCTTCAGACACCAGGCAGAAACTCTGACCCTTGTGTAGCTACAATACTGATCCTGTCCTCCTACAAACCTACTCTATGCAGACAAAGATGTCTAGGGATGACCAACAGATCCTCAGGGCACTGTTTCTTAACAGGGAAAAAGCATGGTGCACATCAGATGTCCTTGCCTGTTAGGCTGAGCCTCATGAAGGACAGATAGCCAAGCATTTCAGGGTTATGAAGCAGAGTGATCATATGAGCACCCTCCTGTGTTCAAGCCACGGCTCACCTCTTCTCCTACACGGTGACAACTGCTGGCAACACAGTGTCTCCTGTTTTCTGTCTTGCCATTCACTGCCTGCCGGAAACTTCATCCCAGGAAGGGAGAAAGTGAGAGAAGAAGGGATAGAAAAAATAGCCAACTGTGCTGGATGGTGACACTGCACACCTGTAATACCAGCAAAGCAGTTCCCTGGGCAATTTAGTACGTTCAAAGCCAACCTTGGGTAGCACAGCCATGTTTTGCATACCTCTAAAAGATGACCTCAACAAAATAATTTTAATTTTTTAACATGCATTTATTTATTCCTCGCTCATGTATGTGTTTGTGTGTGCGTGCATATGCTGGCAGCTTTTAGACATATCAGTCAGACTGGCCAGGCTGAAGGGCGTACACCAGCTGGGAAAGCCTTCAAGGCTGAAGCAGCCAGCGCAGCAGTAACTAGAAGAGAAACTTGGTTAGGATGTGCTTCTGGTGGGAGAACCCTTGGAACAGCAGGCAGCTTCTAGCTGCAATGGACAGACCCAAAAGAGTGAGCTTCTTCAGCAGATGGGGACAGGGGAAGTAGACACAGACGACCTTAAGTGGCATTCAAATTAGAACACACCGCCAGAAGAAGCCATTGCATCTGACACATTACTCTGTTTAGACTATGTTTAAGGAAAAAAATTGAGCTTTTGACTTTCCTACCATATATATTTTAGGAGGGACCATCGTTACCAGGCAGAGGAAAGTCTATCAAGTTAGAATTGGGGATGTGGCTGGGTCGGCAGAGTGCTTGCCCGGCAGTCACTGGCATTATGTAAACGGGCACGGTAGTGCATGTCTGTAATCCCCTTGGGAGGTAGAAGCATGATATTGGAAATTCAAGATCATCCTCAGCTACATAGTTCATTTGACGCTGGGCTACATGTGTTCCTGTCTCAGAAAGGGGAAGGGAAGAGATGGAGAAAGGGAAAGGAAAAGTTAAAAGGAAAGGACAGAGGAAGAGAAGAAAGGGGAGAGTAGAGGAGAAGAGGGGAGAGGAGAGAAGAGAAGAGGAGAAGAGGAGAGAAAAATACCTAGTCAAAGAGCCCTCCGGGCCTAGCCCCTGCCCCGGATGACCTGACAGACTCTGGAGATCCACCATGGAGGGCCTCACTCTACCTGGGGATCAGAATGGAGACTGGGTGGGGCACTGGGGGGCCTGGTGGGGAGGGATGGGGAGGAGGGGAGAGAGAGGGAGCTGGGATTGACATGTGAAACAAACGTGTTTCTAACTTAAATTAAAAAAAGGAAAAGAAGAAAACAGCAAAGAGCCCGCCATAGAAAACCAGAGAAAGACGTGAGAATGTGGGTAGATCCACCCAGGAGCGCCCTCAGTCCCTGCGAGCGGAACTACAAAGGAGGCGAAAGCACAGTGTCCGCGGTGTCTGTTTACTGTCAGGACAGTTGCATCTGGGCCCATCTGAATGTACTAACTTTGTCACTCGTCAGACTGAGGGCAGATTATCTGGGATCCCCATCTATGACCAGGTTTGCCATCACCAGAGCTCCACCCAGGGAACACCAGAGCTCCACCCAGGGAACACCAGAGCTCCACCCAGGGAACACCAGAGCTCCACCCAGGGAACACCAGAGCTCCACCCAGGGAACATAGCTTTGGGTCCACTTGTGAGCACCGGTGTTGCAATCCACTAGCTGTTTCCTTAGATAAGTAAGTCACGATGTTCTGGGACCTGTTTCCTCTTTGGTTTTCTTCATTTAGAGAGTTCTGTGTAGCCCAGGCTGGCCTGGAGTTCACTGTACAGCCAAGGATACCCTTCAGCCTCTGCTCCTCCTGCCTGGTTTATGCTGGGGACCAAACCCAGGGCCTTGTGCATGCGAGGCAGGCAGGCATTCTACCAGCTGAATGATCCTCAGCCCCTGCTTCCTCTTTTTTGAACTTAGCAGGTACTGTCACTGACTACCACCAAAAGCAGCTATGACAGCACAATAACATTTAATAAATCCAGCCATGTAGCCAGCACCTTTTGCATCTTCACGAACAGCCTTAGGATCAGGCGATGGTCATGATTGTACTTGTGTAACAGGAACAAAATAACGTATGAAAGGCAGGGTCTCTATTGTGGAGAGGTCTCCCAATCAATATCCCCATGGAGAAGACTGGTTATTTCCATTACCTCTTGAGCCTAGGACTTCAGTGCCCAAATTTTAAGTTTGCATTTATGTCTGTAATTACATCCATGCCCCACACTATAACTGACATGCACGAATGGAAAAAGAAAAATGTAATGTTGAATATAAATGAAGCGTTCAAGCCAAGAGAAGCCAAATAAGGTCAGGCCCATGGTGAATAAAAAGGCTTCCCAGAGAAAAATGATGGGACAGTACCAACTGTCCCACTTGCATGTCAGTCACTGGCCCATGGTGGCCCCAGCAACAGAGCATCAAACAAATGTCACCAGCCATCTCTATAAATCGTTTCATTCTTCCTGAGCTCTTTCCCTGCACCGAAACCATCCCTTTATCTATGATGTAAGTTCGCTACTGAAACAGTTGCATCCAGTTTTATATGTGGCTATTGCAGTTACAGTATCTGAAAAGGACAGTCAACCCCTTGGGCTTCTCAAGTTTTCCCCCCTTTAAGAGGGAGCAGGATGGGGTGGCTCAACAGTTAAAAGTACTTGCTGCTCTTCCAGAGGACCCAAGTTCTGTTCCCAGCACCCACGACTGGCAGCTCACAAGTGTCTGTAACTCCAGCTCCAGGAAATCTGTCTTATTCTGATTTATATTGCTGTGCTAACCAAAGGCAACGCATGGAAAAGGGTTTATTTGAATTGCCTGTTCCACTCACAGTCCACTGAGGGAAGGCAAAGCAAGAACTCGAGGGAGGAATTCCTCGGCAGATTCAGTACGGAGCTGAAGCAGAGACCGCGAGCAACTGTCATTCACTTGTACTCCATGACTTGCCAACAGGCCAGCCTGATGGGGACGTTTTCTCAGTTGATGTTCCCTCTTCTCAGATGACTCTAGCTGTGTCAAGTTGACAAAAACCTAACCAACACAATATACAATGCACTCTTCTGGCTTTCTTGGGCACCCATAGGCACACAAGTAAAAGAAGAATCTAGCATGCTTGCCTAGCATGCAGAAGTGCTGGGTTCGAGTCCCAGCAGCCCCCCTAAAAGAGTTAATTAATTAGTAATTAATTAATTAAAAGATCTGCCTGAGAACAGAAAGTTTACTGGAGTGTTAACTGGCAAAAGGCAGAGATGCTAAAAGGAACCTAATATTCTATAACACACTGAAGCAATGGGTGATAACCACTATGCATTGTGTGTTTCAAAACAGCCAGCAGAAAGTCCCTAGCGCAGCAACTAACTGGTATTTGCTATTACAGACATATCGATCCCATTCTCCTGATCTTTACACACTATATGCATGTATTGAAACATCATACTGCACCCTGTTAAACAGGTTTGTTTTAAGAAGAACCTGCCACGATTGTGCACACTCGAGGTGCCATGCCTCGTAGTGGGTGATGTTATAAATTGTGTGGAGCAGATGCTAGCAAATACCCCAGCCCCAGAGTCAAGCACTTGCATTCCAAATGGTGTACGAAAGGAGACAGTAACACCCCAGGGTAACCCTGTGCCTTCCTACCTCCTCCCTGCAGTTTATCTTGAAATACTGGGCGGGGCTCAAAACTCTCACCCACAAGTCAGCAGATGCCTGGAGCCCTGTGCAGCAGGCTCTGTTAGGGGTGCAGGAAACGTCAAGTCTTGAAAAGAAGGACAAGATAAGAAAAAGGAAGTCTGGGGAAGTTTCAACCTCACTGTCAAGTTCTCCAGGAACTTGGAAGAAACCACACACAAGAGAATGCTGGGGCTGGAAATGCAGAGACCACAGTGTGCATAAGGGGACCCTGCTTCTCAGGCAGATACTCTCTCTCTCTCTCTCTCTCTCTCTCTCTCTCTAAGCAGTCAAACCCACTCCCAGAAGCGCCCTTTCCCTGGCTCAGAATAAGACCCTCGTTTTTTTTTAGCCACCCAGCACAGGCTGACTGCAGTTGAGCTAGCTCCTGAACTCTGGACTTGTGCCCATCTGAGGCTCCAGGCAGAGCCAGCAATCCTGGGAGAGGAAACTGTCAGTAGAGGCAGCAGAGAGCCCATAACTCAGCTCCCTTCCGTCAACACCTGCCTGGCACACAGCAGTCACTCAATTAATGTATTCAGTTCAGGGAGGTACCAGACTCCTGGGAAAAGAAATGCAGTAGGTTTAGTTTGGTGGGATGCATGTGGCTGGCATTCCTTGTGTTTCCGATTTGTAAAATCCTTAGGCCTCTAAGGATAAACCATTCCCTGATCCCTGATACTACCTACAGGAGAACTTTCAAAACTCACAACTGTTTCCCTAGGGTAGAGAAAGAACTTTGCAAAGTGAGAGAACAGGCTTCATGGGGGGGGGGGGGGCAAAAGAGAACTCATCGCTTTTCAGTACACACAGGGCCCACTTCCGCCGGCCTCATGGAGTTGGCTCCAAACACTGGAGACCTAACCACGAGGCTGGAAGCAGGTAAGGCTAGCAGCCTACCATCCGGTGTTGTCACCCTCTTCAAGAAACCACAGACCAATAAAAACTGCGGAGGGCCCCAGGCCTCCATCAGTCGTGAAAAAGAAGGTCACTCTGGTGACAGAGCCAGCCAGACGACACATTGTGGCTTCCATTGCGGCTCTGCCGTCGTGGGCCCCCTTCCTCCATGGAAATGTATCAGTCCATTTGTTTTACAGTAGCGTTGTCCTAGTATCAACAACTAAACGGTTGCCTATTGAAACATTTTCTTGCACACCGAAAATTCTTTAAAACCCGGATCGTGAAAGAAGAAACTGAAACACTTATGGTGGACCTGAAAAATATGAGCCACCAGTCCTGGGTCTCATGGAGAAGTTAGTCCCCAAGTACTGACCAGTGTGACTCTAGGGACGGCGGAAGGCAGGGCTCTGGGCTGCTTACCACACGGTCAGGGATCAGCCAGGCTCTGACCTCTCCCACCTAGAGCAAGTGTGTGGGCACTCATCACCTGCACACACCGCTTCCCAGGAAAGAGGCCCTCGTGTTAATTAAGCCTTGGAGACCCGGGCCCCCGCTATCCCTCCCATCCCCGACTGGACTCCGGGGGACTGGATGGGGCTCGCTCTGACCGACTTACTTGAGTTCCACTGACCACGAGCCCAGCCATGCTGGCGGGGACAGGCTGCACTGTGCACAGCGGGCGGCGCAGTTCCGCACTGGCACTGGGCGGTCAGCTGACCGGCGGAAGCCCTAGGCGCCGGCCGCCACCGAGAACTGTGCGCAGCTGCGCTGCAGTCTCTTGCTTGGCTCGACCCCAGTGTACGTGAACCGCGGCAGCTCGGCACAGGTGGCCCGCTGCGCCGCACCTAACGTGGGGACCTCACACACACACACACACACACACACACACACACACACACACACACACACACACACACACCCTACGACTACTCCTCTCCCCTGCCCGGTCCCTCCCCGGCCCCTGTGCCCCAAGAGGTGCCCCACTAGAACTCAATGCCCAGAACTTTATGCGTTCATCAGACTCAGGCTCCAGTGAAGGGGGTCTCCATCATGGGTGTGCCATCAGAGCCATTAGTTCCCGGCTCGGAACTGGGCCTTCCCAGAATTTCACAACCTCGGTTACATAACTGCCCTCAATTGCTGGAAGGAGGG
Organism: Mesocricetus auratus; assembly: GCF_017639785.1. Lineage (NCBI taxonomy): Eukaryota > Metazoa > Chordata > Mammalia > Rodentia > Cricetidae > Mesocricetus > Mesocricetus auratus. The sequence continues at coordinate 2,265,131 of NW_024429230.1, read as the reverse complement.
GCCTCTTCTCCCAAAGTCCCCTCCACAGCTTTGGCTGGGAACGTGGTAGGGGAAGCAGGAGGGGGCTCCTGACAGGATGAGGTTTCCATTTGCAAGAGGGAGAGCTGAATTCCCCCCTAAAATGCCATCAGGTCAAACAAGCCCTACTCTTTCCATATGCCCCCTCCCCCAAGCCTTTGACAGTGAGACAGTAAGGGGCGGGGAAAACTGATAATGTCTCAAATTTTCAGGGTCCTCTGATTCTCCTCCTCCAAGGGAAAAGACACTTGTGAGAACCCGCGCTGTGGATTCTCACTCTGTATGTGGCGCGCACAAGCTGGCCTCCTACCCCACCTTCCCCCATAGGAGACGTGGCCATCCTGTAGGGGAAAGGGTCAGTCAAAGAAACACACTTTGGCCCTAGAATCAGCCAGTGAAAGAAATATGTCCTGGCCCTAAAATTAGACCCAAATAGCTAAAAAGAGCCAGTGAAAGAAACACACTTTGGCCCTGAAACCAGCACCAAATCTGCCCCGATCCTGAGAAGAAAACCAACCAATCCCTGAGCATGATATCTAGCCAGTCTGAGCTCAGGGATTGAAATCTAACCAATCCCCACTCTGGAAATCTTCTCCCTAGAAACAGTCCGCCCCTGGGAAACTATATAAAAACTCTGTGCCTGTCCAGTTTGTTGCCGTCTTATTCCATCATGGCAGAGACGCCCACTCTCCTGGATTCTTCCCTCCCAATGAATCTCTTGTATGAGGTTGGGGTGAGACTTCCTTCGACAGAATGCAGAGCTGTTGCACTGGGGAAGCCTTTCCCTGGAGCAGGAGACTGTGAGCTACCGCGCTTACTGTGACCTTTGGTGTTCCGTGGCTCCATGTGCCAGAATGCCTTTCCATCTGAGCCGAAGTGCTTACCATCACTACGCCCTGACCAGGAAATTCAACACAGCTCCTACACTCCTGATCTCCTTCTGGAACCTTCTCCCTGTCTTCTCTTGCCTTCGCACCTCCACCCTCAGGATACCAGTTCTTACATATCATAAGGGTCTAGACTGGTACTCCTATAGCAGAAGACACATTAATCTGTAATCCCAGTACTGGACAGGTTGGAAGTTAAAGGTCAGCCTGGGCTACACAGCAAGACCCCATCTCAGAGAAGAGAATGGGGTGTGTGTGTCTGTGTGTCTGTGTGTCTGTGTGTCTGTGTCTGTGTGTGTATATGTGTGTGTCTGTGTCTGTGTGTGTGTCTGTGTCTGTGTGTGTGTGTGTCTGTGTGTGTGTGTCTGTGTGTGTCTGTGTGTCTGTGTCTGTGTTTCTGTGTGTCTGTGTCTGTGTGTGTGTCTGTGTGTCTGTGTGTCTGTGTGTCTGTGTCTGTGTGTGTATGTGTGTGTGTCTGTGTGTCTGTGTGTGTCTGTGTCTGTGTGTGTGTGTATGTGTGTGTCTGTGTGCGTACAGCTAAACAGGAATGTGATGGACAAAAGGGTGTGATGTTGAGTGTAACAGACTGAAGGGAAATGCCAGGCAAGGCTGCCACAACCGCCGTGCAGTGTGGCCTCCTCCAGGGAGCGAGGCAGGGCTCCTCTGGAATCAGGATCTAACCCTTTCGTGGAAGGCAGCCCAGAGAATTTCTTTATGACTCACTCCCACTCAGAAAGATGGCTTCAAGTGCGAAGTCGAGGACGTAAGTCTTGCTCTGAGGGAGAGGGGCTTTGGTTTCTAGGATAGGCCTCAGGGAAAAGGAATCTTGGTTTCTATGACTCATTTCTAGAGAGAAAAGGGACAGGAGATAAGAGGGCAGGAAGAGACTGCTTCTGGGGCTGCCCTGAGGCCTCCCCTTCTCCTTCATTTTTTAAATTATTCCTACATCATGTGTGCATGTGTATATGTGCACACACGTGCATGTGTACCCATTATAACATACATGTTCACACATGAAGAGCTTGGAGGATAGCTCTCAGAAGTTGGTTCTCCTTCTTCCATGTGGGTCCAGGAGACCTAACTCAGGTGTCAGGCTTGGCAGTAGGCGCCTTTACCAGCTGAACCACCTCCCTGCCCCACCCCTTCCCCTCTGATTCAAAATGCTCAGCCTGCAGGAGCACTACACTGTGGAACATCACTTTCTGAGTCCTGATGTGTCCCCGAGGTGGAGGCCAACATCATTCAACTAGATAAGGGAAGACTGAGTCCCGGGACAGGTACCACAGATCAGCAGACCTACAGATAATTGTGACTGCCACCGACATACCACGTCACAGGACTTTGGTTGTCATTGTCCCCTGTGTCTAGGTGACACTTAAAAACCACTGACTAGATCACTGCTGATGACAGCTATGATTGTGGTAGAGCATTTTGCTCTGTCAGACTACCCTGTTCCTAACATATTGCCAGGTGGGCAGGCCCTGGATGGCAGCCTGCTGGTACACAGCGCCGACCCCTGAAGGCTTGTCTGCCTACCCCTCTCCTTCACGTGCATCCCATAGGAAGAGTGGCCAGAGCCAAGCAGAGCGGTGAAAATGCAGCCAGACTGCATTTACATTAGGAGGTTCCTGGAAGTGCTGCGACTGACAGGCAAAACCAGAACTGCTTTCCAGAGAGAAGGGGATGAAAGGGAGCCTCCCAAGGCCTGGCTTCCTGAGCACAGCTCCCTGTCCTTCACCCAGCGCAGGGTGCGGCCTCTCTGGTCCATTGTCTACATGAGTCTGCCTTCCCGGCTGCCTCTTATTTCAACCCGTCTAGAAGGACCTTAAGCAGAAGGTGAGTCAGATGTCTGTGCAAAAACAAGGACCCCTGTCCTGTCCCCCCTCCACATGCAGCTGCACCTTCTGAGCCGAGACTGTTATGCAGACACTGTCAACCACTAACACCGAAGTGGACAAGGCCTGTCCTCTTCATACACTGCCTCACTGCTGTTCCCTCCTCCACAGAATCCCAGGGGATCATTGCGAAACCTCAAATCTTCCGGTGCCTCCCATTCGATCCCTAATGGTCCAAGACATAATGTGATCTTTAGTATCTCTTACAGGGCTAGAGGTATCAGTACAGAACTTGCCCTCATCGTTTTTCCTTGGCAGAAGAGACCTGTCCCCTTGGAGATCTTCCTCCATTGCCTTCCTGGGGACGCAAAGGAAGACCCTGTTTATTTCCAGTCAAGGGAGTTGATGTTGGGGTCAGCCAGGACCAGCCAAACAGGAACCATTCCTTAACTCTTCAGATTGCAGCTTAGGGGCAGAGTAGGACAGGACCAGTTCTGAAGCTCCCCAGTGTTGTCTCCAGCCTGGCCGCCTTGCTCTCAAGGAAGTGGGGCAGCCATTCGTCACGCACGCTCCAGCCTCTGGCTCGGGCTCTCTACACTCAGATTTCAGCTTTGAAAACAAGAACAACTAGCAACTAGACATGTGCTTATGAAATGCTCCTTGGTACTGCATCTGTCCCCTTCAGGCCTGGGGACAAGAGTAGGATGTTTGCATTGCTTCCTCTGAGCCTGGGCACCCACAGCAGAAGACAGACGGTGACAGAAGCTCCCAAAGGCTTCCAGTGTCCCTAGGGAGAACAACGACTGTCTTTTAAATGTACATTGCGTGCCATCAGAATATCCGGCTTGAGGCCACCTTCTACAAATGCTGGTTCATTATTATTCCTTGTTCCATTTACTAGGCTTCTTCCTCCCAGCCTCTGCTCACCTTCTCTTTAGATTTTCAAGGGTTTGAGCTCCTGCTGTTGAGGTTCTCGTTGGCGTGTGTGTCTGTGTAGTATATATGTACCTATATGAATGTGTGCACGTGTACATGCATGTACTGGGCACAGACTGACATTCAGTTGTCTTGCTCTCTGAGACAGGATCTCCATCTGAACCTGGAGTGCATTAAGACTAGGGCAGGCGGGCTGGCCAGTGAGCTCCAGGGATCCAGCTGCTTGGGTGCCCCTTGTGCCAGCACGGGGATGCAGACCCATAGGCTGACCACACTGGCTTTTACGTGTCTTAGACAAAGCACCATGACCGAGGAGCAAGTTGGGGAGGAAAGGGCTTATCAGGCCTACACCTCAACATTGCTGTTCATCACTGAAGGAGTCAGGACAGGAACTCAGGGCAGGACCCTGGAAGCAGGAGCTGATGCAGAGGGAGGGGAGCTGCTAACTGGCTTGCTTCCCCTGGCCCACTTAGCCCACCTTCTGATAGAACCCAGGACCAGCAGCCCAGGGACGGCACCACCCACCCTGGCCTGGGCCCTCCCTCAATAATCACTAAATAAGAAAATGCCTTACGGCTGGATTCATGGCGGCATTTCCTCAACATAGCCTCCTTCCTCTCTGATGACTCTAGTTCATGTCAATGTGACACATTAACCAGCCAGTACAAGTGGGTGCCCAGAATCCAAACTCAGACCTTCAGTTTGCTCAGCAGGCAATTTACCCACTGAACTGTCTCCTCAGCCCTGGCCATAGGAAGTTTTGTGGGAGCCAGACTTAAAACATGTCTATAGTTTGGCACTCCAAGACTGTAGCAGCAGAGAGATCACAAAGGCTAGCCAGGGCTGCATAGTAAGAACCCATCTCAAAACCCAAAACTGTTAGGTAGTTGTTTCCTATAGAAATGCAAACAGCAGGGGGAAGGGAAGGGAGTTTGGGGAAGGTGAGGTGAAAAGGGACATAGGCCCTTTCTCCTGTGACATTTGTGGCAAATTTTGCCGTTAAAAATAAGAAAAAAAGCTGAACATGGTGGCACATGCATTTAACCTCAGCTGTAAGGAGGTAAAGGGAGGCAGATCTCTGTGAGTTTGAGGCTAGCCTAGTTCACATAGTAAGTCCTGGGCTAGCCAGGGCTACATGGTGAGATACCCTCCCGCCAGTCTCAAAATAAAATAACAGAGGGAGATTGGAATGGAAGGGGCAGGAAAAAGGAGACTTGTCCTCTGATGGCTGTTCATCTGCCTTTCTTTCAGCATCATTTCAAGGATCCTGAGGACAGCGCTGAGAATCACATCTCAGGCCCGTTGCCTGGAACTTGCAGGTTACTCCAAGCCTCCACTGGTTTAGGAGGTGAGTCATCAGCACCTCGGAAGAAAGAGGCTCCTGCTAGACTTAGGCAAGGAAAGGAGAACAAAGACAAGAAAACCCAGCCCAAGTGTCTATTTCCAGGGGGCGGGTGTCTTTCCAGAACCCAACTTCACTTACAGAGGATCTATAGTTCAGAAGTTGAGGGGACGCTGGGACTCTCAGTTACATTCACAGAGCTTGGGGTTACTTCAACCAGCAGCTCCCCCTTCCCTCCAGTAACTGGGATTTGAGAAAGTCCAAAACTTGCTGCTTTGGAAATTGGCTGCTCCAAAGTGGTGCCTCGCGGCTCACATTTGTAATCACAGCATTCAACTTGGGAGTCTGAGTCAGGAGGATCATCATGATTCCAAGGCTACCCTGGGCTACATAGTGAATTCCAAGCCAGAGTGTAAGAGCATCATAGAAAGGAATGTGAAAGGAAAAAAGGAAATTGGGGAGGGAGGGAGGGACGGAAGAAGGGATGGAAGGAGGGATGGAGAGAGGGAGGGACAGAGGGAGGGAGAGACAGAGGGAAGGAGGGAGGGACAGAGGGAAGGAGGGAGGGACAGAGGGAAGGAGGGAGGGACAGAGGGAAGGAGGGAGGGACAGAGAGAAGAAGGGAGGGACAGAGGGAGGGAGGGAGGGACAGAGGGAGGGAGAGACAGAGGGAAGGAGGGAGGGACAGAGGGAGGGAGGGACAGAGAGAAGGAGGGAGGGACAGAGGGACAGAAGGAGGGATGGAGGGAGGGAGGGGAAGAAGATATAAATCTTCTACTTCAGCTGCTCATTGAGGAACCAAAGCCTGGAGAATAGGAGAGACTTGCCCTGCATTAGCAGCAAATGAGCAGCTAATCCCACCATGACTAAGAAACAGGAGTCCTGCATGGCACTGACAACAGGCTGAGGAGGCCGGGAGGAGGACTTGAAGGTGCCATTTCACATCTAATCGCTTCTTGTCACGTTGAAGCCATTTTCCTCACCCAGAGCCCCATGCTGATGGATCAGAAATAACATTTTCAAAGTTCTATCTGCAAGGAAATGGCTATTAATGCCCTTCCTCTCCTTTTGAGCTCGGAGGGATACATATTCATTTTCTCTCTACTTATCTTGCCTAGTTGCAAATTGTGCTCACTACCCAGAGCTCCGATTTACCCTGCCTCTAAAGAGATGATGGTGAATAAATGTATTCCTGGAAATCAAATAATTGTCCCTGAGATTTATTCTTATAATTATTTACAAGGATTAGTTTGGAATATGTGGAGGGCAATAATAAGAATTCCCACACAAGAGCTCTGGAAGGATTTTCTGATATTAATTCCAAGTCTCCTCCTACTTTTCCAGACTATGAGGCTGTGGGCAGAAGCAGCAACCTAATCCACCAGAAACCACCAGCTCGAGAGGCTGGGGTCAAATACGCATCTGGTCTGGGTGTGAAGTCCACCTTTGTCACTAACTGGCTGGGAACTATGATAAGGATACAGCTGAACTTCCCTCAAGTGCAAACAGACCTTATGACAGTGTGTGGGTGTGGGGGTTGGGGGCCGGGTTGGTTTGGTATCTTTTGGACAAGGTAGCTGGTCTCCAACTTGATTGTGTGGCTGAGGATGACCTTGAACTCCCAATCCTCCTGGGAGTAACAGAATGAAAGAGCACTCTGGTGTTTAGTATGGGAGCCAGCTCAGGGCTTCATGCATGCCAGATAAGCACTCTAGCTGAGCCACACCCTAGCCCTGGATCTCTTGATCAAGAAGACCATGCTACCTTTTGGCTCCAGGGTGCCCTGCGAGGCCTGCCTGCAATTGGGAGATGGTAGAACCATTAAGAGGTGAAACCTAATGGGAAGTTCTCCAGCCATGATGAAGAGGTGAAACCTAATGGGAAGTTCTCCAGCCATGATGAGATGTATCACCACACAGGCAAAAGCCAAAAAAGGCTGATTGGTTATGGACTGAAGCCTCTAAAACCAGGTACTAAAATAAACCCTTTAACTCTATAAGTTATGGTCTATGAAATTTGTTACAGTATTGGAAAGCTGGCAAACATGAAGAAAGATGCAACTGTACACATCTCTCCAAAATAAAGAAAGCATTTATTTGTGGGGGCCTGGGGTCAAGTGGAAACAAGTTAGACATCGTCCCTAACCCCCGTGAGGCTTAGGTTACGGCAGGGAGAGACAGCTACCAAGCAGGCTCAGAATATGATTTTGAACATGTGAAGTGCATCCTTCCAGACACCCTGATGCAGGCTATGAAGATGAAAGTACCGTGGACAGTTTGGGAGGTGGGGGAGCACTGTGTCAATGGCGCTGATAGCCAGCCTTTCTCCCATGACAGCTGGCTGGGACTTGAGCTCCTCTCACTGTCTGTGACAGTCTTATCCAAACATCGCTGCCCTGACAGCTGTGGGATGTCCCAGGAAAGGCTCCCAAGGGAGAAAAACTTCAGCTGGAATCAGAACCTTGACATGGGCCCTGCCACAGAAAGACCTAGAAGAAAGGCCTTCCAGCCGGAGGGCCTGGCAAGCCCAAAGTTTGCCTGACTTCTTGTTGTCACACTTATGCCCAGGGGTGGGGGTGCGTTAGTCACCTGTCTTGTTGCCGTGACAGAATCCCTGACCAAAGCAAGTCAAGTAAGCAGAGCTGTATCCTGGCTCGCCCTTAGAGAGGCCAGCCCGTCACCGCAGGGAAGGCGGGGTGGCAGGGATGAGAGGCGGCTAGTCTCAGCGTGTTCATGGTCAGGAGGCGCTGCAGGCTGTCGCAAGCACACCTCAGGACAGGCATACGTGAAAGGGCAAGGGTCACGAGCCACACTAGCCTCAAGTCCCTGTTTTCTATCCAGCGGGTACACTCTCAACCCTCAGCTCCAGTCCCAAACACACCAAGGTTGTCCCTCTGACTGCGCTGGCTGCTAGCATCACCCGTACAGAATGTGGACACGTTAGAGTGACACTACTTAATTAGAACCAGGAATGTTTGTAGTTTATGGTGAGGCATTGAAGAGCCAACCAACCCATTCATTCAAAACACTTAATAGCCAGACTCAGTTGCGTGTGGACCCCGTAATTCGTGAGACTGATGATTTAAGAACAGCAGTTTAAGGCGAGCCTGGGTAGCACTTCAAAAGACAATGAAAAATAATAACAAAATTGGAAGCAGGGAGGTGAAGGTATGAGAGTCAAAGGCTCAGGACCAGCCTCAGCTAGTCTAGGTTGAATGAGAATGTCTCACACACACACACACACACACACACACACACACACACACACACACATACTCACACACACACTCCCAAGCACATTCACACACACATTTTCTTTCAAATATTTAAAAAATAAGTATTTCTTTTTCATATTTATATGTTATATAATATATATATATATACGTATATATATGATCTGACTCACTCCCATTTTCTGAAGATTGCTTTGGCTGCTGTGCTAACAGTGACCATGGAGCGGAGGACAGAAGCAAAGGGACCAAGCAGGAGGTTATCTCAGGAACCCTGTGGACAGTGCACATCACCAGGAAACCTTTAAAGACGGCATCAACTGAGTTTGCTGATGGCCTGGACGGGAGAGTATAAGAAACGCAGGCGTTAAGTGTGACTTCAAGACTTGGGACTACGCAACTGGGAGGAGGAACGGTCCATTGAGCTGGAGGAACACTGTTGGGCAGGGAGAGGGGAGTCATAACATTATTTCTGGACGTGACATATTTGAGATGACTTTGAGACTTGAGGCAAAACTGGAGGTTGGAGATGGTCACAGGGCTTGGGAGACAGATGTGTACTAGAGCTAGAAGTCTGCGTGGCCTCAGCTTTATTTGGCATACAAAGCCCAAAAGGAGGAGCATGGAAATGGGAAGCCTGGGCCCTAGTACACACCAGAAGCTGGAGGATTAGAGGAACCCCACAGAGCCTGAGATAAGGGAAGGCCAAAGCAAGTTGAGAATTCTACATCAATAAAGGACCAAAAAGGAGAAGACGCTTTATGCCATGGCCAGTAGAGCCATAAGCCATGGGGGATGAGCAGAAACACCGTATGAATGTGGTTTTCACACAGGCTTGAGGATCACCTGACAGGTGACTAATTATAAGTTACAAGGGAAGGGGCAGCTTGGCAGTGGAGAGGTTTCTCAGTCACTACTCCAATGAACAGGCAGCATCTCCAAAGGCCTGGAATCGTGGATGCTGGTGTGATCACATGGGCAGTATTTACATACAGTCCTCACATGCTGTTCCTGCCAAAATGCTTAACTGGAAAAGCAAAAACAGAAAGTAGAATATTTCACAACATATCTGAGCTAGGCCGTCCAGAATGTGAATGAGGTGGGACGGGATAGAAGAATCTGGGAGGTACAATGAGCTAAAGAGACTCATTACCAGGCATAGTGGCTCACACTGACAACGCCAGCGCTTAGGAGGCTGGACCTGCAATAGCGTAAGTTGAGGATAGCCTAGGCTACACAGTGAGTTCCATTTCAGCCAGGGCTATGAGACCCTGGAGAGAGGAACGACCAAGCACAATGCCTGATCCGTGACTGGACACTGGAACTGGAGAAAAAAAGAACTTTCAAGAGCATTTCAGAGACAACTGGGAACATTTAGATCTGAACTGTTTGAAGATATGATTGATGATACTGAAATAACACTTTTTTTCCTTACTTGTGCAAATTATACCATGGTTTTTATAAGAAACTACCATTGACCTGGAAGATACAAGATGAAGAAATTAGGGATAAACAACAAAATACATGGAACTTTAACATAGTTCGGAGTGATGAAAACAGCTGACCTGAACAAGGGGGAACGCTTGGACCCCAGATTGATAGCTGTGTGGACAGCATGGGACTAACCCAGACCCCCTGAATGTGGGCATCAGTGAGGAGGCCTCAGTAATCTATGGGGCCTTGGGTAGTATTTATCCCTGTCATACAAATAGACTTCGAGTGTCCATCCCACCCTGAGGGTTGCTCTCTCAGCCTGGACTTTTGTGGGAGGGCCTAGACCCTGCTCTGGATGAAATGACAGTCACTGGAGATCCACCATGGAGGGCCTCACCCTCCCTGGGGATCGGAATGGAGATTGGGTGGGAGACTGGGGGGCCTGGTGGGGAGAGCGGGGGAGGAGGGGAGGGAGAGGGACCTGGGATTGACATGTGAAACAAGCTTGTTTCTAACTTAAATTTTAAAAAAAAGAAGAAAAATTTTAAAATTAAAAGAAAAGATAGCTCAGAGTGAGCAGTGGTGGTACATGCCTTTAGTCCTAACACTTAGGAGGCAGAGGCAGGTGGATGGCTGTGAGTTCGAGGCCAGCCTGGTCTCCAGAGTGAGTCTCAGGACAGGCAAGGCAACACAGAGAAACCCTGTCTCAGAAAACAAAACCAAAGTTTACTTCAGAGCAAAAGATGACAGAGAACACGGCAGTGGCAACTGGTGACTGGGCAGACATAGGTGTTTCCACTATCTTATTTGTTGTTTTCATGACTAAGGAAGGAGAAAGGAGTGACCAGCTGTGTCTGGGTCACTGAAGGTCAAGAGAAGTCAGGACTGAGAGCTAACAGGGATGATAACATGGGAGTCACTGTTGGCCTTGACAATATGGACAGCAGAAGAGGTTGGCAGGGCCTGATGGAGAGAGCTGTGTGGGCCTCGAAGAATGACGACGTCTGTGCTTCAGTTTGTAGATGTTTATACGGGAGAGGGGGGCTCGAGGAACCGGCCTCACAGGCTCTCAGAGCACTCCCTGGTGAAGAGGGACAGGGCTGAAGGGAGAAAGTGATTACAGGGGATTAAAGGAGATGTCTGCAAACATGGTAGCCTGCTGTTTGACCTTCAGGGACACAGGTTGGAGGAGCCACCCTGGTGTCACTTACCAAAGCACCAGACGGGGTGGAGTGATGAGTCCTGGCTGGGACAAGGTGAGTGGGCCCTCCTCTGAGAGAAGCAGCAGGTGGCACCCTGTGAGCCCTCCCTCCCGCACCGCACTGTGCTCCTCTGAGAAGTAAGCCAAGGTCAACTCTAGGTGTGCGGTGACCCGAGGATGCCTCTGTGTTCTGGGACTCACCAAGTCCTCCTCACCCCGGGAACAGGTCAGCTGCAGACCAACCATCAGTGATGCACCCAGGGTCCGACATTCCCTGCTGATGCTGCTGCTCTGTGGCGGTCTGCCCATCCGTGTCTGTTCTTGGCTTCCCAATGAGGTGGTGAGCCCTTGAATGTAGGGAGTCCTTCTGAAATCTGTTGATCACTTGCCCAGAACAGGTGACCAACAAACTGGGAAGAAGGTAAAGAGAGAACAGAGGAGGCCGCAGGATGCCATTCTCCACACTAAAGACGCCTGGCATGCTAAGCTACAGGGACCTTGGATGCCAACACCAAAGGCTCTCCCGCCCTGCCCACCTCCATGTGTTTGCTGGGGCCCAGGTTAGAGCCTCACAGCAGCACAGCCCACAATGCTCTTGCCTAGGCTGTTTGCAGTGCGTGATTCACCCAATTAAGAATATCTACATAACAAAGCCTCACCAGGCGCAGAGGTCACAGAGACTGTGAAGTCTTCAGTGTGTGCAGCAGGGAAGGTTCACTAATTACCAGTCATTTCCACCCCTCAACAGCCTGACAGCCTTTGAGATGCAGGGAATAAAAGACTCCCCAAATTCCCACCCCACACCCATCACTTCTCCCTCTCCAACCCACCCCAGCATTTCAAACCTGTGACTAATAAGTTCCATGGAAGGGCTCTTCCCACCTGGCTGAAAGAGAGGAGGGAAGGAAAAGACTTGTTTCCAGTAGGGTGGGCAGGCCATATATTTTCCATCGAGATGCAACTTGGTCTCTGTCTTCAATTCTTTTAAATAAGTAAATGGGCCAACATCACATCTTTAGCTCCCTGTTCTCAGAGACAATGCATGTTTGTAGCAGAAACTGTAGGTGAGCAAGAAGAATGTTAGAGTCAGACACACCCCTGTCCCAGAGAGGACCGGTGGTCCCACAGACGCTCTGCCAGCCTGCTGTAGAGGTGGCAGGTACTACGTGTGTGCCCTCGCTCCTTCAGAACCAGCGTTCAAACTGAATACGCGATCACCATCGTCGCTCCCCGTAGACCCATGGACAAAGATCAGAGCTGGCTGGGCCGACTGGCCTAGAACAGAAAGTGCACAGAGTTCAAGAAGGGAGCCGTTTGAGAATTCCTGAAAGGGCGTTGTTTGGAGACTATACAGGGCAAGTGATTTTACCCCGGAAACCTCAGTTTCCTTATCTGCAAAGTGGGTGTAACAGTGTGTGCCTAAAAGGATTGCGGTGAGGATTAAGGGATTAAGGGAGACACTGGCTGTGAAAGGCCTGGGCTGTTGGATATTTTATGACTCATCTTGATAAGTGTTCTTTAATTACTGCCTGCTTTCCACTAGCCTGCTGCTAGTCAGCTTTGAAAATGTAAAGAGCGCGTCTGGCTCAAGCCTAGAGGAGTTCAAGATCTAATTGGGACGCTGAACACACACACACAAGCCCAAAGCTAAACCAAAGAGAATTTAAGTAGCTAGTAAAAGTTACCATCATTAGTAGAGATTTAAGAGTCAGACGAGAAGCACAGACAGGACGCCAAGGGTTCAAAGGTCAGAAAGAGCAGGCAGATGCCCATAGTAATGGCTGCCATGAGCACATGCCAGAAGGCCAGGTGCAGCTCTCTTTCTAATTTCCTCACTGGCTGTATACAGTGGGGACCATTACTACTTCCATTTTGCAGAGGAGGAAATGGAAAGTTCAAAGGTCAAAACCCTCACCTGCCCACACACCTAGTAAGTCCTAACGGTACTATCTTTTGGATCCAAGCAGTGGGACCCAGTGTTTGTCACAGGCTGGAGGCAGGGAGGGGTGCTGGGCCCAGAGCAGGGTCTACAGGAGGGAACATTCAACCAACACCTCGTGTGCACCCTGAGGTACTTAAGCTCTTAAACTTTGCTGGGAACAATCAGAGTTGATTGTCACCTAAGGTGGTTGGCCTTGGCAGTGTCTTTTGATGCTTAGAAACTGTAATCAGATACATTGTGTGCCATCCAGGGAGAGGTTGGAGTGAGGGAGAGACAGGCTGTATATTTGCGAAGACAGTGGGGATAAGGATTCTCTCCATGCATGGTTTTGGTAAGATGTAGACAGGGCAGCGACCTGAAGCTACCCTGTGTAGTGCCTGAGATACCTTCAAATGCAATAAAAACCATTTGAAAGAGCCCACAGCACAATCTAGAAATAATCACCATCAGGCATGTTTTAAAAGCACCCAGTGAGGGGCCTTGGGTAGTAGATCAGTGTTTACCATGGTGTATGAATGATCTTTGGGAGCCCTTTCCATATAGAGGGATGCTCTCTCAGCCTGGACACATGGGGAAGGGCCTAGGTCCTGCCCTGGGTGAAATGACAGACTTTGGAGATCCCCTCAAGGAGGGCCTCACCCTCCCTGGGGATTGGGTGGGGGGCTGGGGAACTGGTGGAGGGACAAGGGAGGAGAGGTGGGAGAGGGAGCTGGGATTGACATATGAAGCATTCATGTTTCTAATTTAAATAAAAACAGATATTAAGGAAAAAATAAAGATAAAAAAATCACAGAAAAAAAGCACCCAGTGAGCCAGACTGTAACGAATCAGGAGGAGGAGGAGGAAGAAGAGGAGGAGGAGGAGGAGAAAGAAGAAGAGGAGGAGGAGGAAGAGGAAGAAGAAGAAGAAGAAGAAGAAGAAGAAGAAGAAGAAGAAGAAGAAGGAGGAGGAGGAGGAGAAGGAGGAGGAGGAGGAGGAGGAGGAGGAGGAGGAGAAGGAGAAGGAGAAGAAGAAGGAGGAGAAGGAGAAGGAGAAGGGGAAGGAGAAGAAGAAGGAGGAGGAGGAGGAGGAGGAGGAGGAGGAGGAGGAGGAGGAGAAGGAGAAGGAGAAGGAGAAGGAGAAGGAGAAGGAGAAGGAGAAGAAGAAGAAGAAGAAGAAGAAGAAGAAGAAGAAGAAGAAGAAGAAGAAGAAGAAGAAGAAGAAGAAGAAGAAGAAGAAGAAGAAGAAGAAGAAGAAGAAGGAGAACTGTCATGATATCAGAAAGTCCTGGGCGGTGCTGGCGGTGATGTGACTGGAGAGGAAGCTGGCCATGCTAGTGTACAAGACCAGTGAGGACATTGCTGAGCAACCACCGTTATTACATGGATGGCAGTAACTGTCCTCTCCTCTCTGCCTCCCCATGTTGTAGGCTCAGTGCTTCCGACAGGGTTTCCAAATGATTCTTCATCCTCTGCCCCCCACTCGGGAAGCAGAGACCCAGTGCGGATCTCATTGGTGGAGCCTCGGCTGCTAGGACAGGAAGGAGAAAGATGCAGCCATCAGCATCAGGAGTTAGAAGCAGACCTTGCTTTCCACCGAAGAAGAAAGAGTTGCAGTCACTTGGAAGTGAAAGGAGAGAGAGAAACAACGCCCATAATGAACTAGCTAGGTTACTGTAATACCTTGGATTAAAGATTTTTCCCGCACTCAACTACTATTCTAAAATACCAAAGTCATCTCATAGGAATGTTTGCCTGCTTCTGAGGCTATTTCAAAATCCATCTGTATTAGTTATTTTTCTATTGCTGTAATAAACACCATGACCAGGACAATTTATAGAAGGAATGGTTGATTTGGGGCTTATGGTTCCAGAGGGATACAAATCTGTCATGGTGGGGGTGCAGCAGATGTGAGAGCTCACATCTTGAACGAAAAGCACAAAGCAGAGAGAGCAAACTGAATATGTCTTGAATCTTCAAACTCCCAAAGCCTGCCTTCAGTGACACTTCCTCCAGCAAGGCCACACCTCCTTTGGCCTCCTCAAATAGCACCAACTGGAGACCAAGTATTCAAATGCTGGGAACTATGGGAGATATTTCTCATCTAAACCATCACCGCACCAACGAAGGAACGTCTCTAAAATAGGTTTCAAATGTCTGTTTTGATCACTGTGCTGCAGCCCTCAGGGCAGAACACCACTGGAAAGGCTTGCTGGATGGGAAGGTTAACAGATACTTGGCTGAAATGTGAAAAGCGTTATTTTACTGACTAAATAAAGACTATCCACACACACACACACACACACAAGAAAGATGTTGGAAAGGGGGAAATGCTGAAGATGGTTCCATGTTCCAGTGACAGCAAGATCGAGGCTCTCTTTGCAGTACACTTAGACCTTTCCTTCTGGTCATAAGCCAGTGGCTACAGCTCTAGATGTTCAATTCAAGTCCATGGAGAAGAGGGAACAGGAAGAGTGGGAAGAGTCAAACCATTTGCAACATGCCCTGTGATGATGACTCAGGAATCTTTCCCAGCATTCCTGTCCCGCTTGGCCACCCCTGATCCCCATTTACCACAAGCTGGTCTCATAGCATCCCCAGGGCGGTTGGGAAAGAAGAGAAGATAGTTACGATTGGTCTCTGCTGACCTTAAACCACTTCCTGTGCCTGGTACCTTGTAGTGTTGGGGTGAGAGGGAAAGAGGGAGGGACAGCATAGCTAGTGTCAGATTTGGTCCTTGCAGGGCTAGAAGTTGGTTGAACATGGGAACAAGGGCTTTTTCAGGAAGAGGAGACAGAAGGAGAAAAATACAGGGGCTAGGCTATGGTGGCGCACACCTTTAGTCCCAGCACTCGGGAGGCAGAGACAGGCGGATCTCTGAATTAGAGGCCACCCTGGTTTACAGACAGCGTTTCGGGACACCAGTACTACACAAAGAAACCTTGTCTCAAATTTAAAAAAGGAAGGAAGAAAGGGAGGGAGGAAAAGAAAAACACAGGGCGTGTAGAGAGGACAGAGAAATTCAATTTGGCTATTTTGTAGACTATTGTAATTTGTTAATCTATCCTATAGAAATAAATCACTGATTGCAAAAACATAGGCACATAATTTTATTAATTAAAGAAGCATGGTAGCAACTGACTTACCCACTAATAGTTGAATATTGAATAAGCATTATATATGTATATATATATTAAAAATAAGTTGGCTAGGGCCGGAGAAATGGCTTAGAGGTTAAGAGCAATTCCTGCTTTTCCAGAGGTCCTGAATTCAATTCCCAGCAACCACATGGTGGCTCATAACCATCTATCATGAGATCTGGTGCCCTCTTCTGGTGTGCAGACATATATGGATACAGAACACTGTATATGTAATAAAAATAAGTAATTAAATTTTCAAAGGTTAAAAAAACAAGTTAGCTGTATATCTATAGCTTATTTATTGTCATGAAAGAATGGGAAAATTGCAGAGACACCCCCTAGAGATATCTTTGTGTATAAGCAATGAGATAACAACCCCATTGATATGGGTGAGCATAGCAGAAAAGATAGAAGTTGCAGGTGTGGCCTCAAATGCAGCTCTTGGGAGACAGAATCAAAGGATCATGAGCTGAAAGCCAGTCTGAGTCACACAGGGAAACCATGTCTCAAAGAAAGTGGTGAGGAGTGGGGATCGGTGGGTTAAGCTCTTGCTGCCTGGACACCTGGGCTCAATCACCAGAATTCATATGATAGGAAGAAAGAATTTATTATTGAAAGTTGTCCTCTGACCTCCATATAGGTACTATGGCATGTGCACGCATGCGTGCACATACACACACAGCACACCACACACACACACACACACACACACACACACACATTTTTTTTTAATTTTAGTGGCTGAGGCTACAGCATAGGAGTAAAGTACTTAGACAGCACCAGGCCTTTGAGAATAATCCCCAGAACCTGGCAGGGGGAAAGGTGTACTCAAAACCAGGTCACACTGGGTACCTCAGGAGACTGAACGGGAACTAAAGAGGGATCATTTTTTTTCTTTTTATATATTTGAGTATTTTTCTGACTGATGTGAACATGCATAACTTTGGTCTGCAGCTTAAAGCTTTCTATATGTGGTCCGAAACCATATTTTTTGAATAGTTAAGTGTTATACGTGGATGATGGAGAGCCCCTGAAGGTTTCTGAGCAAGGGAATGATGTAATCAGGAAAATTAACCAGGCAGGTGTGACAGACGGATTAGAGCGTGTGAGGACTGGCTATTGTGGCAGCTCCGTCTGAAGATGGAAGGGGGCTGAACAGAGACTGCCATAATCTGGGAAGACGCCAAAAGAAAGGAGGCCACCAGGCTAGGCTGGGGGCAGCTTCTCTGCCGTTTTAGAACCTTGATGTGAATATATGCGGGACCCCTAGAGGAGTGGTCAAGGCACAGGCACGCCTCTTCCTCCCGTCAATCCGCACGGTTTCCACTTGACACGCCCAAGATATGACTCTTGTCCAACTCTCCCAGCATCCTCTTAACTGGCGTTCACAATATAAGGACTCAACACAGTCATATTTTCCATGAGGCTTGTTCTGTAAACCAAGAACATCTCGGGATCTGAGAATGCTTATTGGTGCCCCTCACAAAGTGCAGCGAACCTAAGATGTCATTGTCCATTCATTCAGCACAGTTGATTATGTTTTTATTTATCTTCATTCATTCCTCGGGAGAAACAGCTCCAGGCTCTGCCGGTTGGAGTTTACCATGGCAGCGGGAAGAAGACGTCTCAGCAGGACATCCTGCAAGCGCTGAGGGTTACAGGAGGTGGGGGTGTGCCCAAAGAGCCGTGTGCACTGGAAGATCTAAGGGAAAAGAAGGGAGAGTCAGATGGACAGGACAAAGGGAGTCAAAAACGTTTGAGGTGGGAAGTAGCCCAGCCTATCTGAGCAATCAAAAGGAAGAGGCAAAGGCTGGGAAAGACAGACCAGCCGAGGGTGCAGACTGATGTGCTGTTAACAACAGCTGGAACACACACTTTGTGTGTGTGTGGTTTCCTTTTTTTTTTTTTTTTTCTTGGTTTTTTGAGACAGGGTTTCTCTGTATTGTTTTGGAGGCTGTCCTGGAACTCTGTAGACCAGGCTGTCCTCGAACTCACAGAGATCCACCTGCCTCTGCCTCCCGAGTGCTGGGATTAAAGGTGTGCACCAACGCCCGGCATGTGTGTGGTTTCTTGAGACAGGATTTTTCTGTGTAGCTTTGGAGCCTGTCCTGGAACCCGGTCCATAGACTAGGCTGGCCTCGACTCAGTGATCTGAATAGCCTCTGCCTATTGCCTGGCCAACACCCACACATTTTTTGTTTGTTTTTGTTTGCTTTGTGTTTGGAGACAGTTTCTCTATGTAGCCTTGGCTGTCTGGAGCTTACTTTGTAGGCCAGGCTGGCCTCGAACTCACAGAGATTCACCTGCCTCTGCCTCCGGAGTGCTGAGATTAAAGGCATGTGCCACTAACACCTAGCCAAATAAACCTTACACACACATTTTTTAAGCAAAAGAGAAGCAAGCCCCAGAGTGTGCTCAACTTCCAGACATAATGTTGTTGCTGTTGTTGTTGTTGTTTTGGGGTGTTGCTGCTGTTGCTATTTGGGTTTTTATATTGTTGCTTACTTTGTTGTCCTTTATAGTCTCATTCAGGCTAACCTGGAACTGGCTGTCAGAGCAGGCTACCCCCGCCTCCATGTACAGTGATTACAGGAATAGACCACTGCGCCTACTTTATGTGGGCAGTGCCGGGGGCAGGGCTGCCTTCTGTTCCATGCATGCCAAGCTAGTATCTCTCTGCCAAGTGTGTGTCCCCAGCCCCTGGTCTGCTGCTCACACACACACACACACACACACACACACACACAACCCCTGTCACAGAAAGCGCTCTCTGGCCCTCCCTAGGACATGGGGGAGAAATCAGGGTGCTCAAAGGTCAGCTTTTCCAGGCGACTGGTAGCTGAGACCTCCCCTCCAACACCTCTCCTCTCCTCTGTACCATTCATCTGGCTCAGCACTCAAGTCCAAATGGGTACAGCTAAGAGGACACACATCCCAGACCTCAGAACACTTGCCTGGGGCAGCTGGAGTACCCAGGCTTGGAAGAGAAGGATGCCTCGTGATGAAGGCGGTGCTCCAATGTACCTGTAGGACAGGATGTCCACAGCACCTGTCTAGAGAGTTGCTCTGGGGGCTTCATTCTCACAAACACTCTTGTCTAGCTCTGGCACAAAGCCATCTATCAGAAAGTGTTAGCGTGTTGTTCGGTGTTTTCCGTCTTAGGCATGTTTCCCCATCCACAGCATACCCCAGCTACTATTTACCCTTAGGTAATTTGGCTAAATGATTACACATGAAGATTCACTTCTTTTAAATGAGATGTGGGTTTACTAAATGACATTCATTTGAGTAAAAATAGCGTGGAAAAAGAAGCGTTGTTCCTGCTGAAAGGTGAGAGAGAGGCCCACCTATTCCAAGGGACATGTGGTTGAATCCCAGACTAAGCTTTAAGGCTTCTGGACCAGGTAAGTCCTCCAAAGGGGCCTAGGCTCTTCTGTTTTCACGATTTAAAGCGAAAGTGAACGCAGGTGGGAAAGGGGGAGCTTTCACTGCACCCCTGTGTTGTTAGGAGTTGGGCCCAGCCTTGGGCTGGGACAGAAAAACTCAGTGAGTTGAGGACCCAAGCTGGAATAAGGGGCGGGTCGACGCGACAGGGGGCGGAGCCTCGCGTCCGCCCGCAGCCCTACCCCAGCGGAAGTGCTGCTGGGCCCGCCCCTCCTTCAGCAGGCCGGTTCATGCTCGCCCATCCTTGGGCCTGATCTCTACAGCGCAATTCGGCTCCGAGAGCCACTTAAACCCGCGTCCCTGCTTCAGGTCAGGAGAGACGATGCTGGGTCGGCGCTACAGGCTGCTCCCTGCCCCTCCCACTTTCCCGCCCTCCCCACCCTTTCTCGGTTATCCGCGCGCGCGGCCGCTGGCATCTCTGGGAGGCACCTCTGAGAACAGCACAGGTAAAGTGTCCGCCAGGAAGGGCGCAGGTGTGGGCGCCTCCCGGGCAAGCCTGGCTGGGGGCAGTGCTGGGGGCTGAGCTCAGGCCTCCTGTTTCATGTATGCCAGGCAGGCACTCTGTCAACTGAGAGAGAGGGAAGAAAGGAGAGAGGAAGAGACTATTGATCCGACAGTGGTGGGAAGGGAATGCGGAACCCCGAGGGGTGCCGGGGCTGGGCAGATAGAAGGGGCGGGACTGAAGCCCTCCAGCTCCGGGGCCGGGTCATCTGTGTACCCCGTGTCGTGTGCAGTCTCCGTTACGCCTGGGAGTTGTCGAGCTGAATGGGGGGGGGGTGACACCCAAGGATTGTCCCCCACCCACTCTGCGCGGTGACTGGGTACCGACATACGCCCCGCCCGGGAGCGCACAGTCCCAGGTTTGCAGAGTGAAAATCAATAAAATCAATACAGTGGCAAAGAACACGAAACATGTTGGGTTGTTGTTATTATTATTTACTTGTGTTTGTTAAACTTTTTTTTTACTTCCTTCTTGGAAAATGGAACATGTGGCTTCAGCTTTTACCCAGTCTCAAAGAGAGACACAAATTATTTTCTGGTTCCTCCGCAGGAGACTAAGAAACTTGCCCTCAGTCCCAATCCGAGCAGACTTCCCCTGGAGGCCTAGCAACGCTGTCAGAGGGAGTGAAACCCCAGAGCGTGCTCAGCTTCCAGACACAGCTCCCCTCCCCGCCCTCCCCGGGCCCCATCATCTGCCCTTTAGGGAGTTTGACCCCCTCCATTTATAGGTCCCCGATTTACCACTCCCATGCCCCCCCGGGGGCTCCACCTCCCTTCCCCCCCCCCCCGCGGTCTCCCGGTCGCTTTAAATAATGATATTTGCATGCAAGGAGCGATTCATAAATATGTCAGTGCCGGTGAAATATAGGCAACATTTCAAACTTTCTATTTAAAAAACATGAATTATGGCCACGGAAAATGTGTTCCCATTTAAAGGCGATACGAAGTATTTGGTGTCTCGTCCCCGGGCCCATCCATCATGCAGACAATAAAGAGAGTTTTTCGCCCTGACACTCGCGATTTATGGGCGCCCTTCTCTGCCCTCATCACTCACCCACTGTGGCCGGCCCGGGGACAGGCCCCGTGGAGAGACTGGCAGTCACCCCCTCCAGAGTCCAAGCAAGCGCGCTGTTTGCACCTTTGCTGGACCCCAAATCCACGGGTCTCAAAGGGAAGCGCCTCGAGTTAGAGGATAGCCTTGCTAGAAGGGTCTGAGCAACCACGTGTGACGGGAATCCCGTCCTCTCGAAGCAAGCTTTTCTCACGGCTTGAGGCCAAGGTGATCCATGTGTAGTGCTGCATATGCCCTCATCCGACGACAGAGCCGCAGAGATGAAAGTTTGCAGCGCAGGTGGCCCCGGGTTATTTAAACTCTGGTTCGAAGTTAGGGCAGAGAGCTGGGCAAGAGACTGCTCAGAATGACTTCTAAGCATTGTCCAGAGAAGGTGATCTGGTCTCATTTTCTCAAGACGGTTCAGGCGGAGGATCCTGGGTTACGCTTTGTACAGCTCTTTCAAAGCTTCTTCTCCTGCAGCTCCTGGTTCGAACTATAGAAGACCATGCTGGACGTCTGCGCAGTTTGGAAATCGTCTGGCGGGGGCGGGAGGTGGGCACCAAGGAGTAACAGAAATAAGGAAGAAAGGGTGCCTCCTCTTCGCCTCAAGCCTAGCGAGGCCACCCGGTCCATCCCTCGTGTGTTCACACTAACGCTGTCCTCCCAAAGCCGCCCCTGATTCCCTGGAGAATACTTTCGGGAAGCGAAGTTCAGACTCGGCGGCGGAATTTGCTTTCAGTTTTCGCTGGGGGCGGACTCTGCCCTGTAGAAACCCTGTGAGTTTCTGAAGCTTGAGCAGATGTGGGGGCTACCAGGCCTAGAACGGCAGCGAGAGACCACAAAGCCTGAGGGCTCTGCCTCTAACTGTGGGGCTGGACCCACTGCCTCCTGGGCATGGGGAGCCATCTCAAGCCTGTGACTGGGCATAGGCTCACCGGTACATGCCAGCCGGGAGCCATTTCCAGATGGATGCCTACTGGTTGGACTTACTCGGTTTAGTGTAGCACCAACGACTACCAGAGAAATCCTATCGGTTCTAAAACTGACAAGATTGAATATATTAATAGTCATGTGTAAGTTTTATCCATGTAAGAATAAAATTGCACAAACATCTCAGCGCTCAGAAACACCACTAATCGCTTCTGGCTTCAAGGCCACATAACATAACGCTTCTGGAAACTGAAATCTACAGGATAAAAATAATCTTAAATTCTAAATGTGTGCACATATAATTAAGTTGGGGAAATTACAAAGCAGGATTTGTTGTTTTTAACATGTGATTTTTTTTTTTTTACTTCTCTTGCTTGGATGTCATCGGAACCCAAGATAGAACTTATGTCTCAATAACCACCCAGTGAAAATTTCCTCCAGCCAGAGTTGGGGAGTGCCCTGTCTATAGCTCTTTAAATAAGTGCAGTGTACTGAAAGAGACATAAACAAATGCATAAGAAAAGCAGGCCAGCAGCTAACTGAGCCACAGTTCGTCATGCATATGCACATATATGAATATACTGTATTTCTAGTTTATAAATAATTCTCATAAGACTGGAGAGTGAGGACAAATTGAAGCGCTTGGGGAACCTTACATGGGTTCTGTAGCCCAGCGCACCAAGCAATCTGAAGTAGGTTTTATTGGATAGCCACATCATTCAATCCCATAATTGCTGCTGCTTCGAAAGACTCAGTCTGAATGTTCAGCTGCGGAGTACTTTTGGGGTTCTTGTGGATGTAGACATCAGACAGTGTCTTAGAAAGGAGCTGCCATTTAAACTAGAGGACCTGGGGTCCCTCCAAGAACCCTTTCCCCTCAGATACTTCGTCAGCTCTCAGTCCTGGTTTAGAACGCCTCTGGCAGTGGCCATTTGGGTCTGAGTTTGGACAAGAGCATAAAACAGAGAAGGGTGGGTGGTGTTCCATTCCAAGGCATTGCCAGAGTGGGAAGCCAGAGACACCAGGAAGAGTCCAGAAGCCAAAACCCCACCCAGTCCTTGGGGCTCTAGTTTGAGGCCATGGAAGCAGTCACCTGGGAATATTTGCTTAAGAAATCGTGGGCTCTCCTTCACACACTAAGTGCTGAAATCCCAATGCCCTGTGGGACCTAAGACAGTTGCAAAGCCCTGAGAGGCTGTTGGCCAGGTCAAGAAGGCTGGAACCGTGAAAATCTGAAGCAAACTATTAATTCCAAAACAGCAGCTCCTAACAGTCCGGACATTTAACTATCCTGTACTGGCTGAATTACTTCCTTGTCCCCAAATGTACAAAATCCTTAAGAGGGTGAAGAGCCTCTAAAAGTCCCTACTTGGGGAAGAAACCAGAATTTAAGCAGGAAATGCTGAGACTTGCACGCGCTCCTGCCACGGGAGAAACAACCCGGGCCCTGAGAATGCCCTACTCCAGAGAATATGACTACTACGTAGAGGTGTATACATGGGGGGGGGGTCGGCAATAAGAAATATTCCCTGACAAATCGGAGAAAGGAAAGGAGAGGGGGAAATGAAGGGTTCAGGTTGAGTAATAAAAACTGTACTGGAAACAAAAAGGGGAAGAGAGAGTGGAAATTTTAAAATAAGCAGAGTCAAAGAGGTAAACCTGGAAGAGTACAGGCCATGGAGAGGTGGCAGGAGAGGAGGCCACATGCCCCGTCCCTCCCTAAGCCTTGCTGGTATGAAAAGCTGTTAGTCTGGGGCGTGACCATCATTTTAGTGGCTCCCAGAATCTCAGGCCTAATTGTAGTGTGGTGGGGAGGGTCTGGGTCCAGCGGCTTCAGTTTGCTCTTTGCCTCACCCCTCAGGGGCCGGGAATTGCTGGGTGCTACAGACCCCGGGTGCAGAGACCCCTGGGGGCATGTGCCAGTCCCGGACTCTTTGGGCGCTCTGGGCCAGGCTTTCCAGCTCGCCGGACCTGACCTGTCAGGCGGATTATCTTCGAGGGAGATTAATAGGGGAGGCGGGCTGCAATAATAATCGTTTTGTTTGATGTGACAACTCTGATAGGCGTTGATTTACTTACAAACTGATAGGCTTTTAATTGAGCGCCTCCGCCGAGCCAGAGATGAAAGGGAAGCGGCGGTGAAAGGCGCCCCGCCTGCCCTCCGGCCTCAATACTGATTAGCCATCTCGACAGTGAATAGTTCAAGGCATTTTCAAACTTTTTTCCACAGCTCTCTTCCCTTCCGCCTTCTCTCCTCCACCTCCTCAAATATCTACCATGCCCACGCCTTCTTTTTTAAGAGAAGACAAATCAGGTCCATTGTGTGCAAATAAACTCCGCAGGACATCCATGCCTACCACCTCAGAGGGTTGGAGGTATTGGGCCTAGCCTGGAGTAATTAATAACCCCCCACCTACATAGCTTGCACAGCCTTCATGGGTTTGGCCTCCCTCGAGAGGTGCAAGGGCTCAGATACTGGTGCCTCCCCAAAGCCGATGGAACACAGCCCCCCTAGGCGCCCCCGTGCGCTCCGACCTGCGGGTTGAGTTTTGAGTCCAGTAAAAGCAGGCTGCCAACGGCCAGAGCTCACGGAACACCGCGCGCCCATGAGCGCATGTAATCATTCTGGAGCGAGAGCCATTGCACGGTTCCTCCAGACTTGAAGCGCTGGAGCGGCCTCCGGTGAACTGCCCAGTACAATGAGAAATCTGCTGGATTTGGAGGAAAGGGACACACGGAGGTCGCCCCAGGCCTGCGCTCCAGCTACCCTTACTTCTGTCCACAGCGCCAGCTTTCCATGTCCAGGCCTATTGGAGAGGCCAAAATGGCAGACGGTCCATGGCCCAGCTTGCTACGCTGGGACCATA
Source organism: Mesocricetus auratus (assembly GCF_017639785.1). NCBI lineage: Eukaryota > Metazoa > Chordata > Mammalia > Rodentia > Cricetidae > Mesocricetus > Mesocricetus auratus. Next base: position 2,240,393 of record NW_024429230.1, on the reverse strand, counting down.
GGAGTTGGCCAGAGGTGACATCTTCACAGCCTTACAATCGGTGACAGGGTCAGGCACTAACCCCCTCAGGTTACAGAAGGCTTCAGACACATTGCTGGACAGAGAGTTTGGGAATGCCAGCCTGGCAAATTGTACTCTGGGACTCTTGTCCCAGAGATTATTCAGGCAACCGTCACATCCCTACGTGTGAGCTTGCCACGGTCTCACAGACTTACCGTCCTCAGTTGTCGCGGGACACCACAAACCTTCCTGAATGCAGGTGTTCTTAACACACACACACACACACACACACACACACACACACAGTCCCAAGCACAAACCACTTCCCCTCTCCAAATTAACATTAATCGAGTTACCAGCTCATTAACTATGCCAACCTAAGGAATCAAGGAATGAAATCAAAACGGCGTGAAAGAATACCTATGCGAAAATTGTAAAACTCATCCCTACCCCAGAAAGTTCTCGTTACCCGTGTGGAGTGGGAGACAAAAATAAAATAAAATAACAGAAGGGAAAGAGAGACTGGGGTGGTGGGAAAGGAATGGGCTAGCAAGCCGAAGGAAAGTCCCCAACCAGACCCTTGCAACTACCCGGTTCAGATCAGGGTGCGCGATGGGCGGAAAATGGTCTTCAGGCTCGGCCCCCGCCCCTGCGCAGGGCAGGGCACAGATCCGCTCCCGGCTCCCGGAGCTCCTAGCCCCACCATTTATCAAAAGGACTTGACAACAAAAGAAGAGCTCTGCAGAAAGGGGGTGTGGGTTCAAAGTCTCCCTAGTCCCTCCGAGGGAGGGGGTGTGTCCTCCTCTCACCCCCTTCCACTTTCTACGAGTTTCTGGAGGTGACCCTCGAACTGGCTCCGGAAGTCCAGAGAATTCGCCCAGCTGCCCAGGAGTGCACACACACTAAGCACCCAGATCCAGGTACTAGGCGGCACGCACAGCGCCTCCCTCTTCTTTCCAAACAGCCCGAGTGCCGGCCGGCGCAAGTCGAGGGGAACGCAGCAGTCCTGCTCCGCTTCCCTGGAAGAACCGGTTCCCACAGGCAGCTGCCCCTCCCTCTCGCGTTCCTTCCCTCTCCTCTCCCGGCACAGGTCAGTCCTGTCGGGACGGTCCCCTTTATTCGGTCGAGCAGCCCCGGGTGGTCCCGGCTCCCAGGACTGTCGGGGTGGTGGCGAAGGGCCCGGGAGAGGAACAGAGCGAACCTGAAACCTGTTTGCCTGTGCACGCGGCCAGGCCAGGCCTCTTCTCTGGAGCTTTTCAACCCTCGCTACGAACCCGGGTCACAGAATTAAAGAGGGTCAGCCCCCCAGCAACCTCCAGGACGCGGGCTACAGTGGCGGTGTGGCTCTTTGGAAAGAAGTTTCCGAGTTGGGGGTCGGGACACTACCGAGGGCGGCGGCCGGACATCCTCAAGTTACATGCCCGGGAGGGATTATCCCAGTGAGGCGGGAAACCTCCCGCGTTAGACGTCTCCACCGCCGTTCTTAGGCGCCAAGCATCCCGAATTCTGCGGCCCACGGTGGGGGACGTGTCTGTCTCTCCAGCACGAGGAGGAAGGCGCACACCCCAGGCCGGCGCGCCCGACACGGCGTCCTGGTGCACCTGCGCGCTTTGCTCTCATTATTTTATTTTCCTGACGGTGGGCGCCTCTCCCCCCCTTTCATTCTTTTTTTACACCCCCTGCACACACACACACACACACACACACACACACACACACACCAGGAGGCTGCTCCTCTATCCCCCTCCTTCAGTTCCTTCTAGGTCTCTTCCTTCCTCTGTCTCACTCTCGGTCTCTCTTTTTCCCTTCAAGTCTCACCCGCCTTGTAATCAGCAACAAAAGCTGACATAAATCACGGGCAGATTGACAAGAGCTGACAAATAACTGATTGATTGCGGTCGAGGCACATTGACAATTGATGGAGGGGTGGAGATGCCCAGAGAAACGCGGGGGGGGGGGTGAGAGGATAGCGGAGGAAAGCAAGAATGGGGGGGACCGAGTGTGAAACACGGGAAACATGTGACCCCCGCTCCTGCCCCAATCTGAGCGTCCTCGGGTGTCACGTGACCTAGAAAGGCGGAGAACCCCGTTTCACGTCGCCCGGACGAGCAGCCGCCGCCTCCGTTGCCCTTCCAGCTTCTGGTTTCTCTGCTGCGGATCTTCAGGAAACACAAGCGGGCGGGCAGACTTCCTCCGACATCGGTTCTCCACCTTTCCTTGCCCGGGTGGCCGCGCCACGCGAGATCTCAATTTCTGAAAAAAAAATTGGAGTGCAGGCCCCCACGCATCCCTGGAGTTGGCCGTTCAGCTGGTGTTCACACTCCCGCCGGCGCTTCGTCTCAACACCCGCCGAAGTCAGTTAACGCATACACACTCCCTCCCTCCAAAAGGTTTCAGTTTGTTTTCCTGCTGGGAAAACCAAGAACGACGACGAGGAAAAGAAGGAAGGCGGTAGATGGCAAACGTAGAATAAATGTCCACCTCGTCCGGGTAGCGAAATAGAGGGAGGGGACAAGCCGAGGGGCGGCAAAGAGGGAGCTGCCCATTAAAACCAGCTCTGAGAGTCCTGGCGGCGGCGGCGACGGCGGCGCGGGACGCGTCACATCCCCTTGACCCTCCAATCACCTCGGGCTCCCATTTGATTGGAAGGCGGCAAAGGCTTTAATCTCCCCCTTGGTGCAGCTGCTTTTGAAGTGAGTTTCCTCGCCAGAGCCCCGGCTGGACAAGCAGCGGCTCACATCGCAGAGCGCAGCGCCGGCTCGGGGCCGGGAGAGCGTAGCGCAGGGCGCAGCCCGAGGCGGACACCGCGCACCGCGGAGCACCCCGCAGTCCACCCGGCTCCTCCAGCCTCGCCGCGGCTCCTCTGCCGGCCACCCAGGATTATTTGCTTCTGGTTCCAGGCTCCGAGAAGGCGTGCGGGGCACCCGCGTCCGCCGAGCCAGCTCCTCCTCCAACTGCTCCCGCTCCCCGGGCGAGCGCGCAGCCCCGAGCCCGCCCCGCGCGTCCCGGAGCCCTCCCCCCGCTGCTCCCATGCGCGCGGGTGGGTCATGAGCACAGCGCCCTCGCTTTCTGCCCTAAGAAGCAGTAAGCACAGCGGCGGCGGCGGCGGCGGCGGCAGTAGTGGCAGTGCGGACCCTGCCTGGACCAGCGCGCTCTCTGGAAATTGCTCCGGCCACGGCCCAGGCTCGTCCCCGGCCGGCAGCACCAAGCCTTTTGTGCACGCCGTGCCCCCTTCTGACCCCCTGCGCCAGGCTAACCGCCTGCCCATCAAGGTGCTGAAGATGCTGACGGCACGGACTGGCCACATTTTGCACCCAGAGTATTTGCAGCCCCTGCCTTCCACGCCCGTCAGCCCCATCGAGGTAAGGACCTTCTCTCAGGGTCAAGCTGGAACCCCTACCGGGACGGCCTTCCAGTGGGGTTTCTTTCCCCAGGGATATGGGGCGCGCGGGGGTGGGGGGGGCGGTCGGAGTGATTCAGCTCCAGGATGGAAGAAAAGGATAGCGCTTCCTCAGTCGGAAAGGACAACGAGATGGAATGGGGTGTAAATTCTAAGGGGCAAAGCCACCCAAACTTGTCCTTTTTGTATTAAAGCCCCTATGTACCTAGCCCTCCCCCATCGGCCCCTAGGCAGACAAGGGCCTGGATACTGTTCCAAAGTCGCCTTCCTTCCTCCGGCTCTCCAGAAGCTAGTGTATTTACTCAGCCTCGGAGGCGCCAACTGCTCAAGCCCTTACTCTTTAGAATCAAGGAGTGTGTGCCGGGAAGGGGGTACAGTTCTGGGTCTAAGGAGATGAAAACCAAAACATTTGCTTGAGATTGTTCCCAAATCTAAGTGGTGCTGAAAGAATGCAGGAAGGGACCCTAGAGGGGTCGGGGGTCTGGCATCTTTCTCAAGGACGAGAATCTTTGCGGGTGGATGTGGAGTGGGGTGCCACTAAGAATTGAGCCTCGAAGTTGAGATGCCTTTCGCGGGCTATGAGGGCAAGCGTTAGAACCCTGAAGCCAGGATTCTAAAGGGTTTCCCCTTCTTTCTCTGTGTGACCTCCTCCCCGGTCTGACTCCGCAGCTGGACGCCAAGAAGAGCCCACTGGCGCTGCTGGCGCAGACATGCTCGCAGATAGGGAAGCCCGACCCGTCACCCTCTTCCAAACTCTCTTCGGTCGCCTCCAACGGGGGCGGCGCGGGTGGTGCAGGCAGCGGAGCCGGGGGCGACAAGGACGCCAAGTCGGGCCCCCTGAAACTGAGCGACATCGGCGTGGAAGACAAGTCGAGTTTCAAGCCTTACTCCAAGCCTGGTTCCGATAAGAAGGAGCCGGGAGGCGGCGGTGGAGGCGGCGGGGGTGGCGGCGGCGGCGGGGGTGTTTCTGCGGAGAAGTCGGGATTCCGGGTACCGAGCGCCACCTGCCAGCCATTTACGCCCAGGACAGGCAGTCCCAGCTCCAGCGCCTCGGCCTGTTCGCCGGGAGGCATGCTGCCCTCCGCCGGGGGCGGCCCGGAGGGCAAGGACGACAAGAAAGATCCGGAAGCTGGCGGCGGTGGCAGCAGCAAGGGCGCCGGGGGCTCCTCGGCGGACGGGGTACCTGCGGGGCTGGCACACGGGCGCATTAGCTGCGGCGGCGGAATTAACGTGGATGTGAACCAGCACTCGGACGGGGGTCCAGGGGGCAAGGCTCTAGGTTCGGACTGCGGCAGCTCTTCCGGCTCCAGCTCCGGTTCAGGCCCCAGCGCGCCCACCTCGTCGTCGGTGTTGGGCTCTGGGCTGGTGGCTCCCGTGTCACCCTACAAACCCGGCCAGACAGTGTTCCCTCTCCCCCCCGCGGGCATGACCTACCCAGGCAGCCTGGCTGGGGCCTATGCTGGCTACCCGCCCCAGTTCTTGCCACACGGCGTGGCTCTCGACCCCACCAAGCCTGGCAGCCTGGTAGGGGCTCAGCTGGCGGCGGCCGCGGCCGGCTCTCTTGGCTGCAGTAAGCCAGCCGGTTCGAGTCCCCTGGCCGGGGCGTCGCCGCCGTCCGTGATGACAGCCAGTTTGTGCCGGGACCCATACTGCCTCAGCTACCATTGCGCCAGCCACCTGGCGGGAGCTGCCGCCGCCAGCGCCTCGTGCGCGCACGACCCGGCAGCTGCAGCAGCCGCGCTCAAGTCGGGATACCCGCTGGTGTACCCCACACACCCACTGCACGGTGTGCACTCCTCGCTGACCGCTGCCGCCGCTGCGGGCGCCACACCACCCTCCCTGGCTGGCCACCCCCTCTACCCCTATGGTTTCATGCTCCCTAACGACCCGCTCCCCCACATCTGCAACTGGGTGTCAGCTAACGGGCCGTGCGACAAGCGCTTCGCCACGTCCGAAGAGCTGCTGAGCCACTTGCGGACCCACACGGCCTTTCCTGGGACAGACAAACTGCTGTCGGGCTACCCCAGTTCTTCGTCTCTCGCCAGCGCCGCCGCCGCGGCCATGGCTTGTCACATGCACATCCCCACGTCGGGCGCACCAGGCAGCCCTGGGACCCTGGCGCTGCGCAGCCCCCACCATGCACTGGGACTCAGCAGCCGTTACCACCCGTATTCCAAGAGCCCGCTCCCCACGCCCGGTGCCCCAGTGCCGGTGCCCGCAGCCACCGGACCCTACTACTCCCCCTACGCCCTCTACGGACAAAGACTGACCACTGCCTCGGCGCTGGGTTATCAGTGAGGGCAGTTCGGAGGAATTTGGAGGGAGAGCGAGGAGCTGGGGGGAGGGGAGGAGTCGAGGGAGGGGCAGGAGCCCGGCTACGGAAGGGAAAAGAAAGCCTAAATCTTACCTATCCGCCAACAACAGCCAGAGTGAGCCTGGATGGGAACCCCTCGCCTCCACCCCTAGCTCCCCCACCCAAACTTTATAAAAGTTGAAAAAAATCATTTGACTTTTTATAGAAAAAGAAGGAAAAATAATTGAGAAAGTGTTCATCTGAGGACTTCGCCAGTGAACATTGGTATTTATTTATGTTAGCTCCAAGCGGACCCGTGGTTCAAAAGTGCATTATTTAGTTTGAGCTCCGTAGGTTAAAAGGAGGAGGGGAAAAAATTAAAACTCGAGGGTAAATATGTGGAAAACAAACCCTCCCATCCCTTGTAGAGTATAAATAAAAAACAAAACCGCTACAGATCTAGGGTCTTCTCTTTAATGTTACTTTAAAATTGCTATGATTGTATTGTGCGTTCTTATTTAATGTCTGATTGAAACTCAAATTTACATGCATGTTTGTTACAAAAAGGAAAAAGACGAAACAAGTCACAATTTGTCAACTCTGATTTCCAATTGCAATTATTTTTAAGGTGTATACCATCGAAAGAGAATGGGTATTTTTTTGTATGTATTCTGGAAGAAAACAAAAAAAAGGAAAATAATTCTATTCCAAAACCTCATTTGCCTTATTTTGTTCTTCAAAGGAACACAACTATTTTTAATTTTTAAGTCCACCCGCTGAGAAGGGGACAAGGTTTACGTCATGTGCTAAAATAATAGACAATGTATCGCTTTAAAGATTAAAATTCCGTATATTTGATGTATTAAAAGGTTTTACTTATTATCCTTTTTAATTTTATACTTTTATTAAAGCGGTTTCGGCCGCTACGGGTTCCCGGGACCTCCCTGCTACCTTCTGTCCAGGATCCTGGCTGAATTTCCTACTGCTTTGTTGTGATTTTCTTGAATAGCTAGAGCTTCCGAAGGCCTGACCATCTGAATGGTTGTCCTTGGGGGAAAATGTTTTTGAAGAGAGACTCCACAGTGTGGAAAGATAGTATCCTTCCTTGGCTAATTGCTCATTTCGTTTTTATTTAAATCTCTCGGAAGCTGGTTTGTGAAAAGTGAAAGCAGGGAAAATAGAGGCTTTGGTTTTTGTTAAATTCCTCTTTTAAGGTTGTTTTTTTTTTTAGGGGGGGATTTGAGTTTCGTTTTGTGCAGAGAGCTGAGCAGGCTGAGACTCGCCGGGCGGGCCGGAGCCCCGGGGGACGCGCGACTGCCTGTCCGTTCCCCTCTTCATAAAGCAAGCATCCCCGGCCTGGGGCAGGCGGCCCAGATAAACTAGCGGGGGATAGGGAGGCATTTGCTAGCCTGGAGAGAGCACGCAGGACCTACTTGTCCCTCAGGAACAAAGTGAATTGTGAATTGTTTTTTCTTTTCTTTCTTTCTTTCTTTTTTTTTTTTTCTTTTTTGACCTTGAATTACCCCAGACCCCTTACCCCTTCACACCCTGCTCACTCCGCCCCCACCTGGCTCCTTCCTCCTGCCGGAGTCGGGGCGGGTGACAGGCCTGCGCCTAGGCCGCTTTTCCCTGCCCGGGCCCCTCCGCAGTGGGTGGGTGCGTAGCCCAGCCCGGGTTGCAAGAGTGCGTTCCGGGGCTGGGAACCCGGAGGCCCCTTTTAAACTCGGCGGTGTGAGGGTTTTAGCGGTCCTGCTCTGCCCCGCCGCAGCAAACCTGTGCTGTTTGGAGGGCATCGGTGCAGGCAGGATCCGGCTGTGGATCCCCGCGGCGGAGCGCTACCTTCTTCTCCCCAACTTGAGCTTCGCCACCCGGCAGCCAGAAGCGCGGGCATAGGGAATCCCCCCGGTCGCAGCCGGACCTAGCGGGAACCGCAATTCTAAAAACCTCTGGGAGCGCTGGGCCCAGGACGCCCTTCGCTCAGTGGGATCCTGGGACCAGAGAGTCGTCGCCCGGGGCACGCACCCCATAGCGCGTCCTCCTGGACTAAGGCCTTTCGGGGTTCCCAGAGCTGCTTCTGACTTCCCTCCGCACCAGCCCTCTCTGTCGCCCCTGGGGCACACACAGAGTCTACGCTCCATTTTAGGCCTTGCGTGGAACAACCACCGGGGCCCGGGTGCCATTTGCACGGGACTTGGTGGCTTTTGAGATTTTTTTCCATCCTCCTTAGCACCAGTCTAATTGGCTGCGGGACCTTTTCCCGGGTGGCACGCAGAGCGAACCCGGCCACCTCCAGAAAGCCGCAGGGGCAGACAGTGAAGATTCTGCTGCTTTCCTGGAGGGTGCAGCCTGGCGGCCTCGAGACCCTGGCACCGGAGCTGGCGCTGGGAGAAGGAACAATGCGACCCTACGGCCGCTCTGGTCCGAGGAGAGACATTGGGCTGGTCTGGGCTCTGGTCCGAGGAGAGACATTGGGCTGGTCTGGGCTTCTCCCTTGAGCAAGCACGGGAAGGCTCACCATCCCCAGGTGTTTGGACAAACCCCACCACCACCAGTTTGGGGAGGAGACGATGCCACCAGAGCACACACCCCAGGGCCGGTGGATGGGATCTGAAAGCCAGGCCGCTGACACTGCTACTCACAAGCTTCGCCCACCATGGCCTTGCACGTTAGGGCGGAGGTCCTTGGGCCACTACCTTCTCCTGCCAGGACCGGTTCAGACAGGGAAGGTGTAAACATTCCTCAGGCCTGGAATTCAAGCCTGGGACCTTAGAAAGACAACTGGGACGTTCGGGCCTCCATGCCTCTTCTTGACAGTTTATTAACCAAAATAAAACCTCTTAAAAACTTTAATGAGACCCTCTTCCGGGAGAAGTTAGGCAGAGGCAGCAAAATTCCCGGGCCTCGGGGCTGGGGGTTAAGGGCAGGAAGGACTCCCCGACACGTGGGATGTAGCCAGGTCACTCCTGCGCATTAGAGGGTGCAGGGTGTCAGTATGTGTCGCGGGTTGGGCCGAGTCCTCCAGCCTCCCAGGAGACACACACCCCTCCTGGCGGCGGCATCCTGGAGCTGTCCCTCCCCTCCTCTGCGAGTCTGCCCTCTCCCTGCCGCTGGGGAGAGCCGGGCGGCAGCAGTCAGCCTCGGGAGCCTGCACCGCCCGTGCGTCCACCAGGCGGCACTGCGGATCTCAACAGCCCGGAAAATACCCGGAACCCAGGCCAGTCCAAAGGCCTCAGGCTGGGTGGTCATCCCAAGACCCAAGCCGCCTTGGCCTCTCCTGCTTTCAGGTGTTTAGCTCGGCGAGAGGTGTGTGTGTGTGTGTGTGTGTGTGTGTGTGTGTGTGTGTGTGTGTGTGTGTGTGTGTGTGTCTGTGTCTGTGTCTGTGTCTGTGTGTGTGTGTGTGTGTGTGTCTGTGTGGATCTGTGTGTGTGTGTCGTCTGTGTGTCTGTGTGTCTGTGTGTCTGTGTGTCTGTGTGTGTCTGTGTGTCTGTGTGGATCTGTGTGTGTGTGTGTGTGTCGTCTGTGTGTCTGTATGTCTCCTGTTCTTGAAAAGCTCCCACTGCCTCTCTTAAGGCTTCCGCAGGTCCCTCTTGTCCAGCTCGCTCTTCCCTTTGCAAGCATCTCCTGCCTGAAGTAGGCAGCCTAGACACAGAGACAGACCCAGGGTCCTTGGGGAAACTGTTTCACAGGCCTGGAGACAGCCCAAATGGGAGCCTTTTTTTTTTTTCTTTCTTTCCTTTTTTCCTTTTTTCTGAGACAGGGTTTCTCCTGGCTGTCCTGGAATGAGTTTTTTAGCCCAGGCTGGCCTCAAACTCACACAGATCCATCTGCCTCTGCCTCCTGAGCGCTAGGATTTAAGGCGTGCACCGCCACCCAGCTTCCACCGGAGCCTCTACTTGTCTTTGATCTTCATAGAGAAACTGAGGCAAAGTCCAGGAAGCCAACAGTAAGGCCACAGGGCAAAGCCGGGGCCGCCCTCTCTATTCAAATCCATTCAGCACATGTCCCTCTGGTGGAGGTGTCAAATGGTGCCCTTGTTATGGGTGGTGGCCTCACGTTTGTTACGGACTACAGCCGACAAGTTACCTTTCATCCTGTCTAACCTTTACACCACCACCATGGGGTTGTTAGAATCTTTACCCCATTTTCCATATGAGGAAACAGGCTGGATAGGACTCCACCTTGAAGTTTTAGAGCTGCTGAGGATAGAGTGCAGGATTCTGCCCCTACAGGAGGAGACTTTAAACTAGGGCAAAGCCTGAAACCACAAACTGACTTATCTGGAATAGGGTGGGGTGTTGGGGGTGCCCTCTGAGTTATCTTAGTTTTTATTGTGAAGATTTTCCAAATATAGCAGTTAGAAGGAGCAGTGTAATGGGCTCCCACATCCAACCTCAGCAACTGTCAACTCGTGAGCAGTCTGATCTCCTCTCCCCTCTCCAGTCCTCCCCAGCCCCCACCCGCACACACTGACATGGCTACAGACATCCTGCAACCGTATCTCCTCACTTCCGGGCTTCAACCTGTTCCTGGGCTGGCATCTGTGGGGCGGAATATGAGAATTCGTTTCTACCAGACCACAGGCCTGGCACTCCACCCCCGGCGTGAGATGTCCAAAAGTCCAAGAGGCGCTGACCCCAGAGTGTGCCTGGGGTGGGATGGCGAGTGGGTGGGTGGGTGGGGTCTGAGAGATGCCTGGGAGCCTGGCCTGGCTTCGCAGGAGGAAACATTCCCAAAGCGAGAACAGCTTAAAGCCACACGCTGCAGTAGAGAAGGCAGTTCCAGGGCTGAAGGAGCCAGGCTCTCAGCTCCACATCAGCTTATTCTAGGATTCACTGCCTCTTGTCCTCCGTGTTCTCATCAATAAAATGGGCACAGATGCCAACCTACCAGGGGTGATTAGGAGCCTCAAATAAAATAACAAACTTGAGGGCTGGTTGGTAGAGCCTAGGACATGCACGGCCTGAGTTTGATTCTCACCATGGGCGGGGGGGAGCAGCAATAATAAAAATGTGAAGTGTCCAAGTTCCTACCTGGCCCACTGTGGCTCTCTCTAAAGACTGGAGAGTCGTCCATGGCTCCCTCTGAGCCATTGGCTTCTCCAGGGGCCTATAGGCACGGTTCATCCTCCGGTCTGTCCTATTTTGTGTCCCTCACTGTTCCTCACAGTTCAAACACTCTGCTTGCTAGCTGGACCCCAAACACCTGCTCAGTTGTACCAATTACACAGTGCCCCTCTGGAAAGCTTTCCTCCCTCTCTGCCCTTGCAGACTAGGTTTAGACATACTACCCCGCTGCTGCTGCTGCTGTCTAGGCAGGATGTGGGCCTTCTCAGGAGGCGGGGCCTGGCTGGAGGAGGCCAGGTACTGCAATGGCCTTGAGGGTTACAGCCTCCCCCACCCTCTGACCTTTCTCTGCGCTCTGACTGCTCAGATGTGAGCAGATCCCTCTGCCACTGTGGAAAACCTAGCTGCCTTGTCTTCCTGCCGTGACGACTGCCCCGAAAACTGTGGGCCAAAACGAGCCCTTTCCTCCCCAAGTTGCTCCTGGTAGGTATTTTATCATAACAACAAGAAAAGTGACTGGTATACCACCCCTCAAAAGTCTCTCAATATTAGGTCGGGCCTAGCGGCCACGCCCTTAATCTCCACACTCAGGAGGCAGAGACAGGCAAGCTCTGAGAGTTCAAGGTCAGCCTCGTCTACACAGTGAGTTCCATACCACGCCTCCGGGTTTCTGCACCCACCTACTCTTCCCTTTCCTCAGCCCGGAGCACAAAGGGTAGAGGAATACAGAACACTAGACCAGGGATACGGATGCCAACCTGGACTGGGATTTCCCCACAGTTGTATGGTCAGAGAAAAGACATGTAATGGTGACATTCCTCTCCAAAAGTGACCCAGGGCTGTGTATGCACAGGTGGATGGCACACTGGTCCAAACACCAATGCTCCTGGAAGTATGGCATCCATGATTTTCCATATGCTGCTTTATCCGTATCTCAGTTACCTCTTCCTTTTCACAAGTGAGGAGCAGAAGGCAAGTCAAGACACGTACATAGCACAGCCGTGGAACCTGGGTGCTCATGCTAACCCAGCTCTCCTGCTTTTGACCTCCTTCTGAAAGTTCCCAGGGTCCTTATATAGTCAGTGTTCTCCCCCTTGCCTCCTGTAGCTCCAGCCTGACCACTGCCAAATACTGTTTTCTTTCTGATATATATGTATATAATTTTTAAAATTAAAATATTCTTATATCATGTTCCCTCTCCTATTTCCTCCCTCCAATCCTTCCATGCACCCCTTACTCTCCATGGCTATTTTTTATTTAGTTGTTACACACACACACACACACACGTTTGTATGATGTTATATATAGAGTATAATATATATAGTCATATGGATATGAGTTCAGGGATGACCACTTGGCATGGGGAGATCAGTTGGTATGCTTTTCACTGGGGATGGCTGTTTCGTCCACTCTCAGTATTCCTTAACTGCCTACAGTTCTTTGTCTAGACTCGAGGCCTTGTAAGCGTTCCCCCACCCATGTTAGCGTGTCTACTGGAATCCTTGTCCAGATTTTGTTTAAGCAGCCATGTTGATGGGACTTCATGGTTTCTCTGACATTTTGAGGAAGCACAATCTCACCACAAAGTCCCTGTCCCTCTGACTCTTACATTTTTTCTGTCTCCTTTACTGCTATGACCCCGGAGCCTTAGTGCAGGAATTGTGTCGTAGATGCATTAACCGGTCTGGGCACCACATGGTCATTTGTTCTCTGCATTTTGATTGGCTGTGGTTTTCTGTCATTGTGTCTACCTGTTGCAAAGAGAAGTTCCCTTGATGAGGGATGAGAACTATGCTTGTCTGTGGGTAGACGAACAAATATTTAGTGTAGTTAGGGGTGATGCTGCTTTAGTGAAGTGCTGGTTATAGGTTCTCCTCCAAGATCCATGACCTCACTAGCCTCTTGTCATTGGCTTGGTTTCCAGTACCAAGCATGATTTCCCTTAGGCCCAACTAGAGAGCTACTGATTACTGCCAATGTGTGCATGCCATTATTGGGATGGGGTGACGGTATCCCACAATGGTATATCATGACATGCTGGTCACTGTTTTTAGGTCATAGGCATCATAGATTGTAAAGGGAAACCTTCCCGCCAGCCTGGTTCCAGAGCCGCATCAGTCCCAAATAAACACACAGGAGGCTATATTAATTATGAAGCTGTTGGCCTTGCTTGTTTCTTACTGGCTAGCTCTGACTTAAGTAATTTACCCCATAATTGTTAATCTAAGTATTTCTCTTACTGGAGAAGTTTCCGGGCTTCCTACCCCATGGTGTTACATCTTGACTCCCTGTGTTTCTCCTTCCCAGAGTCCTCCTGGACTCCTAGTCCCACCTATCTTGGTTCCCTATTGGCCAACAGTGTTTTATTGACAAATACACAGGACTTCCCCAACAATAGATGGTTAGGTCAATCGGTTTCTTCCCTCCATTGGAAGCTTGCATGGTACCTTCTGGTACCATGAAAGTTAGTCCTCAGGGAGGCCTTCAGGTCAGAACAGGTAGGATCCTCTGGGTCCTGTGTCTGAAACATCTCATATCTTTTAGGAACCTTTTTGTAAGATAGGGTCCTATGTACCCAGACTGGCCTTAGACTCCCTATGGTGGCAAGGGTGACATTCAATTCTGGTCCCCTCCATCCTCTGCTTCTTGAGACTCGTGGTGACACTACCACACCTGGTTTATGCAGTATTGGAGATCCAACCCAGCCCATGCTAGGAATGAACTACCTACTGAGCTGTAACCCCCAGCCTCAGCCATTCTTTACATTGTCCACCAAGTCTGGAGGCTGAGTTCATGGGAAGAGCTGCGTCTCCTCAGCTAGCATAGTACATAGAACATAACAAGTTATAGGAAAGGAGGGATAAAGGAGAAAGCAGATAGAAAAAAAACAGGGCTAGGTAAGAGTGCCTCGTGCGTAAGTGAGGACCTGAGTTCAGAGCTCCAGGTTGAGTGAGAGACTCCGTCTCAAGGGAAAACGGCAGAAGAGTGGCAGCCCAGCACACCCAACGTCCTTTGTACACACGCTGGCGCACGCACCTACACACGTGTAGCGCATGCACACTCAAGTCAGTGTTTTAAAAAAATGCAAGGAATTGGTCCTCTTAGGGGAAATTTTGCTTTCAAAGGGATTGAGGGACACAAAGGAACACAACCATAGAGAACCTGGTTAGCCAGACTAGCAAAATTGGTGAGTTCTAGGTAGAACTGCGACCCCGCTTAAGTGAAGACAATGGAGAAGGAAGATCCTGGCATCAAACTTGGTCCTCCAAAGCACAAACGTGCAACACACATACACACACACACACACACACACACACAAGAAGGAGATACACACACAAAGGATCTTAGTATTGGGAGACAGCCCCATAGATGAAACACTTGTGGCCCGAATGTAAGGACCTGAGTGCAAGTCTCCAGAAACCACGTAAAGCTAGATGCTTCACCCAGTGCTCCTACTGTGAGGCAGTCTGGGAGACTCCACAACAGCTCATGGGCCAGTTAGCCTGGCATATACAAAGTGAGCCAGAGACCTTGTTTTAAACAAGTTGGAAGGCTGTCCTCTCACCGCCACACGCCCGTCATGGGACGCGCCCGTCATGGGACGCGCACCTGTGCTCATATACACACAGCATATGAACAACACACACACACAGCGGTTATAAAGAAAAGGAAGGCCAGCAATAGGAGCACATGCCTATAATCCTAGCTACTGAACAGACTGAGATGGGGTGGGTCATGAGTTCACGACCAACTTGGGCAAAATATAAATTTTATATATAAACAACTTAAAATATAAATTAAAGGGGATAAGGGCAAAATTCTGTGGTGAAGCGTTTGTTGGGTATTGTTGAGGCCCTAGAGCTGATCCACAGCCTCACAAAAATAAGTAAATAAAACCAAAGAGCTGGATTGGTGAAAAGAAAGCCAAGTTGTAAACGCTTGCCTCCTTCCTTCACAGTATTGATAAGAACCCGAAAACAGCCTCCCACTCATCATAGAGGTCTGCCAGGACTCGTCTTTGGACACAGCTCAGGAGATAAATGGCAGCAGTGCTCATGGCGGGAGGTGGGTAAACCACCCACCCAACAGCGATCCCCATCTTCAGGGCCCCCCAGTGAGGCAAAGGGAGGACCGCACAAACTGAGGCGTATAAGGATGAGGAGAAGGCCGGGACAGGCTACCGTGGGTCCGAGGCGACAGGGGGAAGGAAGCCTCCATTGTCTTCTTGCTGGAAGAATTCTTCAACCTCCGGCGTCAAGAAGGGAGGGGCACGTTGGACTCTCCACTGCTGTCGATGCCCCAACGTTTTTTGCTCTTAGACTTTCCAATCCCTTCTTCCTTGCAGAATCTCTCAGTGGTTCCTGTGGGGTGGGAACTCTCCACTTCAGAGGTTATGAAGCCTTTGAGGATATTAAGTGTAGTTTGAAAAACTGCAGCCATTTTTAAAGAACCTCAGATGTGCCATGGACCCTTTTCCTGAGCCCGAAGATTTTAAATTCTGGATTAGAGATTCTGTCATAGAACATTTAGTATGTTTAATGACATGGGTTCAATCTCCAGCACTGAAAACATAAACAAATAAACAAATGCATAGCCTCAATCTTGAAGAAAATTCAATATTTCTATTTTAAAAAAGCAATCTTAGACAGTCCCCCTGAGGAATCCTAGGCTTTCTTTCTAAATTATGATCATGAGGACATTCCAAATCTTCTGTGTGGTTAACAGGAATAAGTAATGTATAGGTCAACCAACAGGCTATTATTCACCATCACCTGACCCTCAGAACTGCCATTAGCCCCACCTCTCAGATGGGGAAACTGAGGCATGGCAGAGGTGGAGTGGCTCGTTCAAGGTCACACGGCCAAGAGAAGGAAGAGCCAGGGTTCATTTTGAGGTCTTTGTCCTGAGCTTCACTGTGCAGCATACTGGCCCTTACCGCTCCCCGTGTGGAAGCCACACACCAGTGTCCCCCTAAACCCGGAAGTCAACCCCACCCAGTCGTGTGCCACGATCGGCTGTGCTGGCCCGAGCACAAACTGGGCACATCGTTCCCCATTCCTCACCCAGTCTTGTTATACAGGTAGCTTGATGGGGCTAGGAGTGTTTGTACTGAGGCAACTGGCAAAAGCTGCAACGCAAAACAAAAGCATTTGCTTCCCAGAGAACAGTTTTCTGGATGTTTTGCCAGCTTGCCCCAGATACTGTGGAAGCAAAAGTCGTCTCCCAGCGAGTAAGGAAGACACAAGTCTGCTTCCGGGAGCTCCGTGAGTAACCACTTAGGGAGTGTGCAGCCTCCTTCTCTAAGCCTACTGTGGTACCCATTCTCCCAGCCTGTTCTGGATTCTTCCCACTACAGCAGACAGGCCACTGACGGCAGGGAGATCCTGGCAGCCCAGCTCACATGGGCAGCCCTGGTCTACGTGGAAGTCCCGCAGTCTGTTCTGTACCCCCGACACTGGGCCCTTGGCTACTGAGATGGACTGTCCAGATCTAATTTAACCCAGCCCCTCTCTCCCTTCCAGCATCGTCTTCTGCAACTGCTTAGGGAAGGTGGAGGAAGGAGCAGTGTGACGACACACGGCTCTGACTCTGTGCCTCTGCCCCCAGCGCTAGAACACCACCTGCCCTACGGTCTTCCTACCACACGCTCTGGGAAGATTACAATGGTTATTGCCATTTCGTGTTTCTTCACATTAAACATGATACTAAATGCTTTTAACACATTATCTTCCTGACTCCCACAAGCTCCCTAGAAGATGCACATTGTATTTAGAGAGAAACTGAGGCACAGAAAGGTTAAGTAACATCCCTGAAGTCACACACTGATAAATGTTAGGGCTAAGATGAAAAGCAATTGAGCCTTACCCCAAAGCCCTTTCTCTAAAGCCTGTTCTGGGAGCTGGAGAGATGGCCCAGTGGTTAAGAGCTCATCCAGAGGACCTAGGTTCAATTCCCAGCAACCACATGGCAGATTACAACTGTCTGCAACTCTGATCTGATGCCCTCACACAGAGATACATGCAGGCAAAAATAAAGATAAATATATGTTACTGCCTATTCTTCCACTGACAGATTCCATGCGTCAGGAGATGCTGCTCCAGATGACGCAGAGAGTGGGGAGGGCACCTCCCTGGGACGTCCATGAGGCAAGAAGAAAGACCGCTTGCTTGCCTGTGGGAAGGCTAGAGCGAAGAGTGCTGAGTCTCCTCCCTGGACAGCCAGTGTCCTCTGGAAATCTTGTGGTGAGCGCCTGCTGTATTCACAGCCTTGTCTGTGGGATGGAGGCGGTGGGAAAATGACCACGACATGGTCTCAGTCCTCAAATAGCTCACTGTCCAGTGCTGTGGCCTCAGAAACAGCTACTGCCTTAGGCAGGCTATGAAAAGGGTGTGACAAGCCCAGCGTCCACCCAGCAGGAAGATGTGGGAAGCATCAGAGAGGTGGCAGCTTCCATGATGAACAGGCATTTGGTGGGCAGAAAATCAGGCTATGGGGATCAAGGAGAAAGGACCAGGGATATCTAAGCCAAGGAGGCAGGACAGATGGCGTCCCGCTCTTCAGTAGGCACTAGGGAGCTGTCCACAGTCCCTGATGGGAGGAACGACAAGATGGGGTAATACAGTAGGAGGTGGAGACGGGCACCAACTTGGAGTTCCAGTGGCTCAGAGAGAAGATGGGAGCTGGTCACTCAGAAACCACAGGGCAAGCAAAGAAAGGATGGTTCTGGAAGAAAGTGAGGAAGCTGAGAGCAGTCGGTAGCTGGGAGAAAGCGAAGGCCAAGTTGCCCTAGGAATCAAGAGACGGCTCCCCACCCCCAGACACAGCTACTCATGTATCCCTGTGGGGCGGTTGTCATGAGTGCGTGTGAGCTGCCAGTGTGGGTGCAGAGCACTGGACCTCTGCAGAAGCAGGAAGCGCTTTCATCTGCCGGGGCCATCTCTCCAGCCCTGGCAAGGACACTTCGAGACAGGGTCTCTCACTCTGTAGCCCAAGCTGGCCTTAAACTCATTGAAATCCTCCTGCCTTGACCGCTCTCCCATTGAGATTCCTTCCAGGCATGCAATGCGCCCCTATGCTTGGTGTGGACGGGCTGAGTTTCTGATGCTTGTGTGAGGTCGAAACTGGAGGCCTAAAACTGAGAACCCCAGTGGGGAAGAGAGAGCTGATGCTGGGTGAGACAGAGAGAAGGCGGGCGTGGAGCAGAAAGACCTCTCTCTGCTCGTACTCTAACCCACAGGCACCATCCATGTATCCCACAGTGCACCCGCCTCACCCCAGGCATCACGCTGTGACAACACCCAGCACACATGTGGGGGCAGACAGCCACCCACCCCGGTCAAGGCCCCACTTGCTGCCAAGAAGGTCCCACCATTTCCTGCCCTCCGCTGTGGCCACGCCTCCTGATTCCGAGGAGAGCCGAGGGGGAGCCAAGCCTTCCCTACCACACCATATCAAACTGGAAATTAAAGAACAAGATGAATGCTGTGTTTTAAAGCCATTCAAGAGGGCCTTTACCTGCAGCAACAGATAACTGACAGAGACCAGAATCTCATTCCTCACTCAAGAAACCATTCCAACCCACAGAGAAGGGCTACCCTGGGCTACCCTGCCCACCGTAGACTCTTACCCTGCCTTCCTCCTTCTCATCCTCCCTCCAGAAGCTCCACCTCACTGCCTAGAGCCACCTTGGGGTACCTGGATGGCCCCCACTAATTTTAGGCATCTATCTCCATCCCCAGGAGCCAAGAGGGCCAGTCAGGAGGCAGGGGTTGGGACTTCTGGCCACCAAAGACTTCACCAAAGTCTCTGTGCTTCTAGAAGCACACTTGGCTTTCATTCAAGATGCTGTGTGAGGAGCACGGAACACATGTCAGATTTAGAAAGGCAGAGTGATGACAACGGGGGGGGGGGACCAGAAATGGAGATGAAAGTGCCCAGATTCAAGTTTCCCATGGCTTGGAGAATGTACCCGACTCTGCAGAAGCTATGGGGAGCTATGCGGGTTATGTAATGAGTCAAAGCATTACTGGGTTGCTGGAGTATGGGGTGGGGGTGGGGTGGGCATTGAGTAGGAGGGAAGGTGTCAAAGAAAACCATGTTCTGGAATCCCTGTGACTTTGTGTGAGTGTGGCAACAGCATATGTGTCTGGGTATGGAGCTTGCCTTGGGACAGACCCAAGTAACACTGTGTGCATGTGCGTGGTGTGTGTGATTATTTGTGAGTTGGCAATATGCCTTCACTATCATCAGAAGGGGGTAGAAAGTCTAAACACAGGGACCTGGGTGTTCTTGGGAGCACACGCCATGTCTCCACCCAACATCTCTGAAGTCCTGAACAAGAGGCCTCTTTGGAACAAGCCTGGAGATGAAACAGGAATCCTAAGCTACAGCCTTCGCTCATAGCTCAAAGGCGCCCCCTCCTGGAATCTTTAGCACCTCCCAAACCCTCTGAAGACTAGTTCAGAGTTAGGACAAGAGCAGCCAGGGTGAGAGGGAGGCTGCCTGTCAAACAGCGAGCCTGTAGATTGGCTGGCAGATCAATTAAGCAGCCAATAGACTGAAGATGGGGCTGTACCTCCAAGATCTTTATCCCGGCAACACTGAGCCCAGGGGGCACAGAGCGCATGTTCCAGGAATAGCTGATGGATGAGCAGGGCTGTCAAGACACAGGGTGATTAAGTAGCCGAATGTCTGGCCAAAAATCCAGGCTTGTGTGTGGCTGTTCAGTTAGTGACCAAAGAGCCAAATAAGTGACCAAGAGGTTGGGAAACTGAGTAGCTATGGAACAAAGTGACTGAGATTGCCTGGGAAGGTGTGTGACAAGGTGTGACAAGAGTTCAGGAATCACTGCGGTCTGAGCTGCAGAGATAGTGGCTGTCAACATGGATCCAAGTGGCTGACCTCTGTCCTAAGGGGACAATGATGAGTTCTGGGTTCAGACTGCCTGATGCACACGCTTGAGAGTCAACCCTCAAGCTCAGAAGTAATAGACCTTTGGAATGGCACTGTCTCTTCTGCAGGGTTTTCAGAAGGTTGTGTTTTCTCTCCATGACCCATTGCTATCTTAGGGAGATTCTAAGCTCAGTGAAAGAATTGCCTTCACCCTGAGACTACTGCTTTCTCTTCCTAAAGAGCCCACCTTGAAGATGCTACATTGCAGCCTCCTTGATTCTGCTGAGGCTCCCCCTGGAGAGTTGGTACCGGTACTTGGGCCCATTCTGGGCCACAGGCTTCAGTCCCAGAGCCAGAAACTGGAACCCTGAGGCTGTGTCCTCCTCTTGAAGCCATCAGCAAGGTCTCATCTACATCAGACAGGCACAGCTGGAATGCTAGAGCCCACTTCCTGGGTACCAATTCCAGCTCTGTGACCTTGACCACATGGCCCCCAAGCCTCAGTTTCCCCATCTAAAATCTAAGATGACAGCAATGGCCCCAACCTTGTGGAGTAAGAGCAAGACCCGGCAGGTGTCAGGAGCACAAAAACCTGGGTATATTCTAGACATGCGGACAGTCACTTGAGTTCGGTGTTTCCTAATCTGCAGCTTGGAAGGAGACACGCGGCCCTGTCTTCCACCTCACAAGCCTCCTTCCTGTCTCCACACAGACTGGACAATGACCACCACCTGGGGGTGGTGAAGTAAAAGATCACTGCTGCAGCCTCTCCGTCGGCCAGTGTCCACCAGAGGCACCTAGAGTGACAGCCTACACTCACCTCTCTCGACCCCCGGATGGCAGGGCCAAGTGCAAGGCACAGCACCTTGTACACCTTGGCTGCAGACAGTTCCTCACGCAGAACAAAGGACCATGGGCCAATGGTGACATTTGTCTCCACGCTCTCCTCTGGTTCCTCGAGTGACACTCTTTTTGTCTATTTATGGTGATCATCCCTTGCAACAAAACCACTTCACTGTCTAAATAATAAGGTAATCTGTTACACTAATTACTTGAGGGTTTCCTTCGTCTCAGGGAAAAAGATCCACCCAGATCCCTGCCCCACCTGCTCTCATGTTCCCAAAGATCCCCCTAATGTATTCTGGATCACAGATTAGTGGGGAGCCAGGAATGGTCCATGCTGGGCAGAACTGCTCAAATCTATCCCGGCAACGTGAAGCAGTGATTTATTGTGACATGGAGTGTGGGACATTTCCCCAGCTTTTGTGATTGTGGTAATGAAGCTGTAAACCAAATAGCATGAAATGAGGCAAGGCCTTACAATTTAATCAGCTCGTAAACAGATCTACTGCATCAAGCAAATGACATTATTATCCATCCGAAGTAAATCATGCTAATCTCGGGAGATAAAATCAACATCGTTAATGGTCACATGTCATATTCATCAACACTAAACCATCCCCTTTGACAGATTAATCCTAACTACAGCTCCCAGGATGTATGGTAATAGGGCTTGTAGCATGCATTTCACTCTGCGCCAGGCTAACCAGCACTCTTAGGCTGCTATTACAAATAATTTTTTTATTGATTTACATATTTTAAAATGCATTTAAGGTGAGGCACCATTAAAAACCCTGTCACCCGCCCATATTTCTTCCCTACATTCCCAGACTTTATTAATAGGAGCGGGAAGACAAACGTAGTAAGCCTTATAAATACTTTGTATAGGGCACTGTTATGGGTAATTAAGACGGGTACTGGGGTGTGGGAGGGGCACAGGAACAGGTGAGAGTCAGGAGGACTTATAGGAAGTAGGGACCCTTTGTGGTTCGGGTATGGGGGGGACACCCTCCTTCCGTTTCCTGCCTTCCCTAGAGATGTCAGGAAGAGAGGGAATAAGTGTACCCCCAAATCTGGCCCCAGGGCCTTCTCTCTCCCCAGTCTCTCCCTTCCTGCTCCACCATGTCACCACAGCCCACGGTATGTGCATAAGGCTTCAGTCTGTGTAGCGTGGCTCCTGACTTCAGAGGCCAAATGTATTTACTTATCATGAGGCTGACCTAGGATGAATGCTCCCTGGAAAGTGTCCACTACTCAAAATGTCACTTCCTCTCAACAGGCCGTGCGTTATATTGACAGGCATGCTTTCGGAGGCCTCTGAGTGACCAGGATGGATGGAGGGCTGCCGTGCAGCCATGATGCCTACACAGAGGCAGTAAGGAAGGGAGGGAGGGAGGGATTCTGGTGCCCAAATGATCATCTCTAGGGAAGGCAAAGGCCTGCTTCCGGGCTGGAGAGATGGCTCAGTAGTTAAGAGCACTGGCTGCTCTTCCAGAGGACCCAGGTTCAGTTCCCAGAACCCACGTGGCAGTTCACAACCATCTATAATTGTAGTCCCATGGGATCCGATATCCGATGCCCTCTTCTGGTGTGCAGATGTACATGCAGACAAAACGCCCATTCACGTAAAATACATGCATAGATGAACCTAAAAAACAATAATAAAACTCCTGCTTCTATTCTGCCCTGTGAGGAGAGGTTTGTAGGTGACACAAGAAGCTAGATGGGAAGTCAGTGACCTATTATCTCAAAACCACAGTGCCAAAATCCACTCCAACTGCCTGCCCTCCCTCCCACGGAGGGGTGTGGCTGCTACACAGCTTAGCCCAGCTCATGCCCCAGTTCTGGCTAGCCCCTGCCATGCCTGGTAAGTGGACCTGTCCCTGACGGTCACTGCTTCTGGGATCAGTTAGGCCAAATGGAATATGTCTTCCAAACCAGAGGGAAGGGACCCTAGGTCCTCCTGGAACTTGGAGTAGTCTCTAGAATCCAGTGGGTTAGGCACCAACCCATCATTTATGTGAGGAATGGCTGTGATAACATAGTGAACAGGAACCGTAGGTGACCCAGTTTGAACAAAGGAGCAGAGGATCAATGCTCCAAAGCCACGGCCTGCTTTGTGGGTCCTTTAACTACAACATTATATATTATATGCAAATCAGAGCACCAACTTAAGACTGCTTTTCATGTCAAGAGACTGCTTTGAGCCTATAAGTTATATTTTTCAGATCTTGGACAGTAACATTTTTCTTTTTAGCACAAAGTTGCTCATGGTTCATCTGAGACTCTTTTAAATTGTGGCTTTCAGAGAAATAACAATGTAAAATGACACGATGATATATGGCCCCATCCGGCAGACCCAGGCTGCAACCGCCACAAACGCCACCAAACCTCTGGGAATGAAGCGGTCTCCGGAGCGCCATTGTGCAATTGTCCTAACCGGATCATTTTTAATTAGTTGCAATTAATTTCAAGTGACAGCGTCCTGCAATATCAAGTCAGAGCCGCTCTGGTGCATGGGTGGGGTTATTAGGAACAGACGGCGGGTGAGAGAAGCCAGAAGGAGGTCGTGTCACCAAGCTCTCACCTACAAGACCTTCCGTGTGGGGGGTAGAGGTCCATCATCTCCTGAGCCGGAGGGGAGAGCTGATTCCTAATGAAGCAATTGTTCTGGTACAATCTGGGCCATGCGCAGGCCTTGCTAGGTGGATACTTATTATGCACAGCATGGCAGGCAACTGTGGAAAATGATCTCACTTTGGTCACACAATTAGTTTTCCTTCATTTGGCAGAAGCAGCTCCTAAGATGAGGAGGTGGTTGGGTGGTTTATTTGGGAAGTGACCCCAGGAGTGAGGAAGTGAGCAGGAAATGGAAGGGAGCCGTGCACAGAGAAATTAAGGAACTTGTCTTTTGTTACCTAGATACTCGGTTGGTGGGGCTAGGGTAAGGACCTGGGTAGCCTAAGTTCACAGAAATCCCAATGACAAAGACACTGACCCTAAAAACTGGACACCTACATTTCCACTGGGTTTTATTCATACTTCCCTTGAACTAAAACACACACACACACTCACGCACACACACATATGCAGGCGCGCGTGTGTGTACACATACACACGCATGCATACATGCACGTGCACACGCACACGCGTGCACACGCACACACTCACGCACACATATGCACACACACATGCACACACTTGAGCACAACTAAAAATGCAGCAAATCAGGTGCGTGTGAGCCAGCCCCCAAACTGGGAGCATGGGAGAGCTCCCAATCTGTCCTGTAGAGATATGGACTGGAGAGATACTCTCCTCCATGGCCCCACCCCACCCCTCCCATCAATGCCTGGTGCCGGCGGGAGAGCTGTCCCCACCCCCCACCAGCTGCAACACTCTGGAGAGCAGGCCCTGCATCGCCAGGGCAGCACAACAGAACCAATCCTGTTAGTGGAGGCGGGGGTGAACCACCCTTGAAATTGTGAGCATGGGACAGCGGTTCCCATTCCCCATCTAGTGAACCGACCCTACAGCTGTCCAATCCCGGAACCAGGGTTGCGACTGGGCCGCCCCAACGCCCACCGCATCTGTGATCTGCTGGGGCATGTGAAGGGACCTGACCCTCAGACCCAAAGTTGCAGGGTCTCACAACACAGGGCCCCGGTGAGACATCAGGAAGAGTCTAGTGGAGGCCCAGCATGGAGCGTGTGCTGGAGACTAGGGGCCTTGAAGCAGACCAGTGGCCCTTTTCAATGCACACGTGCACGTCACGTGCAGGTAGAGAATGTACACGCACACATAGCGATGTGAGGACAAAGGCGTCTTGTGACTTGTTGGGTCACACTACAGCTCCCATGATGAGATATTTAATTCCTTCCCGTTTAAAAATATTCTCATTTTATCTTCTTCATTTTTTCTTTTGAATTTTGTTTTATTGGGGGGCAGGTGCAGGAGCAACATACGAAGGGACAGGGAATGATTGGGGTCAAGATAATGATGTGAAGAACATATAGAATAAACAGATTTTATTAATAAAATGTAAATATCAAATGAATCACTCTTATTTTTAAAAATCATTATTGTAGGGAAAAGGTCCAGTTAAAGAAACACACCCTGAGCAGAGCCAAAGAAACACACTTTGGCCCTGCAACCAGAACTAAAGAAATGTACCCTGACCCTGAAACCAGTGCCAAAGGAACACACTTTGTCCCTGGAATTTGAGTCAGTGAAAGAAATGCACGCTGGCCCTAAAATTGGAGTCAAAAGGCTAAAAAGGACCAGAGAAAGAAACACACTTTGGCCCTGAAACCAGAGCCAAATCTGACCCTAATCCTGTGCAGAAAACTAACCAATCCTCCAACAGAGCTCTAGCCAATCTGAGCTCAGCACTGAAATTGGACCAATCCCTACCCTGGAAAAGCTTCCCCGCCCCCAAGAATCCCTATATAAACCCTGTGTAAGGTCAGCTTGGCTGGTCCAGCTGCCTTCCAATAAACCCCTTCGATGAGTGCGGAGCAGAGAGCGAGCAGCGCTGTAACACTTGCCCAGGAAACCTTCCCTTGGCAGAGCAGAGGTGAGCAGAGCTAAACTGTTGCAACTTCGCCTGAGAAACCTCCTGCCGGAGCAAAACTGCTACACTGGGCGAACATCCCCAGCTGGAAGACCCTGTCCTGCCAGAGCAGAGCCGACACACTGAGGAAGCCTTTCCCTGAGGCTGGGCTGTAAGCTGCTAAGCTTACTGCAACCTGTGGTGGTCCTTGGCTCCCGACCTCCAGGATACCTTTCCATCTGAGCTGTGTAACACTCAGTATTCTGTGGCTCCCGAGTGCCAGAATACCTGACCCACTCCTGTCCCATCCCCATCTGCCCGAAACACTTACAATTATTTTTAACTCTTTATTTATTCTTTGTCTTTGACATCACGTGCCTCAATCCCATTCATCTCTCCGTCTATCCATCGTATCTGTCCTCTGCCCTTGCAACCCCCCAAAAATTTTTTAAAAAATAAAATTTAAGAGAAAGGAAAAAAGAAAAATCTCGTGTGGAAGCTGTAGCATGACACAGTCACGCAGTAAGCCCTTTTATCCATACATCTTTACTTGCAAGTGTTCATTGCAAAGAGTCGTTGTCTTGTTCAAAGTCTCTAGTTTCTGCTGCATTCTCAATGGGGGACCCTCACAGGGACTCCTCTTGGATACCCTGCTGTCGCCCTGTGTTTTGGAGATCCTACAGCTTTGGGTCTACAGGATGTGCGCCTTCAGGTGCTCCAGCACATCACAGATGGGGCAGATGCTGGGGTGGGCCAACAGCATGTGCGTGGGTGCCTGCGTACGTGCATGTGTGCGTGCGTGTGTGCGTGCGTGCGTGCGTGTGTGTGTGTGTGTGTGTGTGTGTGTGTGCAGTTACATGAAGAAACCAGTAGAGGGTAGTAGATTCCTAGGCCTGGGTAGTTGCTGGGTTGGTCAGCCCATCAGTTCTTCCCTAGCCTCACCACCAGGGTGAGCTCTCCAGCATTGCCCTGGCTAAATTCATCCCTTGAAACAATGAGCAAGGGGCTGGGCCGGTCCACCTGCTTGCAGGCCCTCAGGGTCTGCTCACCCACTCCTACACCATCAGGGCCAGCTCTACTGTGTTGCCCAGGTGAGGTGCAGCGGCCACATTCCCAAGTGCTGCGGCCAGTGATGGGCAGGGACAGCTCTCCAGATCTTATGACCTCAGGGCCGTCTTCCAACTGCTGCAGAAGGCGGTGACGGGGAGGAGGACATCTCTCCTTTACACACACCACCACACGGCAGATAAGGGGCAGAGCCAGGTCTCCAAGCACACATTCTCGGGGCCAGTCTACCCATAACCCCTCACTCCCACCTTTCCCCGCAGCCCCATCAACTATGCTGCCCACTCGAGGTGCAGGGCCTGCTATCCCAAGGGCTGCAGATGATAAGGGGGAGAGTCAGCTCCGTCACCTGTCGCAGGTGGCGGGGGTAAAAATTATTATTTATTTCTCTCTCTGTGTCTCTTTGTCTCTCTCTCTCTGTCTCTGTCTCTCTGTGTGTGTGTGTATGTGTGTGTGTGTGTGTGTGTGTGTGTGTGTGTGCAGTTACATGAGGAAACCAGAAGAGGGCAGTAGATCCCCAGGAGCCAGAGTTCCAGGTATTTGTGAGCTTGTGAGCTGCCAAACCAGAGTGCTGGGAACTAACTGATCTCTGGTCCCCTGAAAGAGGAGTACTCACATTTAATCACTGAACCATCTTTCCAGGTCCTGACTTAGAGAAGTGTGGTGGCACATTCCTCCTGGGTTGAAACAGAAAGATCAGGAGTTCAAGGCCAGCTATCTAGTGATTCTAAGTCCAGCCACCATTACCTAAGACCTTGCCTCAAAAACAAAAGCTTGAATAGATAACTTCCCCCATTTGGAAAAAGAAAAAAACATAGAGATATAGAGGCCTACCATCACTTCCCGCTATCCAGCCCAGGTTGGGTGAGAGTGACTCATGACCATGTATCACGGGCACATCTCCTGAGAGGAGCTGACTTCCCCTTAATCACCTTTGGCAGTGCTGTCCTCCGTGGATGTGCCAAATCCCTGCTCTCTGGGATCAAACTTCCTCTATATAAAAGTGCTTCTTGGCTATGGAAGGAGGCCCAAAGTCACCATTTCACTACACAAGGTGGTTTCCTTCAACACATCATCTCTTTAAAGTTGTTATCTTGTGTGTATGAGTGTTTAGCCTGTGTGCATGTCTGTGTACCTGGCATCCACGGGGCATCTCATCTCTTACAATCTAGTCAGAGTTGGTTGCGAGCCACCACATAGGTGCTGGGGCTTGAACCTGGGTCTTCTGGAAGAGTAGCCAGTGCTCTTAACTTCATAGCCATCTCTATAGGCAATGGACTTCTAATAAATTTTAAAATAGCCCTAGGCTCATTTTTCCTGTTGATACACACACACACACACACACACACACAAACACACACACATTTTTAATCGTTTCTAACCAGCCTTGGCTTTTCTGAGCCTGTCAGGAAAATCCTCCTCTGGTCTGGGGTGCCCATGCGACCCAACTCCCTCAAGCTGAGGGCAGAGGCTTCCAGCAGGGTTCCTCGGCAGTCCAGGCCCTTCCCTCATGTTTGCACACAGGGACTGTGTCACAGGACAAGTCTAGGGCCGGCCAGCTGTGTCATCGGTGTCCTTTCCAATGGGCCTGGTCAGGACTGTGAGAGCCGTCCTGAGGGAGCTTATCCGTGTATTGGGACACAAGTGGCATGATTACCCTTGAGACGGCAGGGTGCTTCCATTGCTGTGAGGGAGTGAGGCAGACTCCGGTGGGTGTGGGCTGAAGACCCTGGAAGAACCTTTCTGAGTAAAATCGCCATGGAAACGTGAAAGTCCCCTGTATAAAATCATGTGTTTGAGCATCTGGTCCCCCGCTGGTGGTGCTGTTTGGGGAAGTCGAGTTTTGTGAGGTGGGGTCTAGCTGAAGGAAATGTTGGGGAGGGTCTTTTAAAGGTTTTTAGAATGTACTGAAATTGGCCCGTGTGGGCTCCAGTACCACACAGTCCGGAGAGGTGCGGGATCCTCCAGAGCTGGAGTGACAGGTGACTGTGAGCCACTCAATATGGTAAATGCTGGGAACTGAGCTTCTCCGAGAGAGTAACGTGCTCTTAACCCCTGGACTTTCTCTCTGCCCCCAACACCCACGTCTATTATTTTGAGAGAGAGGTGTATGTACTAGCCATGTATATGTGAGTATTCATGGAGTCCAGAAAAGCTAAGAGCCACCATTGTGGGCGCTGAGAACCAAACAGGTCCTCTGCAAGAGCAGCCCGTGTTCTCAAGTGCTGAGCCTCTCTCCAGCTCTCCAGGGGCTTGACGGTCATAGCCCAATGTCCTATCCCGTGAGATCCATGGAGTCTCAGAGGCAAGCTGCTACCGTGAGCCCCAGTGTGCCTCCCCCTCATCACAAAATCCCTTCACCGAGAGCCACAAGCAGCCTCTCCTCCCTCAAGTTGCTCCTGTCACATATTTAGTTACAAGTGATGGAGAGGCTGACACAGAGGACGCGGCCAAGGCCCAGACTTCTACGCTGGTAGAATTCCAGCTGTGGTCCCCAGCTCCTTTTACTGCCAGGTCCTGTCACACCCCATTTACCATCTCAGAATGGAAAGCAGAGATAATATAACCAACTTATCCACATAATTTTTTAAAAATCGATATATTGACCCCACTGTAATATAAAGGAGAAATCAAAGGAAAGCGAGGTCTAATGGGATAATATATACTCTGATATGTAAATGCTCAAACACGATGAGGCAGTAGAGTGCCACACATACATCTACGACCACTCCAGGGGACAGTTGTCAGTGACACACGGCCTTCCACAGGGCTACATGCTGCAGATAGCATGTAGGTCAGGCTCTGGGCCTGAGAGAGGGCAATGCTCCTACCCCCACCACACACACACACACACACACACACATACACACACACACACACTTCCCAGGGGGTCCTTCTCTGGGAAATTCAGGATCTCTCTTGCAGTCATGCAAATATTCATTGTGCCTGCATGCAAAATAGAGCTTGGTTCACGGTAGGGTCACCAAAAACAGTTTTTTTTCCCACTGGACTCATTGCCAAGACTACATAAAGCCTCTGACCATTCCACAAGCTGTATAGACTACATAGAGCCTCTGACCATTCCACAAGCTGTATAGACTACATAGAGCCTCTGACCATTCCACAAGCTGTATAGACTACATAGAGCCTCTGACCATTCCACAAGCTGTATAGACTGTATAGAGCCTCTGACCATTCCACAAGCTGTATAGACTACATAGAGCCTCTGACCATTCCACAAGCTGCCCCACACACAGCTATCTACTCCGTCACTAAAGCAAATGTGCCACTGTAGGGTAGGTGGAGAACCTGGGTAAGGGGACACACACACACACACACACACACACACACCATAGATGTTAAGTGTAAGTGACTTTGGCCATAGCCTTGAACAAAAGGGCTATAAGACAGGACCCTACAGAGAATCATTACCACCCAATACCCTAACATTCCCCAAGGCATTCCCTCAGGGACTGTTTCAACCAAAGTGGCTCACAAAGGACCTGTGATGTAACACCCAATAGTCCAGTTCAGCTCTCATCCCAACCCTGTCTCCTCACAGACGCTGCCCTTAGACCTGGCTGTGGATGAAGGTGGTCTCCCTGTTCCTATTCTGGGCTGATAGGCTTCAGTGAGAGTCTGGTGGAGCAATGGGTCTGTATCTGCATTCTGCTTGTGAGCATGTGTGTACACGCGCGCGCACGCACGCACGCACACACACACACACACACACACTGCTGTTACAGCAGCTGCCACTGCTGGCTAGCCCAACACAGGCGTTTAAAGGTCTGATTGTAGCTTTCACACCAGAGTGGAGACTTGCCCAAGGCTAGGGGTGGAGGGCAGCAGCTAACCAGGATTGAAGAGGCTGACTCTGAGATTTCACTTTGATTAATATCAGGTAGGGAAGCAGAAAGGGGGAGCCCTGACTCCCTTGCTGAAGCTGAAGAGTGATCCCCCCACCTTCACACAAGGCCTGATTCTAATGTCTTCTGATGGGACAAATTGGTGAGCGCAACTATTAGCTGGGTGACATCAAAAAGCATTAATCTCTGGTTCCCGAGCAAGACCAGCGCCGCATTAGTGCCGTGCACCCAGTCATTATTAAGACTTTAGCCCAAGGGTGTAATAAATGTTTTATGGCATGCAAACCAAGGTAATGGAATGCAAATCCCATAATATAGCCATACATTTATTTTCTAATGGAGCAAATGATGATGTATTTTATCTGAGAGGAGCTGCCAATAGGGCCTGCTTGGGAAATGTGATGTTTGAGACCCAAAGGATGGGTGGGTGGCCCTGTTCTTGTCTGGGGGCCTGGGGTGGGCAAAGGCCAAGGTGGCCCATGGTCAAGCTTTCCCTGCACACAGCTGCTTCTAGATAATCCATCGTTCTTGTTCCCATACCCCTGACTGACTGCCTTTTGGGACATACATCGAACATTCTGAGACTTAATTACATCCCCTTTGCAGAGTGGTCCCCTCCCAAGAGCCCCCACCCCCAGCCAGAGCTGCATACCAATAAGCTATTCAGCACATATTGGCTTTCCAAAAATATGGCTGCATTAAGGTGTGAGATGTTAATGGGATTGAGGGGCATGGGGCTATTTCTCCACTGGAGTAAGGGCTTGGCATTGGTGCTATTTTTATTAAGCAACCAACATAGTTCAGTTGCAGCCCTGGGGGCTAGGGGAGAGACTGGACTGGTTGCCCCAGGCTGTGACTGCCCTGAAAAGGGTAACTAAATGCCCCAGGTCTGTCTGACTGTTAAAGCTGCTGCAGATAGAATTTGTGGATGATTCTAATTATCCAGAAAGCCTGAGCTCCCTGCAGTGGCCACAGGCCTCTTCATCCCCAAGAATGTCCCCCTTTAGTCCAAGCACATAGTATCTAGCTGAGAGTGTGGCCATCAGCCTCTGGGAACTAACCTGGATGCTCAGACATGTTCCACAGTTAGATGAATGGGGACATTGAGGGGACCAAGCCCAAGCTACCGTTGTCTTCAAGGGACCTATGTTCCAATTAAAGGAAAAGAAATTAGAAATTAGGGGCTTAAAGATTGTTCAGTCAGTAAAGTGTTTTCCTTGCAAGCATGAGGACCCAAGTTCGATCCCAAGAGTTCATATACAAAGCTACACAGAGGTATTTATCTGTAGTCTCAACACTGGGGTGGGAGGATAGAGACAGAGGGATCCCTGGGGCTCGCTGGCCAGGCAGTGAAGCCATCTCAGGAAGTTTCAGGTTCAGTGAGAGACCTTACCTCACATATAATAATAATAGTAATAATAAGTAAGGTGGAAGGTGATTGAGGAAGACATCCACCATCAATCTCTATCTGCCACACACACACACACACACACACACACACACACACACGCGTGAACAAGGCGTAGATGCCACCCAAGTGGGTTACCCAATGGGCAAAAGTTTCTTTGCAGAATTTGTGGGAAATGCACTCACTGAGGAAGAGGAAGGAGATGAAAATGTCAGCAGAGGAATCTTGATGGAGAGGTTGTTGTGGGCTGGGTTTTGAAGACCCCTTTAAAACTAAAGACACAAGATTTGGCTCTTCCCCAAGAGAGCCTGTAGTAAGTGTTCACACCATTGGGCTTGTTGTTGTTGTTGTTGTTTTAACGTCCTGACCACAGTGGTTCTCAGAGGACTGGCTGGATCTCTAACTGCCTGACAGTAGTTGTGATCTGATAGACCCTCTTTTCAGACAGAACAATGAAAACAATTACACTAATTATTCATTGAGAATTTATGACAAGCCCTGTGCTGAGAACCTTGCCTTCTCTCTTCAGGGGCCCTACCAGGAAGTATTTTATGATTCCTATTGGGAAAAATGTCTCCAAGTGGGACTCACCCTTGCAGTTAGAGACTGGACCGTAATGAGCCTCTCTGCCTATAGAGCCCTTCCTACTGTCTGCCTCTCCAGATCTAGTTGACAAGAGAAGAGTAGGTTACACTTGAAGGACATGAACTTAGGCCTTGACTATACCCTGCACCCCAGCAAACAGAACTGGGTCTTTATGTATCACCCTAAGTGGTGGTTTGAAAGAAAACGGCCCCCAAAGGCAGTGGCACCATTAGGAGGTGTGGCCTTGTTGGAGGAAGTGCATCATTGAGGGGGTGGGCTTTGAGGTCTCTTTTGCTCAAGCTTCCCTCAGAGTTGACTTCCTGTTGCCTGGAGGATGTAGGACTCTCTGCTGTTATCCCAGAACCACATCTGCCTGCACGCTGCGATGCTCCCCATCACGATGATAATGAGCTGAACCTTTGAAACTGTAAGCCAGCCCCAATTAAATGTTTTCTTTACAAGAGTTGCCATGGTCATGGTGTCTCTTCACAGCAATATAAAAACCAAAACTAAGACACCCTAGAAATGGCATCCCCAAAACCAAGTACCAGTCCCGTGCCTAAGCATATACTTGCATCCGAAGGTGAGTCCCATCATGGATGAATACAAGCGGATTACAGTACAGATGGATCCTGTACCACTTCTCTGTGAAGCTTCTCTGCTGGTTTGGTTTCTGTATGCTCAGTTTTACCAAAAAGAGTCTTCAGAAAGCCGAGTGTGGTGGTACATTGCTTTAATCCTAGCAGAGGCAGCAGGCAGATCTCTGAATTTGAGGGCAACCTGGTCTACAGAACAATTTCCAGGAAAACCATGGCCACATAAAGAAATCCTGTCTCGAATTTGAGCCCACTGCCCTTGAAGCATACTTTGGCTGGAATGAGTTGCATCAGGCTCTCTACTCTAATTGGCTTGTTAAAACCCCCACGAGGTCTCTGTAAGACATAGTCTTCTAGAGTCCAAAGTATGGCACATTAAGAAGAATGGGGAAATACCAGCAATCAATTATGTATTCTTCAGGCTGGCCTGGAGACAGACAGGGCTGGACCCCAGCAACCTGACAGGACTGGCCAAGTCAAGGAAGAAGCAAGAGGAGCCTGAGGTACAACACTTAAGGGGGCACTTGCTCTCAGAGTCTTACAGATGTAGCCTTAAAAAGGAACATCCCTTTGGGGTGGTTCATTTTCATTGTCTACTTCATTAGATTTGAAGTCACCTAGGAGATACACCTAGGGCTTCCAGAGAAGCTTCCAGAGAATTAAGGAAGGAAAATCTGCACTGAACAGAGACAGAACCATCCTGTGAGCTAGGAAACAGACTGTATAAATGGGAAGCAAGGAAAAGGTAAACTGAACCCAGGCATTCACCGTTCTCTGCTGGCCGACTGCTGACACACTATGACCAGCTCCTCACGCTCCTGCACCATGCCATCTACGTCATGATGGATTCA
This sequence comes from Mesocricetus auratus, assembly GCF_017639785.1. Lineage (NCBI taxonomy): Eukaryota > Metazoa > Chordata > Mammalia > Rodentia > Cricetidae > Mesocricetus > Mesocricetus auratus. The sequence goes on along the minus strand of NW_024429230.1, from coordinate 2,206,985 downwards.
AACTGTGAGACAAAAAAAAACTTCCTCGGGTTGTCAATCTGTTATCCAGATGGCCCACCCACTAATATGTTGCTGGGCACCTCTCTTGGCCAGGCCTTGACACTAAAAACTCCCTGACTCTGTCACAAATGGGGAAGTAAGAAGTAGCCCATAACTTCTTTGAGTACCTTGAATTGGGGAGGGACAAGATGACTTTCAACTGATCCTTGCATCTAGAAAACTTGTAAGTCAAGAGCTAGAGAGGCTACAGAAGTTCAAAGAAATGGATCCATACAAAATGCAAGCCACAGATTAATCCCAGTAGTTGGCTGGATTCCTCTGAAAAAAAGTTCAGGGGTGACCTACACGCTCAGCCATTTCTTTTTCTTTCTATTGCTAAGGTCTGTTTTCCCTACGTGCTTCCTGGGCACAGACTAGCTTAAAGCAGAAGACAGAGAGAACGGGAATCTGCTGCTCACTGTGACGTGGGAGACTGTGGTCCTGAAACCATGGAAAGAATGAAGAAGTGGCATCATTCTATGACTCAACTGGGGACAGGAAGGCCACCGGGAGCAGTGGGCCCCCTTCTGGGCAGCCCTCATTCTGGGAAACCCAGTAGGAAGACAGCATCTTTTTCTGGACTTTTATAGTAGCAGCTGTCATGGAATCAGCTCCAGCTCTAAGCCCATGGCTGGGCCACTCCCTGCTACCAGAACTAGCCCTGTCCCGTGATTGCTGACCCTGGGGATCCCAGCTCAGCCCCGTTTAGAATGAAGCAGATTTAATGAGAGGTCTGAGGTCCTCAAAGGAGACTCTGGGTATTCTTGGAGGAGTGATGTTTGCTGGGTGAGCCATCTGGACAACAGAGGTCCCTAGAGAGGCTGTACTCAGCCTTCCCTATAGCCTGCAGCTGGCTAGTTTAAGTCAACTTGAAAATAGCTAGAATCACTGGAGAGGAGAGAACCGCAATTGAGAAAATGCCTTTGTAAGATTGGGCTATAGGCAAGCCTGTAGGGCATTTTCCTAATTAGTGATTGATGGGAGATGGTCCTGCCCACTGTGGTGGGACCACCCCTGGACAGATGATCCTGGGTTCTGTAAGGAAGCAGGCTGAGCAAGCCATGAGGAGCATGGCAGTGTGTAGTACTCCTCATGGGCTCTGCCTCAGATCCTGTTTGAGTTCCTGTCCTGTCTGATGATGATGAACTGTGAAGGCCAAGCAAACCTTTTCTTGCCCGGGTTGCTTTGGTCATGGTGCTTCATGGCAGCAATAGGAACCCTGACTAGGACAGGCCCTAAAGCATCTACCCTGAGTCTCCCTGATTTGTGGGCATCTTCTGCAGGCCTTGCTAAGATTCTTTTTGCTCATCCTTGTCCCCCAGTCTCCTCTGAGAAGGCGCACGCTTGATCCTCACTCGGGAAGAAATTGCTGATGCTAGGAAAGAATGAATGCAGACCTGTGCTGGGGCTGGCCCCCAAATTTTTATTAACTGTGAGGTTAAAAGCTATCAAGGGTCATGGGCACCGCAAAGAGGCACGAGCAGTGAGTCCATTAACACCTGCCTTTTTATGTCCAAATCGAACTGTCGCATGAGGTTTGGGGTGACGTAACCACTCGGCAGGGCTGGGCCAGGATTTACGAGGCAGGGGCTGTGGAGCAGGGTCTGAGCAGGCAGCTGGTGAGAGGCACTTACCCTAACTGCCCTCTCTTGGACAACTCCTGAAAATAATGCTTGTAAGACATGAAGGCAACTTGGCAGCCAAACCATCCCGCTTCGCCCAGGGTGGATCTGATTGAGTCACTTTTTCCTGGGCCAGAAGAGACGGGTACCCCGTTCAGGGTCGGCCCGGTGCTGAGAGAGGAAAGGAGAGGAATGTCAGAGCATAGAGGGTGAAGAATGGCCTGGACAAGTCATTGGCTCTGCCTTGAGTCCAGAGAGCAGGGGCATGGCCCATCGGAACCCTCTCAGGTGGGTTCGCACTGCATGGAGCGTGGCATTAGCCAGCGTGGGGGCCATCTGTGGATGTCAATTTGTTAGCTCCTATCTAATGTAAGAGGAACTAACCTCTCCTGGAAGTTCCTGGAAATGTGGCTACAGCAGCAGGGACTCGCCAGCTACTACAGGGCATGAGGAGGAGGGAGGGAGAGGAGGAGGTGGGCAGCCTACCACCACCCCCCGGCCTTCCCACCAGCACTCGGGTCTGAATGATGAATTTTCAACTGGGTCATTAAATGCTGATTAAAGTACCGGAGGAGAGAACAGGGAGGGAAAACAACATCAACGCTGTACACACCCCCACGCCAGGCCCCCCTGCCCTGTTCTCCAGCTTCCTCCAAGTTGGTTCCAAGCCCCCATTGGAAATGCTATAAAAGGCCAGGTTAATTAAGTCCTGTATATTACCCACACAAACACTTCCAACTTTATTCTGGCGGCTCCGTGAGTGAGGAGGACAGGGCCAGGCAAGGTCCAGGCAGCTCAGGGTAATAAAACAGAAGACTCAATTACCTTGTACATTTGCAGTTTTTATAAAAATCATTTAAAGCCCTTCCAGTGAAAAGCACAGCACTGAAGGCTTGGGACCCTGAAACCCGGGGCGGGGAACCCCAGGACCTAGGTGTCGGAGCATGGCCGCAGACCTCAGGACCTTCCTTGCTGGCTCCAGGAGAGCCCTTTAGGAAGAGGTCTCTGGGGAAAAGACAACGAGGAACAAAGGGGAAACGATTCTCCAAAAGCACTGAGCACCTACAGTGTCTGGAGCACCGTGCTCACTCAGACACCTATTGTCCCCATTTGCAGGTGACAAGACTGGGAAAACAAAATGAACCTTTGGTGCTTATGCAAAGGAGATGGAGCCCTAAGGTCTGCGTGGCTCCTGTCTGATTCTAGACTCTCCTCTGAAGCTACCAGGCTGCCATCTGCACACCCCGTGGATAGAGCAGACTCCAGAGAACATGCACCTAGGACTCAAATCTCACAGCCACCACTTCCCAGCTGGATGCCTTTAGGCAAATGGCTTAACCTCTCTGAACCTTAGAGAAGTGCCTTCCTTCATCCGCCCTACTCAAACATCATTATTATTAAGAGGACAGTTTGTGGAGGCTTGAATGAGAACGGCCCCCATATGCTGCTGTGCTTGAGTGTTTGGTCCCTAGTTGGTGGACCTGTTTAGGAAGGATTAGGAGGCCTTGTTGGAAAGGGTGTGTTATTAGGGGTGGGCTTTGAGGTTGCAAAAGACTCACGCCAGTGCTGGCATGCTCTCTGCTTCCTGCTTGTGAATCAAGGTATGAGCTCTCAGCTGTTTCTGCCTTTGCTCTCCCATCTGGACTCTAGCCCTCTGGATCTATAAACCCAATTAAACACCTTCTTTTATAACTCATCTTGGTCGTGGGGTTTTGCCACAGCAATTCAGATGTAACTAAGACCCTGTTCACGGTACACACTCCTTAGGAAATGGAAATACAAAGGGTTGGGACAACAGATCAGTCAACAAAGTGTTTCACATGCAACCATAAGGCCCTGAGTTCAAATCCTTAAGCAAATTAAGGGGAGGTGGTACATGCCTATAACCCCAACTCTAGGGAAGGGTGGAAGACAGGATCCCTGGGACTTAATGGCTAGCCAGCCTGACTGACGTGGTGGATTCGGTCCAGTGAGAGACTTTCCCAATAAAATAAGGCAGAGAAGCAAGGAAGGAAGACGTTGGAAGTTGACCTCTGGTCTTCACTCGTGTGCCTACACACACACACACACACACACACACACGCACACACACACACGCACACACACGCACACACACGCATGCGTGTGAGAATAGAAAACCTCAGCTCAACGAAATACCCCCGAGGGGCTGGGTTTCTCCCTTCAATGTGAGAGGAGCATGAGACAACATCACAGCCGCGGTCAGGAAGCAGAGACAACTGTCACAGCATGTCGGCAGGCAGAAAGCACACACCTGTCATAGCACGGTGGCAGACAGGAAGCAGAGAACTTGGGCCAGAATTAGAAGTCCCTTGCAGCAGCAGCAATGCTGTGACATCCTGGACACCTCTCAGGCTGCCTCGTTGAAATCTCCCTCTGGGAAAGGACAAGAAGCACACCCTAAAAGTAGCCCTGTAGCATTGCCAGGCCCCGCCTCCGACTTTCCTAGAACCTTGACATTCCCCCATCAAGAAGCAACATCTATTATGCCTCCCCGTGACACTGGACAGGGTCTGGTAGCTTCCTCACGAGTGCAGTGTATCACATGATCCCATATAACCTTCACAGCCAAATCACACAAGGCAATCCAGCCTTCCCCTGAGAAGCCAGATGCCATATTTTGGGGGGAGGGTTGTTTGTTTGTTCCTTGTTTTGTTTTGTTTTGTGGGTGTTGTTTTGTTTTTTCAAGACAGGGTTTCTCTGTATTGTTTTGGAGGCTGTCCTGGAACTCACTCTGTAGACCAGGCTGGCCTCAAACTCACAGAGATCCACCTGCCTCTGCCTCCAGAGTGCTGAGATTACAGGCGTGCGCCACCACCACCTGGTGGGTTGGTTTTTGTTTTTTTGGTTTTTTTTTTCAGATGTCATATTGTAAGGAGGACAAAGCTATATGGGACCCACATTCAGATATTTAGCCAAAACTTCAGCCAGCAGCACATTATGTCAGCCATTTAACTGAATGAGCTTCAGATGACTTCAGCTATCTCGCAGCTTTAGAGCCTTCTAGCTCCTAGCACACAGAGCATAGGGAGAAGCAGACCGCAATGTCCTATCTGGACTCCTGACCCACAGAGCTCATAAACACGGGGGACAGCAGAAGATGCACGTGCCGGCCAGACTGTGTGTGAGCATCAAGGTCCCAGAAGACTTGAGACAGGAGGGGAATCTTCAGGCACGCCTGGGACCTGAGGCTTAAGGGGAGAGGAGCTGGTGCCCATGTGGACACAGAGGGGTTAAAAGGAGGAAGGAAAATATGGTAGAAGAGAGTGCGTGCAGTTCAGGAACAAGCTGGCCGTATGCACAGATAATTAGAACAGAGCATCAGTAAACAATGCCTTTTCCCCTCATTAAGGACAAATCTGTGTGTATAATGTGCCTATTTTCTCTTTCATTAACTTATAAATGGCCACCACTTTAAAGCCATTTAACCAGCAGTTTTGACTTGCCTGTCAGCTCAGAGTCAGACGTGTCCTCTCTCACACCCTCAGCCCGTAGCTCCCTAGGGGCAGACTTGTTAGGTGCTCCTCTGAGCCTTCTAGAACAGCGTGGAGGGCACGTAGGGCCAGGTCCTCAACGTGGGGCTGAACAACGCACACACCACCACCAATACCACAACTACCACCATCACCACCACCACCATCACCACCACCAGCAGCACCATCACCACCAGCAGCAGCACCATCACCACCAGCATCACCACCATCAGCACCACCACCATCACCACCACCACCAGCAGCAGCACCATCACCACCAGCATCACCACCATCAGCACCATCACCATTATCACCGCCATCACCACCACCATCACCACCACCACCACCACCAGCAGCAGCACCATCACCACCAGCATCACCACCACCACTACCATCACCACCACCACCACCAGCAGCAGCACCATCACCACCATCACCACCACCACCACCACCACTACCATCACCACCATCACCATCACCACCATCACCACCACCACCATCACCATCACCACCACCACCACCAAACCACCACCACCACCACCACCACATCACCACCACCATCACCACCACCACCAGCAGCAGCACCATCACCACCAGCATCACCACCATCAGCACCATCACCATTATCACCACCATCACCACCACCATCACCACCACCACCAGCAGCAGCACCATCACCACCACCATCACCACCACCACCACTACCATCACCACCATCACCACCATCAACATCACCACCATCACCACCACCACCACCACCATCACCACCACCACCACCATCACCACCACCACCACCACCAAACCATCACCACCATCACCGTCACCATCACCACCATCACCACCACCACCACCATCACCACCACCAGCACCATCACCACCAGCACCATCACCATCATCACTACCATCACCACCACCACCACCATCACCACCACCACCACCAGCAGCAGCAGCACCATCACCATCACCACCACCACCATCACCACCACCAGCACCACCATCACCACCACCACCACCACCATCACCACCACCACCATCACCACCACCAGCACCATCACCATCATCACTACCATCACCACCACCACCACCATCACCACCACCACCACCATCACCACCACCATCACCACCATCACCACCATCACCACCACCACTACCATCACCACCACCACCACCATCACCACCACCACCACCAGCAGCACCATCACCATCACCATCACCACCACCACCAGCAGCAGCACCACCACCACCATCACCACCATCACCAGCACCACCATCACCACCACCATCACCACCACCACCATCACCACCACCATCACCACCACCACCAGCAGCAGCACCATCACCACCAGCATCACCACCATCAGCACTATCACCATTATCACCACCATCACCACCACCACCACCACTACCATCACCACCAGCACCAGCACCACTACCATCACCACCATCACCAGCACCACCAGCCTCCTCTTCCCGGTCCCTGAGGACACCCTCCACTCTCTTTCCTAGACTAGCCTTCCTGAGCCTCTGAGCTGCAGAGGACGCCGCCCTTTTCTGTAAAGCCCTTAAGAATGGGACCCACCCAGATGTGCAGCCACAAGCTGGGACATGAGGTGTCACCAGTGAGTACCCATTGACCTGGCTCAGAGCCCGATAGACCATGTGCATAGAGATATAAGGAAATGAGGGTCACACCAAAGGAAACCCTCACTGAGCTGAGCAGACGTCCTCACTACTGGACAGGAAGCATTCCAAGATGTGAGTGTGTCTAGAAACTTCCTTTGGAATGAATACTGAGTATCCCCTATCAGGCTGAACACTGAGAGGACGCTGGCCACATGCCTCGAACAGACTTAATCCCCGAGGCTAAAATGGAAGACTCCCAGGTTTAGGCACTCTTGCTCCTGTCGGACCATGAACTCCCACTTCATCTCCCTGCCTGTTGCTAGGTAACACCCTAGGACCTGGATAAAGATGGAGCCTTGCCCCTGAAACAGCCTCCTCTTTCTTCTTGGGATCCAAAAAATTTACCAACTCTCTGCCAAGACTTGGGAGGGATGGAGATAGTGCCGAAGGAGAAAACGACATCATGTTTTCTCTCAGGAACACCAACAGGTGGACGCTCATACACTCAGTGATAGTTTAGACAGGGGACGGGGGACAAAAGTCAAGACTTACGCAGTGCTCACTTTGTGGCCCCAAGAGCACTGCACATGTCCTGTTATGTGAGTCCTCCCGAGAGCTCACAATCAGGGGGCGCATAATGGTTTCCCTAGTCCATAGATGAAGAGTCAGAGGCCCAGAAAGGCAAAGCAACTTACTCAAGGCCACACGGCCAGACGGTGGAACTAGAAATTGTCCACACCCGAAGCCGGGATCTTTCTACTGCATTCCACCGTCACCGTTAGTGACGCAAAGTGCGCCCCCCCTCCCCGAGCAGCGGCAGGGAGAATGGAGGCACCTGACTTCCGGGAGGCGCTGAGCCACGAGTATAGGCAAGACGCAGAGCACTTCTCTTGGTACAGAGTGGGAAGCCTCACTTCTGAACCCCTGCGTCTTCGTGGGTGTGAAAGGTGAGGGCTCCTCAAGCCTGGTGAAGAACCGTGCCCTAATCTCAGCAGCTCCTACCAATTACATGTCTAGACATCATCTCGGCTGCAGACTGACTTCTAAAAGGTGCTGGCTTGTTCCTCGGTTGGGATAGTCTCACGGGCATGAACACTGGCCCTGCCGGTAACCCTAGAGTCGGAAACGACCTCGATATTCACACACTGGAGGGCAGGTAAACGAGGGAGGGCTGGTTCCGATGAAGAATGCCGCTGAGCAGCTGATGGGGACGGAGCAGATTCATGCCAGCTCGCTGTGGCTAAATCTTCAGCGCGAATGCTGAGTGACAATGTCAAGAGCTGGCGCTGATCGTGTATGGGAAAGAGATCCCGCCAAGCACCGACTTGCACAGCCACCCTGTGTGTGCAGGGCCTCCCAGGTGCGGGTCGCACTGATCGCAGTGGCTACCTCTGGCCAGGGACAGATAACAAAGCGGGCGTTTGGTTTCACAGGGTGAGCACCTGTCCAGGTCTGCCCAGGAGGCCACCATCATCACTCCTGCTGGTGTGACTAGCAGGTCTGCCTTTCACTCTCTAAAGCCTCCTGCTCCAGTGAACTATGCCCTCTTACCTGTGGTGATTACATTGTCATACTGAGAATGTGTTCATAGAAGCTGGAGCCATGGCTCGGTGGGTAAGAATATGCTTGCTGCACAACTTGAAGACCTGAGTTCGGATCCCAACACCGATGTTAAAAATAAAGAGCTAGGCACCACCACGTGATTGTACTTATAGGCCCGGTGATACAGGGGACAAGAGGGTCACTGGGACTTAACTGCCAGTCTAACCACAGCTTCAATGAGGGTGACAGAATAGGACACCTGATATCCTCTAGCCTCATGTATGCACAGTGTACACACACACATACACACGCACACACACACACCATATGCCACAAACACACATCACCCAAACACACATTTGCACATGCTCACACACACACACACACACACGCTCACACACTCTCTCACACACACAAACACACACACCATATGCCACATACACATCACACAAACACACACATCACACACACTCTCATACATCTTACACACACTCACACACACACACCATATGCCACACACATTCGCACATGCTCACACACACACGCTCACACACTCTCACACACTCACAAACACACACCATATGCCACACACATCACACACACACATCACACACACTCTCATACATCTTACACACACTCACACTCACACCATGTGCCACATACACAAACACACACACACATACTCTCACACACACACCCCATATGGCACATACACATCACATTTTCATGCAATAGATGCAATAGATGAATTTCTAAAAGAATGTATTAATCCATCACTTGTGTCATTTCTGCTAATGCACCGGTAGACGGTAAAGTCCCTGCCCAGCCTCCAGGACCCAGTCTCATTCCTCAGAGGTGAAAATTCATACAGTTGCTTTGCAATCTGCCAGAAACTACAAGCCCATCTATAACCATGTAGCCTCTAAACATGGAGAAAGAGACACAGGCAATAATGCAGTAACACAAATATTGTTCCCAACTCTCTTTTTTCACTTAATTTTATCTCTGTCACAATCGTCAGGAAAACCTGACTGGCACAGCTCCTTGGGTCCTGACATGGGGATGCTGACCCCATGATCTCACAGTGGGGCCATGGGTGCAGAGCTCTGACAAGTCATTGTACAAAGCCAGTTCCAGGACAGCCAGGACTGTTAACACAGAGAAACCCTGTCTTGAAAAACAAAAGAAACAAAAATCTCTCAAAGAATAAAGGAAGCATTTTGTATTTAAAACAAAAATCTCTCAAAGACTAAAGAAAGCATTTTATGTTTCAAACTAACAAACCTGGACTCAGGTGTGCAGGCCTCTAAGCCCCGCACTCAGGAAGCAGTGGCAAGCCGATCTCTGTGAGCTTTAGAACCGCCTCTTCTATACAGTAAGTTCCAAAAGCAAGCAATAATCTGGAAAATAAGCCTGTGTCTTTTAAGAATGTCAGTTATCATGAGATAATAACAGCTGGAAACAGATTTAGACTGTGGAAAGAGACACACATCTAAATTCAGGGGTGTCCCAAGGCTGGATCACAGTCTGGATTCTGTTTTTCTGTCTGACACAGGTCTCACTGTGTAGCCCTGGCTGACCTGGGACTACGTAGGCCAGGCTGGACCTGAACTCACAGAGCTCCACTTGCCTCTGCCCACTAAGTACCAGCATAAAGAAAGGCGTGTGCCACCACACCTGGCTGTGCTGTACAGATTTTTTTCCGACATAGTATTCGTGTTGATTGTTTGGAAGCGTCACGTCAGACACCCAGTCAATCACACTCACTTCCCAGTCTTCCCAGTCTGCCTGCCCCTGCTGTGACCTCCACCTAAGAAAAGAAGAAAAAAGAAGAGTCCGGCTCGGGCAGCCCGTATGATCCCTGGAGCCTGGTCAAACGCCCAGTGGCCAGCCCTTTAAAGAAAGCTGAGTCCTCCCCCCCTGCACCCCACCAGAAGCCCTCAGCTGTGGAGAGCCACACTTCAGCATCCGTATCGCGTTTTTAAAGATTCCTCTCCAATGGCTTTCCGTCTGGGCTGCTACTTTGGTGGCAGGGGTGGGGTTGTCACAGAAGCCTCTACGCCCCTCCTCCTCAACTATGAGTCTGCAGTCATTGATACCGCACAAAAGCAGCGTCCTTGCCCTTTACAGTCAGTAGAACCAGGGACGTCCACAGGGTCTCTGAGGACAGCACGGACCACAGACATCCACACGGTCTCTAGCCTTGGCATATGCCACAGACCTCAGTATGACCCCTGGCAGCAGCACAGCACACAACAGACATTAACATGGCTCCAGGCGGCAGCACAGACCATGGTAGTCCTCATGGCCTTTGGTGGTAACATGGGTCTTGGACATCAACATGGACCCCGGCTGCAGCAGGACCAGGGTCCCAGACATGACCCTCCAGTAGCAGCATTGGCCACAGGCATTTACATGGCCTCAGGTGGCTACACAGGCCACTTACATAAACATAGTCCCCAGTGGCAGCACGGCTGGCAGACATCTGTATTATAGATTTTGTTTTGTTTCGTTTTTTGAGATAGGGTTTCTTTGTGTAGCCTTGGCTGCCCTGGAACTCACTCTGTAGACCAGGCTGGCCTCAAACTCACAGAGATCCACCTGCTTCTGCCTCCCAGATTTTTAAAGCACACACATACATTATAGAAATTATATAACATTATAGAAATAGTTGGGAAGACATAAACATCAACTAATACAGCACTACAACAGTGCTGGGTTTCTTGAATATAGTAATTATACTGTATATGTACTCCATTCCTAGAAGTGTACTGAAGAAACTGTCATGTCTACAAATTATTGTCAAAAAGGTGGGAAGGCGGGGTCAGTGGGCATGGTGCCTGTGATCTCCGCACTCAGAGAGGGAGGCGGGGTCAGTGGGCAGGGAAGGGAAGGGAAGGGAAGGGAAGGGAAGGGAAGGGAAGGGAAGGGAAGGGAAGGGAAGGGAAGGGAAGGGAAGGGAAGGGAAGGGAAGGGAAGGGAAGGGAAGGGAAGGGAACGGCTTGCTGCCAAACCTGATGACTGAGTTTGATCCTCAGAATCCACAGTGGAAGGAGAGAACTGACTCCCTCCAAGTTATCCTATGTCCTTTACATGTACACTGTGTCGTCACACACACACACACACACACACACACACACACACACATGAATAAATGTATATATATATATATACTTTTTTTAAAGAAGAGAAAGATGCATGGGTGAATATGAAGCAATGTTAACTGTATTCTAACATTAATAAGGAAGCCTAGAAAATTCCTAGTCTATTCTTCCAAATTCACAGATTGAGGATTTTTTTTTTGCAATCAATATAAACTCATTTATTTTTAAATTAGCATTAAAATAATCAAGTTTACATTAAAAAAATGTGAACAATAATGGCCCTTCACATGCGGCATTCATTTCAAACTTTCTTCCCCTGAACTCACTGTCAGAGGAGAGAGAAGGCCTGCACGGAGGGTTGTGTCCCCTCCGAGCTGGAGCTGTGTCCTGTCAGACATCACAGCCATAGGGAGGAGGGCGTCCCTGTGGCTCTGTCTTGAGTGCTAGGTGACTAAAGAAAGAGCCTTTACAAAGGAAGCTCTTGGGCAGTGCCTGGATTGGAGTGTTCACCCTGCCCCACAAAACACTGAAGTTGGGGCAAGGATTTTTAAAATAAAATTTAACAAAGGATAATGCTAAGTGAGGACAGTGGTAGATTTGAGAGGGAAAAGAAGTCAGATGGGAGCTCGCTGGAGACTTCCAAGCTTTTGGGCAAGTCCCATTGCCTGAACAGAATGTTCACTTAAGGATGACATCTGAGCAGGACATCGATGACTTCTCTTCTGCTTGTAATTCTGGCATCAGTGAATGAGTAGATGGCCTCCTTAAGGCGGTCACCATGAAGTACCATCCACGGCATCCTACTGGTATGTTGCAGTTTCCCCCATCGGGACATTCCACCTGGCAGGGAAGCTCCTTAAGCAGGAAGGTGAACAACTCAAAATAGCTTCAGGAAGTCCCTGAAACTGACCAGATTCACTAGGCCCCTCCCTCCCAAGATGTAACCGAGCCAAGATTCAAGGACTCTGAGACCAGACCAGCTGCCTGGGAGAAGCAGAAGCCAGCCAAGCTTCCTGGAAAAGGTTTAGACCTACTGAGGCACCTGGACAGGACACTCTCCAACCCGTTGAGAAGCCTGCAGCCTGTGCAGTGCACTCCAGGTTTACAGCTTTTGTAAGCTGTCACCAGGTCTGGGATGGGCTATGGTGATGCAGCTGTCTGTGAGTCACTTCTGCTCCTGTGAGGAACCCCTCCATCATACTCCTGTCAGTAACCCCAATAAAACTCAGTGGTCCACCAAGCTGGACTTTGGTGGAATCCATACTTGAGTAGACATGTCCCCAGATTAAAAAAAATGTCACACAACACATAACAACTAACCTGGATCTGTAAATACAAAGCTCAAGACCAGAAGCTAGATAGAAGGCTGAGGCTGGCCACCTCCCTGATATCTGTGAGTGTCAGTTGAGGTGGGGGTGGCTGATGACAGTCAGTTGGAGGTGTGGTGGCTGATAACAGCCTGGCCCCTGGTTTGTGTCTCTGGGGAAGATATAAGCTACATCCAGGAGGTACCTCATCTATACTTGTAAGCCACACCCAATTTCAGTTGCCAGTCCCTCCCGAAGGATGGCGGCCTTGACTCCACACTTTCCAGGCCTCACATTTTGCCTTTGTCAGTCTGAGATAGATGGAGAACTAATGAGGCATTTCATCTAGTACAGGGGTCAGTCAGAAGGTCCCCGCCCCCTCTCCTATGCTGCTCCCCATGGATGTGATCTGATTGGCCTCAACGCATGTGGACATGAGTGTCACATCTCTGGGTTTTATGGGTTAATTGCCAGAGTCCTCAGTCACCTCACTTAATAGTGTGACAGCAAAGGCTTTCTCCCTGCCTGGCCCTGTTTTACATATAAGACAACCCTGAGGCAAGCAATAGGTCAGTGGGGTTTGGGGGTTTGGTTTATTGTAGTTGTAGTTGTAGTTGTTGTTGTTTTACCCATTTTCAAGATAGGGAAACAAAGGTACTGAAAATCAATAAATTTTCCCAGGCAGAGCTGGCTGCATAATTTTCAGGGGTCAGTATAAAATGAAAATGTGAAGGTCTTGTTGAAAATGTATTCAGCTTTTCAAGATGGACTGTGAGGGGAAGCAATGGGAACGGGGTAGGGAGAGGTGGGCAAGAGAGGCCGATAGGGAGGGGAGGGCCTGTCAGACGCACGTGTGGGTGTTTCACAAGAATCCTGGTGACTCGTGCAAATAATATGACCGCATTTTTAATATGCTAAGCGTGGAGCCTGTTCTGGGAGAGAGGGCCCTTCGAGACTGCACAAGGCTGCACACCCATGAGGCAGGCCAGTACCCAGCATGACTAGTGAACACACAAACAGAGGAACGTGAACCCAGTGCTTGTCCCCAGCCATTCATCTTAGCCCCACGTCATAGTGCCCATCTGCCTCTCAGACTCTCCCTAGTTAGATTCAGCAGTCAACTTGATGCAGCCCAGAGTTATCTGATGGAGACTCCGTTGGGGGATTGCCTCAATCAGATCAGCCTGTAGCTCTCTCTATCTGTGGAGCACATTTCTAGATTGCAAACTGATGTAGGAGGACCCAGCTCACTGTGAGCAATGCCGTCCCTGGACAGACAGCCCTGGGCTACATAGCAAGGAAGCAAACTCAAGCCTGAGAACAAAGCAGGAAGCGACATTCCTCCATGGCCTCTGTTTCAGCGCCCATGTCAAGCCGCTCACAAACACACCGGCAACTCTAGCTCCCAGGGGATCCATCGAAAGCCCTCTTCTGGCCTCCGTGGCCAGCAGTACACACACACACACACACACACACACACACACACACACACACACACACACACACACACACGCAATTAAAAACATTTTTAATGGTGAAGAAGTTGAGGTGCTGCTTGGATTAAAGGGCAGAGTTAGCAACATTCAACTTACTGTTGCCACCCTAGCCTCAGTGGCCAATAAAGCCTGAAACTGCCTGGAATTCTCTCAGTTTTCTGAGAGACTATAACCAGGCTATATTCCCTTCAGCTTAAGGAACATATTCCACTGCAGATAACAAAATACCCAACTATCAGTGGCCCAAACAGAGATACATCCTTTTCACAGAACAAATACAGAGCAGGATGGCTCCTGGCACTGGCCTACTAACATCAAAGCTGGCACCTCTGCAATTCTCTTGCTTTCTTCAGCCTTCAGATCTTCATTCAAGACAAAGAAAAGCAGACAGGGACAGTATTGGTGACATCCAAAACCCTTTCCAGAAAAAGAAACCACCTAGAGCAGTGGTTCTCAACTTTCTAATGTTGTGAACCTTTAATACAGTTCCTCATGTTGTGGTGACTCCCAACCAGAAAATTATTTCATTGCTACTAATAATTGTAATGTTGTTACTGTTATGAATCATAATGTAAATATCCATACTTTTCCATGGTCCTAGGCAACCCTGTGAAAGGGTCTTTTGACCCTCCCCCACAAAGGGGTCATAGCCCACAGGTTGAGAATTGCTGTTCTACAGCTTATGAAAGATTCTAGTTTATGTCATATTATTCTGGACTTGGTCACTTGATCTTCCGTAGCTGCAAGAGAGTCTGGTAGCATGAGTACATTGGGGCTAGGCACATTTTCATGGTGAACAAGATTGGAATGTTAGAGAGGACAGTGCTGTATTCTTTCTCCTATGTTATCTCAGCTGGCCCTCGACCCTTCCCAAGCACAGTGAAGACCCTAAAAAGACTTTGTGGCCATTCTAATGCCCCAGGCAACAAGTGCCACCCAAGGATCCAGGGTTTCCAAAGAGCTAGAAGGCGCAGCCACCAGCTTTGCCTGTAGTGATTAATGATGTCCTGCAGAGCTGGGGAGAGGTGGCTAATTAGCCAGAGACTGATTAAGGACAAGGCAGGCAAAATCCCAGACACAACAAATGTGATCTCTCTATCTTCCTCACTCCTCAGTCCTTCCACACCAGCAGAATCCAGGCTGGAGGCAACCTCCTCACAACCGGTCTCCCTAGGGACATCATGCAGCTGCACCCCACATGACGGCTCACACTACAAGCCTTAATGGCAGCACGATGGGCAGGGTGGGCATAAGGAGGCTTTTTGGTGGAGGTTGACTTCCATTTCAGTCTTTTCTAATCTCTGGGCTCTAGACCAGGCACAGTTTGAGGCGTGAGATTTCTAAAATAGCCTCTTTCCAAAGGAATCGGCAGCTGAGGACTGCAGACACGTAGAGGGGTCTGGACACAGCATAACCTCGAGTCAATAAACAGAGCTTCCCCAAGGAGGGACCTTGGGAGTGGAGATGTGACCCCAGAGAAAGGAGAGGACACCGGCCAGGTGCAGAAGGAGGGCAAGACAGTCTTGAAGCAGTGAATGGCGGGTGTGGCATACGGCCAAAGGTGGATGGGTGCAAACCAAGAGGGTGGTCAAGATGCAGCCCAGCTGTTTCCAGCCTCTGTTCTTTGGCAAAATGGACACAGTGTGGCATCCAAAGGCAAGATACCCCCTGGGTGACCCCAGGTTAGTCTTGTCTCCTCCTCCTTCAGCTGGCACACTTATCTATGCCTCCCACGCTAGAAAGCACACCCAGGTGCAGGCAGAGTCATGTCACAGTGGCCTGGGCTGAGGCTGGGTGAAAATAAGCCCTCTGTCACAGGAATCTTGTACAAGATAGGGCTGTGATAAGAACAAGGGATTCATTTCAACCACAGCTATCAGGAGAAACTCAATGAAGGTCATATCTCAGGTCCTCTCTGTTTCCTCCCAGGAGACACGCAGTGGGAGAAAAGGTAGACGTCTGTCTGGGGAAAAGCTCCGAGTACGTGCCGCTCAGTCCCCACCTTGCCTAGTCCCTACTTCCCCTCTCCTTGGAGCTCAGCTCAAAATTCTCTCTCTCGGGAAAGCTTCCCCTGATCCAGCCTACTAAGTCAGAGTCACTGTTTCCCTCTGATGAGCGTGCATTTAGGTGACCATGTGATGGTTGGTCTTGACTGTCAACTTGACTAGATCACCTCAGAGACATGCCTCTGCGCATGTCTGTGAAGATGTGTCCAAGAAGGGTTGCCTGACTGAAATAGAAGGGGGGAAGGAAGAAGCAGCTGCACACAACATCAATCTCCCCCTGCTTCCTGACTGTGGGTACAATGTGACCTCACACTGCTGCTGCCACGACTCCAGCCGGCGACGGATCCACTATGAGGAACCTCATTCCTGAAGCTGCCCTTGTCACAACAAGGAGAAACGTAACACAGTCTACCTCTACCGCTGTACACTCAAGCAGTAAATATTAGTGAAGCCCTGTTCTCTGTTAACTCCCGGAAATGCAGTGAGATACGACCCTAATGTCTTGGGACTATGATTAGGGCATCAGCGTTGGTTGATTCCTGAGCAAACATCTACCCTAACGTCAAAAATGCAACTATCCCCAGCCCCATTAAAATGCTGGAACAACTGGTAAACCAACACTATGCCAGGAAGAAGCCACAGCCCTCAGGCTACCCCAGGAAGGGACTTCGAGTGTGGCTTCTCAGATTGTACACACAGAAAGAGGTTATGTGGATGGTAGCTGAGTGAATGCTGCTATGCACTGCCTGCTTCCTTCTTCAGAGCCCAGACACCCCTCCACCTCCAAGGCAGACTACTCGTTAACACGGAACAGTCCCTCTCTAGCAGTCTGCCTGAGCCAAAAGAGACACTGCCTTCCCCATAGTAACCCCCCTCTAACACGTGGTCATTTAGGATGTCAAAGGTTTCTTCCCTACCATCTCATCCTAGAACATCTGGGAGGACCATCCAAGCTCTGGAGCTTTCTCGTGAAGCTATCCAAGTATCTCCATCTGCCCTGTCTGGCTTCCCTCACCCAGTACAGGGGAAGTTCCTGAAAGCACTCCCCAGTAAGACTCCTTCGTGTACATCTTGAGTCTTGGCGTTTGTGCCCTGGGAAAGCAAAGCGGCTAGTAGGATCTGAAAGCTTTTCAGGTGTGTGGCTGCCCAGTGTGGAGGAGGGGACTCCTTTTTCACCCAGCCGCATGGAGGTCCCTTTCATGCCTTAGCAGGAGCCCAGCCCAGGCTGCACCACTTGCACCGGAGAGGTGAACCAGGAATTGAAGTCAGTGCCAACAAGGCCTTGGCAGTGGCCCGGGGGAAGGAATCGAGCCCTGTAGCCAGGTGATTTAGCAGGCTCTGGAGGAGGGTAGATCTGTGATAAGGAGCCCACCAGCCCGGAGTCTGATTCCAGGTGATTTAGCAGGCACCTAGGGCTTCTATTTCAGCAAGACAACCAGGAAATGAGCTGAGTGGAATTATTAATCCATGTGCCTGGGGTTCCCCACACTGTGGAAGGGTCCACCCAGCCTGCCCCCAGACGCTAACTCAGGCCGAGTGTGGGAACTTGTCTGGTGGGAGTGACCAGGAGGAGGTGGGAACAAGAAAGAATGAGACTTGTGCAGACTTCGTAACTGAAATCATTAATAGCAGTAAAATAAGTTGTCCGTCCTACATGTAATTTGTAGTAATGTTTGGTTACTGAGATTAATTTCTGGTAATGAAATACTAATTAAACCATTTATTGAGTAATGTATTTGCTTGGTGGTGTTTTATGGGTGTTCGCTTATAAATATTTTAATTACTTTTGCTAAGTAATTAGAATTTACTAAATAATTTCCAAGCTATTTATTAATTTCTAGCAATTCTCAGCCAACCAACAAGTAATTGTTTTACTTTATATCAGTAATTAAAGTCTTTCTTTAAAAAAAAACCTTTGAATGAAGAGGAAAAAAACCTTTGAATGAAGAGGATGACAGCTGTGAGGAGGTCTCCTGTGCTCTGTTGCTTATGAAGCTGGTTGTGTTAAAGCGAAGAGAGAAGTGGCGTGGAAACCGCTCGTGGGCTGGGGGATGGCTCGGTCAGTAAAGTGCTTGGCAGCACGAGGGCCTGAGCTGGGTCCCCAGCATCCACATAAAGTGGGCGTGGTGGAGTTCCTGGGCCAAAGTATATGAACATCTCAAAGACGTTTTATCCTGCCACAGTGCCTCAGGAAAGACTGAACAAACTCATATTCCCTTCCCTGCTTCTGTGCACCGTGTGTACTGGCAACTATTTTAAATCCCTTGTCAACTGTCTATGCAAGGAGGTGACCCGGAGAGGCCTACACAGTTTCAAAGCCACTACCACATTAGCTCGGGAGAAACGCAGTTGACTGACTCATAAAGACCCACAAGCTGTATCATTATAACCAAAACAGCATCAAAATGTTTCAGACTACTCTCTACCACACCATCCCCTCCGCCCTGCAGTCTCCTCTTCTCTCCCAGTGCCCCTGCTTCCCCTACAGTATCACCAGGGGTGGCACAAATGGCTCATTGACAGCAGGTTCCACCCTATGCCACCCATAGGTGCTTAGGTACAAACGTCTGCTTGGCTCTTAACAAAATCATATGATCCCCGGTAGCATACAGGGCCTTAAAATTCTTCCTCTGGTAATATACGCTAAGCATCTTCCTAAATACTCAAAGCTTAACCTGGGAGGATTTTGAGATCTCTTTGAGTTGCTTGTGTTGTATTTGGGGGTGAGGGGAATGTACACACACAGGTCCAACTTCTGGTGTCTTCCTCAATTGCTAGTCACATTATTTTGTTTTATTTAAATTAAAAACAGTCTTATTTTATATACCACCACATTATTTTAAAGGGAGGCTCTCTGACTGAACCAAGCTTGAGCTTGCCTACTTGGCTAGACTAACCAACCAGCAAGACCCAGGAATCCTCCTGCCTCTGCCTCCTCGCTGGGATTACAGGCACGCACCACTGTGCCCAGGTTTATGTAGGCCTTGGGGATAGAGCTCAGGTCCTCATGTTTCTGTGGCAAACATGTTGCTGACAGCCAGATCCTGGCCCTTAACTACATTTTTTGAGGTTTCTCCAACTTCTATCCAATGATCTCCTGTCAGCTACAGTCAAATCACTCAGTGTCTTTGGCCAAAGACCCTCAACTTTAGCCTCTTTCCAACTACCGAGTTCAGCTATATCCACAGGTAGTGGGTGATCCATCTCTGTAACGCACCGTTTTTATAATGAGCATGTTTCCTCAATTTTGTGTCACTATAGCAAAGTAAAGCTGGGTTCTTTGCGAGGAAAGAGGGTTTCCTTTGGCTCTTGGCATTGTCGACTAAGAAGACCAAGCTCTGAGGGCCACATGATCAGGACTCCAAGCTCTGTCATCGCACAGCAGATGGCACACTTGAGAGCAGCAAGCAGCACACAACAAAAGAGGCCCAAACTCCAAAGGCGACCTCTTCACAACTTGCTGTCATGGTAACTGGCCCAGCTCCCCGACACCCAACTCACTCCCAAGAGAGCTAACCCAGTCTCTTGAGAAGACTGCAAATTCACTTCTGAGACTGACGCTCCTGACCTAATCAGCCTCTCCCAGGACACACCACTCCCGCATGAACTCTCGACGCCAGTTTCAGTGGAAGCCACAGTGATGCTTAGGTTCCTCCTCCTCCAAACAGACCAAGAACCGCTCAATGCCAGACTCTGAATAAAGAGAAGCAGGCGCGGCATAGTGACTGGACGGAGGTCCGGGAGAAGAGACAGCAAAGGCAGCCTGGAAGCTGCCTGGCCCTCCAAAGAGGTCCTCACGGCAGGTGCCCAGGTGTTTACTGTTTCCCCACCAAGCAAGGGCCCGTGGTAGCACCTTGTGTGATCTCTCTCACTCTCTGTATCTATTTCCTCTCTTTCCAGAAAGCACCAGCCCTCAGAAGCCTCCCCAGACCCTCAGAAGTCCCAGGAGAGGAAGAAGAGGGTTAAGAGCCCCGCCCCCAGCGTTGCTCCCTATTACTCAGAAAAGTCAAAGAAAACAAGGCCCGGCTCGCCTTAGTAAAGAAATCTCACCCCCTGCCCAACCCGGACAGTATAGAGTGAATTTTAATCCTTACCAACGTCTTTGGTGTCCCTACAGTGTGGTGAGACCTTTACACACACTGTCGCTTAAATAATACATTTCTCCTGAATTAACTGATGAGAAAGCGGGACTCGTGAAGTTCAGATAAAGAGCTGCTGAGTAAGAGGAGCCAGGATCAGGACCAGCCCCTCTTCTTCTCCAGAGCCCAGAGCCCTTAACTATCATGTTCAGCTGCATCCGCAGGTAGGCAGATAATCCATCACTGCAAGGTAAAATGAGAAGACCCAGTGGGGGAAGGGGGAGAGAAAAGAAAACCTGTCCATCCCTACCCTGTGAGAAAGCCTGTCACTCACTCCTGGGGAATGTCTTCTGTGTATGTTTGTCTTATACATATAAATAAAGCACTGTTGGCCAATAGGAAAGCAAAATAGGTGGGACTAGGAGTCGAGGAGGATTCTGGGAAATGTAGTCAATACGAGAGTCTCCATGTGATCCCGGGAGGAAAGAATGCAAGTCTGGCATTATCGGTAAGATAAGGCCTTATAAATCTATATGTTAGTAATTATGGGTTAATAATTAAGTCAGAGCTAGCCATTAAGAAACCATAACAAACAGCCAACAGCTTCATAAGTAATAAAGCGTCCTGCATGTTCATTTGGAACTGCTGCTGCTCAGGGACAGGCTGGCGGGAAGAATGCACGTTACAGCCTGCCATATCTATCTGATTGAATGCATAGATGGTTTCATGTGAAGACATCAGTCTACCCACAGCCTCGGTTCTACTCCTGGGAAACACTGGAATGTTTGATCCATGGGTTCCCGTTCTAGCTCATGACTCTAGAACCTCCAGGTTTGAGAGGGTGGTCTTCAGAAAGAAAACTAATGCCGCAGGCCTTGGGTGCATGGGAAATAGAATTCTAAGAGCAAATGCAGAGGCAAATTATCATACAAGTGTCCAGTGAGAAACATCTGGCTCGGGGTGGAAGTGTGGAGGATGAATTATGATTCCCTTCTAACCCTCTGGGATATATCACTATCCAAGACATCTTATTTATTTGCTTATTGCTTATCTTTGTAGCAGAGACAGGGAAGGGGGTAACGATGCTCTAGACAGGAATGGACCACAAAGGCAGGGATGGATATGACTTGGACAGGGAACAGCCCCCTGGAGCAGCCCAGGCTTCACCAGCTCTAAGCCTGGAAATGAGCTGCTGTGTAAAATCATATGTGATACGCCAGAAAATGGAAATGTGCTCTTCAGAGAGCGAGGCTCTTCATCTGGTGCAAAAGAGAACGAAAGGGGGGCCCTGGGGGAAGGCTGTAAACAGAAAAAGACCATGTGTGACATGCAGAAATACACAGACATACGTTTAAAAGCATAGGTAAACAAATATTTTCTCTGTGTAGCCCTGGCTGTCCTGGAACTCACTTTGTGGAACAGGCTGGGCTCCCACTCAGAGATCCGCCTGCCTTGGCCTCCTGAGTGCTGGGATTAAAGGAGTGCGCCACCACTGTCTAGCTGATAAATAAACCTTTCAAAACATAGCACATACACACAAAATGTCAATTCAAGTATAAAGAAGAATGAAGGGAGGGCAGGGGAGAGGAGGGGAGTTAGGGAGAGGGGAAGGGGAAGAGAAAAATGTGCTATTACAATGAGTAAACTGCCTATGAGAAAATTCCAGAGAATCTACCCCCCTAAAATCTCCTCGACTAGAAGATGAGTTAAATAAAACACAGAAAGCTCACCCTACAGGTTGGCATCACAGAACCAAAAGTCAGTATAAAATAATGGACCTCACCCCTACAGGTTAGCAAAGACCATTAAAATCCAAACTTTAAAAAGCTTAATCATTTGCAGTAGCACCAAAAAATGATCTTTAGTCATAAATTCAGTTATGTGGTCTAAGCACATGAGAAGTTGTATTTTGGAAACTGCAAAATACTGGTGTAGGAAATCAAATAAATCAACTGGAAGAGAAAAACCGTTGAGAGAGTGTCTCAGAGTCTTGCCATATACTTTTCCAATCACGATCAATGAGCTGATTCTAAACTGCCTGTGGGGGGCCGGGAGATGGCTCTGTGGGTGCGATGCTTATGTGTAAGCATGAGGACCTGACTTCGAATCCTCAGAGCCCGTGTAGAAGCCAAGCACATGCGTCTGTAGTCCCAGAGCTCCTACAGACAGGCGACTCCCCGGAAGCTGGTGGGCCGGCTGCCCGGGTGTACTCAGTGGCCAGCACTGAAGAGACCCTGCCTTACACAAGATGGAAGGCAGGAGCTAACACCTGAGGTTGTCCTCCGACCTTCACATGCATGGCGTAGGTACACCCACACTCAAAAGAGTGGCCACACGTGCACACATGCGCATCACACACACACGGAATTCCAAAGTAGTGAAAAGAGTGAATGAGAAAGGCAGGGAGTGTAGAATGAGCTGGATCGTATTGCAAGATAAGAACAACACTGAAGGACTTCAGCCTCTCGATTTCAAGACTATTGTAAGCCTACATTCACTAGACTTCAATACTAGCGAAGAGACAGACACGTAGGTCAATGCAGTCGAACAGAGAGTCTAGAGTCAATGGCAGTTTGACAGATGTAAAGGGAATCTGACAGGGAAAAGGTGAACGGACCCCTAACAACTGAATGCTCATGTCTCCACCCCTCCCTATAAGACAATCTCAACTCACCTCAGGCTTTAAAGAAAAATTAACTCGATAGACCTATAGACCCAAGGCAAGTAAAAAAGCACAAGTCCCCACAAAAGCTTGTGTGTGAATTCGTGTAGCAGTATTGTTCCTAATTGTCCAGAGTGTAAGCAACTTAATTTAGACTGCTCACCTGCCATGAATGATGGGTAAGTAAATAGCATGCTCATCACAAGAAGGAATCGGACACTGATGCACGCTACATGGCAGACCTCCAAGGTCTAGAAATGGCGGTGTGGGGAGCCGCCCCCACATTCTCCGTTACAAGATGGCGCCGACATTCGTTGTCAGTTGGAGTAAACAACCTTGGTGCGCACGTGCCTGCTACTTTTCCATCCCTTACTCTCTGCCTCTCCTGTGACGTCATATGGGCTGACGAGCAGGAGCCAGTCAGGAGATGACACGTCCGAGGCGGGGACTGCTGAGCTATATAAGGGTTGGGCTTTTCGCTCCCCGGGTCTCCGCTCTGTAAACTTATGCTCTCCCTCTCAAGACACATTAAAGCTGTTCTGCAGAAGGATCCTAAGTGTGCCGCGTCGTTCTTGCTGGCAAGACGGTAGCGCGGGACATGGCGGTCTGGGAGGATAGTTCAGGGCGCTTGTGGCTCTTGTAGAGGACTCGGTCTGGCCCTCAGCACTTGCAACGCCAGCTCCAGGGAATCTGGCACCTTCATCCAGATTCCACCAGCATGTGGTACCCATAAACTCTTGCAGGCACACACACATCTGTGTAAGGAAATGAACACATCTTTAAATATATCTGTACAACACTAAATGAGGGACTCTATAAAGCTAAAACGCCAATGGCTCACCATTGACTCAAGACCTCTGCAAGAGCAGTGTTGTGTGCTCTTAACTATTGAGCC
Organism: Mesocricetus auratus; assembly: GCF_017639785.1. NCBI lineage: Eukaryota > Metazoa > Chordata > Mammalia > Rodentia > Cricetidae > Mesocricetus > Mesocricetus auratus. Next base: position 2,183,119 of record NW_024429230.1, on the reverse strand, counting down.
ATCTTGATAGTCCCCAACTGAATTTTATAAATGTTGGGAATTCTAAACACGCATATCATCAAAAAGGAGATATATGGATAGCTAATAAGTACATGAAAATATGCTCAGCATAATTAGTCACAAGAGACATGCAAATTGAAGCAACCATAAAATACTATGGCATACCTATTATAGGGACAGAAATTAAAAAGAAAGAGTGGCAACGCCAGGCACTGACAAGAACAGTCTCACTAGAAGCCTCCACATTGCTGCGGTAATGCAGAATACAGAGCCTCTTTGGAAAGTCACCTGACAGTGTCTTAAACACATACACAATCCGAAAAAGACACCCACTCCTCGGTATCTATCCATGACAAATGAAAATTTGTACTTCTAGTAGATGAATGTTCATGAGAGATTTATTCATAATTACCCCAAACTGGAAGCAACCCAGATGTCTTTCATAAAGCAAATGAATTTAATATTAGTATACAACCTGAATACAACTGGGCTGTGACAGTAACACACTACATGCCTAACACAGAATCATGTGTCAGTCTTAACTGCATTCTGCTGTGTGAAAAGAGTCAGAGCTATAAGGAAAACAGAGCTTAAAGATGGGCAGAGTTGATTATAATAACCAGACCTTTGGAATGATACATTGTTGCAAATCAAGCTTGTTACAGTAAATATACGACATCACTAGAAAAAAATCTATAGACTTATACATAAAAACAGATAAAGGGATGGGCATTGGTAGTGCATGCCTTTAATCCCAGCACTCGGAAAGCAGAGGCAGGAGGATCTCTGTGAGTTTGAGGTCAGTCTGGTCTACAGAGCAAGTTTCAAAACCGGCTCCAAAGCAATACAGAGAAACCCTGTCTCGAAAAACCAAAAACAAACAAACAAACAAACAAAAAACAGATAAAGTTCACAGTGTGTAAGTTTTCAAAACTCAGCCAGGATATACGAAAAGCCTGAAGTGAAATATCAGCTATGTGGCTGGGGATGTAGACTAGAGCTATTATGCAAAGCTGATATGCATATTCGTCCACATTTGCATATGCATATCCATAAACATACACAAGCATATAGAGAGGGAGAGAGAGATGGACAGTTAATGTTATTTCTATTAGAAACATAATATTCGGTGGGGTTTAAAGTACATGTAGAACTAAAATACTCAAAAATAAAACCATAATGCTGGAGGAAGATAGGCTAGAGAGACGTCACAGAGGTTAATAGCACGAGTGGCTGTTCCGCAAGACCTGGTCCTCCACACCAATATGGCAGCCCACAACCTGCTAGTCCAGTTCCAGAGTATCCAACACCTTCATGTAGTTCTGATGTCACTGCATGATACACATTCCCTAAGGCACATACATGCACATAAAATTGAAAAAAAATTATCATTTTTCCCATTAGAAGAGAAATTAAGAGAAGTTAAGAGAATTCCAAGGTATTTGCATAGGAAGATTAGTAAAAGCCTTATTTCATATTCACTAACAAGTCAAAGACAACAATCAAATAGCTGGGCATTGGTGGCCCACGCCTTTAATTCCAGCACTCGGGAGGCGGAGGCAGGCGGGTCTCTGTGAGTTCCAGGCCAGCCTGATCTACATAGTTCCAGGACAGCCAGAGCTGTTACACAAAGAAACCCTGTCTTGGGGGGAAAAAATTAAATATATGTGTGTTCCTACTATAAAATAAATAGGAGATTAAACAAAAACAAAAAACTGAGATAACAGAAAGAAAGCAAGAAATGAAGGAAAGGAGGGTACATATCCTGTGTTGTAAGAGAAGGCACAGGCAGGATGGTGAATGTCACCTCAGTGCTTCAGTAATAGACTAAGAGTGACTGAGAACACGTCCAGCTAAAAAACGGCTTTCCCATGCTATCTCAGATAACAGCGTATTGACGTTGGCAGGTGTGGGAGACTCAGCTTTAATCCTACACTCAGGAGGCAGAGGCAGGTGGATCTCTGAGTTCAAGGCCACGCGGTCTACATAGTAAGACCCTCTCTCCAAACAAAATCAAAAGCCTTATCTCCTTTAGGAACAAAAAGTTCCAATAAATATAGTTTTTTATAGTTTTTTAACAACTACTTCACTAACTTCTGTATAATATCTGGTACATACAGTGATTATGGGCCATTGTGATTTTATAATCTTTTAGTGTGTGTGTGTGTATGTGTGTGTGTGTGTGTGTGTGTGTGTGTGTGTGTGTTTACCTGTCCATGTGCTGTAGTTTTATTTTACCTTCTGTGGAAACTCCATGCAATACTCCACAATGTCTGAACCAACCTGCATTCCTAGGAACACCATATAAAGATTTGTTTTTGCTCCACAGCCTTGGATACTCATATCTCACATTTTTATATAACATGTGTGATACTTCTACCACATTTCTCTGGTAATTAGACACACCACTTTACACAGTGCTAGGATGTCTGTATGTGTCTGTGGCAAAATATCTATTCAATTGTCTCTGCCCATTATAAAGTTCTGTTATCTGTGCTGGGCTTTTTAATTGGTGCGTGTGAGTTGCTTGTGTGTTTGGGGGACTAGCCCCTTTGGGGACACGCAGTTTGTAAATGTTTCCCCCACTCTGGTGCCGCCAACCGCTTCCCTTGCTGACTCCAGGAGCCCTTGTCTGACAGAGCCTCACTTGTTTTTACTTTGACAGCTGTGCTGCCCCAACTGTGTGCAAACAATACTGCAAAAGCCACTGCCGCGGAAACGCTACCGTATTTTCTAGGAGTTGTGTAGATTTGAGTCTTAAATTTTAATCTTTAGTTGGCCTTAAGTCAGCTTTGGCATGAAATAAAGATCTTCCTTTGCATTAGGACAGTCTTCTCAGCATGCAGACGGACTGTGTTCACTGGCGGTGTGACCCCAGCTGCTCTCCAGTGTTGTCTCCCTGCCATCATCGCCTCCTAAGGGCCTGTACGGCGGGCATGCGCTGTCATACGTGATGTCTCAGCATCTTTATCGGACGCCATCTTCTCCCTATTGTGAATTATCCATGACTCTGTAAATTAGTTAATCCAGTATGTGTAGGTTTCTTTTTGTCCTGGGCCACTGAACTATGCATCCATTTTTAATCCAGTACATTATGATATATTTTAATTCAGATATTGTAGTCATCCAGGTTTTTCATGTTCAAGATTGCTTTAGCTATTTGGAGTCCTTTTTTATCTTAAGATTGTTTTATTGTTTCTATGAAAAATGTTATTCAGTTTTGGAAAATTTGAAAATATTAATCCTTCTGATCCATGAACATAGTGTATTTTCCACTTATCTGTGTATTCTTCAATTTTTTAATCAGTTTTATATCTTATACCTCTTTTGTTTGTCCTAAGTATATTATTCTTTTTGGTCCTGTTATGAGACTGTTTTCTTAATCTTTTTTTCAGTATCTTATTACCAGTATGTAGAAACAATTGATTTTTGTATGTTAATTTTATATTCTGCCTCTTTATTAAATGTGCTTATTAGTACTAATGTGGAGGCTTAAAGGACATTGAATAGTTAGGTAGGCAAACAGATAACAGGTAAATAGATAAAAGATAAAGATACATACATATATGCATATATACATACATAGGCACATACACATATAGGCAAATACATGTATACATGCATGCATAGGTATATACATATATACACATACACAGATACATGTCATACATAAGTATATATATATACATATATAGGTATATTCATATGTGCACTCATACATGCATGTGTGCACAGGTATATACATACATAGATACATATATGCATACCTACAAGCACATGCAAACAGACATAGGCAGACACATGCATACATAGGTGACGATGTCGCCTTCAGAGACTATTTTTCTTCTTCCTTCCTAACTCAGATTATTTCCTCCTCCTCCTCTTCTCCTTCTTCTTCCTCTTCCTCCTCCTCTTCTCAATTAAGCGCTCTATTGGCCAAAGTGTTGAGAATTGGACATCCTTGCCATATTCGTAATTTAAAGAAGTTATTCCCAGCTTCTCCTGCTGGCACATCAGCTGTCAGGGTGACACAGGTCTCATGGACTTAGTGGAAGTGCCCCCTTGTAAAGGGAAACCTTTTCCTTGCCAGCAGCTTTGGTTTATCACCTGCTAGTCGCCTGGGCTCTGCCGTGTTGTAGTCCCCAAATAACACACAAGACGCTGTATTAATTATGAAGCTGTTGGCCTTGCTTGTTTCTTACTGGCTAGCTCTGACTTAAGTAATTACCCCATAATTGTTAATCTAAGTATTTCTCTTACCGGAGAACTTTCCGGGCTTCCTACCCCATGGTGTTACATCTTGACTCTCTCTGTTTCTCATACCCAGAGTCTTCCTCCACTCCTAGTTCCACCTATCTTACTTTGCTATTGGCCAACAGTGCTTTATTGACAAATACAAAGGGCTTCCCCAACACTCCCTCCTCTCAGATTTTTAAAAAAGATTTATTTATTACATATACAGTGCTCTGCCTGCATGTTTGCTTACATGACATAAGAGGGCACCAGACCCCACTATAGATGGTTGTAAGCCACATGTGGTTGCTGGGAATTGAACTCAAGAACTCTGAAGAGCAGCCAGTGCTCTTAACCTCTGAGCCATCTCTCCAGCCCTTATATTTTTTTAAGAGTGAAGATTGCTATTAAATTTTCTTTCAATGTTTGGTGACTCACTACAGCCAAGTTTCTCTCTGATGGGAGTTTCTCTTATCACCTGTTCAGTTCTCTTGTTGGTAATAATTTCAGGGTTTCTACCCTTCATGATTTACTACTGATAAGATGTAACGGCATCTTGTTCCTCCCATAAACTTGAGGTAACGGCCTTAGGGTGTGGCTTTGGTGTTCAGACGTGACCCCTGATAAGGAAGAGGAGGGGCTCAGTCTTGGGTTGTGGTCTCAGCATCCTGGATTGCAGACCCTGTGCCTCCAAGGGTTATTTACCATCATTGTGTGACTGTTCCCCAAATAAACATCTGTCATTCTGTATTGGGGCATTTGTAGACTTCCTTTAACTCACCATCCTTTAACTCTGAGGCCATAACCCAAGAGACAGCCTGAATGAGTCCCTCCTCTTCCTTATGAGGGGTCACGTCTGCACACCAAAGCCACACCCAAAAGGGCGTTACCTCAAGTCTATTGACAGAACAAGATGCCACTACAACAGGTTGCATGTTTCAAAAACTTAATCCTTTCGTTCCAGGCTCTCTGATTTGCTAGTATATCATTGTTTGCAGTAGTTTGCACTGCTGCTCACGTAGCCCAGCCTTTGCACGTACCCAGACAAACTCTCTGATCCTGGGCTGCAGGCACAACCCCTGGTTCTTTGTGCTTCTGTGCTATCCACAGTGACACCCACCCCTACATAGCTGACTTATTTGAAACGCTTTTTTCCTTTTCAAAAGATTTTTATTATGAGTGTTTGCCTGAGTTCATGCATGTGTAGCATGAGTGTGCCTGGCACCAGAGGAAGCCAGAAGAGAGCATTGGATCCCTTAGAATGGAAGCTGCAGGTGGCTGTAAGCTGCCATATTGGTTCTGAGAACCAAACCCTAATCTAACAGCCACATAAAAAGCTGGGTAAGGCAGCATGTTCCTGTAACCCCAGCTCTGGGGAGGCAGAGACAGCAGCAGCCCCGGAGCTCACTGATCCACTAATCTAGCTGAGCAGTAAGATCCAACACTGTGGGATATTTGATCACACTGTGAAGCCCAAGTTTGCATTTGCATTGATTAAATAAAATCAACCTTGGGTCAGGAAGTCAAGTTAGCAACTAGTTGACAGAAAGTAATCATAGAGAGTCAGAGGATGTCTGTAAGATGATAGAGAGATGCACAGGAAGTAGCAGGGAAGGGTTTGAGTGGCGTGGGCTTTTTCTGTCTTAGTGGAGTGGAAGGACACTCTCTTTTGGAGACACTGGCAAAAAGAGAGGAAGGTCAGCTAGTTGCTCCTCAGCCTCTCTGAGCTAGCAGGTCTTCACCCCAACTTCTCACTCCCAACTCTTGTTGATAAATAGAACAATAAAGATTTATTTAAAAACTGTATTTGGCAGCATCGACAGAACTGGTGCCTGCAAGAATGAAATTCCCACCAGGCCATGGCCTGAGCAGCTGGGCCACTGCCAGAGAAGCAGGCCAGTAATGGCAGGAGCGCCATTACTGGCTGAAACAGCAGTAGATTAAGCCGCAGCTTCTGTCCCGATGGAAAAACAACAATCTAGGTTCAGTGAGAGACACTGTCTCAAAAAATAAAGTGGAGAAGCGATTGAGAAAGATGCCCAGTGTCGACCTCTGGCATTCACATGCATGTTTACACACACACACACACACACACACACACACAAATAAACCTTCATTTCTACCTTGTTACATTGATTTAGGTATGTGTTCTAACCTAGCATACTATGTTTCTTGGACGCTGTTTCAGCAATACTTAAGAAGGATGTGTGTTCTGCTGCTGTCAAAGGGAGTGTTTTGTGCATATCTAGTGTAGTTCTAACTTCAGCTACACAACTGAGTTGTAAAAACAATCCCATAATGTTTTAAGTTTTTGATTTTGCATTGGGCCAAATTCACAGCTGTTCCTGACATGACAGCAGGCATCACCTGAGAGCTAAGCCTCCAGGCATACTATCTGGGGAGGGATTTAGCCTCTGGGCATGCCTGCGAAGGATTGTATTGATTAGGTAAATTGAGGTGAGACTATCCACACCAAAAGCAAGAGGCTCGGGTTTTAGACAGAATAAAAGGAACGTGAGCACCCAGCATCCTCAGCATCCTGCTTCCTGACTGTATTACCACGTGACCAGCTGCCCTCAGCAGGAGGCCCTGGCCTCTCTGCCACAACACCCTGCACCCTGCCACCTCTTCCCCCTTGTGTTGTTTCTGTCAGGATATCTTATCACAGCAACAGGAAAAGAAACTAGAATGCCTCACCCGAGCCTCTTTTCCCTTGCTGATTTCTTTTTTTGTCATTGTCTTTGATTTTACAGTTTGACTACCGGAAGTGAGCTTCTTTAGGTTGAACCTTACCAGAGACCTTCATAATTTACACATCCAGATATTCCTGTATCTGGGGACTTTTCAGCCATCTTTCTTTAGTTTGCCTCTCTGAGCACCCCAGGCCGCCCACAAATCCATGATCCTCCTGCCTCAGCTTCCTGGGTTCCAGGATGTGTCACCACACCTGTACATTTATCTCTTACTCTTCCCACTAAGACTCCCGCAATACAAAGGTGAGTTTTCCCGATGGGGTTTCTTAAGTCCCCCCCCCCAGTTTTCTATGTTCCTTTTCATTTTTTTCTCTCCCCCTGCCCCCCCGGATATTTTGATGACCTGTTTTTGAACTCACAAATACCCTTCTCAATACAGCTGGCTGTTGTACTCTGCTAAGTTTTTCTCTTTGTTCTTCACTTCAGAATTTCCATTCATACACCCTCACTTTGCCAAGCATTTTATTGTGTTTCTATGTTGTTTTTCTGACTTTCCTACTTGTCTTCATGTGTCCTTAAAACTACGACACATTTTTCAGGCAGTTCATAGATTTCTATACCTTCTGCCAAAGCCTCGTTTCTGTGATTCTTCATGTCACTTACTCTTCAGTGACTAGCTTCAAGAGAAAGCACCGTGGCCCACAGCCTGCTAGGCGTTCTAGGGCTCTCTTGGACTTCTGGGGTGTGTTGGGGAAGTCCTGTGCATTTGTCAATAAAGCACTGTCTGGCCAATAGGGAATCTAGATAGGAGGGACTAGGAGTCCAGAAGGACTCTGGGTAAGAGAAACACAAGATTCGAGATGTAACCGCCATGGGGTAGGAAGCCCGGAACTATTCTCCGGTAAGAGAAATACTTAGATTAACAATTATGGGGTAGTTACTTAAGTCAGAGCTAGCCAGTAAGAAACAAGCAAAGGCCAACAGCTTCATAATTAATATAGCCTCCTGTGTGTTTATTTGGGACTGATGCGGCTCTGGAACCAGGCTGGCGGGAAGGCTCCTCTCAAGGAAAAAACTTCTCATTACAGGGGTGAATGTACCATTCCTTTCCTCTTGTTTCTTCTTGAGGAGAGGGGATGGTTCTTAAGGTTGCACATCTTCTGTGTCCCACAAAACAAAGTCAGGCTCTAGGACCTTGCTGTTTGTTTTAACTAGGGCAATTCCCTGAAGTGACCAAACGTGTTTGGTTTCTTCCACTGTTGTTATTTGAACCAGGTGTCTGCAATAAGGTACTCTCCCACACTTTTTGCCAGGGTAAGCTCAGGAAACAAGCGTAGGAAAGTACAAGATTTGGATTACCCAGAGGCCCCCGGGCCCACAGACAAGCTCAGCCTGCTAACACTGTTGCTTTCCTGGTGCATCCAAAGGGTGTTCAGGAAGTCCACAGTCTCTCCTTCTCCTACCCAGGCAATTCTTCAATCTGTGGTCCTCCTGCCTCAGGTTCCTACGTAGCTGGAAGTACACGCCTTTTCCACAAGGCCCAGCCGTTGTCTTTGGTTTTTCTGCTCACACATGTGCATGAACTCGCCACACGTCTGAGACAGGTGTCCGCATCTATGCTTCTGTTGGGAACAACTATAGACCTCCCCTCTCTGTCATCCATCCTGCTGCCATGCTGCCATGCTGCCACTGTGGCTTCTGATGAGAATGAACTTGCCATTCAGATCCCTTCGCCCATAGTAAGATGGAGCTTTCTGCCTTTGGATTGTCTTCAGTTCTCAGTAATTTGATCCTTTGGTTTTGATATACTTAATTAGTATGGACTTCTCTAAGTTTGGCCTAGTTGTCCTCAAATAGGAATTTGACAATCAACATGCATAAAATGTTTAAACCCAATGGTGTTTCCTACAGCAGAGGCTGTGTGTGTGTGTGTGTGTGTGTGTGTGTGTGTGTGTGTGTGTGTGTGTGCGTGCTGTGTTTGGTTATTTTACTTAAAAAGTCCTTTAATTAATGTTACAAAATAGGGGAGGGATATTTTGTGTGTTTTATTTGAGCAAAGATTCTGTGAAAAAATATACAGAAAACTGACAAGACATTCAAGGAATGAGGAAAACTATTCAAAATGACAAAATATTCGACACTGACATTGATAATACATAGACTAAATTTAGGATGACATTTTTAAATATTTAAGGTGACTTGGGGTAATAAATAATAAGCCATAACCCTGAATATTTTATGGTCAAGTATATTTTAACAATATTTTTCTAAAGCCAATGTCATTTTATCCCCTTCAAGATTCTAGAATACCTTTAATCCCAGCACTTGGGAGGCAGAGGCAGGAGGATCTCTGTAAGTTCAAGACCAGCCTGGTCTATAAGAGTTAGTTCCAGGACAGACTCCAAAGCTACAGAGAAACCCTGTCTGGAAAAAAAAGATTCTAGAACATGGGTCTACATAGTTTCTCCTATAGAAAATTAAAATTTTCATTAATCTTCTGTGAGTTCTAATTTTGGATTTTTTTAAGTACAGTGAGAATATGAAAAGCAATTTTCAATAAAAAAGTTTCCTATAGAAGTTATTCAGTGGTTGTGATTTTTTCCCTCTGATGTCTCCTAGTTTCCATACATGTTCCCAATTCATTGTGGTAGTCTTGGTGTATCTCTTCACTGTGTATATCCTAAACATTCAAGTTTGCTAGTATAGAAGACGTTTGTTTCTTCTTGGGGTTGTATATTTTTGTTTGCATCATATTTAAATAAATCACATTTAAAATTGTAGGTACAACTTGCATAAAATGCTTGAGAGCACCAACAACTATGATAGTTACAAGTGTTTACTCAGCTGGTGACATCATTCGATGTTTTATAGAGAGAATTAAGAAGAGGTGACCAGATGGCTTACTGTGAAGCTGGATGATGACCTGAGTTCAATCCCAGAGGCCCTTGATAGAACAAGGACACCAACTCCCAACAGTTGTCCTCTGACTTTGGTACACATGCAGACACACACACACACACAATGCAAAGACATGGTAGTGCATGCCTTTAATCCCAGTACTCAAGAGGCAGAGGCAAGCAGATCTCTGTAAGTTGAAGGCCAGCCCGGTCTACAGAGTGGATTTCAGGACAGCCAGAGCTACACAGAGAAACCCTGTCTCGAGAAAACCAAAAGAAAACAACAACAAAAACCCATAAATGTAAATAAAGGAAAGTAAGAAAACAAAAAATTTTAAATGAAGGCCAATCGTCAGAGCTTCTGCTGTACATTTGGAAATCATATTTTCTCTAATAACCAATTTTACTAAATGGGATTCTCACTTGGCCTATTTTAATGAAAAATGATACACATTAGTAACCAGCAAGATTAATTTGAAAGCAGAAATGCTTGAGGCTTTAGGCACAGTAAGTTATTTCAAGTAGTTCAAACACTTTTTCCACAATCTTGTTTACGCTGCTCTGTTCCCTTGGTAAGAAAAACATTCTCTTCCCAGAGACCAAAATACAGCAAACCAAGCTGCCTATAAGATTCCCATTCTCCGTGGTAAGAGGATCTTTGTCCTTGATAATGAACTGTGCTCTGTGATGCTAAGGACACGTGGGCCTTGCTCCCAAGAACACTTGCAGTATGTAGCACAGCGTCTAACAGGCTGTGATCTGTGAATGCGTGTGTCAGCAAACCAATGCATGCCTGAAGAAAACAACAAGGGGCTTCCATCTCTGTCTTAGGGCTTCTTTTGCTGTGAAGAGACACCACGACCACAGCAATTCTTATAAAGGAGAGCATTTAATTGTGATGGCTCCCTTACAGTTCCAAAGCTTTGTCCATTATTGTCACGGCAGGAAGCAAGGCAGCATGCAGGCAGACATGGTGCTGGAGAGGGAGCTGAGAGCTCTTACATCTTGGCTCACAGGCAACAGGAAGTAGTCTGAGACACTGAGTGTGGCTTGAGTATATGTAAGACCTCAAAGCCCGCCTTCCCAGTGACACACTTCCTCCAACAAGGCCACACCTACTCCGACAAGACCACACCTCCTAATAGTGCCGCTCCCTTTGGGGGCCGTTTTCTTTTAAACCACCGCAGCTCCTCACTTTGTCTGGTCAATCAAGGAAGAGTCGGGAACAGACAGGAGCAGTTTGGTCATACTCATCTTAACAGCTTTACTGTCACGCCATACAGGAAATACAGATCTAGCAGACCTGTGGCCCATTATCCTCGTCCTTCCGGCTCGTATCCTCACCGGCCCTTGTCTGTGTTACTCATGTTACCTACAGCCACTTTTCAACTTCATGGCGGATCGGTCAGACTCGGGCTGAAACTACAGCAAATCTGTGGGGCGAGATATTGGCCCCGAGTTCACGTGATTATTTCTCCTGAATCTCTCCCCTAGGCTTGCTGCTGCTTTCAAAGAAAAACCAGGCCACTATGTATGAACTGATTTGGAGAAAGAGCTTTGCCCAAGCTGATCTAGAAGAACACAGTTCTTGCTGCTGTAAATGCGAGCCATAAATATAAAGGATGTGGGTGTTCGGTAAGGAAAAGGACAGAAGCCGGGCGGTGGTGGCGCACGCCTTTAATCCCAGCACTCCAGAGGCAGAGGCAGGTGGATTTCTGTGAGTTTGAGGTCAGCCTGGTCTACAGAGCCAATACCAGGACAGGCTCCAAAGCTACACAGAGAAACCCTGTCTCAGGAAAAAACAAAGAAAAGGACAGAAACGCAGACAAACAAACAAGTCCTTGACTTCTAGCAAGATGGTCAAACATCTACAAAACCTCTCCTCCCAAAATAAGTCATAAAAGTGGATGAAATCATCAAAAATCTAGTTCAGCACTCCGGGACTTTAGAAACCTTGTACAAAACCTAAGGGAATGCACATCAGTGACAGCTGTTCCAGCTGGGGTAACAGCAACACGGGTAGAGTGCGTTGCTCCTCACGTTTTATTTTCCCCCACTTTGGGTGACGTTACACCTGTCCACTCTACCTTTGATGCTGGGGGAGACACATTTGACTTGTATTATTATCAACTGAAATGGTTTCAGTGATAGACAACGAGAAGGGATTATGAACTCTATTAACTCGAGGCCGCAAGCTTGTTTCTGGGCAGATGAACTAGCAGGCAATAATGAGGACTTTCAAGAGGTTAGTACTTCTCCATTGCTGTGACACGATGCTATGACAAAGGCAACTTACAAAAGAAAGAGTTTCATTTGGAACTTACGGGCTCAGAGAGTGAGCCCATGGCCACCCTGGCCGGGAGCGCGGCCGCTGGCAGGCAGGTATGCAGCTAGAGCAGCGGCTAGAACTCAGCTCTTGATCCACACACGTGAAGCGGAGAGAGCTAACTGGGCTTTTTGAAACCTCAAAGCCCACCCTAGTGACACACCTCCAACATTACCTCCTGATCCTTCCCAAACGGTCCCGCCAGCTGGGGACCATGTATTCAAACACAGGCACTTCTGAGAGTCATTCTCATTCACACAACCACACACAGAAACAGAGTGTTCCTCAGATACCTCAAACAACCACACACAGAGACAGAGTCTTCCTCAGATACCCCAGCTGGGGACCATGTATTCAAACACAGGCACTTCTGAGAGTCATTCTCATTCACACAACCACACACAGAAACAGAGTGTTCCTCAGATACCTCAAACAACCACACACAGAAACAGAGTGTTCCTCAGATACCCCAGGATCCCTAGTAATCCTGTGCATGCATAACAGGATCAAAAAATACCAGATTAACCTGGCCAACAAAGCCTGTGCACACATGCAAAAACGTAAGCCATATTAGAGTGCCAGCATTGTTTCTCTGCTTTCCTGGAAGAATAATACTGAGAGGAAGAGCAGAAAAGACATTCAAAGCTGTGGTAACTAAATTTTCCCAATTTTGATTAAAACTATTAATCTGCCCACTATACAGTTTAATAAGCCCTAATTATAATGACTACAAAGTGATCTATACCTGAATCCACATAACCAAACTGTTAACACCTCACACACACACACACACACAGCAAAAAGAAAACACTTGGAACAGGAAAAGAAAAACATTTCATGTGTCCAAGAGAATAGTGAACAGCTAACCCCTCCTCAGTAGGCCAGTGAGCAATGGGTTAACACATTGGAAGCAATAGCAGAAAAGTTTTTAACTAGAAATTCTGATCTGGCTAAAACAATTTTCATCATGGGAAGGAAATAAAGACATTACCACATACATGAAGACTAAGACTATTTGTTGCTAGCATGACTGCTAAAAATTTTCAATTTAAACTGGTCATGGTGGTACATACCTTCAATTCCAGCACTCAGGAGGCAGAGGCAAGTGGTTCTCTGTGACTCTGAGGCTAGCCTGGTCTACATGGCTTCCAAGACAACCAGAGCTACCTAATAGAGAAGCCCTGTCTCAAAAGCAAAAATATTTCAATTTAAAGTCTTTTAGATTAAAAGGAAGTAACAAGGGTGATAATTTGAACCCACAGCAAGTGTGAAGTACCAAAAATACATGAGTAAACATAAAAGATTCTATGTATGTTTCCCTCATTTTTTTCTCTCAGCTTCTTTTAAAGTGTAAGTATATAAAAATAAAACAGTGTATTGTTGGGTTTATAACAGATATATGTCACACATGTATGTATATGACAATAATAGTATAAAGGAGAAGAGAATCCCTTAACATAGGTGACAGCGTTGCAGCTAGGGCAGTATATGAGGTCACTGGCAGTGGGTGCAAGATCTAACTCTAATGCACAAACTGACTTAGTGGAGCCCATTCTATATGGAGAGATATTTTGCTCAACATAGGTGCCTTGGTCCTGCTTCATCGAGATGATGGGACAGACTTAGTAGACTTCCTAGGAGAGGCCTTACCCTCTCTGAGGAGCAGATGGGAGATGGGGTGGGGGGAAGGGGGAGTGGGAGGAGAGGAGAGAGGGGGAACTAGGATTGGAATGTAGAAAATAGAAGGAACATACATATAAAGATCTAAGAAGCTGGGGAGATGGCTCATCTACTATGCAAATATGAGGACTGGACTTCCATCCCTAGACACACACAGAAAAGTTGGGTGGGCATAGCAGCCGCCTGCAATCCCAGCACTCAAGAGATGGATTTCTGGGGCAAATTGGCCAACTAGAGCAGCTGAAATGGAAGGGGGGGAGGGGGAGGCGTGCAAAATTTTCATGCAAAGTTAAGAGAGCAAAATCCTGAAGCGCATGCCAGAGTCTGCTTAGTGTGCCCAGGTCTGCACAGACTACGTAAGAAGACCGTCAGCCAGAGGGCCATACTTCTCACTCTGTCTCCAAAGTTTGTTCGTGACTTCTGTGTCTTTGTACCGCAATTGTGTAGACCCGTTAAAAGTTTATAAATGGGAGAAAAATTTTGTGTCTGATGAAACAATACAATGCTTTTATGCTTTCCTGAAAAGATAATAAAGCCTTGTTATGCCTATATGCCTATTTTTAAAGGAGAAGAAAGAGGAAAGGGGGATGTGTCTGAGCAAAGTGCTTCCTTCTTCTCTCTCTTTCCTTCTTTGGCAGGGCTGGTACTGACGTGGAGACTTGGATACGCTACGCATGCACTCTATCACCTTTACCGAGCCTCTTATTTCTTTTTTTTCTTAAAGTTACTCTGTACCTAAAAGGCCTTTTTTGTTATTCTCCTGCCTCATCCGCCAGACTCAGCTGAGCTAAATTCCTTCATTTCTCCAGAATTAAGGTACTATTATTGAAATAGATTATGATAAGTTAAATGCAGTCACAGTCCCTGGAACAATGACTAAGAAATCATATAACAAAAAATAGTCTAGAGGAACTATTTTCTAATATTTAGTTAAAATATAAGTATATAATACAAAATACAGTAAAGAAAGGGAACCAGAAAAACAAAAAGTATCCAAAACAGATAGAAAAAAATGCCAAGCATAAATCTAGCCAAATCAATAGTCACATTAAAAGAGAATAGATGTAACAACTCCACTCAAGAGACAGAGGTTGTTAAACTAGATTCAAAAGAAAAATCTAATCAAATGATGTCAACAGGATGTATATCATGGATTCCAAGATATAAGATTTTAAAAATAAAAGGATGAGAACAACATCTCAGCAAAGGAACTACAAGAGAGCTGTAACGGCCATATTACTGTCAGATGAAATAGATTCTAAGGAAATAAACAGTTCCAAAGACAAAGAACATTTTATGGTGATAAAATGGTCAGTATATCAACATGTAACAATTGTAAACACATCTCACCTAACAAAAGTCCCCCAAAAATGTTGGGTGTGGTGGTGGCACACACATGTCACCTCAGTAACCGGAGGCAGGGCCTGAGGCACCGCAAGGGCAAAGCCAGACAACCTGATCTACACAGTGGGTGGTGAGTTCCAGGCCAGCCAGAGCTGCACAGCAACAATCTGCCTTTAAAAAAGAAAAGATTCGAAAAACCTTTCAGTAAAATGCTGCCTTCCAAACTGAGAACCTGAGCTCACTACACAGAATGCATATTAAAAGGGCACCTGTGGTAGCCAGATTACATGTGCTCGTAATCCCGGGGGTGGGGAAGCAAAGGCAGGCAGTGCCTGGGCCTGGGGGTCAGCCAGCCTAGCCTTCTTGATGAGCTCCCGGCCAGAGTCTCAAGAAAGGGGAAGGGGAAGCCTTAGAAATGATACTGAAAGTTGTCTTATGACCTACACACACACACACACACACACGTATCAGCACACACAAGGGCACTCAAACATACATGAACACATACATGCACATATAAAACCAAAATCAAAAAATCAAATAATGCCAAAATACATATGGCAAAAACTGATTAAACAGAAAAGAAAAACATCTAATTCAATAATTACTACCAAGGCCTCACTCTCAGCAAAAATCAGAAAAAGCACTTGGTAAAATCCAGTATAATTCACATCTTTAAAAAAAATGCTCCTTATCTTTCTTTTTCTTGCTCAGCCATGTTCATCAATGCTCTATTCACAATAGCTAGGAAGTAGAAACAATCTATATGTCCTTCAACTGACAAAAAGAGATAATGAAAATGCGGTGCATGTACACTCTGGAATACTATTTAGGTGTTAAAAAGTGAAATTTGTAGGTAATTGGATAGACCTAAAAAAGAACATATGGAGTGAGGTAACCCAGACCCAGAAAAAAAAATTGTCGCATGTTCTCTCTTACCTGATGTTTCTATCTCCAAATCTCCAGACAGGCGTATATAGCCTGGATTAACTGCAGAAACCAGGGAAGTAAGAAGGACCCATCCAAGGAGGGCTGGGCAGTAGAACAGAGAAGGGTGACCTGAGGGGGAAATGGGGGAAATGGGGAAATGGGGAAATGGGGGAAATGGGGAAATGGGGAAATGGGGAGGCTTAATTAGTGAAGTGGGAGGGACATGAGTAGAGAAGAAGGTGGAAGAAATACAAATAACAGTAGGATGTCTGAAAAGGTCATAAATTATCTGTCTACTAAAAGTGCTCATAATACATGTAAGTCTGTATACACATATACAGATATAGTTTAAATGAAATTATCCCATCTGGGCTGACAGTACTCCCCACAAGAATCATAGCCTACCTAACAAAAACCCAACACCAGGCATGAGAAATCTACTTTTGAGTTGCCTGCTGGTCAGGGTTGTCCAAGAAACTCCCAAAACATTACAGGATTTTGTTGTTGCTCTTGGTGGCCTCCCAGAGGTGGAAGTCAAGTTCCTATTGCTGAAGACACCCCCACACTTTGGACACAGGCCCCAAGGGTCCTGAGCTAGATCGGCCCTGAAATCTTCTTCTCTGTGGACTAGCTTTCCTGGTACAAAGGAGGGGAAGCAGTCAACAAGCCCTACCCAGATGTGATGCCTGGGAACCCAGCAATGATCAGCGTGGCGCAGCAACCCTAAGTAGCGGCGGCATGCTCACCTTCGCAGTAATCAACAGCACTCTAATTGGATTGCAGCCCACTCAACAAGACAGACATCATGCCTGGTACTGGAAACCTAGCCAGACACCCAGGAGTACTGAGGTCACAGATCTTGGAGGAGAACCTACAACTGCCCCTTTATTTACTAAACCATCATAATCCCTAACTGTAGTCTGAATACTTGTCCTTACACCCACAGGTGAGTGTACTCCTCACAACAGAGAAACACAACCGATCACAGCCCAGTCCCAACTGGGATACCTCCACCACAGCCCCCCATCTGAGGCTCAGGGGCCAATGCAGAAGAGGGAAGGAGGGACTATTGTAAAAGCCGGAGGAGCGGGGAGTTTGCTTTGAGATTATGTCTCCTAGACATGCCAGAGAAACTGCACTCACTAACATGGCTGCCCAAACAAAACCTGAACAAAGCTGACACCAGTGAATGTGCTAACACGGAGGAGGGGAAAGCTCATGAGGACCCAAGCTGCACACGGAACTTCAGGCTAATCGGGCAGAGTGACACACACCTGGGGCCCAGCTATAGAAGGACCCAGATCTCTGTGAGTTCGAGGCCAACCTGGTCTACAGAGTGAGTTCCAGGACAGCCAAGGCTACATAGAGAGATCCTGTCTCAAAACAAAAACAAAACAAAAAAGAGCTACAAGCAACTTAAAAACAATGAGAGCAGGAGAAGTAGTCTTCCCCAGGGAAGAGCACAACATTAAGTTGTCTAATACCAAATGGTCAGCCCTAAAAACATGCATACAACACTATACAGACTAAACAGGTTGTGTTGTTATATTTAGAAGTGTGAGTGTGTGTGTGAGTGTGTGTGTGTGTGTGTGCAACAACAATTAAGGAAAAACTGGCCATGAATTTGAAAGAGAGAAAAGATGTATACATGGGAGAGATTGGAGGGAAGAAAGGAAAAGGAGAAATGATACTATTATAATGTAATCTCAAAAGATTAAAAAATATTTTTAAAAGTATGAAAAAGTTCATGCTGAGGAAATTTTATTCAAAATTCTCATCCAAATATAAGTAAACAGAAATGTTATATCATGACAAATGTAAAATTTAGCTCTGAGTGGGTTGTAATTAAAAACTTAAAATAGAATTGGTCTATAGCCTAGTGATCTCAATTGTAGATCTATGGTAAAGAGAAATAAGTTTTGTACATAAGTTTGCACAGCAGCATTGCTTACAATAGTCCCCAAAACAATGTCAACTCAGGTGTTCATCAATTAAGACATTGATAAAGAAAATACTTAAACTCATACAATGGAATATTATTTGACCAAAATCAAAAAATCAAATAATGCCAAAATACACCTGTGTTATGACATGGATAAAGCCAACACTAAAAGGGGTTGAAAGAAGTCAGATACATAACCAGCCACATATCATGAGTCCATTTCTGCAAGGTAATCCAGAGATAAAAAATTACCAATGATTTCCAGAGACTTGAGGAAGACAGACATGCAGAGTAACTGCAAATGTGTATACCCTGTCTTTTTGGTGGTATAATTTTTAGAATTAGTGGTAATATTTGTATAACTTTACGAATATACTAAGACTTAAAAAATTAAATTTTAGGTTTTAAAGCATATACTTTATAATATCTGAATTATTTTTCAATAAAGTTGCTGAGAGTTGTGTTTATTATTATAAAATATAGAAACTGGTTACCCGACACTAGGGTTGGCAGACACTGAATGGTTTAAAGTAGGCTCCAGAGAATTTTAGGGAATGATAGAAATATTCTAAGACCAGTCTATGAGGTGGGTGTGGTGACACATGCCTTAATCTAGACACTTAGGAGGCTGAGGCAAGAAGATCGTGTGAGCCGGGCATTGGTGGCGCACGCCTTTAATCCCAGCACTCGGGAGGCAGAGGCAGGTGGATCTCTGTAAGTTCGAGACCAGCCTGGACTACCAAGCGAGTTCCAGGACAGCCTCCAAAGCCACAGAGAAACCCTGTCTCGAAAAACCAAAAAAAAAAAAAAAAAAAAAGAAGAAGAAGAAGATCATGTGTTCAAGATCGGCACACACCACGGAATGGGTCCCAGCCCAACCTGAGACACGCAGTGTCTTCAAAAAAAAGAGGGTCTTGTTCATCTTTGCACTTTTTATGCAGCAACGCCACTTAAAAAGGAATAAATTGTGGGGAGGAAGTTGGGGTTAGAGGGTTTTTAAATAAGAGATGAAACAAAGAGGGCTGTAAAGACGGCCCAGAGGCTGAGTGCTCTTCCTGCTCTTCCAGAGACGTGTGTTCGGTTCCCAGCGCCCACTCAGGAGAATACAACCACTTGTAACTCCAGCTCTAGGGGATCTATTGCCCCCTTCTGACCTCTGTGGGTGGGCACACACACACAAATAAAAATAAAATGTAAAACTGAGACAAAAGGCTCATGTGATGTAAGGGACTGGAGTGTCTGGTTTTAGCCCTTGTTGTCATGGGTTCTAATTTATGTTCATTTGTTGAGCTGTATTCATGTGATACATACACTTTTCTACGTATACCCTAAGTAGGTTTTTTTTTTTAATTGCCTTAAGGACTGGAAAGGACAATGAACGTGTCAGTCACAGTCTCAACTATATAACTGCTCTTGGCCCCCGGGGGATTTCTGTCTTTCTTCTTTGCCATCATTTTAGAATAATCCCCATTCCCAGAGTGAGCCTGAGAGACTTTCTGCTCTTCAAGAAAGAACTACACATACTCTATTTAAACAACAACCATCACCCAATTCATTCACGCCCCTCGGAGCTACTAAAAGACACCTCAGAAGGCAGGAGTCTGAAGACTTCCGAATCCCCAGTGCTTAGAGTGATACCTGGACACGGGAGCTGCGCAATTTGTATTTCTGGACTGACTAGCATGAACGAACACAGGGGTAGCTGTAGGGGAAGGGGGTGTGCAGGGAAAGCCTGGAAAATGGACATTGTTTTCAGTGCAGCATTTTTGAGCTTCACAGGGATATAGTCAAAGAGACCGAGGCGAGATTTGAACAAAACAGAGCCTATTAACTCCGTGACCTGGAGGGGAGGGACTCATGAAGGCCTGTCCCTCCCTGAGGAGTTGTAGGTAGTTAAGGGTAACTGTTGCGGTTTAAATGAAAAATGCCGCCCCCAGGCTCACATATTTGAATACTTGGACGGGGTGGATGGCACCACTTGGGGAGGTTACGGCACCTTAGGAGGTGTAGCCTCATAGGAAGGGAGTGTGTCATTCAAGACTTACTTTGAGGGTTTGTAACTTGTCACTTCCTGTTCATTCTCTCTGCTTCCTGTGTGGGGGTGAAAATGTGGTGGGTCATTCAGTTTCCAACAGCCTGTTGCCATACCTCCCCCCCCGCCACGGCGGACTCTTCCCCTCTGAACCATAAGCTGTAGCTGCCAGGAAGAGGCTCAGGGGTCCCCCCTTAGAGTTCTCACTTCCGTGGTGTAGCTTCTTTCCAATTGGTCCCCTTTGTACTTTGCATCTTCTCCCCACGCCTCTCTCTGTGTAGCCCAGTGAATTTATTAGGGTTATAGCTCCCTCTTCTGGCCTCCATGGGTGTCTGCACTTGTGTGACACACACACACACACACACGATAAGTAAAAACATATTTTAAAACTGAAGTGGAGTTCTAAGTTGCCAGTCTCCCAAAGGGGTGCTGGGAACTGAACACAGGAAGAGCAGCAGGTGCTCTTAACTTCTGTAAGATGACCACGCTCCTATAAACAACCCTTCCCGCTGGACCCCTGCAAGCCACCCTCGTGAAATTCACTGCGACATGCCCACCCACTCACTCACACCCACACAGTTAGAAAGGAGGAGGAGTGCAGGGAGATAAAAAAGGGTAATGGGAGCCGGGCATTGGTGGTGCACGCCTTTAACCCCAGCACTCAGGATGCAGAGGCAGGTGGATCTCTGTGAGGTCAAGGTCAGCCTGGTCCACAGAGAGAGTTCCAGGACAGCCAGGACTACAGAGAAACCCTGTCTCAAAAAGAAAAAAGAAAAAGAAAGAGTAATGGTAAAGATTGTCCAAATATAAAGTCATGAAAATATCAGAATGAAACTCATTAGTATGTATAATTAGTATATGCTAATAAACATTTTCCCTTAATTATTTGAGAATTTCATATATGCACCCCAATCACACTTGATTATCATTCCTCCCAGGTCCACCCTCTCACACTTCGCCCTCCCCAGAAAGAGAGAGAGAGAAGAAAAAACCAAAATACCAAGTCCATGAGACTCTAGCTAGCCTCAAACTTGCTATGTAGGCTAGGCTCACCTCAAGCTAAACTAACAAAGATCTGCCTTCCTGCGCTTCCCAAACAGTAAACATTGAAAGTTGTTGAATGTTTAACAAGTCCACCTTTTGCTGTTTGGTGTTATTGACTCCTCCTTTATCACTGTGAGCAGTTGCCTGACAGAAGCAAGTTAAAAGAGATTTGTCAGAAGGCTTCCTTCACGGGCACTCAAGCCCATGTTCCTGAGTCCACAGACTTGTTAAACTATGGTGGCTTTGAGAGAATGGGCAGAAGGAAGCTACCCGCCTTGTGGTGGGCAGGAAGCACATGCTCAACCTGCTTCCTCCAACCAGACTCCATCTCCTGTTTCCAGAGCCTCCAAAACTGCACCAAGTATTCAACACAGGAGCTTATGGGGATGTTACAAGCCACACCAGGCCAGGGGTCTAGAGACACAGCGGTTGGATATTGAAGGATGTGCAGAGGGTTTCCAGAGAAAAAAGCCAGAGAAAGCTAGACATAAAAAGGGCATAAACACTTTGTTCTGAAGGAGCCTGACATTCCTGGGGACACAAAAGGTTCATTAAGCAGAGATGTGGGGTTCACAGTGAAGAGTGGACTGGGAGGCGGGGGGGAGGGGGGGAGGAGGCGGGGGGGGGGGAGGAGAGACCACCTGGCGCTGACTCTTGGGGTGTTCACAGCTGTGGGTTTCTTTCCATTCTTTTCTCAAGACGCCATCACTTGAAGACGTCCCTCGGCCCAGTGTCATCTGTCCCCAAACGGCTTTCAGATTCCACCTCCGGGACTCCCCATTCTCCATGGTGCCATGTTCACCAGGATGGATCCTTCTTAAAGGAAGAGTGGGTTTCCTCCTTAACAGCAAGCTTTTCCGAGCCTCTCCAGTTCGGAGAAGTCTGGAGGAAGAAGGCAGGACTGAGCCATCTCCTGCTAGGTCCAGGGGAGTGGACAGTCACCAGCTCAGAGGCCTGCCTGAAGCCATCACTGGGATGTGGGGGCAGGGGGGCAGAGATGACATGTCCCCTCCTGCAGAAAGCCCAAAACCCCTTACTCACACCCCTGACCTCTGAAAGATCCCTGGCATGCATTCACCCTCCCCAGGGCCGGCACAACTGGGTCAGAGAGGAACAGCCCCTCTGCCACATTGGTCCTGGACGCCTCCCAGGACAATTCTCTCCCCCAGGGGCGGGAGATGGTCAAACTGCTCTTTGAACGTGACCTCGGGGATGAGCTGCAAGGACCTGGGCCCAATTTATCACTCCAGGGCTATAATTAGGTTTGTTAACATAGAGTCGAGTGTAGTCTCCTTGACTAGGGACTTAATCACGTTACTATTGAGTTCCTGTACGCATTGCTCGGGGTGACTGTTTTACTTGCAGAGTTATAGCCAAGCCCAACGGGAGGAAATTAGCTTTGGACACAAGTTTGGGGGGGGACTCTTTTTCCTCCTGACTCTGACTCCCTCCCCTACCCTTTCCATGTGAAAATATTTAGCAAACAGTGACAATGATGAAAACCAGTAGGAAACAAAATGTTCTACATTAGTATAAAACATGAAAAATGCAGCAAGGACCCTTAGTGGTACAACATGTGTTATGCTGGCTGGCAGCCCATTAGCTCTGATAGACATTTCACTTACCTAAGTCAAATATAACAGTCTAGTATTCATTAATATAAGAAGGGGCTGTGGAATCGCAGCTACCATCTGGCTGGGCCGACAGAATAATCTACAACTCATGATTAGGTCTAAGGAGTGGGGTTTCACTTTAATCTTTCTCGTTGCTCGAAATTTCCATCTGCGCAGTTCGGCACATCATTTTTCTTCAAGACAAATGTGCTGTTTTTCATGTTCCAAAATTAGATCAGAAGAAAGCGATTAATCATGTCAGGCTTGGGAAAGGGAACAAAGCTCCCATATTCCCGGCGCTCCCTTCCCCCCCCAACCCCTCCCTGGCCCTGCAAGTTTGGGTTCCCCCAGCACTATCCAACTTCAGAATAACTTTGGGGTGATACCACTACATATCCAGAGGAAAGTGGGGCCACGGAGAGTGGATTTGCAGTGCTCCAGGGTCAGTGCTCCAGACCTCGCCAGGGTCACCGGGAGCCCCTGACCTAACACGTGTGCAGGAGGGTCATCCCTGGCTGGTCTTGGAGGCGCTGGGGCAGTGCCTTGAGTCCAGAGTGACAAAGAAGGCCGGGAGGGGCCTCTGCAGCCCTTGTCCCCTCCTTGCCGCAGCCCTGTCTGTCAGCCGGCTTGCAAGTCATAACAAATCCCTGGCGCGGAGCTGAAGCTGAGCGTTTGCCTGGGCGTCATGGAGATGATGAATGACCCGCAGGCCTTTGAAGTGCTCTGCCAGTTCAGCTGGGTCCGTGGTGCTGACAGAGAAATATACACAACAGCGTAACCAATAATGAGAACATTAAACATTCCTGCGCCGTGACAGGCTGACAGAAAAACCCAGGCTCGCATCAATCATCATGCAGATAGAACCTTGACAAGGGGCCCTGCCACGGCTCCCCGGCTCCCTCCTCTTCCGCCCAGCCACCCTCTGTCCTCCTCACCAGGCCCTCTCTTCCTTCCTCAGGACCCCTCCTCTGGGGCCTCTGCCCTCCTGCGAGCCTGCCTTCAGGGCCTCTCTGAGGTCAAGTGAGATTTGGTCCCCTGGCATTTTAGCGAGGCAGCCCATGAGTGACACCATGAGGACACCACACAGTGGTGACAAGAAGTGGGAGGCTTTGAGCTGGCGGCACTTGCAATCATGGCTTTCAGGTCATGAGAATGAATACAAATCACTGTGTGTTGGAAATTGTGTCAAAATCCAAAGCCAGGCACTTGGGGCCAGCGACCCCAAGACCCCAGCTCCCTGTGTGACTTGGGCAAAGGCCCCTTTCATAGTGCTTTGGCCTCCTCTGTCAGCTGGGTTTATCTGGGGACATCTGAGTTCTCCTCTGTCTGAAAGGGAGGAAACAGCAGAGAAACAAATCTCTCTTCCTTCTCCTCCAGGAGGACAGGACGTGCGTCCAGATAAGACACTGGAC
The DNA here is from genome assembly GCF_017639785.1 of Mesocricetus auratus. Lineage (NCBI taxonomy): Eukaryota > Metazoa > Chordata > Mammalia > Rodentia > Cricetidae > Mesocricetus > Mesocricetus auratus. Next base: position 2,158,973 of record NW_024429230.1, on the reverse strand, counting down.
AGGTCTTCCGCCCCGACAAAATGCCAAGGGTTCTCAGCCACTCTCGGGACTTGGCTTGAACCCACACATTCCTAGGCCCCGTCTCTCTCTGTGAGGTGGGGGTCCCCACACCTTTGACACAGAAACTGGCCAGGCCCATCCCCCACTGGTCATCTGGGGGTTGGCAGGCAGAAACTTCACTCCACGAAGCTTTGAGGCCTTGGGCTAGTCTAGAACATTCCTGGATCATAAAATAAAAGTGGAAGTCCCTGCCTGGAGACCTTCGTGTGTTTGTTTATTGTCTCCAAATGCAGAGGGCTACTGGCCTGCTTTTAGCCTTGGAGGCTGGATGGAGAGGGAGTGGTTTTTGTTTATTTGTGTCCCCATTCTTAGCTTTTTAGCAGAGAATAAACTTCTTGACTTTCAAAAAAAGTCATGAAAACTATTGATGCCCATACAGGAAGCAGACGCAGCCAGTGAAGGGAGAATCCGGTTCACCCAAGCACACTGGTGTTTTTGGAGGAGACAGGGAGGTCAGTGCCTGAGGGCATGACAAGATGTGTTGTAGCCCTGTGAGTCCCTCAGTCTAGCAAGCACCTTGCTGCGGAGTGCCCGACACCCCCTCGGCCCCTTCTCTTAGAAACTGATCCTTCCAAGCCCCTTGTCCGAACCCTGTAACAATACCCTTTACTGCTGGGGGCCAGTCCGGGATTTATTTAACCCCTTTCTCTCCGTCTTCAGCAGCGCGAAATCAGTAACTGTAATTAAAAAGTAGCGCCCATCTCTGCAGCCAATTGGATTCTCTCGTCTTTGAAATATGAACTCAGCCACAGGTAGTGTTGGTTCCTAAAAGCCATGTGGTATCTGGGGTTGGGAAGCCACTCTGAGCCATGCACATAGATGCCGAGGGGGAGGAGAAGGCTGACGCTTAAGAACAAGCAGGAGGATGAGGAGGTGGGAGAGAAAAGTGCATGGGCTATCCCAGGCTATCCCAGGAACCAGCATACCCTCAGCTATCTCGCTTGCCCAGCCCTACCCCAGTGCCTGCTTTCATTGCATTTTTTTGTCCTGACACAGCTGTGAGACAGGCAGTCACTGGAAAAGACTTATGACTTGGGCCTAGTCAATCATTTTGTCTCTCCTGCCAAAACGATTGACCCAGTGATAATCACGTGACTCGTGCAAAACCATACACCTTCTCTAGGGTTTTATAGACTGATTCTGAGAAGCACACTTTTCAACCCCTTCAAGTATTTGTTTTGTTATTGTCTTTTGGTGTTGTTGTAGTTGTTATTTAAGACAAAAGTCTCATGTACCTTTTGTTCAAGACCTTGGCTGGGCATGGTGATGTACACCTTAAACCCCCAGCACTTGGGAAGCAGAGGCAGGCAAATCTCTGTGAGTTCAAGGCCAGCCTGGTCTTCAGAGAGAAGGAGCTTCTGATCCACCTGCCTCTACCATCAGAGTGCTGAGATCATAGGCATGTGTGGCCATTCCCAGGTGTATGCAGTCCAAAACCAGGGCTTCACAAGCACCAGGCCAGTACTCTATCAGCTGAAATACCTCCTCAGCCCATCTTCAGACATTTTGGATTGAGTATTGCAAGACTGTGACTTCCAGAGCTCCCAGTGCCATAGCTACTGCCTGCAAGAAACCAATTTTCACTGGCACAAATGAGGCCTAGCAGTGAAACCCACTGATGATGGGTCCCAGTGGCCTGTCTGGTCTTGGTTCTTGTTAGTGCTGGAGCCTGCTTCAGACCAAGCCTTCCTAGAAGGTGAGCCAATACCTAGATGACAAGAGATTTAGTTTGATTTTTCTTTCTTGCTAGCTGAGAAAGTCTTCATACAAGAATTTGGGGGACAGAGCAATTTCAGGAGGATGCATCTATCATTCATAAATGATTTTTTCATTGTAAACGAACATAAATAAGGCCACTGGTACACAGAGTAGAGAGGGCTACCCCCAGGCCTCCCCGGTAAGACCCACCTGCACCATTTCTCCAAGGCGGCCAGTCTGAACAACTGTACACCTGGATCTAGAATCTCCCAGATTGTTCCCCCCAAGGGATGGATGGCCAAGCCCTCTGAAATGACCCCTCTCATTCTCTGATTCAGCCAAAGGGGTGGATGGCCAAGCCATCTGAAATGACCCCTCTCACTCTCTGATTCAGCCAAAGGGGTCGATGGCCAAGCCCTCTGAAATGACCCCTCTCACTCTCTGATTTGTTCCCCTCCCAATCAGAAGGGCAGGGAGAAGTGTTGGTCATCCCAGCCTTTGCACAAAGCCACCTGACCGGCATGCCCCCATTCTGTCCCAGCAGGAAGCCAAGCATAAGTTTGTAAGAAAAGGAGATTTCTTTCTACCAACACTGGATGACTAGCCCACCAAGGGCCAATATACCTTACACTGTAAAACTTTTATGCAAATCTTTAATCTCCTCCAGCTTATAAAACTTTTATGCAAATCTTTTAAACAGCCCCCATCTTATAAAACTTTTATGTGAATATTTTAATCTCCCCCACCATAAAAATTTTGTTTATACAAAGCCCTGTTGTATTCCTGGAACTTCTCCCCCAAGCGGCCAGCACTCCTGGCCCGTCCCTGCATTTCCTTCACACTGCTTTCCAAATTAGCCAATCAGGAGTAAGTTATGAATTTGAATCTTAGCCAATGAGGAACAGCCAAGCCTCCCCTTATGAATATAAGACATGTGGGATTCTTGCTAGCCAAGTTTGGGTCATGGCACACCATTTTTACAAAAAGAAAAAAAAACACCATACCAGTTTACTTAACTTTGCTTTATTCACATTTGTGTGACACAAAGAATATTCTTTTCCAACAAGCTGGTCCTCCATCTACTTCAGACGTAGCCCCAGATCCCACTCTTCAGACCACTCCCCCTCCATCGTGAAGACCAGGTCACTGTGCTTCTCAGGCTGGCCTCAAACACCTAGGTTCAAGTAATCTGCCTGCCTCAGTTTCCCAAGTAACTGACTGTGCCCAGCCAGCAAGGTTTTGTCTTAGGTGCTCTTTCCGGGCCAGTGGCCCTCTGGGTCTTTATCCTGGTTCCCGTTCTGCTCTGCTCACAGACGTGTGCAGCAGGGAAACACAGTTGGCAGTTTCACTTAACTGCGAGCTTACCATGAGCCACTCTTGTGTGATGTCACTTCCGGAAAGTGTATAACAAAAATAGTAAAGTGAGGGGCTAGATCGTGCCACATTCAGATGATATCTTAAGAGGAGAGGGGCTGGAGGGATGGGTCAGTGGTTAAGAGCACCGGCTGCTCTTCCAGAGGTCCTGAGTTCAATTCCCAGCACCTACATGGTTGCTCACACCGTAATAGGATCTGATGCCGTCTTCTAGCATGTAGGTATTCATGCAGAACACTCATACATAGATAATAAATAGAAATCTAGACAGATAGATAGATAGACAGACAGATAGACAGACAGACAGGTAGATAGATAGACAGACAGACAGACAGACAGACAGACAGACAGACAGGTAGATAGATAGATAGATAGATAGATAGATAGATAGATAGATAGATAGATAGATAGACAGACAGACAGACAGACAGGTAGATAGATAGAAATCTAGGTAGATAGATAGACAGACAGACAGACAGACAGATGAATTCTGAGGAGGGGGAAGAGGAGTGTGAAGAAGAGGGAAGGGGAAGGGAAGGGGAGAGGCCAGAGAGAGAGAGAGAGAGACAGGACCGGGCAGGAAGGGAAAGGGACATGATGATGCATGTTTGAAACTCTAGCACTCAGAAGGCTGAGGCAGGAAGGTGGCAAGTTCCAGACCAATCTGGGTTGCTAGTGAGACCCTACCTCTAAAAGGAAGGAAAACACACAAACCTAAAAGCAGTTATTTATTGTTTGCTGTGTGTCAGGAGTTCTTACGGAGGGCAAGAGAGGATCTCTGCTAAGACCTGGGGAAGTCCAGAGAGAAGAAAAGGATTCTGAGAACCGTAGTGGGGTTGGAGGTGCTGCAGAGCAGGCCTTTGAGGAACCCTCCCATCTTCCCACGGGGAGACTGGGAACCCTCCAGGGCCAGCTGGTACTCAGCTTCCTTCTGTCCTGTCTCGTCCTCACTCATCCTCACTCAAGGGGAGGCGGAGCCAGAGCCAAGAGAGATCTTGCAGGAGAAGCGGGTTCCTGACATTTCCAGTCACACGCAACTGGAACCAGCTCTTCAAACAGTGCTGAGCTCCGCTTCCCTGCAGAGACTGGATAGATGTCACAGAACGAACCCCCGCTGAGTGGGTGCTTCAGCTCGGTGTCACTGCAGCCTCAGCTGTCCCTCTGTAGTGGGTGTGGACAGCCACTCTCACCTTCCTCGTACAGCTGTGGGCAGCATGACTGGCTACACTTCTGACTATGACAATAGTACCTCCTCCAGCCCCCACACGGCCATTCTTCACAGCTTGCCTTGCTCTCCCCAGGAATGGGCCTGTCCTCATGCTGGCTCTCACTAAGATGCTAACCATGTTCAAACAGAACATGGCAGAAGTGACACCAGATGACTTCTAAGGCTGGATTCACAGAGCTAGGCAGCTTCTGGTGGCTCTCTGGGAATACTTATTTCTAGAACCCAGCCACCATGCTGTGAGAAAGGCTAAACTGGCCCACACAGAGTATTCACAAGGACAGACCTACAGAAGTGTCCAACCCCCACCCCCAGACAAGCCTAGGTCCTAGCCAACACCTGGGACACCAGACACCAAAGGTGAATGGAGATTTAGTCGCAGCAGAGGCACACATAATAACTAGATCTGGCAAGATGTCTCAGTGAGTAACACTGCTTGCAGCCAAGCCTGATGACCTCAGTTTAATCCCTGGGACCCTCATGGTGAAAAGAAGGAGAAAATTGATTCTGTAGCTGCCCCCTACACATACCATGGCACACATATCCATACACATAATAAGCAAATGTAACTTAAAAAACTAAAAATCTACTCACAGTGACTAAAACATGGAAATAACCCAAATATCTGCCAACAGATGACTGGATACACAGAGAGAGAGAGAGAGAGAGAGAGAGACAGACAGACAGACAGACAGACACACACACACACACACATATATATACATACATACATGCATACATACATACATACACTGGAATATTATACAGCCTTGAAAATTAATTACAATACATGTTGTAGTATGGACTGACCTTCAGAGTACTACCCTTTAAGTGAGCTAAGCCATTCAAGGGGAGATACATATCATAGACTCTACTTCTCTGAGGCTTCTAGAATGGTCAAAAACCACAGGGACAGAAGAATGGTAGCTGTCAGAAATTGGGGGAAGGAGGGAACAGGGTATCAGTGCTCTAAGGTTCAGAGCTTCAACTTCTCAAAATGAAAGGGGTGATAAAGAGGACACTGGTGGTGGCTGTGCAGCATCAGAAATGTGTTAGTACCAATGACCTATGTACTCAGAAACCATCACAGCTAGGCTGGGGAAATGCTTCATTCAGTACGGTGTCTGTTTCACAAACATGAGACCCTGAGTTCAGATCCCCAGGACTGGCCACTCGGCTAGCCACACGGTCCCCTGCTGTGCCCTGTGCAGACATATCACGGAGAAGACTCGGGTGCCTGGGAGGTAAGAAACTTATATTCACAAGAAAGTATTGAAAGCAACAGGGTCTACACCCTGCCCGTGTAATTGAAACCTGAAAACATCCCCCTATCCCAACCCAACTTCCTGTGGAACTGTGTCCTGTACTACTCTAGGACTCACAGCACCCCTTCCTCTAAGCAGAAGTATGTAGAAAACTTACAACATAGAAGGCAAGCTTCAGTACTCAACCAAGTCACCAGGATAGATGGAAGCAAGGCCAATTTATTGATGTCACATTGGGGAACTGATAGTTTGAGTATTCTCCAGAGAAATAGAAGACAGTGTGGAATTCACAGACTCACCATCGTCTCAAAGCTCTGGGGTCCAGAATCCAGGCACACTCACTCAGGCTGGGCACTTCCTGTGTGTCAGCCAGCCTGGCATCTGATGGGACTGGAGGAGGCATGAGGGGAAAGATCTTGTCCATCTTGATCAGCATTGTCACCACACATAGAATGGTGACAGGCATGTTGATGGAGTACCCCACTCTTGATCATTCTTCCCAGTACTGCACGGGGAACATGGGCCAGACATCAGCTAGAGCCCCACACTGGAAACGTTTGTACAAGAAATAATCCTGATTTATACATACAAATGTACAAACACCATGCCTTAAACACTGCCATTCTCTTGAGACAATCTCCTGTGGGGCATGTTTACTAACATTTGAATGCAATGTTCCCATAGCGTGGTGGGTTGAATAAGAATGGCCTCCATAGGCTCACATATTTGAATGTTTGGTCCCTCGTTGGTGGGACTGTTTGGGAAGGATTAGGAGGTGTGGTCTTACTAGAGGAGGTGTGTCACTGGGCGGGCTTTGAGGTTTCAAAAGCCCAGCCACTCCCAGTTAGATCTCTCTGCCTCATGCTTGTGGATCAGATGTGAACGCTCAGCTGCTGCTCCAGAATCACGTCTGTGTGCCGTGCTCTTAGCCATGATGACCATGGACTCATCCTCTGATCCTGTAAGCAAGCCCCCAGTGAACTATTTCTCCTATAAGCTGCCTTGATCGTGGTGTCTCTTCAGGGTAATAGAAAAGTAACTAACACACACACTGCTCAGACTGACTCACACGTGTCACTGGTGCTAGGATGCTTGGCCATCCTTCATATCTGCAGAACAGTTATCCTTTCCTTGCCCACCATCTCCTCTTCCTTCCTCTTGACAGTGGGCAGGTGACCTTGCAAGACCCATCACATTGCCTCGTCTTCTCAGCAGTCAATGGCTCAGGATGGAACGTGACCCCAGCTTGGACACCTAGAGTCCCTTTCCTGGGAACTCTTAACTAGGCTCAAGAATGGATCTCAGTGATGGATGGATGTGAAGACAAGCTTTGGCACCTAAGCCCTTCATAACTGAGGAGGGACCAGGCAAATCGAAGTTGACATAGACCAGCCCACGGAAGGAAGATGGTTATGAGTGCCAGTTGTGGAGGAGGCCGCTCATCCTCTCTCTGCCAGGCTGGTCAACCTTTTCTCAGAGGCCCAAAAAGTACCGCCAAGTGTGACCCCTGGTAAGTTGGAGGAGGGAGTGGGCAATAAGAACGGGGCACTGAAAAGGGAAGCGGAGTTCAGAGCAAGGAAGAAGGGGGTGATTTGGAGGAAAGAAAAGAAACAGAAAGAGTCCCAAGAGAGAGGAAAGGATAATGCAGCAAAAATGATAGATGAATCTGTCCTCCGAGACTGGCAAACGGTGGCCACTGGAGGATGGCAAAAGAGAATCCTCAGTATTTGTTCAGACACTGGGAGGAGATGCGCAGACTGGAGGGGGCCTGATGGCAGGGCACTGGCGTGTCCCCGACCCAAAGAGTATAGGACAGAATATAGGAGCCAAGTGGCAGCCACCTGATAGATAATCACTACAAGAAACACAAAGAGGGGCAGACTCTCCTGTAAGAACCAGAAGCCATCTGTGGAAAATGGTACTTCTGTCCCGGCACTCGGGAGGCAGAGGCAGGAGGATCTCTGGGAGCTCAAGGCCAGCCTGGTCTGCAGAGAGAGTTCCAGGACAGCCTCCAAAGCTACACAGAGAAACCCTGTCTCGAAAAACCAAACCACGCCCCTCCAGAAAAAAACATAAAGAAAAAGAGAAGAAAAGCGGCACTTCTGATCACATGCAGGTGGGGAGATGGAGGTGGGAGTCCCTGTTCTGCATCCTTCCAGCAATCTGCTTGAAGAACCCAGCGTCTTCTCCTTCAGCAGGAACCTCCATATCAGGGGACATAAGACGCCATCGCTAACACCTTGCCATGAGGTGAAGGAACATGAAAAGGGTTGCAATAGCTGCTGGGGCATCACAAGTTAGAAAGCACTGCTGCCCTGAACTGCGGAGTTGTGGGGCCTCAGCAGTGTCGCCTTACAAAAGTGTCAGGAGAGCCTGCCTGTGCCCTGGTCCCGGTGCAGGACTCTGGCAGATGGAGAGGGGCTGTGAGACACCACTACAGACAGTACAGAGAGGGGATGGCCGTGATCTTGGCCAAGGACTGGGCACTCCCTCTGTGACAGCCAGTGTCCAGCATCTGCTGAGACTTGAGACAGCATGAAGGAAACAATCTTACCCATCCATCACCATTGTCACCATACCTAGAGTGGCATGTCACAGGCATGTAGATTGAGCCCACACTCAGCAAGTACTGTTTCCAGGTTGACTACTGAGTGTAGGTTCTGATGTTACCTAAAAGTTGGGATTTCTTTTCTCTTGATTTAACTGTATCCTGTCTTTAAAAAAACAGCCATAAGTCACCCTGGATGATAATGATAATAATTTTTAAGTTCATCTGAATAGAAAAACAGACCTGCCCCTTAGTTACCATGACCATGGAAATTCCTGGTGTAGCCTATAACCCAGACATTATACCTGCTTGGTAGCAAACAACCAAACTGATGGCAAAGGACTCAAACAAAAACCTTTTCAGTGTTAGCTTTACATACCCCATCCTTTGAAAGAACAGACATGGCCACGTCCAGCCCCAAGTCCTCATTCACCCCTGCCATCCCAACCCAGCAGCCAGGAACCACAAAGGAATATCCAGGAGCTGGGTAGAGGTTCTGTTCCACGCTTCCGGTCCTCTTCTCGATGTCAGTTTACCTAGTCCCCTTCCCCACTCCCCCTGCACAGCCCTCTTCCTTCCGGCGCCGGCTCTATAGATGCCGTGATTCCTGAAGCATGAGAACTAGCTCTTCAGAATAAAGATGTCTGCCCTCTGACGAGCACATTGGCAGAGGGGTGTCAGAATCCTGGGCTAGGGTTGAACAGTCTTTCAGAAAAGTTGTTTCTCTCCCCACTCCTGTCCTCCTTCCCTTCTCCCTGGCCCCCCCAGCTCTCTGGCCCCCCTCCTTGCTTACTTATTGGAGGAGTAATAAATATCAGGCCGACAGGCCCTTCTCACAGTTACAAAGCTACCTGTAAGGGAGCTCAGTAATTAGCAGTCTTGAAGATGATCTATGACTTCCATTACCCTTTGGGACTGGAGACTAACCGAGGACAGAGCTAATTGCCGTGCAAAGCAGTTTGGCATGAATGAGGAAAATGCAGACCCTGTCTCCTGCCAAAAAAAAAAAAAAAAAAAAAAAAAAAGGAAAAAAAGCCCCATTGCTGTTCTGATCTCCAGTCTGGTTCCTGCCGCAGGAGTTCACTCAGTGTCCATAAATCATGGGCTGCTTACAGCTGAAGCTGCCCGGAGTCGTCAGAGGCTGTTCACTGAGTGACAGATCCCAGCCGACCGAGTTAGAGCTTCAACTCGCCCCTTTCTTCCCCTGCTCCTCCTCCTTGTCACACGGACCAGAAAATTAAACCCAGACTCCTCCAAAAGGGCAGCAGAGGCCCAGGATAGCTTGGGGGCTGTGAACTTGTTTCCCTGGTTTCCATGTCCAGCTGCCTACTCCTCACACACACACCTCTCCCCCCAAAACGGCTCTGGTCCCCAAAGCCAGAGGACTAAGGGGCCTACTGGCCGTGCTCTGGAATGCTCCAGGCTGGGCGTTTGTCCTTGGCTTGTCATGGAGACAAATGTGGTCTCCCCTCTGGCCTGCATCCCTCCTCCTCCCCCACCGTCCTGGCAGGAACCTCTTTGCTTCTCTTAAAGGGGAAGGACAGACGCCAGCCACATGTGTTTCTGCAGTTGACAGATGCGGGCGGGCGTCACCGGGCAGGCCCCTAGGGTGGAGGATACCTCAGGGGAGGCTTTCTTCTCCCTCCTTTACAAAGCCCCCTGAGGAGCCCTGATTCTGAGGGTCCAGGCTTGGATCCACAATGGACGTGCAAAACACCAGACTGTCCCCATCTGTCACATAGTGTGGAATGCCAGTGAAGGTCCCTCCCAGCAGGTGACATCACCTTCACACTCAGACCGAGCTAGTGGCTTTTCTAATAATTAATTCTTGGTATTGCCAAATTATATTTGACACTTCATTTAAACCTCAAGCTTTCACAATGCCAACTGCCTTCTGCCAGGGAGGGTACCAGGAGCACCAAAGATCCTGCAACCTGACAGCTAGGCCTAGAGGAGTATGTGGTAGGTTGTCAACTTAACAGTATCTCAAATCACCTAGGAGACGTGCCTGTGGGCTCGCCTGTGAGAGATTGTCTAGACTGAGTTCATGGAGGCAGAAAGACCTCCCCACCTGTAGGCGGCACTATTCCGTCGGGCCCTCCTGAAAGGCATGAAAAGGAGGTATCTGAGCACACCCATCCGTCTCCCTCTGCTTCCCGGATGTGGGTACAATGTGACCAGCTGCCCCAAGATCCTGCTGCTGTAGCTTTGCCACCAAGATGGCCTGTACCTGCAAAGCCAAGTAGACCCTTCCTCCAGTAATGCTCCTTTTTTGTTTGGTTGGTTTGGTTTTTCAAGGCGGTCTCTCTGCATAACAGCCCTGACTGCCCTGGCACTCACTCCGTAGACCAGGCTGGTCTTGAACTCACAGGGATCCGCCTGCCTCTGCCTCCTGAGTGTTGGGATTAAAGGCGCACGCACCCCTTCCCGGCCTCCTTGCATGCTTCTTGTTGGGTATTTTCTTACAGCAAGAAAAAGAACTAATACAAGATGGATATGTCCATGGGACTCCCCCAGAGAGGAAGGGGAGCAGACTCTGATTGCCAGCTACTTCCCCTGCAACGCTGAATTTACGCCACTGCCTTCCCTCAGCCCCATGAGTAGCCATCACCACTGCCTCCATTGTGCAATCAAGGAAATGGAGACCCAAAGGCTAAGTCACCCAAAGTCACCATGTCAGGGACAAAGGTCAAGCTGGGAGTCTGTTCTAACAGGCTTCTAAATTCTTTACTCATGCCCCTGAGAATAAAATGCAGCTCTGCACCTTGACCTACAAGGAGGTGACTGTTATCCCAACATCATTATTAACGCCCTTCCACTCTCAAGTGCTGCTAGTCGGGGTAATAAATGCAGGGTCATCTTCCCAAGCATTTGGCGCCACATGACCCCAGCCTCCCCCCCTCCAGCCTGGAAGGGACCGAGCTCTTGCCCACACACACACACACACACACACACACACACCCCGCGGACTTGAGTTACCTCAACCGGAAACACGCAGTCGTCTCTTCCCTCACCCAGTCGCCGTTCAGCTCTCGGGACTGTGAGAATGAAATGCCATGTCTTCCTTCACCTAACCCTCCACGAACCTTCACACTATCACACCCACACTGTGATTGATTTTCCCGGGATCACCACTTGTGATAACATGCTTATCTGCCTAATATCTGTTTCCCCATTAGACTATGAAGGCCGCAGCCACTGTATCTGCAGGCCCGCCTTGGAGCTGTGACCATAGCGTGTGATGAATGAATGAATGAATCGATAACATTTCTCACAAGTGCACGTGTTAACGCACAGGTGCTCCGGGATTCCAAAGGCCCCACCACCATCACTGAGGAGCGAGAACTCCACACAAGCTGAGCTTCCTCACGGCATCACAGGCCACGGAGCCTTCCGCCATGGGAAGCCAGCCCAGGGAAGGGCAGGTGTGCAGTGAGGGGCACAGCAAGGCCTGCCTTAGCCTGTTCTCATCACCACAAGTGGGAGATGGCTGCTCAAGAGGCCGGATCCCCATCAACACACACAAGCCTGCGGCATCTTGACCTTGGACTGAGAGAGACAAAATTTGTATTATTGTTAAGCCCTCCTGTCTGTTGGTTTTTTGTTACAACAGCCTGAGTGGACTAGGACACAGCCTGCCCAGGCATGGTGACATGCTTTGCTCCTGTGAGAGAGGCGGCCCCACGTAGCACTGTCCACCTGTGGATAGGCAGTGATTCAGACGAGGCGGGCACTCTGGAGAGGGTCTGAACAACGTCTGCTGAACAAATGGGTGCCGTAGTGAGGAAAGAGGCACAGGCAGACCCCCTGGCTGTGGTGGCCCCCTGGAGACTTGGGAACACCCACTTTTAGAACATTAGGCAGCCAGGCATGGTAGCATATGCCTTTAATCCCAGACAGAAGCAGACAGATCTCCAAGTTCAGGGCCAGCCTGGTCTACAAAGTGAGTTCCAGGACAGCCAGAGCTGTTATATATATGAAAAACATAGCAAGCTGGGTGCAGTGGTGGCGCACGCCTTTAATGCCAGCACTCGGGAGGCAGAGGCAGGAGGATCTCTGTGAGTTCAAGACCAGCCTGGTCTACAAGAGCTAGTTCCAGGGCAGCCTCCAGAGCCACAGAGAAACCCTGTCTCGAAAAAAGCAAACAAACAAAAAATAATGAATCAGTTAAATTTAAGAAAAAACACTGGGCTGTATTCCTCTGAAACCTGGTTTTTGTGTATTGTCCTCTCCCTCTAAGGGAGACAGTATAGCAGGAGCCAGAGAAGGGAGCTCATGTCTTACAGTGATTGATTGCCAAGGAAGACGAAGAGGAGTCGAGGCCCCAGATCAGCACCACAACGTCAACAGTAAGATTCTTCTGTCCCTGCTCTGCCTTCCCAACAGAACCACAGGAGGCTCCTCATCAGCCTTGCTCTAGATGGTAGCCACAGTGCGCTCTCCAGACTCCAGAGGAATGCACCCAGACGGAAGGACAGATGGGCTCGCAGACAGATACAGGGACGTCTAGAAAGCTGCACAGAGGGATAAACACTAGAAGGTGACAAATGCACAACTACAGGCACAAGACACACATTTCCTCACAAGCCGCTCGCTCACCCAGCCTTGAAAGACCTCCGTCTTCTCCAGCTCCGCTAACTGAAAAGCCAGGTCACGCCTCAGCAGCAGCGACTTGCCTAACTGCTCACCTCTCCTTGCAACATGGCTATGACTGAAAGCAAAGGAGACAGCCTTCTCCTTCCACAAGGCAGAACTGGGTTTGCTGCCCTCCTGGGACAGCTAAGAAAGCAAGTGACGTCCATGAGATGGCTGTCAACATGCTGAACATCAAGTAACAGAGAAAGGGAAATCAGGTGCTGCGCTCTACCCTGCGTGGAGCATATGCACAACAAGTATGAGGCTCTGGGTTCAGTCCCCTGCACCAAAAAATGAGGAGGTGCATCAGGTGAACCATATGCTGTTCCCAACTTATAGCCTTGGGAGGGTTCCCTGTATATGGCAAAGGAGAAGGAATTCCTTAACTTAACAGGTTAGTCAAGGGCAGGAGTGGAGCCAGGGACCCAAGTCGGCCAAGTCGTCAGCATCTATAGAAGCGAGAGGATCCCTGGAGCATTTGGCAAGGAACCACTCAGCTTGTGGTACCTCAGTTCGCTACTCAAAGCCAGGAAAAAACTGCCAGAAGTGGGAAAAAGAAAATTAACATCAACCATGCAATGTAGCCTACCTATAAAAGGAAGGGCTAAAAACAAATGACTGTCTCCATCATTGATGAAATCCAATGCCTCATCCCTGGTGAAAGCCCTTAACAAACTATAAATACGGGGAAATGGCCTGCTACAGGGACTGAAACATCACACTCGATAGGGAAAGGTTGGCAGTTTCTCCTCGAGAAGAGGAATGAGATAAGGAAATCCTCTCTTGTCACCTTTATTTATATTTATACTGGAGGTGCTAGCTAATCCAGAAAGATGTCGCTTTCTTTTTTGTTTATTTGTTTGCTTTTTGAGACAGGGTTTCTCTGTGTAGCCCTGGCTGTCCTAGAACTCACTCTGTAGACCAGGCTGGCCTCAAACGCAGAGATCCGCCTGCCTCTGCCTCCCAAGTGCTGGAGATTAAAAGGAGTGTGCGCCACCACCTGGTTAAAAAAAGGGGGGGATTTTTAAGGCATCTACTTTGGAAAGGAAACAGCAAATTGTCTTAGTTTGCAAAGACCACAATCATCTATGATAAATTTTTAAATATACAAACAGAACATGGGAGAATCCTAGAAGCCCATCTGCCTTAGTCAGTGTTCTGTTGTGAAGACACACCATGGCCATGGCAACTCCTATAAAAGAAAGCATTGGACTTAAGATTTTCTTTGGTCGATAAATCTATTTCTCCTAGTGAATCTTCAACGCCGGAGATTCTCAACGCCAGAGATTCTCTCTTCCAACTCTTGTCTTCTGTTGGTGATGCTTGCATCCGTAGTTCCTGATTGTTTACTCAGCTTTTTTAATCGCAGCATTCCTTCAGATTGTGGGTTTTGGTTTTGGTTTTGGTTTTTATCTCTATTTCAGCTTTCAAACCTTGCACTGTTTGAATTGTTTCTTGCAATTTTTGGTTTGTCTTTTCTTCCATTTCTTTAAAGGATTTTCTCATTTCCTCTTTTATGGTCTCTATCATCTTCATGAAGTTGTTTTTAAGGTTGTTCTCTTCTCCTTCATCTGTGTTGGGGTGTTCAGGTCTTGCTGGTATACAGTCCCTAGACTCTGGTGGCGTCATATTGGTTTTTCTGTTGTTGAATGTGTTCTTATATTGTCATCTTCCCATCCCTTCTTCCAGTGGGTACAGGTGGGGTCTCTTCCTTTCCTGGTGGGTACGGGTCCAGGGTTCTCTCCCGGTGGGTGCAGCAGGTCTCACGGCGGGTGCAGCAGGGTCTGAGGCACTCCCTCTCCCAGTGGGGGGGAGGTAGATTAGCACAGTGCTATCAGCAGACTCCAGGTTGCTTGGTGAGTTGGGGGGGTGGGCTAGCCCACCTGGCTGCAGTCCCCAGGCCAGGAGACCCCAGAAAAGGCAAACAGAAGCAAGCCGGGACAGAAGCGGGGCCGGAGATCACCTCTGCTTTATATGGAGAAACAAAAGGCCCAGGATAGCCAAGGTAGTAAACCTGTACAATAAAGGAACTTCTGGAGGCATCACTATCCCTGACTCCAAGCTCTATTATAGAGCTATAGTCCTGAAAACAGCTTGGTATTGGCACAAAATTAGACAGGTAGACCAATGGAATCGAATCGAAGACCCTGATATTAACTCATACATGTATGAACATCTGATCTTCGACAACGAAGCTAAAATTATACAATGGAAAAAAGAAAGCATCTTCAACAAATGGTGCTGGCATAACTGGATATTGGCATGTAGAAGACTGCAGATAGATCCATGTCTATCGACATGCACAAAGACCTCAACATAAATGCAGTCACACTGAACCTCTTAGAAGAGAAAGTAGGAGGTACCCTTGAACAAATTGGCACAGGAGACTGCTTCCTGAACATAACACCAGTAGCACAGACACTGAGGTCAACTGTGGGGACACCAGACCTTGAGCAGAAACCCACTTCCCCTTCGGCCTGGGAGCAGGCATCTATGTAATGTTTACTGAAAACAATTCAGTGCTTTAAAGCTTGATAGTGCTCAGATAAGGGCTGGCTCACTGAAATACCATGCCTTCCACACCTCCTATGGCTAGATGCCTCTTCCTGCCCCCTGTGGTGTCTCCCCGATTCTGGGGCCGGAGATTAAACCACCAGCCAGGAGGGTGAGAAGTGGAAAGAATGGTATGTAAATGGATGGCAAAAGTCCTTAAAAAGGGAAGCCCTTTTTCTTGGGGAGACTTCTCAAGAGATTTCGCCAGAGACTTCTCCTGAGATTTCTTCTGAGAGCTCTCTCCTAAGCTGACTTGGGAAGATAAAGTTTTCTTAAAGCAACCGACCGGTCTCTGTGTCATCTATCCCGACCACCTCGCTACATTCTCGGATGCAGGCCGCACAGCAGGTGCGACAGTCAACAATTAATACATAGGATGTCCTGAAACTGAGAAGCCTCTGTAAGCCAAAGGACACAGTTAACAAGACAAAAAGGCAACTCACAGAATGGGAAAAGATATTCACTAACCCCACATCTGACAGAGGGCTGATCTCCAAAATTTACAAAAATCAAGAAGCAAGTCTCCAAAACACCAAAACTTAAAAAGTGGGGTACAGAACTAAATAGAGAATTCACAATAGAGGAGTCTAAAATGACTGAGAGACATTTAAGAAAGTGCTCAACATCCTTAGTCATTAGGGAAATGCAAATAAAAACAACTCTGAGATACCATCTCACTCCTGTCAGAATGGCTAAAATCAAAAACACCAATGACAGTTTATGTTGGAAGAGGATGTGGAGAAAGGAGAACACTCCTCCACTGCTGGTGGGAGTGCCAACTCGTACAGCCACTTTGGAAATCAGTATGGAGATCGCTCAGGAAAATGAAAATCAATCTACCACAAGATCCAGCAATTCCACTCTTAGGCATATATCCAAAAGATGCCCATTCATACAACAAAGATATCTGTTCAACTATGTTCATAGCAGCATTATTTGTAATAGCCAGAACTTGGAAGCAACCTAGATGCCCCTCAACCGAAGAGTGGATAGAGAAAATGTGGTACATTTACACAGTGGAGTACTACTCAGCAGAAAAAAATGAAATCTTAATATTTTCAGGCAAATGGATAGCACTAGGAGAAACCATCCTGAGTGAGGTAACCCAGTCACAAAAAGACAAACATGGTATGTACTCACTCATATACGGATTTTAGACATAAAGCAGGGGAGTGCCAGCCTACAATCCCACCACCAGAGAGTCTGGGAAACAGGGACAACCCTAAGAGAGATATACATGGTACCCCAGAGAAGGGGAATGGGACAGGATCTCTTGAGTGGACTGGGAGCATGGGGGAAGGGGAGAGGGAGCTGGGGAAAAGTGAGGGGGAGAAAAGAAGGGGAGAGGAGGACATGGGGGAGCAGGAAGGTTGAGTTGGGGGAAGAATATAGGAGAGCAGGATGAGAGATACCATAATAGAGGGAGTCACTATAGGTATGAGGAGAGATCTGGCACTAGTGAGATTTCCTGAGATCTACAAGGTCGACACCAACTGGCAATCTAAGCAATAGTGGAGAGACTATCTTACATGCCCTTCCCCAATAATGAGACTGATAACTACCTTATATGCCATCCTAGAACCCTCATCCAATGGTTGATGGAAGCAGAAGCAGACACCCACAACTAAACACTGAACTGAACTCCTGGAACCCAGTTGCAGAATGGGAGGAGTAATGAGCAAAGGGGTCAAGACCAGGTGGGTGAAACCCACAGAAGCAGCTGACCTAAACAAGGGGGAGCTCATGGACCCTGGACTGATGGCTGAGAGGCCAGCATGGGACTGATCCAGGACCCCCTGAACGTGGGTGTCAGTGAGGAGACATTGGCAATCCTTGGGACCTCGAGTAGTAGATCAGCCTATTCTACATGGAGGGATGCTCTCTCAGCCTGGACACATGGGGGAAGGCCTAGACTCTGCCTCGGATGATATGACAGATTTGGAGATCCCCCATGAAGGGCCTCACCCTCCCTGGAGAGTGGAGTGGGGATTGGGAGGAAGATTGGGGGAACTGGTGGGGGCGGGGGAGGAGGGGAGAGAGAGGGAGCTGGGATTGACATGTGAAACAAGCTTGTTTCTAATTTAAGTTTGTAAAAAAGCATTTAGTTGAGGCTTGCTTACAGTTGGAGAGGTTTAATCCATTATCTTCATGGCAGGGAGCATGGCGGCACTCAGGCAGATATGGTAGCTGAGAGTCCCACCCATAGATCCCCAGGCAGCAGGAAGAGAGAAGAGATTCTGGGCCTGGCTTGGGCTCCTGCCCCAGGGACACACTTCCTCCAACAAGCCCACACCCTCTAATCCCTCTGAAGTAGTACCACTCCCTGATGACCAAGCATTCAAATGTATAAGCAAGCCTATGGGAACCGTTCTTTTTTTTTTTTTTTTTTTTTTTTTTTGGTTTTTCGAGACAGGGTTTCTCTGTGGCTTTGGAGGCTGTCCTGGAACTAGCTCTTGTAGACCAGGCTGGCCTCGAACTCACAGAGATCCACCTGCCTCTGCCTCCCAAGTGCTGGGATTAAAGGCGTGAGCCACCAACGCCCGGCCTGGGAACCGTTCTTATTCAAACTACTACAGCATCAAAATACCTAACCCTCGTATTAGGGATACAGAAGGAGAAAAATAGTATAGCAAAGGCACAGAGGACATTTGCAATAAAATCAGAGCAGAAAATTTCCCAAACCTTGAAAAGGGATGTCTGTCCAGATACAAAAGATCTATACAACAAACAGACAGGTCAGAAAAGAAACTCCCCTAACATTTAAAACACAGGATGGGTATACAGAGGTGACTCAGCAGCTAAGAGCACTGACTGCTCTTTCAGAGGACCTGAGTTTAACCCCAAGCACCCACATGGTGGCTCACAACCATTGGCAACTGTCTGTAACTCCAGTTCCAGAGAATCCAACACTCTTCTGACCTCTTCAGGCAAAACACCCACACACATAAAATAAACTGCAAATAAACTTAAGGAAAAAAAAAAACCAAAAACACAGAATAAAAAAAGGCAATCAAAAGAGGGAAAGGTCCAGTCATAAGAGCAGGCCCATCAGAATAACATCTAATTATTCAAAAGAAACGTTTAATTCCCTTGGAGCATGGAAAGATACATAATCTAAATTCTGAAAAACAAAAGTATCAAACCAGACTATAACACCCAGCAAAACTATCTAGGATTGAAGACAAAATAAACACTACTCATGAGATAGAGTTAAAATAACAAAGACAAAACTAAACAAACAACAACAAAAACAGGTTGGAGGGCTCTACCACCACTAACCCAGCTCTACAGAGGATACTGGAAGGTATACATCAGTCTGAAGAGGATAAATACATCCAAGAGGTCACGGGAAACAAACAGAACAGTTCATCAAAGCAAACAAACAAACAAAAAAAATCCCACAAGAGACTGAAGCCCTTTTTGCTCTTGCAGAGGACCCAGGTTCAGCTCCCAGTACCCACATGGTGAGTTTACATCTACAGATCTCTGAAACCCAAACACTAGAAACTATACATTCTCAAATCTGTTTATTTTTATTTTATATACATTAGTGTTTTGCCTTGGATGCCGGGTCCCCTGGAACTGGAGTTACAGACAGTTGTAAGACACCATGTGGGTGCTGGGAATTGAACCTGGGTCCTCTGAATGAGCAGTCAGTGCTATTAACCCCTGAGGCATCTCTCCAGCTCCCAAGAATACACATTCTTAGCAACAGCCCAGGGAACATTCTCCAAAACTGACCACGTATTAGGATACACAGCAAGTCTCAGCAAACATGGGGAAATAGAAGTAACATCCTGAATCCTACCTGACTACAAGGAAACAAAACTAAAAACATCAATAGCAATTGAAACTACACAAGGTACACGAACTCATGGAGTTCGTTTCAAGTGAAGAGACATGGAACCCTGGCAGCATGAAGGGGAATGGGAATTACAGAACAAGGAATAATTAACTGGGAGGACAAGGCAGAGGAGGGTGTGTGGGGAAGGGTAATCAACACTAGAGACCTTTGAAAAACTATACTGAGATCTATTATTGCAGAGTGTCCCAAAATATATCCGTATATGGGATGGTTATTCTTGGTTGTCAGTTTGGTTATCTGGAATTAACTAAAATCCAAAAGTGGAGGGCACACCTAAGAGATTTTTCCTTAATTTGAAGTGGGGAAATCTAATTTGAATCTTAAGAGTGGAAAACACACCTTTAACACAGATATTTGGAACTGGGAAACCTCCTCTGATCTGGGCTATGCCTTCTCCTGGAAGCCTATACAAGGATATAGAATAAGGAAACTTCTGCTCTTTGCCTGCTTGCTCTCACCTCACTGGCATTAGAGCCTACTTCTTCAGGATTCTGGTGCATACTGAAGACCAGCTGAGACATTCAACCTAAGCTAGTGGATTCTTGGACCTTCTGTTCATAGGCAGCCATTTTTTGGTTAGCTGGACCACAGCCTGTAAGCCACTCCAGCAAATACCCTTTTACACATACAGAGAGACTCATTCTATAAGTTCTGTTACTCTAGAGAATCCTGACTAATGCAATATACATATATAAAAAGAATTTAAATGGAATTATCTTCTAATGGGGGAACTCTGTAACCCAAACACTAGAAAATATACATTCTCAAATCTCCCAGCCACCATAAGCTATCAAATAAAAACCCCAGAGCCAGCTGGATGGTGGTGGTGCACATCTTTATTCCCAGCACTCGGGAGGCAGAGGCAGGCAGGCCTCAGTGAGTTCAAGGCCAGCCTGGTCTACAAAGTGAGTTCCAGGACAGCCAGAGCTGTTACACAGAGAAACCCTGTGTCAGAAAAACCAAAAGAGAAAAAAAAAAATCCCAGAGCCAGACACAGGAATCTCACACCCTCCCCCACCATCACAAAAATATTTACAGGCTATTGTCATTGCTCTTTTTTTTTTTTTTTTTTTGGTTTTTCGAGACAGGGTTTCTCTGTGGTTTTGGAGGCTGTCCTGGAACTCACTTTGTAGACCAGGCTGGCCTCGAACTCACAGAGATCCGCCTGCCTCTGCCTCCCGAGTGCTGGGATTAAAGGCATGCGCCACCAACGCCCGGCTGTCATTGCTCTTGGTTACCTTCCAGAACTTGATAATAAGGTCCTATCGCTGAAGATGCCACACATTTGGATCATAGTACATGGAGAAATCAAACAGTCACTGTCCTGGAAGATTTGTCCCTATTGATTAGTTTTCATAGGGCTGGAAGGCTCTGTGCATACTACTAGGGAGATAAGCAGTCTCCTAGCTGTGAACCCTGAAAGCTACAGTAATGTGGGGACACCAGACCTTGGGCAGAGACCCACTTCCCCATCGGCCAGGGAGTAGGCAGCTATAAGACAATGTTTACTAAAAACATGTTTACTAAAAACAATACAATGCCCGGGGCAATAAGGTCCTGGAAAAGGCCTGCCCACGGAAACCGCCCTGACCTCGACCTTGTCCAAAGACTAACCGCCCCTTCTGCCACGCCCAGATCAGTTTTTGGTGTCAGAGCAGAACCAGCCAGGGGAGAGGAGAGAGCAGAAGCTTCTCTGGAGGGAGCCTTTCTTAGGAAGTTTTCTTGAACCTTTTTGGGGCCTGCTTAAAGTTTTCTTTACATTGTTGAATGAGTCTCTGTGTTGTCAATCCCCGACACCCTCCGCACGTTCTGACACAGGCCGTGCAGCTGATGCAACACAGTAACAACTGGCCTGATAGGATGTGCCCATTGATGCAATGATGGCCTCAGTGTTACAGAGTAGCCTACTTTCTGACTGGGTGTAAAGCCTGCCCCCAAGATAGAACTCATACCTCACACTGTTACCTGAGCTAAAGACCCATGAATGACTAGGTAATAGACTCTAGGGAAGAGCATAATACTATTATTCTGCTAACGGACAGTTACAAACTGCCTCCAGGATCTTTATACCTATAGATGCGTGCATCTATCAACTGTCATCAGAGAAGCTTCTTTTTGCAGTAGGTGGCAATCAATACAGAGACCCTCAGATGGTCAACCTGCAGAAAACAAGAGACAGTGGAGTGCTCACACCTAAATAGACATGCGTGTCTCATACACCTCTAAGAGACGGTGGAGTTCTCATATCCAAATGGACACGTGTGTCACATGAATTGAGTGCAGACTTTGCCCTGACCTGCAGGACATTGAACATGGGAACTGGGGGACATCCAGGAGAAAGATGGGGGACAGGAGATAAGAGGAAGGACGACAAGACAAGATTCTGATCAAGCCGACAACCTTTATTTATCCCAAAGGGATTTATATAGGGGAAGGGAGGAGAGGAAGGAATGGGGTGTGCTGTAGCTGCAATGAGCCTGGTGGAGCAAAGGTCACTGGGATGGGTAGGGCATCCTGTGTCCTCTGGTAACCTGACTGTAGACTCTAACTTTGTCTTTCACAATCGACCTTCTATTGTTCAAGCCTATGCCCTGGTGACTTGGTAATTTACACTAGGCAAATAAGCCGCAGGTCTGTTTTCTCGGAACTTGCTTTCTATCTTGAGAGGTGGTATTTCAGCAATGTGACCTGGAGTCACATCTTCTCTATGAGGACGTGATGGTGCTATGGCTGAATTATGGTGGAGGCTCCCGACATCTACCCCTTTCTGGTTAAACAAAAAACAGACACAGCTGGACTGTAAGTTACCTGAAAACCACAAGGATGATGGAGCCTGTCTTAGGAATCCATCTGAGGGACTTCCACCTCACCTGTCATTGGATCGCTGTCTTAGGAATCTATCTGGGGACTTCTACCTTACCTTCATTGGATCACTTTGCCAGCCTTCAAAGCTCCTGTCTTAGGGGGTGAAAGCATCAGAAAGTAGCCCATCATAGGCAAGCCATCAATAGGGGTTGTTATTTATTTTGTGGGTAAAGGGGCCTGCCAAGGTCCCTGGCTGGGGCTGGGGTGGGGGGGCGCCTGAGCAGATTATGTGCCCCGGGGGAGTTTGTCTCCTTCTGCTATGTGGAGACTGGGAACATCCGGCAGAGTTCCCCTTCCTCCTTGCCATCCCTATCCTCAGCTTTCTGATAAAGACCACTCTCCTTGATGGCCAGCATCTGATAATGGATCTGAATAGGCCTTGTGGCAAGATTATCTATTTGCTGTTTAATAAAGTCTGTCAGGTGCCTAAGGGCCCATGGGCCAAAAGAAATAAGCAATTTAAAGCCTAAAAGGGGGCCCAAAATGCTGGGCAATAAGGTAGACAGCCAGGGAGAAGTAGGAAACCAATTATTACACCACCTCCCCAGTTGCTCTCTCTTTTCTCTAGACCCTCCCTGCTTTTCTTCACTGTCTTTGACTCTCCCTGTTTTGTTAATAGAGAAACAGAGTCCTCTTTGTTTAACAGCACAAGGAATGAAATCCTAGTGCCTGCTCCCGCAGCTCCCAGCCCCAAAAGCACATCTTGTTTAGAATAATAGTTAAGGCAGGGAACTAATTTATCTAGAATGTAAAACAAAGGGCCAGAATTTAGGAGGTGTGAGTAGACACAGGTGGTAAGGCGTCCTGACAGGCCCATGATTCTCAGGGATCAGATAAGCGGAGTTACTATAGGGAAGAGAGTAAGGTTGCAGAGGTGGGAATGGGTTGAGAGAATTTGAAAACTGGATGGGGAGGGGGCTATGCAGAGTCAGGAACACTGGTTCAGCGTGTTTCACTGGAGCTGGTTTGGACAGCTTTCCATGATTTTCAGGTCCGGTTTTTTTCTCCACTGCATGCATCCCACCAAGTTTTGGCAGCCACAAAGGTTTGTTCTTTTCCTGTAAGAAAACACATTTCCTCCACCCCAAATTGGAGTCTTTTCCACTGTCTAGTGTATGAGTGTTTTTATCTGACCTGAGCAAAAGTCACTCAAGTTCCATCGTGCCAGAATCTGCCTGTAGCAGATTGTTTACTGGCATCCACATTTTAAAAATTTAAAATGAAGAGTGTATGATTTAATGCATCATGTGTAGACAAAGGTGATTTATAGCCATTTTTTTTTTTTTTTGGTTTTTCGAGACAGGGTTTCTCTGTATTGTTTTGGAGGCTGTCCTGAAACTCACTCTGTAGACCAGGCTGGCCTCGAACTCACAGAGATCCGCCTGCCTCTGCCTCCGCCTCCCGAGTGCTGGGATTAAAGGCGTGCGCCACCAACGCCAGGCTGAAAAAACTTTTTTCAAATCATGTACTAACTTCTATTTTCTAGATTTCTTTTGCTAACTATAAAAATTTAGGAAAATCTCTGTATCCTCTCCTCTGTTAAACTCCACAGAGTCATCCATACAGATTCTCTTGGCTCCTAGGCCATGCTGTAGGCTTCTGCTATTTTCTGTTGACTGGCTCTGAAGGCTTAAACCTTTCATCTTTCCTGTTAAGACATTGACTGACTGGATGGATGTTCCTTTTGGCTATATCTAAAGCAATTTAGGTAGCTTTTTAGCTATATCCGAAGTGATTTAAGCATCCTGTTAATCATGTCCAAGGCAATTCGAACAGTTGCTTTTGTCAACATTCCCGCGTTTACACTCACATTCCAAACATACTGGTGTGGCCACACCATATACACGGACCATGCACACACATCTCTCATCTCTCCTCTTGCCCAGGTTATGATTGGTTAGTTGAAATGAAACACCCTTAATTGAAGTCTCTTGTAACACAGCAGCTATAATCCTTGAATCATGAGCATCCAAAATCTGAACAGATCCAAATTTATCCATGTTGTCTTTTTTTCTCTATAAGGTCTTAAAACAGGTTCTGACTGGCTGTATTAATCTCGTCCTCCATAAGTTTGTCTGGGTGTTAGCCATGGCAGCAGCTCTCAAGGCTTCAAGCTTCCTAGACTTTCATCTTGACCTTCCTCGCCTTGTCCTTCAGGCCTGACATGCTACATTAGCATTTTATAAGCTAGTTGTCTCAATCAACGGCTTAACATCTGTAGCTCCCCTTATTTTGGATGAAGCCTGCATTAGCCTAGAGACAAAATGTTTGAAATTACTCCTCAGGTCCTTGCCTGCTCTTTCTAAAGCCTCTAGCCTGTGTCCTAATGGCTGAAAGCTTGTTCTGAGTTCTCTTGGCTACTGGGCCAATCTGCTTATACACTGCTATCTCAAGAGTTAACTGCTGATCTATATCTTTGTATGGTCCTTCCTTATAACAAACGGGAAGGTTTTGGGCTCTTTTTTTTTGGAGAGAATGGCCCTTCCATGAGCAGTGTATTCCTCCTGGCTATCCCACTTCAGGCCACAAACATTGGGCACCAAATGTCCCGGACCCATGGGACATTGAGCTTGGGGACTTTCACAATCAACCTTCTATTGTTCAAGCCTTTGCCCTGGTGACTTGTTAATTTACACTAGGCAGATAAGCCACAAGTCTCTTTTCTCGGAACTTGCTTCCTATCTTAGGAGGCGAAATTTCAGCAAAGTAGCCTGGAGTCACGTCTTCTCTATGAGCACATGATGGTGCTATGGCTGGATTATGCAGAGGCCCATGACAGATTTCAACAGTGAAACAGTATTTGTTGAACATGATCGTGCCACTGTACACACAAACTCATAGCAACTATAACTTCATGTGCAAGACCCACACAAGACTAAACCAATCTAACCCCAGCATGATGGAGGGGCTCAGGACGTCCCATTCCTAGCTGAGGAGCAATGACTACTTGAGGATGGAGAATCTGTCTTCTTCAGGGTTAGAGACCCCAAGAGGTTATCCATGTTCCAGGAGATGGCACCACACACATGTACATCTGGGCAGTACTGAATAGACTCTTTTTTTGTTGTTGTTGTTGCTGTTTTTAAGCACTTGAAGTGATGTGTTCTGGGCCACTGAGAAGAATTGATGGAGAAAACAATACCCAGAGACTAGGGGGAAAATGTAGGGATAAAACATAATAAGGAGGCCGGGCGTTGGTGGCGCACGTCTTTAATCCCAGCACTCGGGAGGCAGAGACAGGCGGATCTCTGTGAGTTCGAGGCCAGCCTGGTCTACAGAGCTAGTTCCTGGACAGCCTCCAAAACAATACAGAGAAACCCTGTCTCCAAAAAACCAAAAAAAAAACACGCAATAAGGAGAGTGAAAGACCCCAACTAAATGAGGGGGGTTGCATGATCAGAAGCTCAGACCCACCAGCAGCTGCAACAGCATTGGCAGCTACTTCCTTAGCCCACAATCATAGGATGCACTCCAGCTGTGGAATCCCAGACCACAGATGTGCCAATTAATTCTACCTAACCAAAGGCAGTTCTTGGCTTCTCTAGGCCCTTCGTCTTATGATAAAATGTTGGTATGCTGAAGAATCTAAGTATGGGAAGCCTACTGAGACTTCCATCTTCAGGACTCTTCCTCCCTCCTTCTCAAGGCCTTGTCTCATGATAGCCTTTGGTGTGCTAAGTAATCCCTGTAACCATGGGAACCCTGTGGGCTGGGACTTGCAGCCTTGGGACTCTACCCCCTCCCCTCCTGTTTTTCTTTAAAAGTGAGTTGAGCCCCAGCTAGCTAGTTTTCCAGAAATAAACTTGTTGGGGAAGTCCTGTTATTTGTCAATAAAGCACTGCTGGCCAATAGGAATCTAGATAGGTGGGACTAGGGGTCCAGGAGGACTCTGGGAAGGAGAAACACAGAGAGTTGAGATGTAACGCCATGGGGTAGGAAGCCCGGAAACTTCTCTGGTAAGAGATATACTTAGATTAACAATTATGGGGTAATAACTTAAGTCAGAGCTAGCCAGTAAGAAACAAGCAAGGCCTCATAATTAATATAGCCTCCTGTGTGTTCATTTGGAACTGATGCGGCTCTGGAACCAGGCTGGCGGGAAGGCTTCTCTCAAAGAAAAAGCTTCTCTTTACATAAACTGATATTCCTGTACTTGCATTGGGTGTCGTTAAGCTCCTTTCAGCCTTGGGGTCCTCTCTGAGTGGGCACAACACAAGTTGGAGGGAAAAGTGCTTTTTAAAAAAGTGGGGGGCTGGAGAGATGGCTCAGAGGTTAAGAGCACTGACTGCTCTTCCAGAGGTCCTGAGTTCAATTCCCAGCAACCACATGGTGGCTCACAACCATCTGTATTGAGATCTGGTGCCCTCTTCTGACCTGAGGACATACATGCAGGCAGAATACTATATGCATAAATGAATCTTTAAAACATAAATAAATAAACAAACAAATAAATAAATAAATAAATAAATAAAAGTGGGATGGGGAGGGGAATTAGAGGAGAGGAATTAGGGGATAGGTTTTTGTTTTGTTTTTTGGGTTTTGGGGGGTTTCTCTGTGGCTTTGGAGTCTGTCCTGGAACTAGCTCTTGTAGATCAGGCTCATCTCAAACTCACAGAGATCAGCCTGCTTCTGCCTCCCAAGTTCTGGGACTAAAGGCATGTGCCACCACTGCCCAGCAGGTGGATAGGTTTGATCAACACATATTTTTTGTTTTTTTTCTTTTTTAATAAATTTTTATAAAAATTAAAAACAATCTTATTGTACATACCAATCCCAGTTCCCTCTCCCTCCCACCCTCCCTTGCCCCCTACCTCCAATGGGGAATCATCAAAGTCTGTCACATCATTTGGGGCAGGACTTAGGTCCTCCCCCATATATCTAGGTTGAGAGAGTAACCCTCCATAGGGAATGGGATCCCAAAGCCCATTCATGCACTATGGATAAATACTGCTTCCACTGCCAGAGGTCCCATTGACTGCCCAGAACTCCTAACTGACACCCACATTCAGGGGGCCTGGTTCGGTTCCCCAGCTGTCAGACTAGAGTCCCTGATCTCCCACTTGCTCAGGACAGCTGTTTCTGTGGGTTTCCTCAGCATGGTCTTGGCCCCTTTGTTCATCACTCCTCCCTCTCTACAACTGGATTCCAGGAGTTGGGCTCAGTGCTTAGCTATGGATCCCTGCTTCTGCTTCCATCAGCTCTAGGTGAAGGCTCTAGGATGGCATTTAAGGAAGTCATCAATCTCATTATAGGAGAAGGGCATTTAAGATAGCCTCTCCACTATTGCTTAGATTCTTAGTTGGGGTCATCCTTATGGATCCTTGGACGTTTCCCTAGTACCACATTGCTCCTTAAACCTACAATGGCTCCCTCTATTAAAGCATCTCTTTTCTTGCTGTCCTCTATTCATCCCCCAACTCGACCTTTCTGATCCCTCATGTTCTCCCCCCTCCTCTTTTCCTCTCCTCTTACTCTTACCTCCCCTCCACCCCCCCACCCCCGTGCTCCCAATTTGCTCAGGAGATTTTGCCTTTTCCCCTTCTCTGGGGGACCTCATATGTTTTTTGGAGTCTTCCTTGTTTCCTAGCTTCTCTGGTGTTGTGCCTTGTAGGCTGGTTATACTTTGCTCAATGTCTAATACCCACTTATGAGTGAGTACATACCATGTTTGTCTTTTTGTGACTGGGTTACCTCACTCAGGATGGTTTCTTCTAGTGCCGTCCATTTGCCTGTGAATTTCAAGATGTCATTGTTTTATTTCTGCTGAATAGTACTCCATTGTATAAATGTACAATATTTTCTTGGGGGCTGGAGAGATGGCTCAGATGTTAAGAGCACTGACTGCTCTTCCAGAGGTCTTGAGTTCAATTCCCAGCAACCACATGGTGGCTCACAACCATCTACAATTCAATCTGGTGTATATGTAATAAATAAATAAATCTTTTTAAAAAGTACAATATTTTCTTTATCCATTCTTTCGTTGAGGGGCATTTAGGTTACTTCCAAGTTCTGGCTATTACAAATAATGCTTGTATGAACATAGTTGAACAGACATCCTTGTGGTATGAATGTGTATCCTTTGTGTATATGCCTAAGAGTGGCATTGCTGGATCTTGAGGTAGTCTGATTCCCATTTTCCTGAGAAACTGCCATACTGATTTCCACTGTGGCTGTACGAGTTGGCACTCCCACCAGCAGTGGAGGAGAGTTCCCCCTTTCTCTGCATCCTCTCCAGAATAAACTGGTCAACATATGTTATAGACTAAGCCTGATAGCATGAGTTTTTAATGCCAGGCCTCAGGAGACAGAAGCAGGTGAATCTCTATGAATTTGAGGCCAACCTGGTCTACATAGTAAGTTCTAGTCAAAATTACATAATGAGACCTTATATCAAAAACCAACAACAATAAAAGCCCATTATGTGCATAAATGAAACTTTTAATCAATGAAAAGGGAAGAGAGATATCTACATAATGGAGAGTTGCTGCGTGTTCATAGGGCAGGCTGCTAGGGTGTCAGTGCTGACGGGTGAATAACATCAAACAGCTCTAGCAGGCCTTTTTTTCTTTTCCTGGAAAAGGGTTTGAACCCAGGACCTCACAAATATAAGCACATTAAACAAGCTTTTTTGCAAAAATAGACTAAAGATTTCAATTAGACAAAACAACTGAAAGAACAAAATTTGAGTTCTAACACTACAAAACTCTACACTTACACTTTACACTTAGAGGTGCTTGTCACCAAGCCTAAACCAAAAAGCTCAGACCCACAGTGCAGAAGGAGAGAACTGACTTCTGCAAGATGCCTTCTGACTTCCACGCATGTGCGGTGGCTGTGGCACACTCACCACATCACACACACATACACACACACACACACACACACACACACACACACGCCTACAAACAAAACAAACATGGTGAACACACACACACATACACACACACATACACACACATACACACACACATCACACACTCACACACATGCCTACAAACAAAACAAACCTGGTGAACACTCACACATACACACACACTCACACACACACACGCCTACAAACAAAACAAACATGGTGAACACACACACACACCTACAAACAAATAAAACATACATGATGAAGGGGACTTTAGACTATTATCAAAAGCTATCCAGATTGTTTGGCATTGCCATTAATATAAACAGAGCCATGTGGCAGAAATAACTTTAATTTTTAACAAATATGCAAAGGCAATTCAGTGTAGAAGGGATGCTTATCAACAAAAGATGTTAACACACACACATCACACACACACACACACACACACACACACACACACACACATACTCTCACACCAGACCAGACCACAAGCACAGAGAGATGTGCGGGCTGATGTCTGCTGGCCACTCGGCCTGAGAACTTTTTTTTTTTGACAGAAAAACAACTTTATTCCATAATAGGTTATTAAGTATGGTATACTAATTCTCTTTTATCTGTAGTTTTACTTTTCACAGTTTCATTTAGCCATAGTCAACTATGGATTTAAACTAGTAAAAAAAAATATATATATATATCTGGGTGTTGGTGGTGCACACCTTTAATCCCAGCACTCCGGAGGCAGAGGCAGGGGGATCTCTGTGAGTTCCAAGCCAGCCTGGTCTACAGAGAGAGTTCCAGGACAACCACCAAAGCTTCAGAGAAACCCTGTTTGGAAAATCAAAAATTACAAGTAAACAATAGATTAAGCTTTGCACTGTCCTGCTGTGATGTGCCCTAGGCTGTCATAGCCAGCAGTAGTTGTCAGCTTTACAGATCTGTGTAGAGAAAGCCTCAGTTGAGGAGCTGTGACCCTGCCTGGCCTGTGGGCGTGTCTCGGGGCATGCTTCAGTTGCTAACTGACTTAAGAGGACACAGCCCACTATGGGCCGTGCCATCCCTAGCAGGGCCCAGGCTGTGTCAGGAAGTTTAGCAAGTCAGAGGGACCGAGTCAGAAGCCGCCACCCTCCATGGTTTCTGCTTCCAGCCCCTGCCTTAGCTGCTATTGATGGCCAACTCTTCTGTCATCCAAATAAACTCTCTCCTCCCTAAGCTGGTTTTGGTCAATGTTTTATCACAGTAACAGCAAGCTAGAACGAGGACAAGCATTGCCCTTTTGGCCAGTGTATTCACATTGCAGGCTTCATTAACCATCAATTGTTGATTAGCTGTCTCAGTTATACGATTGGCTGTCATGGTATCACAGGCTTGTGTTCAATTAGCTTTTATTTAATATAGTAATTACTGTTTTGTTATTACTAGTGTTACTTTCTTTTTAAGATTTCTTTATTATGTATAGTGTTCAGTCTGAATGTATGCCTGCAGGCCAGAAGAGGGCACCAGATCTCATTATGGATGACTGTGAGCCACTATGTGGGTGCTGGGAATTGAACTCAGGACCTCTGAAAGATCAGCTAGTGTTCTTAACCACTGAGCCATCTCTCCACCCCTGTTTGTTTGTTTTAAAGGAAAATTTGTAGACCAGCTTTGAATTTTAAATTCCCCTGCCTCAAACTCTTGGATGCTACAATCTTAACCGTATGTCACCATCCCTGGATACCACTAGGATTTAATTTTGCTTTTTGTGTATGTGTTTAGTTGGTTGATTGGTTGATTGGTTGGCTGGTTGGTTGTAGATAGAATCTTGCTATGTAGCACTGGCTAGCCTCAAACTCATGATCCTCCTGCCTCCGCTTCAAAAGCGCTGGGGTAACAGGAATGTGCCACAATACCCAAGGTACCATTGTGTCTTTGTCTGACACAAACACACACTCCATTGTCTTCATGTCACAGATGTGATACTAAGGAGCTGGCGTCTTGATTCTTTCTCTTGTGGGAGACTCTGCATCTGTGCCACCTTCTTTAAGGCATGAACCATTTCCTCACGGGATCCCTACAAGGTAGAATAATAAATGACCTTCTTCCCACCAGAGAGATTCATTCTTGCTCTGCTGGAGTTACCCACATGTAACTGTTGGGAGCAATCATTGTTATTTAGAACCTCTAAATACTGTCAGTCTTTTTTAAGAATAGTCCGTCCCCTCCCCAGCTTCTTAATGAAGAGAACTTGGGCTCACAGGAATAGCCGATGGCAAGAAGGAAACATTCCACAATTAGATCACTTAATCCCCTCCCTCTGCGACCCTTTAACCTTGCCAACACCTGTTGCCTGCTTACCTTCAGTGGCCTGGTTACTAGGCAACGACCCCTCCCTCACTGTCCTACATTCCTCTTCCCCATCCCCCTACCTCATTTCCCCTATTTAAGCCTGTATGAAACTGTCATTAAACACAGCTCGATCAGCCATGTTGTCCTGCTGCCCATCTCTCTGTGTTTCTTGTCTCATTCATTCCAGGTTCCCGTGGGCCTGGCCCCCTTGTGCCCTGCTGGTCAGGGCATGTAACATCTGGAGAAGCGGTGTGATAGAGTAAGAATATTCCAGCGCTGGGGTGATGGGTGATGATTGTGGTGGTTTGAATAAAATTGGTCCCTATAGGATGATAGATTGGAATGCTTGGTCATCAGGGAGAGGAATTAGGAGGTGTGGCCTTGTTGGAGGAAATGTGTCACTGGGGCAGGGATTTGGAGTTTCAAAAGCCCAAGCCAGGCCCAGAGTCTCTTCTCTCTTCCTGCTGCCTGTGGATCCAGATGTGGGACTCTCAGCTGCCATGTCTGCCTGAGTGCCGCCATGCTTCCTGCCATGAAGGGAACGGACCAAACCTCTGAAACTGTCATCAAGCCCCAATCAAATGCTTTCCTTTCTAAGAGCTGCCTGGCCATGGTGTCTCCTCACAGCAATACAACGCTGACAAAGGTGATGATCTTCCAAACCAGGCCCAGCATGAAGTATGAGAACCAAAGGAGCCCTTGACCAAGTGACTTGACTTCTCTGAGCCTAAGTGTCCAAATCAGTAAAACCAGAATTAATAAAAGTAGATTATAGGGGTAATGGCCTTCACAATTATTCTCCTTACTGGCCAATCTTGTTTATTCCAGCTTTGTTCCTACCTCAGAGTCTTTGCATTTACTGCCCCAAGTTTCTGAAAACTCCCCAAATACCTGCAGATCAGATGGTACCCATGCCTTTTACCCCACTTTATTTTTTCCAACACCCTAAAACTGCCTACCACAGTTTGTTGACTGCCTGCCATTGAACTGATAGAAATGACATTTTGGGGGCTGGAGAGATGGCTCAGCAGTTAAGAGCACTGGCTGCTCTTCCAGAAAACCCGGGTTCAATTCCCAGCACCCATGTGTCAGCTCACAACTGTCTGTAACTCCAAGATCTGACATGGTCACACATACATACATGCAGGCAAAACACCAATGCTTATAAAATAAATAAATACCTTTTTTAAAAAATGACTTTTTTAGCCAGGCACGCCTTTAGTCCCAGCACTCGGGAGGCAGAGGCAGGTGGATCTCTTTGAATTTGAAGCCAGCCTGGTCTATGGAGCAAGTTCCAGGAAAAATGATTTTTTGGTGGGTCACAGACCCTCCTGTTATGTCCCTGGTCCTAGGACGGCACCTGGCTTGTAGCATTCTGCAAGTGTTGGACTGCAAAAGCATCGGCTGGTGGTATGACCTAGACATTTTGCCTTCCCTGGAGCTCAGCAAGAGCAGGTGCTGATATTTCTGCCTTGGAGGAGCCAAGAGGCCCAGGAAGGGATGGGGTTGTGTCCTGGAAAATGTAGGGTTGCAACAGATGGAAGGGTATCCATAGCATGTTCTAAAGCAAAACACCCCAGGCTGTGACAGATCAAGAGCAGATGTTGGCACTTAGAGGACTCCCTGCCTGAGGGGACCCTGCCTGAGGGCACCCTGAGCCCTGCCCCAAGAGCCCTGCTCCCCAAGGCCCTGTAGACCTGGATCAGGATAAGCAGACGAAGCAACCACACCCAGGGGGCCCCTCCCCGCCAGGGGTTTGAGAAGACACTGACTGTCCCCACGGGATGAGACCCCAGAGCAGAGTTCCCTCACCTGCAGACCAGGTAGGAATGAAACAAGATCCTAGCAGGAGAGTAAAGGGGACAGAGTCACAGGCGTGTGCCCCTAAACCGTTGCACCAGGGGCCTGGCTAACTCCAATCAACTCTAGGTACATGACCTCAGAAAGTCACTTACCAGTTCTGTGCCTCAATTTCCCCATCTGTCGGGAAGAGATGCTGGCGTCCACTTCCTGTACTGACAGGTTGTTTCTTGCCAGCTCTCTGCTGGGTTCATGTTGGTGCTGAGGGTGAGGGTGTCACCTCATTCGATCCCCCCAAAACCTTTCTAGCATGAGAAGTTTCTGTTCCCACTTTGGAGAGGAGGAAAGCAAGGGTCAGAGAGGGTAGTGACGACCTCAAAGCCACACAGCAGAGAAAGATCGAGATTAAAAACAGACCCACATCTGCCCATTATAAAGCCCAGTTTTTAACCCCTGGCATAGAGAATACAACTCTAGGCCAGATGTGCAAAGATTCCCAAGTAATGAGACTTTTTTTCCTCTTCCCCTAAACTTCAGATCTTAGACAGAGACTGCGGCAATATACCCCCAAGCTCCCAGCCAACAGTGTGGGCTGACCTTCCTGCCCACCACTCCTCTCCAGCCCAGGCAGCAACCCCACAGCAAAAGCTCAGTCAGGTCCAGTCCAGGCCTCAGTGTGAGCCTCTGTCACCTCTCCACTCACGTTTGGAGAGACCCCTGAGGCCCCTGCCCACCCAGGGTCTGCCGGCTAAGCTGCCACTGGCATGGAATGCTCAAAACAAGACAGCCTTCACTCACGTGTGACCCACACCTATAACTCAGGGAGGGTGAGGTGGAGACACTCATAAATCCATATCAAACAGCCCCCAAATTATGACAGATGACACGGCAGCCATAAAATTGCCCAAGCAAAACTCACCAAGCCATTAATTTCATGGCCGTAGAAAATAAACAGACACATTTTTCCTCGGCCCTAATAAATTTTTAAAAACTCAAAAGAATGGTCCATCTGCTTCGAATAATTTTTAATTTCCTATTCTGTCTCATTCCCATTAGCTATTCCACAGAGATATTTGCTAAATTCTTTCATTTACCTCCGCCCATCTGTATTCAATTACCTGACTCCCAAACTGACCGAGTTTCGTTTCTCCTCGGCACGGGACAACATGCCCTCACCTGTCCCCTAAAGCAAATGTTGTGTGTTTTATT
The DNA here is from genome assembly GCF_017639785.1 of Mesocricetus auratus. Classification (NCBI taxonomy): domain Eukaryota; kingdom Metazoa; phylum Chordata; class Mammalia; order Rodentia; family Cricetidae; genus Mesocricetus; species Mesocricetus auratus. Next base: position 2,124,695 of record NW_024429230.1, on the reverse strand, counting down.
ATCTGCGAGACTGTGAGTCATTCTAAACTCGATTGCCCGCTACAGAAAGGCCTGGAGAGCATGTGATGTTGATGCTTTCTGGCTTGGGCGGTGAACACCTGCCCGGCTCTCAGAGAGAATCTATTAACGCGGTAGAACGCAGTAACAGATGTTTGTGAGTGAGCGAGGGGCCGCGCAGGCCTGTGACCGCCCGGTGTCAGGCGTGCTGTGGAAACGCTCAGAGATCAGAGCCCAGCCGCACCACAGGGGCCAGGCTGTCAGGAAGGCTGCTCTCTGGCCAGGCTTCTCCTCCTTGCTGCGGAGGCTCCCACTGCCTCCCTAGGCTCTCGGCAGCTACGAGAGTTTAAGGACCTTTCAAGGTCACTTTGGATTAACAGAAAAGAAACCGATGACCAGAGAGGACATGTGTCTTGGTCGAAATCACACAGCACCCTTGAAAAGAACATCCCTGAAGGCTGCAGGCGGATTAGGAGCCAGAGCTGACCTGTGGGCACAGCCTTCTGCACCGCACCCCATAGCAAGGAAAACGCGTCCTTCTGTGTTTTCAGTCTCCGACCGTTCTTCCCGCAGGTGTCGGGCCAGGGCTGCGACACGAAGAGAGAGAGGCACACCGCACTCCATAGCAAGGAAAATGTGTCCTTCTGTGTTTTCTTCCCGCAGGTGCCGGGCCAGGGCTGCGACACGAAGAGATGGAACGAACCCCTAAGACGACGCTGGAGAGCTCCTCGCCTCTTAGACGGGACGGTTCTGAGACACGTCCTACCTTGTCTTGGCCAGGGATGATTTTGCTCCCGTGGGAAATGTCTGGTAGCATCTGGAGACATTTTTGGCTGGAAGGATATGACTGGCATCCTGTAGAGCCCAGGTCAGTCCCCACCCACCCACCACCAAAAAAATCCAAGAGATGAAATGTCAGCAGTGGGAAGGATGGGAAGTGCTATCATACCCTCTCCGTCTCCAAAGGGTGAAGTGCGAGCTGCTCCTAACCGCGCCTGCTCACCACACCCCTCCCCGCTCACCACACCCCTCCCCTGCTCACCACACCCCTCCCCTGCTCACCACTCACCCCCTGCTCATGACACCCCTCCCCCGCTCACCACTCACCCCCTGCTCACCACACCCCTCCCCTGCTCACCACACCCCTCCCCTGCTCACCACACCCCTCCCCTGCTCACAACTCACCCCTCCCTCGCTCACCACACCCTTCCCCTGCTCACCACACCCCTCCCCCGCTCACCACTCACCCCCTGCTCACCACACCCCTCCCCCGCTCACCACACCCTTCCCCTGCTCACCACACCCCTCCCCCCTCACCACACCCCTCCCCCCTCACCACACCCTTCCCCTGCTCACCACACCCCTCCCCTGCTCACCACACCCCTCCACTGTTTTACCCATTGCCCCTGCCAGCTTCACTCCTGCATTTTTGTTTTCACTAAACATCATCTGCCTCTTGGGTGACCTAACCTAAGGTCATCTATGACTAGGCTCGCATAGCACTTTAGAAGGGTCTTGCAGGTGTGTGCACCATTTCAGGGTGCCAACATAGTGTCCTCTACAGAGTTCGTGTCTGAGAATCATGCGACTGAGTTCAAAACAGAAAAGACACTCTCATAATGTTTTATCTAAGCTTGCGACTTTGTGTTCAACTACATATGTAGCTATCGTGGGCTTCATGCATTCTCATACAACCCACGGGAGACCCAGTGAGCATGCCCAGAACCCTTGGGGGTTCAATGCAGCATCTGGACTCTTACCATACATTCAGTCTCGGTGACAGCCACACTGATGAACTCATGCGCCCACACCAGATCAGCATGAGCAGCCAGGGTGGACTCACTCTTCCAAGACTGGAGTACGGATCCAGAGTGGCCCCTCAGAACATGGATTCTTCGTAGCAGTCGGCAAACTGGTTGCAAAATTCAGATGCATATGCTGAGGGCCCAGTTCAGCCAGAATTATCTTTAAAAGGGGCCAAATGTGAAGACAGAGAAGGACTCCCCGAATTGGTCTAACGTGACAGTAATCCAAGGAGGGAGCCACACCTGACAGAAAGCAGAGGATGGTAAGGGTTAACTCCAAATGGATCGAAGGCTTCAACAAAAAGCTCTTAGGAAAAATCAATGTGGTCCACCCTGTAATGCTAGCACTTATGCAGAGGATTTCAAGTTTGAGGCTAACCTAGGCTATAACAAGACTTTGTTCCAAAGGGGGCTGAGTATGTAGCTCAGCAGAGCGCTTCCCTAGCACACACGAGGAGGCCCTGCGCTCAGGCCCTAGCACCGCATAGCTGGGTGGTGCACACCTGTAATCTCATTTCTCAGGAGGGAGACACAGGAAGGTCACAAATTCAAGGTCATCCGCAGCTGCACAGTGAGCTGGAAGCCAGCCTAGGCTATATGAGTTCGAAGGAAGGACGGAAGGAAGGAGAGGTTAAGTTTCATATCATAACTAGGTTAGCATGGCAAGCCTCAGGGTTTGGCTATGAAGGTTTCCAGACAGGGTTAGCCCATGCAGTAAAGAAGACCCTCTCTGGATGTCTGCAGTACATCTCAGAGGGAGGTTCAGAGAGAATAAATGGGATTGGGAAAGCCAACTAGATCGGCATTCATCCTGTCTACTCCACCATACAATGGTCCAATTAATCTGGCAGAAGAAATCTCAAGGCAGTCCAACATTCAAGCTGCTGCATTGTTATTTCTGGCTGCTTTTGGCCAGGTTTATAATGAGACTCTGGAACAAAAGTCAGAACGAAGATATTTTTGTACCTTAATTTCTCTCAGGTATTTTGCTCAGTGTGGTGCTTTGAAAAAGAATGACCTCCCATTGGCAAGCAGTGGTGGCGCACGCCTTTAGTCCCAGCACTCGGGAGGCAGAGGCAGGCGGAGCTCTGTGAGTTCGAGGCCAGCCTGGTCTACAGAGTGAGTTCCAGGACAGCCTCCAAAACAATACAGAGAAACCCTGTCTCAAAAAACAAAAAAAAAGAAAAAGAAAAAGAAAAAGAAAAAACGGGAGGGCGTGAGAATGACCCCCCATAAGCCCATATATTTGAATGTTTAGTCATCAGGAAATGGCAGTGTTTGAGAAGGATTAGGAAGTGTGGCCTTGTTGGAGAAAATGTGTCACTGGGGGTAGGCTTTCAGGTTTCAAAGGCCCACACCATTTCAAGTCCCAGCCAGCGGACCAAGATACAGCTCTCAGCTAGGGCTCCAGTGCCATGCCTGCCACCGTGCCCCGGCCGTGATGATGATGGCCAAACCTCCGAAACTGCAAGCCACCCCAATTAAATGCCTTCTCTAATAAGAAAGCGGTGTCTCTTCACAGCAATAGAAGCGTGACTACGACATACAGTGACAAGAAAACCTGCCACATCTGATGAGGAAAGTTAACATATTTTGAGACTACAGCACAAGGTATCAGTGAGTGAATAATTTCCTCCTGCAGCTAGCAAAACCCGAGAGCTGGAGCTGCCCCGCCTGCGGAAGCTCACGTCACCCCACTATGTGCTCTGGTTGCCAGGCTTGGAACACAGCCTGCTAATGCTTGCTCTGCTGAGCCTCTGTCTTTCGGTGCTCCCGGTCCCCTCTGTGCCCCTTCCGGAATGGAAAGTCTAGTCTACCATCACACACTGGAAGTCTCCAGGGCATTTCTGGTTGCTGTTGTTTGTTTTCAGGGCTCACAGCTGAGAGCCTGCTTTGACTCTTGAAGGAGATTTTGAACAGTATCCAAAATATTATCCTTGCAGCAATTCTTGGAGATGGGATGAATGCATTTTTGCATTGTGGATAAACATGGGCCTTGTGGGGACTTTAAAGAGATATGTCTGGGTGTCAAGATAATGAGGGGTAGACTTGTCAATCTTGTCCGACTGATTGGACTGAGAAATAAAAAGATGGCTACACAGCTGGGCGTTGGTGGTGCACACCTTTAATCCCAGCACTCGGGAGGCAGAGGCAGGCGGATCTCTATGAGTTCAGGTCAGCCTTGTCTACACAGCAAGTTCCAGGACAGCCTCCAAAGCAATACAGAGAAACCTTGCCTCGAAAAGAGAGAGACAGAGAGAGAGAGACAGAGAGAGGGAAGGAAGGAAGAAATGAAGGAAGGAAGGAAGGAAAGGAAGGAAGGAAGGAAGGAAAGGAAGGAAGGAAGGAAGGAAGGAAGGAAGGAAAGGAACTCCCCCTCTGTGTTTGGTGCCCATTCCCCTTTCCTGGCCTCTGTCTACTCTGTACTCCTACTGGGATCAATATTTTTGGTTTCCATAAATTAGGAAGGAGATATGCTATTTAAACATCTGTCTGGCTCATTTCACTTAACATAGTGTCTTGTTCTGTTTATGTTGCACAAATGACAAAATTTCACTAGCTTTTATGGAGGAATAAGATTCGCATTGTATATACACACTTTTTTATTTTTGTTTTTTGGTTGGTTGTTTTTCGAGACAGGGTTCCTCTGTATTGTTTTGGAGACTGTCCTGGAACTCGCTCTGTAGACAAGGCTGGCCTCAAACTCACAGAAATCTACCTGCCTCTGCCTCCCAGTGCTGGAATTAAAGAAGTGCACCAACTACAGTACATTCTTAATCCATTCCTCCACTGGCATCTTGGGTGGCTCTGTCATCTTGTTTTCTTTGTTTTGTTTTGTTTTGTTTTGTTTTGTTTTGAGACAGGGTTTCTCTGTGGCTTTGGAGGCTGTCCTGGAACTCGCTCTGTAGACCAGGCTGGCCTGGCTCTGTCATCTTGACTATGGTAAATAGCACGGCAAAAAAAAAAAAAAAAAGAAGAAGAAATACATTCGGGTATCTGTGTGTGTGTATGCCCAGAAGTGTAGTTGGTAGGTCAAGTGGGAATTCTATTCTGAATTTCTGTTTGCTTGAGACAAGTCTTGCTAGCCTAGAATGCCCAATCCTCCTGCCTCGACTTCTTGAGTACTAGACCCGCACCACCACGCCCAGGTAGTTTCACGTTTGTTAAGACGTCTACACTGTTCCCAGAATGGCTCTAATTGGCGCTCGCCAACAGTGTGGGCAGTCTCTCCTTCTCACATCCTGCCAGCATCTCTCACTTCTTCCTGAGCCAGTGGGACCAGGGTGGCCTCTCATGGATTTAATTCTCATCCCCTTTGTGGGGTGATGGGGGCATTTTCATTATCTGTTCATTATTTGTACGCCAGCTCAGGGTGTCTACTCAGGTCATTTGTCCCATCCCCCTCTCCTTTATTTCTTTTCCATTCATTTGTTTAGCTGTGCCAGAGACTGGACCAATGGTTTCTTGCATGCTAAGGCTGCACTGCACCATGACCTTAGGTCCCTCATACACCTGTCTTTAAGTCAGACTTTTTTTTTTAACCTTAATCAACATGTTTAGCTTCCATAAATGACTGGGGATGTTTATCTTATTTCTTTTCGCATAGTGTCTTGTTCCGTTCATGGTGCCACACATGACAGAATTTCACATTTTTATGAACAGATGGCATATTTTCAATACATTTTTTGTCTCATGAATTTACTTTTATGCTGTGGCTTTTGTTTTGAGACAAGGTCTCACTGTGTAGTCCTGACTGGCCTGGAATTTGATATACAGACTAGGCTTGTCTCAACCCAGAGAGAAATGTTCCTGCCTTTGCCTCCCAAGAGCTGGGATTGAAGGTGTGTGCCACTATGCCTGGCTTAACGTCACTTTTTTTAAAAGCGTGTTCAGAGTTAATATTCTGAGGTGGGGACATGGCTGGATGATAAGAAGGAGGTTAAAGGGACTGGAGAGATGGCTCAGAGGTTAAGAACACTGACTGCTCTTCCAGAGGTCCTGAGTTCAATTCCCAGCAACCTCATGGTGGCTCACAACCATCTGTAATGAGATCTGGTGCCCTCTTCTGGAGTGTAAACAGAACATTGTACATGTAATAAATAAATCTAAAAAAAAAAAAAAAGAGGTTAAAGCCCAGGGGAGGGTGGGCCAGAGGGAGGACTCACGACTGAAGAGCCTCGAAGTAGTCATCCCTTCCACTCGGCCATCCCACCCTCCTCAGTCACATCCCACCCAGATAGATAGAAAAGACTCGAGCCTACCCACCTGCTGCCTGCCTGTCTGCCTGTCTGCCTGCCTGTCTGCCTGCCTGCTGCCTGCTGTCTGCCTGCCTGCTGTCTGTCTGCCTGTCTGCCTGCCTGCTGTCTGTCTGCCTGTCTGCCTGCCTGCCTGCCTGCTGTCTGTCTGCCTGCCTGCCTGCCTGTCTGCCTGCCTGCCTGCTGTCTGCCTGCCTGTCTGCCTACTGTCTGCCTGTCTGTCTGCCTGTCTGCCTGCTCACCTGCTGCCTGCCTGTCTGCCTGTCTGTCTGCCTGCCTGCCTGCCTGTCTGTCTGTCTGCCTGTCTGTCTGCCTGCCTGTCTGTCTGCCTGTCTGTCTGCCTGTCTGCCTGCCTGTCTGCCTGCCTGTCTGTCTGCCTGTCTGTCTGCCTGTCTGCCTGCCTGTCTGCCCGCCTGTCTGTCTGCCTGCCTGTCTGTCTGCCTGTCTGCCTGTCTGCCTGCCTGCTGCCCGTCCGCCTGCCTGCTGCCTGTCTGTCTGCCTGTCTGCCTGCTGTCTGCCTGTCTGCCTGCCTGTCTGCCTGTCTGCTGTCGGCCTGTCCGCCTGCTGTCTGCCTGTCTGTCTGTCTGCCTGTCCGCCTGCCTGCTGTCTGTCTGCCTGTCTGCCTGCCTGCCTGCTGTGTCTGCCTGCCTGCCTGCCTGTCTGCCTGCCTGCCTGCTGTCTGCCTGCCTGTCTGCCTACTGTCTGCCTGTCTGTCTGCCTGTCTGCCTGCCTGTCTGCCTGCTCACCTGCTGCCTGCCTGTCTGCCTGTCTGTCTGCCTGCCTGTCTGCCTGTCTGCCTGTCTGCCTGCCTGTCTGCCTGCCTGTCTGTCTGCCTGTCCGCCTGCCTGCTGCCTGCCTTCCCACCCGCCTTCCTGCCTGGTGGAAGTGGGGTTGTCTCCATGGGCAGCAACCTTCCACCGCTGGGGACAGGTGAGCAACAATTAGCAGGAAAGGAAGCAGGTCACCTCCCCAGGGGCTCCGAGTCACACTGAAATTCCCAGCACAGAACAGTGTCAGGACTACAGAGCCTCAACCTTGGTTGCCTCATAAAAAACCAGGGCGCACGGGAGGAGGTTGGGTGTCCCAGCCATCTCTGCTCTTCTGTCTGGCTCTACTCCCCACCCGCTAAAGCTCCCACCAGGCCTCCCCTGCCCCCATCTCTTCCTTCAGCAGCGGGAGAACCAGCGAGGCCCAAGTGGGCTCTCTGCTCCATCAGGCTGAGTTCCCTAGGGAGGGCTGGGCCACAGCTTCTTGATGTTAGAACAAGCCTGCCTGCCTGTGTGCCTAGTGGGCCTGGGGAGCCAGTATTTCTAGACTGTAAGTTCTGAGACCACACTGGCTTGTCAGTAAATTCATTATCCCATTACATAGGCTTGAATTATTCAGTGCTCAGGAGGCTGCCTTAGGAATGCAGCGAGCACAGCTGATGTGGGTTTTCAGGGATAGATGGAGTCAGTGCCAAGCATGGCTGGTGCCACCATGATGGGTCTGGACCTCGAAGGCACTGGAGGTCTGAACTGTTACCCTGAGTGCTCCTAGAGGCTGGCACAACTACAGAGAGGTCCTCCCTCCAGGGCTCCAATGAGCGTGTCTGGGGCCCTACCTACACCACCGTTTCCTAGCTGTGAGACCTCCAGATGATGGTTGATCCCTCTGAATCTTCAGTTTTTTTGTTTGTTTGTTTGTTTGTTTTTTTGGTTTTTCGAGGCAGGGTTTCTCCAAGGCTTTTTGGAGGCTGTCCTGGAACTAGCTCTTGTAGACCAGGCTGGCCTCGAACTCACAGAGCCACCAACGCCCGGCTCTGAATCTTCAGTTTCATATAGAAAATGTGGCAGGCGGTGGAACATACGCCTTTAATCCCAGCACTCGGGAGGCAGAGGCAGGAGGATCTCTGTGAGTTGTAGTCCAGCCTGGTCTACAGAGTGAGTCCCAGGATTGCCAGTGCTGTTACACAGAGAAGCCCTCAAAAAACAAACAAACAAAAAAAGTGGCAATGTGCCTTCCTTTCAACTTTAAAGTTACAACTGCTTTTTCATAGTTACAAAAATAAAAGTTATCTCTTGGCCCAAGTGTAACCACGTGACTGCTGTCCACAGAATAAAAGTAGAAGTCTGTGGCCTCAGGACATTGTTCCATTTCGTGAAAAGGGAGTGGATGCTGTTTCATCCCTTCCGCTTTCCTGATTATCTGAGTGTGGCTGGAGCTCAAGCAGCCGTCTGCCACACGATGAGGACGATGCTTCCTCAAAATCTGTAAGTCCTGAAAGCAGAGCACCTGGGTTCAAATCTCTACTCCACCACTTATAAGCTGTGCAACGTGGGGCAAGTTGCTTTACCTCTCTGTGCTTCAGCTTCCACACAGATGAGGGGGACTAAAGTGGCACCTGGCACAGTATTGGTGTGAGGATTTAAAAGGCCAGTAGGAAGTCCTCAGGAGTGGCCGGGACATAGTTAAGACCAGTATTAACTGCTATTATCCCGTTTACACACCTGGCAGGGTTCCCTGTACGACTCCAAGTGACTATGCTCTCGGCAGCAAAGCCAGGGATGTTGCAAGCTCCAGCTAGGACAAAAGCAACTTTCTCTGCAAGGGGAAAAGAAAAAGAAAGGGTCTAGCCGTGCCTACTCTTGCAAGCACAGGGGCATGCTTCAGCCAGTCGGGGGCACTGTACGAGCAAACGTGTTGATCCGGCAGAAAGGCAATGTGACTACCACTCCCTTGTCGGTGGTTGTGGTGGAGTCTGTGGTAAGCGCGGGGCTTTCGTTAGAGCAATCTTAAGATGGGTCCGGTGAAACGACGCCCCCCGCTGACCCGCTGGGCCTCTCCAGGCCGTTTTGGAGAGCATTCTGTGGCTTGTTGTAAAGTCGAACCTGCTGCTTGCCACAAGGTGGCGCTGTGGCCTGTCATCCAGAAACCCTGCCCGGCACTGTCCGAATCCGCTTATCGGAGGTTGGAGGAGGGTTCGCCTCCTTATAACCCTTCAGGGAGGTTTGGGGTTTGTGGCAGGCCAAATTTTGGCCCTAAGACCTCTGCCATCGACGTTACTTTTGGTAACGACCTTACTTACCTCTTACTTGGCAAAGGAGACCTTGCAGACGAAGCTGAAGTTCCTAGGCAGCTCACCTGAAAACATTGCGATCAGGAAGTCTCCGCTTGAGCCTCCCTCCCCCACCCCCCAACCCCCGGGGAGCCAAGAACGCAGGCAGGGAGATCAGAAGCACCAGAAGATCCCAGGTGCCATGGCTGGCCTTTGAGAAGCAGGACTCTCACAGGAAGTGAGCTATGGACTTGGCAGAGGGCCTCACCCCGACCACTGCCTGCCTCGGGAGACCCCAAGTCCTGACCTCGCAGGACCATGCGCTGGTATTTTTAAGCTATTAGTTTTCTGTGTAACTGGACATTCAAGATACAGCAATAGAAAACTAAGACAGAAAAACCATCCACATGGCACTCAGTGACAAAACACGTGAAAAAAAATCAGCTTAAGAAAGAAGCCAGCTAGCCGGGCATTGGTGGCGCTCGCCTTTAATCCCTGCACTCGGGAGGCAGAGGCAGGTGGATCTCTGTGAGTTCGAGGCCAGCCTGGTCTACAGAGTGAGTTCCAGGACAGCCTCCAAAGCCACAGAGAAACCTTGTCTCGAAAAACCAAAAAAAAAAAAAAAGAAAAGAAAAGAAAGAAAGAAGCCAGCTAGCCTGGCAGTGGTGGCGCTCGCCTTTGATTCCAGCACTCAGGAGGCAGAGGCAGGTGGATCTCTGTGAGTTCCAGGACAGCCAGGACTACACACAGAGAATCCCTGTCTTGAAAAAAAAAAAAAAACACCGAAAGAAAAACCAGCAAGGTGTTGGCCCCTGTAGTTCTGGTGCTTGAGAGACTAGAATGGGAAGAACAGATGAAGGCTAACTGAGCTATAAGGAGAGGCCGTCCTGAAAGGGGGCTAGTCACTGTGTGTACATGGTGGCCCAGCACCTGGTGATGGCAGGAGTTGCCATGAGGCTCTTTATTTCATGAAGAATGGGAAGCAGTTACAGAGGAAAGGCGGGTCCCAAAACTCCACAGTCACAATGACCCTGCTTCCTCTAAAGGCTTCTCCACTCCCAATATCCCCACATACAGGCCACTAAACCTCTGAGATCTAAAACAATGACCCTGCTTTATCCAACTGAGGAGGTTCTGAGCTCTCCCAGGGTGAGGAGAGAGTCCCACATTTGAACTCCAGTCCGTCTAGCCCTGGGGCCCATGTTGTTGCTTCCTTATTTGGCCTTTCAAATAAGGAAACTGAGGCATTGTGGCTGTCGCCAGTGCCAGCTACCCAGCATCTAAGCACAGAAGCTGCGCAGTCTGAGTTCCTCCCAGCCAGTCTGAGGACCCAGAAGCCCCTGCTTTGTGGTCTATCCCCTCAGCCCACTCACTTAATTGCCCTTGGGGTCCTTGGAGTCTCAGTCTAGCCTCCCAGAATCTCCAGAGGTGCTGCCTTCCCTTGGGAGTCTAGCAGACCTGACCAGATGTGACAGAGCCAGGCTGCAAGTTTCTATGAGAGACAGGGCAGGGAAGCCCTGGGACTCCATCTGAAGATGTCTTGACAGCCCAGCTGAGAGAGAAGCTAACCAAACCTGGAAAGGACCCTGGAGGACCCAAGGGGAAGAAGAGGGTTCCTGGGGAATGGCCAGATGGTTGCTGAGGCCTCTCAGGCCTGAGGGATCCTACTTCTTGTCTGACTTCTCTGTTCTACACCAGGGATGAGTAGGAGCCCCTGTGAGCCCAATAAGACACAGTTCAACGTTGTGCATGGCCTGTTTAAAACACCAAACCTGGAGGTTTGTAAGAATCAAACCAAGTCTCAGAAGCCCAGGCTGTCTTTCCATCTCACAGCAAGTACTAAGCAGCTAGTGTCCTCTGGTGGAATGTGAGCCCTGTAATGACACAGTCCCCGTGGAACCCTATCTCTCTCTCTCTCTCTCTCTCTCTCTCTCTCTCTCTCTCTCTCTCTCTCTCTCTCTCACACACACACACACACACACACACACACACACACACACACACCCCGCCCTCAACTACCTGACTCCTGGAGACACTCAAGTTTCTTCAGTTCAGTTTAATCCTGTCTTCATTTTGTGCTCTGCCAAGCCTAATCCCAGGGGTGGGGCCTGGGTCCTGAAGACAGGACAAGTCTATATGATGTTAGCAGGGCTGGAAGAAAGAAAAGTCAGAAGGCATTAGGCAAAAACTCAAGGATCTGTCCCATCCCTGTCTCTATGAACAGCTGTGACCCAACTTGGCCAAGAATGTCCATTTATCTGCATGCACCCAGCTCCATGTCTACTGTTGAGTTCACTGCCAGAGAGAAGGGTCAAACCCTTGCCTCCACCCAGCCTTCTCAGACAAGGCCCTGCAGCTGCCTGGAGGCGACACTCTGACCCTCCGTTGTGCGCTGCAGTGCCAGAGAGAAGAGATGAGGGGGGTGGAAAAATTAAATGTTGCGTGATCAGCAAGGTTTCAAACAATCGCTCGCCAACTGAAGTAGGTACCACATGTATAAGTCATTCTGTTTTATAGACCATTAGGGTCTCCAGAGAATCTGCATAGAGACCAGAGCTTTCTGTTGAAATTAAAATGTCAGAGAAAAAGAAATAGAACAAAACAGGGAATCTGCAATTAATTACCAGGCCATAAAAATTCAATAATCAGGAGGCAGAGCGGCCGCGGGCCCAGAGGTATCAGAGCCAACGTAACAGGAATGGAAGGCATTAATCTTTTCAAATTAGTTTTTTAATCTGACGGGGATATATGGCGACATGGCTCCCTCCTCGCCTGCTCCCCCAACCTCCACCTCTCCTGCCTGAAGCTAGGTTGTGGGAGGAAGCTAGGCTGTGGTGTGGGGACCTGCGGGCCATCAGGATCCCCAGATATGGGAGAGGGGCTCCAGCTAAAGCCAGGTCCCAGCGCCTCACGCTACCGGCTGAGGTCCTGAGGTGACAGGACGCCCGTTCCCACTGTGTGCACCCTGGGACAGACGAAGATGGGGGAATTAAGGAGAGAAGGAAGCTGGACAGTGAGTTTGGAGAGGTGGCCAGTTCGGGGCTGCCCTTTCCTTCCCTGGAAACTGGGAACAATGCGGCTGCTTCCAGGGCTGCTGGGTACACAGCTGCCTGGCACCGGGTAGACGTTCAGCATAAGCTTCCGGTGTCCCCACTTTTACCACTGGCCGCTGAGTGGGACCACCAGGACGCCATTCAGAACGGATGCATTAAACGCCGCTGTGTGCCCCACCCTAAGGAACTTCCTCTCCCTCGGTCCTGGCCTGAATGATGGCTCAAACTCAAGACTTTCAGAACGGAGCTGGGTGTGGAGGCAATGAGGGCCAAGAGCTTGTCCTGGGGGGGTTCCAGGGGCAGCCGGGAGAGCTCACCACGCACACAGAGAAAGCGGGTTTCTCCTCTGCCCCGCTGCTGTGATAGGTCAAGATGCCAGTTTACCCTGATTATGGATGGTGTGAGTCTCTCTGGCCCCAGAGCCTTGCCCTTGATTCCTGTGGTCCGGGTTGCAGCCGCTCAGCTCTATTTGGTTTTGCTAGGGCCCCTCGCTCATCCTGCACCCGTCTGCTCGCCTTCGGAGGTCAGTGTTGTTAAGAAACAGACTTTCAGCTGAGCGGTGGTGGTGCAGCTTTTAATCCCAGCGCCCAGAGACAGGTGGATCTTTGTGAGGTAGAGGCCAGCCTGATCTACAGAGTGAGTTCCAGGACAGCCAGGGCTGTTACACAAAGAAACCTGTTTCGAGAAATAGACAGACAGACAGACAGAAGAAACAGGCTTTCAGGGCAACCACCTCAGGGACCCTGCGGATTACAACTCTCTTAAAGCCAGCACAGATAGACTATGTTAGGCCTGTGCCTGTGTTTTACTGGAAACTCTGCCAGGTGCTGTGCTGTGCACTGAGGACTAGTAATGACTTCACTGTACAGAAAAGGGGATGTAACATTGGGGCTGCCTACCGGATGTAGCACAAAAACCGCTGTTGCCTTCCCCTTCCACACAGGTCAGCAGACAGTAGGTATTCAATAAATGCCTAAGGCATACTGGTCTAGTAGAATAGCCCTGCACGGGGAACTCAGCTGCCACCGCCAAGATGCCCTCTATAGTCAATGACCACAACAGAGGTAGGCACTATTGAGTGCCTACTGTGCGCCAGGAAGCTGGCACCTTTTGTGGTAAGACTGTAACCCTGCTTTACAAAAGGGAAAGACGACAGGAACAAAATGCTACACCCAGCATCCTAGCCACTAAGGATGCTACACCCAGCATCCTAGCCACTAAGGATGCTACACTCAGCATCCTAGCCACTAAAGATGCTACACCCAGCATCCTAGCCACTAAGGGTACTTGTCTTGGAACCCACTAAGTCCACCCCAGGGACTTAGTCCAAACCAGGTCCTCGGATCCTTCAACTTGGACACCTCTCCAGGGAAAGTTCCTCGAGTCTGTCTGAATTCCTCCATTGACTACACAGTCACTTGTCATTTTAATCCCCCACCCTCCACCCCCATGCTCATGTGTGTCTTGGGGCGGGGGTGGGGATGGGGGCTCAGCAACGATGGCAGCCAGGAGGAGCGATTACTCTGCAGACACAGCAAGAGCCCCAGGTCCAGGGCTTGCTCCATGGCCCTACGCAGTTCCGCATGCGGCCACGGAGTGGCGCGCGGTTCTGTCAACCCGACCTTGCAATGCGGCGACGTGTCACCAGATGGTGCCCGAGGCCGCGGCTCTGCGGGCAGGGCCTGAACAAGGAGGAGCCCAGTCGGCCCACTAGTCCCAGTCCGGTACTCGCTACTCCAGCGCACGTGACCACGGCCGCCGCCTGCTACCCGCTCCATGGCCCAGCCACTGCCTCGGCTGTCTGTTCCCGCCGCGCTGGCCCTGGGCTCGGCCGCGCTGGGCGCCGCCTTCGCCACCGGTCTCTTGCTGGGTGAGCTGCTGCAGTCCCGAGACCGGGAGGGCGCGGAGCAGAGCCCGAGAAACCGGTCAGAACCCCAGGCCCTGATCCAGTGCCCTTTCCCCGGCAGGGAGATGGTGGCCTCCGTGGCGGTCCAGGCGACCACAGCGCCTGCTGCCCCCCGAGGACAGTCCCCTGTGGCAGTATCTGCTGAGCCGCTCCATGCGGGAGCACCCGGCGCTGCGGAGCCTGCGACTGGTTAGTAGGACTTGGGGACCCGAACAGGCTCCTCTCGTCCCAGCGTGGTGGATCTCACGTGGCTGTGTGACCTTGGGCTGGGCAGAAGCCCACTCTGGGCTTCCGGGTTCTCTGCGATCTGTCCCCTCTTGGCCACGTCTGCCACCCCCCTGCAGGATTCAAAACCTGTGCGGGGGCCGGTGATTGGCAGGAACGGTACCCCCTTCTCCCCACATACAGCTGACCCTGGAGCAGCCGCAAGGGGATTCCATGATGACCTGTGAGCAGGCCCAGCTTCTGGCCAACCTGGCGCGGCTCATCAAGGCCAAGAAAGCTCTGGACCTGGGTAGGCGCGCGCAGTCGGGGTCGCTGGGAACCCGGGTCCCCGGGCCGTCTCACAGCCTGGATTGAGCCCGGGACGTCCCGGTCCACAGGTACTTTCACAGGCTACTCCGCCCTGGCGCTGGCCCTGGCGCTTCCCGAAGCTGGCCGCGTGGTGACGTGCGAGGTGGACGCGGAGCCCCCGGAGCTGGGGCGGCCCCTGTGGAAGCAGGTGAGAACCCACGCCTGCGGCGGCGCCTCGGGCTCGGGGGCGTGCCGGCCTGACCCGCCTTCTTCCACAGGCCGAAGTGGAGCACAAGATCGACCTTCGGCTGCAGCCCGCCCTGCAGACTTTGGGTGAGCACCGGCGGGAGGGGCCCTGCCTGCACTACCCAACCTAGGGAGCCAAGCTGGCGAGCCCGAACCTTGGGCAGGGGCTTCCGGCCACCGGGACCGCAGCTCAGCTGCACCTGCCCTCTGTCCCTGCAAGATGAGCTCCTGGCGGCGGGCGAGGCCGGAACCTTCGACGTAGCCGTGGTGGACGCGGACAAGGAGAACTGCACGGCCTACTACGAGCGCTGTCTACAGCTGCTGCGCCCCGGAGGCGTGCTCGCCGTGCTCAGAGTAAGGACTAGACGGCTCCCCAGCCGGGGCCTGCCCCTTGTCTCGGCCCCTCCCACCCAAAACCCCGCCCAGAGCACCGTAGACCCCGCCCCCACCCCGATGTCCCCGCCCCTCCCTCCACAGGTGCTGTGGCGTGGAGAGGTGCTACAGCCTAGACCCAAGGACAAGGCTGCTGAGTGCGTGCGCAACCTGAATGAGCGCATCCTGCGGGACGCCAGGGTCTACGTCAGCCTCCTGCCCCTGGGTGACGGGCTCTCCTTGGCCTTCAAGATCTAAGAACCCCAGTGACCTTAAATTTTAAACGACAATGAAAGGACTAGGACACGAACTTCTGAGCATCGGTATCTGGCGTTCATTGGGTGGTGTTCCCTACAGGAATACAGGCAACTTTTCCAATAAAGCAGTCTCCCTGGCACCAAGACTTGTGGTCCTGTCTGACAGGATAGTTTTAATAAACTGTGGAGTCCCAACAGGCTCTGGCGGCTAGATGTATGTACAGGAGGGCCGTATCTGTCTCCTGCCTCCCCGCCACAGGCTGAAGCTCCTGGAGAGATCACACCTAGGGTCTGACAACATAGGAGCCCTGCAAGAGAGCAACCTAGTCATGGATATTTTTGTGGCAAAGACAGGTCGGCTGGCAATCTACCCTTATTTCCACAGGGCTGTTGCCTCCCCAACCTCACCTGTGCAACGGGAGTCTCATCACTGCCATCAACAGGACCAACCTTCTTAGCCTACACCTGAGGACCTAAGGTTGGCTCCAATTTCTACCTGCTGCCCGACCCAAGTCCTGAGGGAGGGAACTGGTGTCCCAGGTGGAAAGCTGACACCAGCAGGCCTCATTAAAGAACGTGAGGGTTTGGCAGCATTGTCCTTTGGGGGACAGTGGCAGGAGCCAACCTTACCCACCCGGTTTGCGCCTCACCTTTCTCCAGCTGCCCTGGGATGAGGGTGAAGTTCTTGCACACACACAGCCTCAATAACTTGGGCACAAAGGGCACTTTCTGGGACACCACAGGTTTGCCACCCATGGATTTAGGCCCTGGTGAGGCACAGCTAGAGGCTGCTCCGAATGAGCCTGCCCAAGCCCCTCCGCCCTGCAGTGGACCATGTCTCCACAACCCTTGGGGAGTTGAGCCCTACCCCTTCCTCCCCAAGTCACAAGTACATATCCAGGTGCACAAAGGAGACCTGGTCCAATCTAAGTTTAGTCTTCTGTACCCTGGTGACCCTCATGTGTACACACTGGCCCACAGCGTTGGCAGGTGAACTCCCTACATGGTCAGTCAACCAGGGGGCTTCTGTTGGCAAGCACGGTGTTCGTGTTAGCTTGGACACCTTTCACAGTTCCTTCTTACCAAGCAACGGATCCAGACTCTAATTTCAACACTGTCACCTTCCACATGGATAGTGATTGGGAACAGAATCTTGCAGAGCATCGGTCTTCTGATTCACATAGTCCCCCATTGCCAATCCCTTAGGGCAAACAGTGGGGCCAGGAGACATCTTTGTGCCCTCAGCCCCCACAGGATAAAGACGTGTCATCTAATTCCCAACCTAGACTAGGTTCTTCACATGAACCATTTTTACAGGGAAGTCCCAAGTACCCCTCCACTGTCCTAGCTGTCCTCCAAAGCTTCCAACTGAACAGCAGTCTCTTCCTCCCAAGTGTCAACACCTGCCTCCCTTTCTCTCATCTGGGATTCTCGATGTCCCTCCCACGCCTCCTCCACACGGGAAGCCTGTGCTGCTTTTCCAACCAGAATCCCTGGGGAATGCAGACGGCCCAGGTGATGGCTAAGGGATTGCCCCATGTCTCAGACCTCAGCTCAGCTTTCCAGTGTCTGGAAAGAACAGTGACTTGCTGCTGGTGCCCACTTACTCGTCCCCCACCCGTGTGACCCCACTTTCTGTAGCTGTGGTCACAGGGGTGTGGCAGGGTGTAGCATGCCTGTTTAACCATTCAGCACTACTGCTGCATCATCCGTGGCATTAACAGTGATTCACTGTAATTTTGCAAAAACTTAGAAACTGAAGAGTGTTAAAGTATGTATCCTCTGACTTTATTATAGTCTCAGAGACCTCGTGGAATTACGCTAAGGACACAGGAATTTGGTTGCACAGATTTAGGTAAAGAGCAAATGCTCACAAGAAGAAAGTATTTACCAAGGTTAGAACCTGGCTGGCCAATCTGTAACTGCACATACGTGGAGTCATTAGTTATGTACACTTGTTTTATTCATAATTTGTCATGTTTGGGATTACCAAAGTAATTCTAATGATGGCTGAATATAACAAAAAAAATCTTTTACCTCATCGTAAGACATCCACTGATCCATCTCATTCAGTACAATAGTCAATGTTAAAAGGAACATAAAACAAACATGCACACCATGGCACGGTTTTCATAAACGTCTATTTCATCATTGGTGGGTAGCACATTTAACAGTTAAATGCATTTAAATAATGTATGGGTGGCTGCACGACCGCAGCACTGATAACTGGAAACCAGCCAACAGGAAACTGTCTAAATATTTAAAATACAGCTCTTCGTTAATCACCCTTTGATTTCATCACCTTCTGGGGGGAAGGGGAGCCTGCTGGTCACACGGAAACATTAAGGCCAAATCTGATATCCATTCCCAGAGGTTTCTTTCAACTGGATTAAGCCTCTAGTTCCAAGGCAAGCCCAAGTTTGTGGCCTCCAGCATTAAAACTCTTCCCATCCACCAGAGCAGACAAGGTAAGCTTCACACCTGTAAACAAAGCAAAGCACCATGGTGAGCCTGCCTCAGCCACCACCACACTAACTAATCCCAGCCAGCAGAGGGCACTGGAAGAACCGAATACTAGGAATAATGGAAAAATGTTCATTTTAAGCATAAAAGGTTAGTAACAAATTCAAAGCATTCTAAGCTGTAATCATGGTCAGTATACTACCCAGACTAGACACCACTGAAAAGGCTAGACTGTACCTGAACCCTGTTAGGTCTCTGGGGACCAGTAGGAAGTGCACATTAGGTAAGTAAATAATGCTAATTAGGGGGTGTTCGGCATGTCAGCAGTAACAGGCTCTTTAGTGCTCACTTTTAAGTTTTAGGCATGGGAAGTGGGGTCCCCATTAGGAAAGCGGGACCACCAGGGCTTGAGGACCTTGTCTGTCAACGGCTCTAAGTGCACCAGAACCCAGTAGAAACAGAGCTCTCCACCTGGGACCTACCAGTGACAACCCACACCTGCGCTGGCTTGACTCAAGCGGCTCTGCAACCTCCTACCTGAAGGAGACAGACTGCAGAGGACCAGCTAAAGCACCGAGTGAACTCTGGTCCAAGATAGCACTTAGCTACAGTGGGTTAGACGGTAAGGAGGGGGGCTCTTTAGAGTGAGCAGGGTGAGGAGGAGGAGGAGGTCCTGATAAGCTGTAACTTCCCAGGACTAACAACACCACTACAGCCTTGAAAGGCTCACAAAATAAACTAAAAAAAAAAATAATAATTCTGAAAATACTGGAAAAAAAAATGGAGTTGCAGCTGGGCAGTGGTGGTGCACACATTTAATCCCAGCACTTGGGAGGCAGAGGCAGGCGGATCTCTTGTGAGTTCAAGGCCAGCCTGATCTGCAGAGTGAGTGTCAGACAGGCTCCAAAGCTAGAGATAACCTGTCTTGGGGGGAAAAGAGAAAGGGGGGGGGGGACTGGAGAGATGGCTCTGCAGTTCTAGAGGCCCTGGGTTCAATTCCTAGCACCCACATGGTAGCTGTAGTCCCATGGGATCCAATGCCCTCTTCCAGTGTGCAGATATACAAGTAGATAAAACACCCATACACTTAAATGAATCTTTTCTAAAAGGGGAAGGGGTTATAAAAACAATCCCACTTATCAACAATACTTACCAGGCCTCAAAGTCTGAGTATAGCCCACTCCAATTAAACTAGAGTTGTTGACCTTTGCCTAGAAAGAGAGAAAAACATTTCTGAAGGGAGACAAAGCTCTTGGATGTTCCCCATCATGGAACTAGAGATACAGAGCCCAGGGCTTTATTTAACTCAACTGGATACTAAAATTTACTATCGTTATTAAGCAAACATCAAGTGTCACTTAAAAATTAGATGTTACACTCAGGAGGCAGAGGCAGGCAGATCTCTGTGAGTTCGAGACCAGCTTGGTCTACCGAGCGAGTTCCAGGACAGAGTCCAAAACAATACAGAGAAACCCTGTCTCAAAAAACCAAAAAAAAAAAAAAAAAAGATGTTAACTCAAAAATCAAATTTTATGTAGTGCATTTTGTACACCCGTATTATCCACACAGCATAAAAACCACTCAAAGTCACCTTTGTTGAGTCTAATCTAAGCACAAAGGCCAATATGTGGCTGATGACACCTACCAGACCACTAGAGGTAAGGGCCATCCTTGAAATGTGAGGTGTTTATAAGCTCATGGCTTAGACACATCACTACTTCCAGGGCTCCTCCTCAATTCTCCACAGCTCCACTCCTTCCTCACACTCTCACCTCCAAGTTGCAGGACTTTGGCTGTAACTAGTCAGGGCCTCCTGATGAGGCTCCAGTGGGGCCCTGACACTGTGTATCACAGTCCTGCAAAGGCTGACAGGAATGCCTGGGAGCACACTTCTAATACCAGTCTCCACTACCCCAGCTAAGGTCTTCACTAGACCACCTAGATTATTAGCAGATAACCAAGCCTTTTACATTGTATCCTAATGTTACCTATGTGAGTGTTGCATCATTTGTAGCTATCCAGGAAAACTTGCTGCCTGTCAGCTACAGCACAGATATGCTTGCAACTTACCCTCAACCCCAGAGCCTAGACAGGCAACCAGGCTCTGCAGTACCCTGAGGGCTACAGTATAAAGCTAACATCTTGCTGTGAACACAACAGATCTGGAATGATTGCATGACTCTATTCTTATAATGTAAACATCAAAACACAGCCAAGACACTTCTGGGTGTCACTGCTCTGCTGGGGCATCAAACAGCCCCACTTGGATGGGACATGCTGTCATGTTTCCACAATGACTGGCAACAGTCACTCACTGACACCTAGGTCCCAAGCCAGCCTCCCATGGAACTGGCATCCAATCTGTTATGACTCCACAAGCATACATCTGAAGAGAACAGCAACATAAGAGAACAGGGCGCTGCATGGAGTGCTTTACTAGTGGTTAGACACAGTAGGGAGTCACTACTGTGTCACTGACTTGTCAGAGAGAGAAGCATTCTGGGTATTTTTCACTTTACACTGTTTGATTATAAATGTGCTATCATAAAACAAAGACAGGATTAAACATACCTGCTTAAGGTATCAAAACACTGTCCTTGAGGGTCAAGAGTGCTCTATGAAACGGAAATAACTCTCCTGGACTGTTTAACAACTTCCTGTCATGCCCAGTCCATATGGTACAGATAGTCCCTGACACAGAGTAACTGCTACTCATCTGCAGGAATGGAAGCCAACCCCCTGTCCCTCAGAGCACACTCTCTTCCACCTCAAGCCACTACGACTAAAGACATAAACAGGAGAAAGAGCCAAGAATCAGACAAGAGTGGCCAACCATCTGCCCTTAGAAGTGCGGGAAGTAGGGCCTAGAGGTGCAGTAAGATGTTCTGCTCACCTAGACACTGGGTCCAGTCCTGGCTTTACTCCTCTTTCCCCGCTCCCTCCCACAAGAAAACCCAGAATATTAAGTCCTTTCTCTTGTCAAACTCCAGTCTCCTCACCTGTAAAAATGGCTAGACCAAATCTGAAGATATTTCATAAACCATTAAAAAGATAAAAATCAAAGAAAGTACTATTATTCCCCAACACAAGTAAACTGCCCAGGACTCCAAACACAGGTTACCTGGAGCTTAGGCAGTCTTGGGGGAATCAGAGATATTAGCCATCCTAATTCAGCAGCTCTCAAAGGGAAATGAATCTGTGATTGCTTACTTACCTTTCTACTGCTGTGACGAGACACCCCAAACAAGGTGACTTATAAAAGAACATTTAATCTGGGGCTACTGGTTTCAGAGGGTGCGTCCATGACCTTCTGGGAAGCTCGGCAACAGGCAAGCAGGCCCGGCACTGAGCCTACACCTGAACCACACGACAAGGCAGAGATCTAACTGGGAATGACTGGGCTTCTGAGGCCTCAAAACTGCCAAGTTTTGTCACACCCCCTCCAACAAGGCCACACTTCCTAATCTGTCCCACCAAGTGGGGACCGAGCATTAAAATATATTAGCATATGGGAGTCATTCTCATTCAAATCACCAGTGATCTAATTTGAAAGTCAAACCTCTATCAGTTTCCATAGAAAAAGCAGCACTCCAATTCTAATCCCAGCACATATTCAGACACAGACTGTGTGAAGCACACGCAAGCTTCCCACACCATCCAGTATAGCCAAAGAGTAAGTAATTCCCACAACCAGAAACCCCATTGTAAGCTGAAGTACTCACAGAAATGGAAGCTGTAGGATCCAACTGGTATTTAGCTGCAATGCCAAAACGAGTGCAGTTGGTACCTGATGTCCAAGCAAGGTTTACTGAAGTGTCAAAATCTTCACATACTTTCTGATAAATTGATCCTCCAAATTCTGTCCCATTATTGCTATAAGATATTTTGAATTAGAATCTAGAATAGACAATGTAACCACTTCTAAGGCACAGGGTAGTACTGCAGCATTACATGTTAATATAAGCCACTACCAGAACTGAGCAGTAGAATAGTGGGAGAATGCTTGCCTAGTAATACTGCAGCATTACATGTTAATATAAGCCACTACCAGAACTGAGCAGTAGAATAGTGGGAGAATGCTTGCCTAGTATGCAAGAGCTAGCTGGTCTATAAAGTTCTACTGAAAACTTGAAAGTTCTGTCTGGCTTGCCTGACACTCAAATTCATGGCAATCCTTCTGCCTCAGCCTCGTGCTTTTAATGATTTATTTTTATTTTATGTACATTGGTGTTCTGCCTGCATATATGCATGTGTAAGGGTATCAGGTGCTCTTAACTGCTGAGCCATCTCTCCAGCCCAGCCTCATGTTGTCTAGGACAGGGCCGCTATGTTTTCCTGGCTCTCCTGAAACTCACTATGTAGACTAGACAGACCAGGCATCCTTCTGCTTCTGTCTCCTGAACGCCGGGATTAAGGTGTGTAATGCACGCACATGCACACACACACACACACACACACACTCACACACAAGAAACTGTGCATCAAAACATAAAGATTATATACCTAGGCAAGGCAGGGATGCTGTGAGATTACACTGTGTAAAGATGTGTCACTGTGATTGGTTTAACAAAAAGCTAAACAGCCAACAGCTAGACATGAGGTATAGGTGGGACTTCCAGACAGAGAGCTCTGAGGAAAAGGGAGTCACCAGCCAGAGGCAGAGGAGAGGCGTATGGCAGGAGACACATGGCAGCAAATAGATGAATAGAAACAGGTTAATTGAAGTTTATGTAAGAGCTAGGTAGAAACAAGCCCAAGGTAAGGTCAAGCTTTCATCATTAGTAAAAGTCTCTGTACATTATTTGAGAGCTGACTGGTGGGACAAACTTGTTACATGGGGCTAAAGGAGACTTAAAAATACTGGATCTAGAACCAGAGAGAGATGGCTTATTGGGTCTTAAGGCCCTTGCCACCAAGCCTGAGGACCTGAGTTCAATCCCTGAGACATTCAGTTTTCCACAGTTAAACTCCATATGTGCTGTAACATAACAAATAGATAAATATTAAAAAAAAACCAAGATTATGTGGTAGCTAGTAGGATTATGGGAAATGGTTCTTTTTTGTGTTTCTGTTATTTACCAGTATACTGTTTTGTCATGGAAAAAACAGTTAAGCCCTTTTCTGTGTAAACTAACTTGAGTTGAGTAAAAAAAATGCTATACACTTTTTTTTTTTTTTTTTTGGTTTTTTCGAGACAGGGTTTCTCTGTGTAGTTTTGGAGGCTGTCCTGGCACTCGCTCTGTAGACCAGGCTGGCCTCGAACTCAGAGATCCGCCTGCCTCTGCCTCCCGAGTGCTAGGATTAAAGGCGTGCGCCACCAACGTCCGGCTACACTTTTTTTTTTAACGAAAGGAGCTTACTATGTAGTTCTGGCCAGCCGAGAATTCACTATGAAGACTAAGATGGCCTCAATCTCAGAAAGATAGAGCCACCTCTGCCTCCCAATGCTAGGATTAAAGATAAGATGCACCACATGACTGGACATGCTAAGATACACATGCCTGGTAGTCATGTCACAGAAAGCTCTGGCCTAACCTCTTCTAAAGCATCTCAACCCCTCAGGATGTGAGCACGCACTCTCAGTGTCCACTATATGCTTCTGAGGAGCACCCCATGTCAGATACCCTTTAAATTAAACATAAACCAAAGAAATGACATCACACACCACCCTGAAAGCCTACAGAGAAATGCTTACACATTAGTATGTAGCTGGAAGTCCCCAGTCCTGTAGCCCACTGCAAAGTTACTTCTAGTCAGCTTTGACTTGGCACTGTCAAAGGTCATCTGGTACCCAGCAAGCCAGCCCTCGTAACCAAAGACAGCTGAGCCATGGATGGCAGGTCCAGCAAAATCAAAGTCAACATCACAGCCAAGGTTTATACACTCCCTCTTGTAAGCAGACTTGATTTTACCACTTTTCTTTCTGGAAAAAAATAAAAGACTGATTTGAAACTGATGCCAGTAACAAAGATTTATATACCCAACTCTACATGGTAGGCATGAGACAGATTTAAACAAACCACAGTATGACAATTTTAGGGCTAAAAACAACCAAAAAAGTTAAAATAAACCCACGTGGGGTGGGGTGATGGGACTGTCCCACCACAGGAAAAGTGCTTTGTAAAACTAACAGTCACAAAAGCTAGGAAGCAATTAGCAATGCCACAATGAAGAGGCCAATTTCTGAAGCAAGTCAATGGTGGCAAGCAGGGTTCAAAAGCAGATAGTGGCCGCTACAGTGACCTACGGACACCTGCGGTGACACCTACAGAAACCTGCTGTGACCTATGGAAGCCTGTAAAAACGTAAGTGCTTACCCTGTGTTTGGTGAAAAGGTAGTATCAAATGTCAGCTTCAAACCTTGGCATATCTATTTTAGGAGAAAAAGAGCTTATGAGATTTTGTTCTGCTTTATTTCCTCTTTGAAATACAAAAACGACACAAAAGTGGAGTCTATGAAACACTACCTGGTCTTCAATTGCAATCTCTGTCCCCAGAGTGTTATCGGTGTTCCACTTTTCTGTGAAAGTCAGACCATACTCACACCATTTATATTTGGTCTCCAAGGTCCCGCTAACTTTACCAGTGTCCGTATTAGATGAACCAGATGTTGAAAATTCCTAAGAAGACAATAAACGACTTCATGAATGTCTGCTAAGCCTGGAAGAATCCACTGCCTAACTTATTCGACACTCCTAACTTTACACTATGCTACTTCAAGCAAACTCAACAGTAACCAACTAGCCTGACTGACTGATCCCACTCGAATGCCGTCTCACACTTCTAATGATCAATAAAGACTAATATGGGGGGACGGCTCGCTGGGTATAGAGGCTTACTGACAAGCCACCTCTAAACCCACCCGGCAGGAAGAGACTTGCAAGCTGTCCCCTCACCGCACACGCACACCGTGACACATGTCCCTGCACATACACATAATCCACACACAAAATGTGAAAATTTTAAAGTAAAATTTGGGCCCACCAATCCCAATATTCTTCTTTTTTCCTCTTTAAAGAATTTTTAGTTTGCATATGTATGTGAATATTAAGTGCAGATGCCTTGAAAGCCAGAGTCATCTGACTTCGCTGACGCTGAAGTCACAGGTGATTGTGAGCCATCTTATGGGTGGTTAGGAAGAAGTAGGTAGGGCCCTCTGCCCTGAGAGGGGCACCCACTCTTACGCTCTGCTTTTCTGAAGTGAGTCTTCACTAGGTCTCATGCCTTCCACAACTCACCTATCTTCTTTCTGCTGTCTGTTCTTGTCTCAGTGTACGGCCCTGGCTGTCCTGGAATTCACGCTTTGTAGACCAGGCTGGCTTGATCTGCCTTCCTCTGCCTACCTAGTGCTGGGATTAAAGGTGCGCACCACCATACCTCTCCCAACTCAGTCTTTTCATGGGACAGGAGATGGCTCTAAGCAGTGAAGAGTGCCTGTTGCTCTTGCAGAGGACCCAGGTCTGATTCCTAGCACCCAGAAGGCACTTAACAGTCTGTAACTCCAATCCAGAGTCTCCACCACCCTCTTCTGGCCTCTATGGGTACTGCACACACATGATACAGAAACACATGCAGGCAAAAAACAACCATACACATAAAATAAAAATAAGTCTTTTACCCTGGCAGTAGTGGCACACGTCTTTAATTCCAGCACTCAGAGGCAGAGGCAGGTGGATCTCTGTGAGTTTAAGGCCAGCCTGGTCTACAGAGCGAATTCCAGGACAGGCTCCAAAGCTACAGAGAAACCCTGTCTCAAAACAACTGAAAAAAAAAAAAAGTGGTGGAGCTTCTTGGTTTTTAGTCATAAATAATACAAACTATGTGTGTCAGCAGCAAAAAAAAAAAAAAAAAAAAAAAAAAAAAGAAAGTTTAGCCTTGAACTAGAAAAATAGCCAGTGAGTAAACATTCTTGCTGCTCTTGCAGATGACCCCCATTTGGTTCCCAGCATCCACATGGTAAGTCACAACCATCTACAACTCCAGTTCCATGAAAACTGACACCAGGCACACAGAGACATACAGGCAAACACTTACACATGTGAAATACAAACACTTTTAATTAAAAATAAATATTTTTTACTGTAAACTATTCCTTTTATTTTATATATATATATTTTTTTATTTAAATTTAAATTAGAAACAAGGTTGCTTCACATGTCAATTCCAGGTCCCTCTCCTTTTCCCTCCCTTCCTCCCATGCCCTCCCACCAACCCCCTCAATATCCCCTCATTTCCCCAGGGAGGGTGAGCCCTTCATGGGGGTGTCCATAGTCTGTCATTTCATCCAGGGCAGGGCCTAGAACCTCCCCCAAGAGCTGAACTCAAGAAATCCAGTGACAGAAAGGGAGGACTGATGACCAAAGGGGCTAAGACTGGGCTGGTTTAACCCCCAGAAACAACTGACCTGACAAGGGTTAGCTCTTGAATCCCAGACTGATGGCTGGGAATCCAGCATGGGACTGATCAAGAACCCCCTGAACGTGGTTGTCAGTGAGGAGGCCTGGGTGATCTATTG
Source organism: Mesocricetus auratus (assembly GCF_017639785.1). Taxonomy (NCBI): domain Eukaryota; kingdom Metazoa; phylum Chordata; class Mammalia; order Rodentia; family Cricetidae; genus Mesocricetus; species Mesocricetus auratus. The sequence continues at coordinate 2,098,275 of NW_024429230.1, read as the reverse complement.
AGCCTTGGGTGGTAGATCAGTATTTATCCCGGGTGTTGGGCACCCATCCAACAATGAGAGATGCAGTCTCACCCTGGACTCTTAAAAATAAACCTTAAAAAAAGGTTTTTTGGGGTTTTTGGTTTTTTGAGACAGGGTTTTAACCATGTGTTTGAACACATCTGCCAGTCCCTTGGGGCAGGCACACCAGGTGAGAGGGGAGTCCAGAGGGAGGCTGTGTCTTGGAATTCTGTAGATGACCGAGCATCTGTCTTTATGAAGCACACACTGCATGTGAATGAAATGTCCCAGGATAAAATGCAGCCTTCCAGCAGCCTGTCAGAGCTGACTTAGGGCTTCTGCATCAGGGTCTCTACACCTGTTCACTGGAAACCATGGCTAAAATAGATTGATCTAAATTTTGTTTTAAGTTTACCAGAAATCATGATTCCTGCAGAGTTGAGAAATATTAGAAACTGCCAAGTTCCGCCTACTACCACACACCCATCAGTCCCTAAGATCAAGGGCCAGTCTAAGGAATGCCAACGAATACTCAAGAAGCAAGGTCAGCATCAGCCCATAGGACAAACTGGATGAAAGAAACCGACAAGAAAGCCATTTACTCCAGCACCATGAGCTTCTACACTTGGGGTAGCCTGAGCATCTCTGCAGTTCAAGAAAGAAAAGGGCCGCTGGGCAGTGGTGGTGCATGCCTTTAATCCCAGCTCTAGGAAGGCAGAAAAAAGGAAGACTTTTGGCTTATAAGTCTATAAATCTAGTGCTTGTTCTCAGCTTACAGTTTGTCTTTATGACTCAGTTACACTCCCTGTCTAAAAGTAAGCTTTTTAAAAACAAGGATAGGGCTGGAGAGATGGCTCAGAGGTTAACAGCGCTGACTGCTCTTCCAGAGGTCCTGAGTTCAATTCCTAGCAACCACATGGTGGCTCACAACCATCTGTAATGAGATCTGGTTCCCTCTTCTGGCATGCAGACATACATGGAAGCAGAATGTTGTATTAATAAATAAATAAATCTTTAAAAAAATAAAAACAAGGATGGTGTACTTATTTTAGGGTAACATACATGTACAACATATTTAAAACCCTGTAGGCTGAAAATAAAGATTAGTAGTAGAAATGCAAGGCCCTGGTTTCAATCTCCAGCAACGGTGAAAAATATTAACAATCAGTTAACTAGTATTCTGTGACCCCCTAACCCAACCAAGTCAGTCACTCAACCATCACCAAATATTTAGACTTCGGGGGCTAGAGAGATGGCTTAGTTGTTAAAAACTAGCTGGTCTTCCAGAAGTCCTGAGTTCAATTCCCAGCAACCACATGATGGCTCACAACCTTCTGTAATGAGATCTGGTGCCCTCTTCTGGCCTGCAGAGGTATATGCAGACAGAACATTATACAGATAATAAATAAATAAACCTTTAAAAAAAATTTAGACTTCTTTGCAAACCAAGGAAACCACAGAACAGAACAATATAACACTCCATAAATGCAATAGATCTGAGCATTAAGAATCCCCACCAGGAACAACTTTAATAAATACCAGTTATATTCAGAACAGCATACATTTATCACAATGCCCAATAATCATAGTTTAGCATGTACACAGTACACCCATCCCTGAATCTTGAACCAAAAAATTTTAGAGAAAGAAAAAAAGCATACAATATAATATTTTACTTTATCCTTGTTTTAACAACTGGGGAGGATCAACACATAAGTAATATTCAGGTGAGGACAGAGGTATGTAGACATCTCCATGACTGTTAGGATATAGCCATTATATTAAATGATCAGTGTGATCAAATAAATAAGTTACTATTAAGCCCAAACTCTGACAGGTATTAGGAGAAAGGGTTACAAGAACCTGGGTTACAAGCTTCTGACCTTCAAGCTTGTAAATCTACCTAAGTATACAGTCCCAAATAACCAATGTCTACCCCACTTCTTTGTGCAATCATAGTAACACACACACACACACACACACACACACACACACACACAGATACACACACAGGAATATATAACAAAACTACATGAAAATCAGGAATCATATCCCAAATCAATAAATCAGATTACATGCAAATCACTCAAAACCTTTAGTCCCGGCACTCCTAGGCAAAGGTAGGCAAATCGCTTGAGTTTGAGGCCAGCCTAGTCTTTTTTTTTTTTTTTTTTTTTGGTTTTTCGAGACAAGGTTTCTCTGTGGCTTTGGAGGCTGTCCCGGAACTCACTCTGTAGACCAGGCTGGCCTCGAACTCACAGAGATCCGCCTGCCTCTGCCTCCCAAGTGCTGGGATTAAAGGCGTGTGCCACCAACGCCCGGCTGAGGCCAGCCTAGTCTTTAAAGAGTTCTAGGACAGCCTCCAAAGTCACAGAGAAACCTTGTCTTCAAAAATAAAAAACAAACAAACAAACAAAAAAAACAAATTAACTTCTGCCTCCTTAAGGCAAAACAGCTACAGACATTTATAGGCTAAGAAATCAGGGGCTGGAGGGAGACTCGGAGCACTGACTGCTCTTCCAGAGGACCTTGGTTCAATACATGGTGGCTCACAGCCATAATGAGGTTCAATGCCCTCTTCTGGCTTGTAGGCACACATGCAGACAGAACATGCTATACACTGAATAAGTAACTATTAGACAAAAATTGAAAGCTGCAGAACTCATTAGTCACTCACCACACCGCTGCATGACTTTGTTTTCACATCCAGCTTCACCAACCCAAAGCCTTCAAAAAACAGAGAGCAAAGACATGACTAGTCTGCAAATATATACATACCCGTTATTCTTATTCACGTCACATTTAAAACTATCCCAATGTCCAGGGGAACAAAAGTGTGCGGTGCCAAGGGCTTGCAGGGCACTTAAAAGCAGTCAGCTGCCTAGCACTTCCTGACACACCCTCTCCAAGTCACTTTTTAAATGTTTAATCCCAGCACCAGGGAAGCAGAGGCAGGTGGATCTCTGAATTTGAGGCCAGCCTGGTCTACAGAGCTGAGTTCCAGGACAGGCAGGGCTACACAGAGAAACCCTGTCTGGGGAAAAAAAAAAATCACTTCCTCAGAATAGCCTATTGTTTATGACTACACGTTAAAAACATTTATCCCAAAGGAGTAGGAGAAGGGGTATGTGCAACAACTTTCAAGAAAACTCAATCAAAAAGCCCACAAGCCCTGAAGGCTTCAGTCCCACCAGGAGCCACAAACACAAAATGAAAACAGTAATTCAGGGCAGCTCTACTCAACCAAGGCCTGTGCTGTCAATAAAGAGAAAGAGAGAGAGAAAAAAAAAAACAAGCTTCTTGAAGGGTGGTGCACACCTTTAATCCTGGCACTTGGGAGGTAGATCTCAGTGAGTTCGTGGCCAGCCTGGTTTATAGATGCGAGTTGAGAAAAAAAAAAAAAAAAAACCCAGGACCCAAAAGTACAAGCTTTTCCCTTAAAAGGTTAGAATTCATAAACTTGGACCTGAAGAAAAGCTAGGGTACGGTGGGGTGGGGCAGTCTGACATATAAAATGCATCTGGCAGAAGCATTAAACCAGCAGGGTACTCAGTCTGTAAAAGCATGTCAATTTCCTGAAGGGATGCAAACACACATCTTCCCTTCTAAGCTAAAATTAAAAGTCCTTACCAAATCCTTTGTTGAAAATATCTCTGGCAGCTTTGCCAAGGTCAGCATAGGATGGAGGGATACACATTGCTGGTAAAAAGAAACATTCTATAGTTATCATGACTGGACTATGACCTACTGCTAATGTTTACATTCAAGCAGACCAATGGGAATCACACCACTTTAAGTAGCCATCTGTAACAATAGTTTACTTCTGAATAGCTATGTGGCAATATAAACCTGCGACAGTTCCCCAGATCGTTTTTCATGGGGTAGGGGCAAGCCTATTAATTCCTAAACTTAATGTCTACTTCACAACTCTAGTACAAGTGTACACACCCTTGCCAGAATTCAAGTGGACCGACTGATTTAACTAAGACGAAAACCAAAACTTAGGATGAGGCATTTTCCCCCTAGCAAAGCGCCCGGTACACCTTCCAAGAACAAAACCAGCCCTCAGGCGGAAACTAACACTCCGGGAAGTGGCATCTTGAGACCGTAAGGGAGGGAAATACAGCCGTCTATGTTTCCGTCAAGTGTCTACAGCAACTAGACATCAGACGGCACTTTAAACACACTAAATACGACTCCCAAGTACTCCGCCGGCGCGGTGAGGCTGCAGGGCGAGGGACGAGAGCCGCGGCGGCCGCTCATTCATTCGAGGGGCACACCCACGCCCTGAGGACCACGTGTGGTGACCTCGCGGTGCACTCCGTCTCCGCGGGCAGGGGACAGCTACTTCCTCTTGCAGAAGAGGGGCTGATGCACTTCTCCGAGGCGGAATTCCACACCCAGTGGCTGATGTTTTGCTTCCGGACGAGTGAACGACGCGTCCGAAAGCAGAGGGGTGGGCCCGGCCGGGGGCCAACGCCCCGGGCGCGAGCACCGCGCACCCCACCCCCTCCCCTCCCCCGGCGCCGCGTCCGCCAGCAGGGGCGCGGCGGGACGCGTTAGCGGGGAGGCCTCCCGGGTCCCTGCAGGCGGGGGAAGGGGGTCGCGGCGGGGCCGGCCCGGTCCCCACGGCAGGCGCGCCTGCTCGTCTACTCACGCCGTGGGCATGTCCGTACACAGCAGTCCGCCATGGCGACGCCGCGGGGAAGGGGAGACCTGCGGAAGGGACGAGAAGCGCGGTCAGGGGCGGCCGGGGGCCCCCAGGGGGCCGGGGCCGGGGCCGCTGCGGCCATCTTAGGGGGGCAGAGCCGCCCCGAGTCCGCGGCGGCTGCCGGCCCGGCCGAGGCCCCCGGGGCCGGGCGTGAGGGGAGCGGCGCCGCGGTACCTGCGGGTGTCCCGAGGGGCGTCGTCGCCGTCACCGCCGCCGCCGCCGCCGCTCCGCTCGCAGCTGAGGCCGCTCCGCTAGCCGGGGATCGCGCTGCGGCCGCCGCGGCTGGAGGGCGAAGTGAAGGAGACACCGTTGCGCCCCGCCGCAAGCCCGGCCTCCCCCAGCCAGGACCCCGCCGCGGCCGTCCGGGCTGCCCGCCGCGCCTGTCCTCGCCGCGCCGCCCGCCGCCCACTCGCACCTGCTCCGCGGCGGCCACGCGGGTCGAGGGCACGGTGATTCCCCCCGGCGTGAGCTGTCTCGGACCGTCCGGCGGGGACGGGGCGAGAGGGAGCTGGCGGGCCACGGGTCAGGCAGTGTCCGGGGCAGCCCCAGAAGCGAGGGCCGGGGAACGGCGGAGGCGGCGCAACGGCACCCGCGCGGTCAGGGTGGGACGGGCCGGCCGCGCGCGTCACGACGGGCGGGGCGGGGCGAGCCCCCCCGCGGTCACGTGCGCCCCTCCGCCTCCGGGCCGGGCGGAGAACGTGCGAGCCGTCACCGCCTCCCCGGGACGTCCGAACCCGGGAGGCTGGAGTGAGGTTCGCTGCGCCATCTGCAGCCTCCGTGCCCCCCACCCCCACCCCGGCTTGCCCTCGCCGCTGCGGCGTCGCCCTCCGGAGGGGCTGGGCTCCGGAGGGACGAGCCCGAGCCGCTCTCAGTGGGCTCTGCTCCGAGAGCCTGTCGTGCAGAAGCCATGCTCCAGTAGGGGGACGACAGGCGACAGGCTTCCCCTGGTTGAGAGGCCCGGAGAGGACGCGGGAAGAACTGTAGGGTTCCCGTTGACCACCCGTTAGAATGCTGCAGCAAGAATGAGGAAGCAGCCGGCCCTGGCTCTTAGGAAGCAGGGAGGCTGAGCTACAGCATGAGGCAAACGGGGAAGGGGGGGAGAAGAAATGTGCAAGATAATAGAGATAGACGCGGGAGGACCTGAGCTCGGATCCCCAGTCCACACATTAAAAGCCAGTAGTAGCCCCAGAAAGAGCAGCAAGAGGGTCGCTGGGGTTCTTTGCCCACCTGGTCCACAAACAGCATGCTCTAAGTTCAGTAACAGATTCTGACTCAAGGGGGTAAGGTGAAGAGCAATAGAGGCGATCAGAAATGCTCTGGTCTCAGGCGTAAGAGTGGAATACCTCTATACACACACACCACCTATACAGAACATTACAAATGAACACAATTGAGGCTTCAACTCAATAAAACTCAGGTAGTTTAGCCCGTGAGCCTCAGTTTCCTCGTCTCCAAGGTGATGTTCAAAAATGTTTAATAGCCATACGGTTGGACTGAGAGCAAAGACTCCATGTACAACCCAATTATCGCTGAACGCTTCCTCTACTCGAGGCCTTCGCCAATCCAGAACCAAGTTTACTAGCAATCTTGCCTAGTCATGACTGAGGTTGTGTTGTAAAAAGTTAAATGGGGCTGGGCGGTGATGGTGCAGGCCTTTAATCCCAGGCGTGCAGAACTCTCTGAGTTCGAGACCAGTCTGATCTACAGGAGCTAGTTCCAGGACAGCCTCCAAAGCCACAAAGAGAAACCTTTTCAAACCTTGTCTGAAAAAACAAAAACAAAAAAGTTAAATGGGAAGAGTCGTCGTGTCCTTGTGTCTAGGTCATCAGGTTCCTGCACCTGACAGGCTCCTTCATTCAAGCTCAGGCAGGTTGGTCTGCAATGGACCTGGCCAATAGGAGACAGCCTACCCTAGCTGATACCTTTGCAAGGCCACCCCATCCATTTGTCTCAATACCACCTACCAAAACAGTCATTCTGCTAAATTAATTATCTCAAATTCCTAAAGCAGGACTTACCCATATTATGAATTAACATGTAGCCATTTTTTATTTCCAAATATATCATTTTCTCTGACACAAATCTGAGGCATTTACTCTGTAAATGTACAGTGTGTGGGCAGGGCTTAATGGTCATTGGAGACAGACAGGTGCCTGAGCAAAAAATTACAGGGGTGGAAAAGATGGTGATTCCTTCCCAATATTAAAGACACAAGCCTGGCGTTGGTGGCACACACCTTTAATCCTAGTACTCGGGAGGCAGAGGCAGGCGGATCTCTATGAGTTCAAGGCCAGCCTGGTCTACAAGAGCGAGTTCCAGGACAGCCTCCAATGCCACAGAGAAACCCTCTCTCGAAAAACCAAAAAATAAATAAATAAAGACACAGCTCACACTCCTATATAAAAGACAGGTTAGCGTTTAATCATGGCTTTATATTACTCACAATCCACCAAACCTAAGAGCTCAAACACCCAAGATATATTATTGATTTTTTTTTAGATTATTGATTTTTACGCTTAGGTTGAATGAAGCATGGATAGGCATACAGAAATATACATGAACAAAAAGTATAATCCAACAGAAAGTAGGTATCCCAAATGGCCTGTCCAGATGCCCACCCCCCAAAGAAAAAACTATAAGAAGGACCCTTTCTAAAAAGGAAGGGTTTGGCCAGGAGTTGGTGGCACATGCCTTTAATCTCAGCACTCAGGAGGTAGAGGCAGGCGCATCTCTGTGAATTCAAGGCCAGCCTGGTCTACAGAGTGAGTTCTAGGACAGGCCCCAAAACAACACAGAGAAACCCTGTCTCAGAAAAAAAAAAAAAAAAAAGGAAGGGTTTGGTTTTGTCAATATATTGCTGGGAATTGAACTAATGTCTATACCAGCACTCCGCCACTGAGCTATACCCCCACCCCTTTTAAACTCTACAAAGCCAGGTCTCTCACTGAGTTGCCCAGGCAACCCTTGAGTTTGCCATCTTCCTGCTTCAGCCTCCCAAGCAGCTGAAATTACAAGCCTGCACCACCAGGCCCCATGGAGGTCTTAAACTGGGAAAATGCTGACTAAAGTCCTTGCTGTGTAAACGCTGGTGTCAAGACAGGATCTCTAGAACCCCCATGAGAGAGGTAGTCCACCTGTAATCCCCATGAGAGATGGGCAGTCCACCTGTAACCCCCCCATGAGATGGGCTGTCCACCTGTAACCCCCATGAGATGGGCAGTCCACCTGTAACCCCCCCATGAGATGAGCAGTCCACCTGTAACCCCCATGAGATGGGCAGTCCACCTGTAACCCCCCCCATGAGATGAGCAGTCCACCTGTAACCTCCCCCATGAGATGGGCAGTCCACCTGTAACCCCCATGAGATGTGCAGTCCACCTGTAACCCCCCCCATGAGATGAGCAGTCCACCTGTAACCTCCCCCATGAGATGGGCAGTCCACCTGTAACCCCCATGAGATGGGCAGTCCACCTGTAACCCCCCCCATGAGATGTGCAGTCCACCTGTAACCCCCCATGAGAGATGTGCAGTCCACCTGTAACCTCCCCATGAGATGAGCAGTCCACCTGTAACCCCCATGAGATGGGCAGTCCACCTGTAACCCCCCCATGAGATGGGCAGTCCACCTGTAACCTCCCCATGAGATGGGCAGTCCACCTGTAACCCCCCATGAGATGAGCAGTCCACCTGTAACCCCCATGAGATGAGCAGTCCACCTGTAACCCCCATGAGATGTGCAGTCCACCTGTAACCCCCATGAGATGAGCAGTCCACCTGTAACCCCCCATGAGATGAGCAGTCCACCTGTAACCCCCCCATGAGATGTGCAGTCCACCTGTAACCCCCCCATGAGATGAGCAGTCCACCTGTAACCCAGCACTCAGGAAGCAGACGTGGGGTCCCTGGGGCAAGATGGCCAGCTGAACTAGTAAATTGGCAAGCTCTGGACTTAGCAAGAGACCCTGGTTCAGTAAATTAGAGAACCATCAATGAAGAAACATGCATGTGTACACATTTGCACATGCCCCCACATGCAAAATATCCGCCATGTCCAGCGCAGCTTTGGTCCGGGAACCCTGGCTAGGGTCGGTGAGGGAATAGAGAAAGGAGGAGTGTATGTGACACTGAGACCAGGTGGGTGTCTCTAACTGCTGCCACTGCAACCTGTAATCTCAGCCTGTTTACCAGCGCAGGGCAGGGGCTAGCCAGTCTTGGCAGGGGGTGTCTGTAGACGGTGGTCTCAAGCCACAGACACCTGGAGGAGGAAGGTACAGTTGCTAGTTTTACACTGGTCAGCCTTCCAAAGGCATTCATACCTCCCGAGGGACGTATTGCTATTCTTCCTCAGCTTGATCCATATGGTAACAGCTTTGCCAATTGTCCCATGGGGTTGAGGACTTAGGGAAAGGAAGGGAGAAAGGGAAAGAGAGGACACACAGAGAATCCGGAAGGCATGGGTCCACTGTGAGCCCGTGGTTGAGTGAGGCTGCTCTGCCACACCCCACACAGCAGTGGGACAGGCACGTTTTGTTGGCAGAGGTGCTGGAGTCACTTGGGTGTTATAGGACAGATAGTGGCGAGACAACTCTTGAGTCAGGTGCCAAAGTCCTCCGTGACTCAAAAGGAGTGATCGGGTCATAAAGGATAATAGGGCTTGGGGTATGATCCAGTGGAAAGGTATTGCCTGGTGTGTGTAAGATCTGGGGTTCAGCCCCCAGCACCACAACAAAAACAGAACACACTAGCTAGCTGATGGCACCTCAATCTTTTTTTTTTTTTTTTTTTTTTTTTTGGTTTTTTTCGAGACAGGGTTTCTCTGTGTAGCTTTGGAGGCTGTCCTGGAACTCACTTGGTAGTCCAGGCTGGCCTCGAACTCACAGAGATCCGCCTGCCTCTACCTCCCAAGTGCTGGGATTAAAGGCGTGCGCCACCAACGCCCGGCTGCACCTCAATCTTTTTGTAGTTGTTGTTTTGTTTTTGTTTTTCGAGACAGGTTCTCTCAGTGTAGCTTTGGAGCCTGTCTTGGAACTCGCTCTGTAGACCAAGGTGGCCTCAAACTCACTGAGATGCACCTGCCTCTGCCTCTGCCTCCCGAGTGCTGGGATTGAAGGTGTGTACCACCACTGCCCAGCCATGAGCCTCAATCCTGTATGTGAAGAAAGCAGCCGCCCTTCATCCACAGGCTGGGTGTGGGGAGAATGAGAGACTGGGTAGCCTTTCCGGGCAAAGAGGAGAAGGAAAGCATTCCGTGGAGCCACACAAGACACAAGCACCCTGAGGGTTTTAGAGATGGGGTAGCAGAGAAGTTCAAACCCGGAAGGAGGGCGCGTGCAGACAGGTGGAAGGCAGGAGGAGCAGAAATGCACACAGGGACTGGTATTTGGGTATCCTTGGGGAGGTTAGCGCCAGCTCCCTGTGAAGGATATCTGGATTAGCTGATCTCCAAGGTTAAGCCAGTACGTGTGATAACCACTCCTACTGTGCATGAAGAACAGTGTGCATGAGTTCCGGTCCACAACTTTTTAAGCACACTGCATCATGAAAAACACTGACCTAGACAGTGATGTCCCAGAAGTAAATTAGGGAAGGACAGCTTCTTCAGCTTTCCAGATCACAACAGAGTTGGGCCCTCTCTAGCTTAATCTAGCTAGTGATAATTAGGGCAGGCAGTGGATCTGCTCCCAACTCTGCTACCCAGAGTTAGCACGGAGCCTGATGAGAGAGGACGTTGTCAGCATCTAGTCAGCAACCTGGAGCACTGGCAACGTTATTATTGCGTTAATTTGCTATTTATTGTTGTTCTTCTGTTTTGTTTTTCCAGACAGGGTTTCTCTGTGCAGCTCTCACTGTCCTGGAACTCGATCTGTAGACCAGCCTAGCCTTAAGCTCACAGAGATCCACCTGTGATCTGCCTCCCCGTGCTGGGATTAAAGACCTGTGCCACCACTGCCCAGCTTAATTGTTTTTTGGGTTTTGTTTTGTTTTTGTTTTTTTGAGACAGGCTCTCTCTGTGTAGCTTTGGAGGCTCTCCTGGCACTTGCTCTGTAGACCAGGCTGGCCTCGAACTCACAGAGATCTGCCTGCCTCTGCCCCTCAAGTGTTGGGATCAAAGGGGTGTGCCACCAACGCCCAGCTTTAATTTGCTATTTTTAACAAATTTTATTTTGTATTTTTGATATACATGAGTATTTTGCCTGAATGTGAACCATGTGACTATCTGGTGCCCACAGAGCCCCTGGAACTGGAGTTACACATGCGGGTGCTGCGACCTGAACCCCAGTCTTCTTCCTTCAAGAACAGCAAGTGGGTTTTTTTCCCAAGACAGGGTGGGCTTACACCACCACTGCCCTGCATCACAAGTGTTCTTTTTTTTTTAGTTTTTATTTATTATGTATACAATCTTCTGCCTGCATGCCAGCAGAAGGCACCAGACCTCATTCAAGATGGTTGTGAGCCACCAAGGCCACCATGTGGTTGCCGGGAATTGAACTCAGGACCTCTGGAAGAACAATCAGTGCTCTTAACTGCTGAGCCATCTCTCCAGCCCAACACAAGTGTTCTTAACTACTGAGCCATCTTGGTCTGGTGCTGGTAACTCGCGCCTTTAATCCCAGCACTTGGGAGGCAGAGGTAGGCATTCTCTGAGTTTGAGACCAGCCTGGTCTACAGAGTGAGTTCCAGGATAGTTACAGAGTGAGACCCTGTCTCCAAAAGGAAATGAAAAAAGAAAAAAGGAAACAAAACCACTGAGCAATCTCTCTAGAGCCCAAAGCTCAACTTGTTAGTGCGTTAGACCCCCAGTGCAGACAATACATTTTAACACTTTAAAATCTTCAAGTTAGGGCTGGAGAGATGGCTCAGAGGTTAAGAGCACTGACTGCTCTTCCAGAGGTCCTGAGTTCAATTCCCAGCAACCACATGGTGGCTCACAACCATCTACAATGAGATCTGGTGCCTTTTCCTGGCTTGCAGACATACAGAGGCACGATATTATATTCATAATAAATTTAAAAAATCTTTTTAAAAAAAGGTGTGTACCACTACTCCTGGCTGAGAAAACTTTAAAAAAAATCTTCAAGTTATAAAATAACAAACTTTTAATATGTAAGTTTTTTTCAATTAAAATTTACCTATATTGATGTTCTCTCTCTTTTTTCTTTTTGGGTTTTGAGACAGGGTTTCTCCGTAGCTCTGGGGGTGGGAAACAGAGTTTGAGCCCAGCTCTGCTATAGCCAGAGGCAGCGGCTCCTAACAACCAGGAACACTGCTACCGGTTCCAAGCCTTCCCCACTGAGGCAGACTGATAGAAACAAAGGAGAAGTCAACGGCTTTAGGCCTGTGGTGGCTTTTGTCCACTGGCAGAAGCTGCCTTCCTAGCTTGTAAGCTTTGGGTGAGGGCCTGCACCTCCACAGAAACTAATCAGGGATCAGGAGCTGGTCACTGCTGAGACTGCCTCATGGCGGGCACCCCACGCTTTCTCTATCTACTGTGTGGCTGCCCCGTGTCTCTAGAGTTGGTGTGGGAGGCAGTGGCAGGAAGATGAGAGAATTCTGGGCCCCGGGAAGTCACAAGGGCAATTTGGCAGGCTGCCTAGACACTCCACACAGAGCGAAACAGAGGAGGAAGCAGAGGGACAATGGGCCATTATTTCTAGCTGTGGGAGGGTGATCAGTTGGTACAGGGTGACCTGCCATCCCTCCCACTAGCCGGCATTGAGCTTTGGTTGAGATCAACTAGATATCAAATTGTTCGGTTCACACCCTGCGTCTGGAGCAAAGGGTGGAGGGCTGGTGAGAATGGTCCGAGTGACTCAGAGAGAGACCGCCCCCCCTTCTCCAGTCTGCACACTGCTGAGGGATGGACACACTCTGAGCACATGACTGCCTCAGAACCTCGTCACCAAGCAATCCACACAGCAGCTGAGCACAGGCTATGGGGCCTCTAGGACATGGCCCAAACCCGAAGTCCTAACAGCACAGCCTTGTCAAATGCTAATCCCATAAGGAACTACTAGAATTTACACACACAAAGAGATAGGATGGGTTTGGAAATCCATGAGTTAAACCAACATTAATCCACTTCTTCTTTAAGTAGAATTTCTTAGAGCTCTGCTATTCTGTATGATAAACCAGAGAGGGTGCAACCCAGCCCATTTTCTCAAGAAGGATCTGGAGAGCCAGAGTGACACAGAAAGGATGCCAACTGGAAACAACATCCCCAACATAGCTGTCCGGAAATTTAACCAGTTCTGGGTCGTAACGGTAACCATGAAGCGGACTGTTTAGATCTACCAGTGCTCTAGCTGTTGCCCAGGAGGACCCACTCAAAGACAGGCAGCTGCTCCCAGCTGGGGACAAGTAGGACTAGTGGGTGGGGGGCTCTTACAATGGCCCTTCCTTGCAAAGAACAAGACTTGTCAAGCAAGGCACCTTGGCCTGAAGATGCTTTCTCCTAGTGGGCTCCTCTTAGGGCTGTATCTTCTTGGACCACAATCTGAAGCCTCTCCCCTTTCTCATTGGTCCTCAAGCGCATCCCTTCAACATAGGTCTTTTTAAATTTTGTCTTATTATTACCTGGGGGAGGCATGTGTCATGGAGCATGTGTAGAGGTCAGAGGACAACTTTGTGGAGTCAGGTCTCTCCTTCTGCCTTAACCTGGGTTCCAGGGCTCAAACTCCGGTCGTTGGGTTTACACAGCAAGCCCCTGGACCCGCTGAGCCATTTCACTGACCTTCAACACGTCTCTCACACCTCTTCCTTATCGCTTGTCCGCAACTGCTGCTCAAAGGCCACGCTACCCACCTGTCTCCGGTCCACTTGTAAAGTCTCACCAGACTCAGCCCCGACTGGAGACCCCAGTCACTTTATTTTTTTATTTTTTGTTTTTGTTTTTTTTTTTAGGTTTGGTGAGACAGGGTTTCTCTGTGGCTTAAGGGAGCTCCTGATTAAGTGACTGTACAGCTTGTGCATCACGTGAAATGTGAGAGCCCTGGGTGCATTGCAGGGGCTCAAAGAACAGACACACCAGGGTAGTTTACGGTTTCAGGTGGGTTCCCCCCTCCAGGGTAGTTTATGGTGCTCCTTCATTAACATGGGTTTCTTTAAACCCTATACTGCTTGCAAGACTATTTTAGCAGTGAAAGCCTTAACTCAGAGGAACTACAATAATAATAATAATAAAAGGGTCACCAAAAGGTCACAATTAAGACATTGAGAATATGTAATTTCTTGCCTAGGTCAAGCCTGCCTTCCTGTGTCATTCAGGATGCCAGGCCACCTTGGTCTAGGAGTTTTCTTCAGTCTTGGTAGCCCAAACCACTGTGGCTTCCAGAGTGACTCACTGTGGGGCTTGGTCGGAGGACGCTACCTGTGTACCTCAGCCTCTAGAGAGGCTTGATGAAGGGTTCCAACCTGTTTCAGAGCTTACTGCTCTGCTGGGAGGAGACACTATTCCCCAAGGTTATTGTTGAAGCCACATCTCCAAGGAAATGTTATCCAAGTGCAGAAAAGGAAGGCTGGGGTAGGTACAGTTCAGAGGCCTGTGTTCAATTCCCAGCTTTCTCTGACTACCCCTGCCCCAGCACACACACACACACACACACACACACACACACACACACACAGGAAGGAAGGAAGGAAGGAAGGAAGGAAGGAAGGAAGGAAGGAAGAAAGTTCAATGGAAAAACAAAAACAGGACAAAACACCTCCTGATTGGGAACCTAGCTCTGGGCTTAGTAGACAAGTATGTATTTTGTAGCCAGGTTCCTACCCCAGAGCCTCCTTCCGTTCTGTCAGATGACCCTCTGTGGCCTTCATTTCAGTAGTCTATGTGCATGTGTGATTGGGACCTTTCGTTTGGTGGCAGGGTTTTTCGTTTGTTGCACAGAATGCTGGGAGTGGTACCTGTGGTGTGAGGGAGACACTCATGAGGTCCCAGCAGTCACAGTGTACCAGAGATGCCCTCCCCTTCCAAATGGCGTCCATTTTCTCTGAGTTCCAGCAAGTATCTGAGACAAGTTACAGAGACACACTTTCAGAAGGAACCAGAGCTTTCTGCAGTGAGCCAAACTGCAAGTTCAGTTCATTCAGGATGACAAGGGCCAGCTGAAGAGGCTGATTTGGCTGAATCATAAGACACATTAAAAAGAAATTCACTTTATTCCCTTCCAGAATGTCATGGGCTGTGCTAATAAGATGCTCCTCTGTGTAAGTCTTGAGAATCTGCTTTAATAGATGAGAATGATTCCTAAGTCAACTCATCCATTGTTCCTATGGAACGAGCTACTTGTTAGTATTGAAATGGCTGTGCTTGTCTATATCACAGTATTTTAGCTAACCTTGTGTTGTCTGTAAGTGGTATAAAGTATCCAACTGTCGTTATCTGTGAATTAGTAAAGTCTCAGACAATGCTCTCTTAGCATGACATCAGGGATCATGTGGGTCTGGAGGCATGGCACAGTGGCAGAGTGCTTGTCCCCAGTACTCGTCTGCACACCAAAAAAGTTAAATTCTCTCTAAAAGGCTTTTTCACAGGCTCTTTTGATCACAAGGGCCACCACTAGTCTTTCAGATTCTGTGGCACATATTCTCTCCATGAGCATTTATCAAGCAACTAGTATATGTCAGACACCAATACTACTCCATAACAGAAATATGAATAAATATTGTCAAAACCCTTAGGGAGCATGATGAAGGCCTCAGAGTTAAATGGTCCCTTAAATATGGAGGATGTGGGCTAGGCAGTGGTGGTGTGTGCCTTTAATCCCAGCACTTGGCAGGCAGAGGCAGGTGGATCTCTGGGAGTTCGAGGCCAGCCTGGTGTGCAGAGTGAGTGCCAAGATAGGCTCCAAAGCTACACAGAGAAACCCTGTCTTGAAAAACAAAACAAAGAAACAAGCCAAAAAAAATGGAGAATGCATTTGTCTGGCAGAGGGGGAGGGTAGCATATGCAGGAAAGAGCTGCTGCCTGCCTCCCATTGCTGACACCAAACTCCAGCTTCTTCATCCCAACATGAACGGAAGGCCAGCAGCTCTCCAGGAATCTTCTGGAAGCAGGTCAGGGCTGCTGAGACATGCCGCTTCGTGGACTGAGCAGCTTCCAGGTTCTCAACCTCTCCAGCATGATTATTGCCACTGTCTGATTACAGCCACTGTGATGTAATAAGCCAATAAATCCCCTTGCCTTTCTGTTTTATTGAGAATGTGTCTCACTTCGTAGCCTGGCTGGCCTCAAACTCAGAGTCTACTGCCTCTGCCTCTGAGTTCTGGGATAAAGATGGGCACCACCATGCCTGGCGAGGCCCACTTTTATAATGTATATTCACTCTGTTGGTTCTGCTCCACCAGAGAACCCCAATACAACAAAGATGGGAATTATAATGAATACATGGCAGGCCAAGAGGTAGAAAGAAAACTGGGTACCTGGAGAAATTATGCAGGTGAAATCAGCTAAGGTCAGACCGGAAGCTGCTAAAACAATACAGCCACTTATGTCTACCTTTCATGAGGATCTAAGCATGAAGCCAGGTGCGGCTCAGCTGGTCTCCAGGAGAACACAGAGACTAACGAGTCTTGTGCTGTGACTTGTTTCGCTGTAATAAAACTATGTTGCCAGTTGAAAGCTGATGTTTTCTTTTAACAGGTGCTTAGAGGGACGTTAGTTGTGCATTCTATGTCTTCTGTTCCAATAGAGGAAAGCAAGTAAGTAGCAAGTATAGATGGGAAGGGATAACAAAATAACAATTGAGAGCCCTGGAGGGCGGGGAACTGGGTGCCAAACCCAAAGCCGGCTTTTCGTTGTTGTTGTTTTGTTTTTCTTTTTTCTTAAAGATTTATTTATTTATTTATTATGTATACAGTGTTCTGCCTACATGTATGAGGCACCAGACCTCATTACAGATAGTTGTAAGCCACCATGTGGTTGCTGGGAATCGAACTCAGGACCTTTGGAGGAGCAGTCAGTACTCTTAATCTCTGAGCCATCTCTCCAGGCCCCTGTTTTTGTTTTTCGAGACAGGGTTACTCTGAATTGTTTTGGAGGCTGTCTTGGAACTCGCTCTGTAGACGAGGCTGGCCTCAAACTCAGAGATCCGCCTGCCTCTGCCTCCTGAGAACTGGGATTAAAGGCGTGCGCCACCACCGCCCCGCAACCTGCTTACCTTTTAATGGGGCCCAGGCTGGCACTTAAAGGTGCAAGAAACTAGGAGTGAAAAGGTAGCTAGATCCATTGTCACTACCTGACCACACCTGAGAGCTGTTGCCTATGATGCTGAAAACCGCAGTGGGAAGGCTGCTGGTGACAGGTTCGGGCACCACACTGGCCTGCCCATTAGCAGTCAGGCGGCCCTCTGGCCAGCCCGGAGTTCCATGAGAACCAGTCTGCATGCAGGTGTAAAGGACCCCTTTAAGAGACACCCCCTGCCCACTTTGTCTCTCTATCTCTCTCACTCCTCTTACCTTCCTCTTCTCTGATTATCACTTACTCTTTCTCTCTCTGTGTCGTGTCTGTCTCCCCCTTTCCGTCTCGCTGTAATAAACTATGGTTGACGTGCTCTCCGTGGCTTGTGCTGTATTGGGCGGTCGGTTCCGTGCTCGCACTGGTGTTTCAACTTTAGCCCTTCTAACTTCTAATCTTAAACAACATAACAACAGCTCGTCCCCACTGGGCTCATTCTGTGGTTGTCAGGCCTCAAAATGACAGTGAAAGCTTGCAAGGCCCCTTGATGCTAGAAGGTATGTGGGTTTACTTTCAACAGATTTCTCTAGAGCAAACCTTGAGGACAGCGCCATTGTGGGTAGTGGAGGCAGTCTCGACGTGGGGCGCACACAGAAGCCGGGGCAGGAAAACGTCTTTCCCAGGCTCCTGACCGTGCTGGGCACAGAACATTGGACTGAGTGAAGGGCTGGCGACAAGGAGACAATTCTGTGCCCCCCACCCCAATCGTTATCAGAAGGCAATCTCCTGAGGCTCAGTTGGTAGAGTGCTTGGATGTTTAACAGTGCCAGCTAAGTGTGATAGCACAAGTCTGTGATTCCGGTAGTCTGGAGGTGGAGGCAGTAGGATAAAAATTCAAGGTTGGCCGGGACATGGTGGGGCACACATTTAATCCCCATTCCAGAACACCTAGGACTGTTAAACAAAGAAACCCTGTCTCGAAAAGCAAACAAAGAAAAATCAAGGTCATCTTCAACTTTGTAACAAGTTCAAGGCCTGCCTAGGCTAGAAACCCTGCTTTTAAAAGTTTTTGTTTGGAAAAAAAAAAAAGTTAAGGGCCGGGCATTGATGGCGCACGCCTTTAATCCCAGCACTCGGGAGGCAGAGGCAGGCGGATCACTGTGAGTTCGAGATCAGCCTGGTCTGCTGAGCGAGTTCCAGGACAGCCTCCAAAGCCACAGAGAAACCCTGTCTTGAAAAACCAAAAAAAAAAAGTTTTTGTTTGGAGCCAGGCGTTGGTGGAGCACGCCTTTAATCCCAGCACTCGGGAGGCAGAGGCAGGGGGATCTCTGTGAGTTCGAGGCCAGGCTGGACCGACAGCCTCCAAAACAGAGAAACCCTGTCTCGTAAAACCAAAAAAAAAAAAAAAGTTTTTGTTTGGGGCTGGAAAGATGTCTCAGAGGCTAAGAGCACTGGCTGCTCTTCCAGAATTCAATTCCCAGCAACCATCAGTAATGAGATCTAGCTCCCTCTTATGGCCTGCAGGCATACGTGTAAGCAGAACACTATACATAAAAAAATAAGTAAATCTTTAAAAAAAAAAGAAGTTTTTGCTTATACGGTTGGTTGTTTGGTTGCTTTTTCAAGACAGGGTTTCCCTGGCTGTCCTGGAACGATGACCAGGCTGGCCTTGAACTCAAGAGATCTACCTGCCTCTGCCTTGGAGTGCTGGTATTAAAGGTGAGACACCACACCTAGCTTTTTTTTTTTTTTTTTTTTTTTTTGGTTTTTCGAGACAGGGTTTCTCTGTGGCTTTGGAGGCTGTCCTGGAACTAGCTCTTGTAGACCAGGCTGGCCTCGAACTCACAGAGATCCACCTGCCTCTGCCTCCCGAGTGCTGGGATTAAAGGCGTGCGCCATCAATGCCCGGCCACACCTAGCTTTTAAAAAGATTTTTTTTAAAGAGAAGGCTAGCTAGTCAAACAGAAGGCAGTAAGAGAGCCCTGCAGCAGAGGAGGGACCCTCCAGCAGAAAGCACTCTCAGGAGCTGAGCTACAGAAACTCACCAAGTGGTGGCGTAACCGTACGACACTGATACCTCTTCTGCTACCTGGGCTCTGAAAACTCACCGTCTTCCTTCAAACCCTTGTGTGGTGGGCAGAACGAGGACTGTCTCCTTAGAGAGAGGAAATAGGAGCCTGCAGACCGTTCCCCATTTGCTTGCAAGACTGGCACAAGAGCCAGGCTTTTCAAAATTCCTAGGTCTCTGGCTCATGCCAGGAACTGTCCCCATCCCTCTGCCTGTTGAAGCTCCCTTCTCGGTTCCTTTTGGCAGAGGTGGTCACATCACTCCCCGACCAGATGGTGTTGTCTGCGCCTCGCCATCTCTAGGTAAGCATGTGAGGGACACTTTGCAAGCAAAGCCATGGCCCAGGCAAGGACTTGGGAAGGTGATGCCAAAAACCAAGACAAATGCACTCTAACCTGTGACTAACTGTGGCAAGCTACATCTTTAGGTGCTCTTGGGGGTGAAGTGCCAGATGCTTAGCTGCTGACCCCTGCATGACCCTGACAGCCCCATTCCCCTCAGTCCTCCCCACTCAGTCTCCAAACAAAGGAAAGACACCAAAAAGCCCAGTTTTGAATTCTTGAAGGCTATTGCAGCTTCCTCCCCTAAACTGCTGGTCATCCAAGTCCTTGCCTAAAGTGATCAGCTTTTGACCATACTTGAGCCTGAACCCATCGGCACCTCACCTACAGCTCACCTACAGCCTATAGAGTCTCCCTGCTTCCCTTTGTGGGCGTGACTTCTCCAGCCTACATCTCTGGAGAACCCAATTTGAGTTGCTTTGCTCAAATAAACCTGATGTAGTAACCAGCCCCCATTTTAGCAGCCATGACAGGCTAACATGTGCTTGCATGACCTTGCGGCTCCTGTCCTGGTTACTAGGAGGTCAGATGACCTCCTTGTGGCAAGGAACCAATCAGAAGTTAGCTGGTTGGAGCTGTGCTCTTGGTGTGCTTTACAGACAAGTGATGACACACAGGACATCTTGCATTATATAAACAACAATGGGTAGCTGCAGCCGGGCGGTGGTGGCGCACGCCTTTAATCCCAGCACTCGGGAGCAGAGGCAGGTGGATCTCTGTGAGTTCGAGACCAGCCTGGTCTCGATAAAAAACAAAAAACAAAACAAAACAATGGGCAGCTGGGAGGAGAGTGGCCTGGGGAGGTTAGAGCCAGCATGCCAGGGTGGGGGCTTTGAGATGTATAACAGGTATTTGTGATACTGCAGGAGCCTGGAGCCCAACATGGGCTTCAGAACACTGATGGCCCTCCACCAGAGGTACAGGAAATGACCCCTTTTGGCAGACAGGAACCAGTTTCACAAGTTCCTGACGAATGCTGGCTTTATCTAATCACCAGACACCCTCCCACAGCCCAGCCTGAGCCCATTTCTGGAAATACGGACTGCCTTTTGGAGTTTGGGGAGTTGGAGTTTCCTCTGGACCTGAAACTCACAACTGCTGTCACACCAGATTCAAGGAGACTGAAACCCTCTGGTTTTAGTAAGTACAGGCACTCACATGCACATTCTCAAATGCATGCATGATATATAACATACATACATACCATACACACGTACACTATAATTTAAAGTAATAAGTAAATCCTTTTAGGAGTTTTGCTCTTTTTTTTTTGGTTTTCTGAGACAGGATTTCTCTGTATTGTTTTGGAGCCTGTCCTGGAACTTGCTCTGTAGACCAGGCTGGCCTCGAACTCACAGAGATCTGCCTGCCTCTGCCTTCCGAGTGCTGGGATTAAAGGCGTGCGTGTGCCACCAACGCCCGGCCTTAAAACACCTTTTTAGACAAAGGGATGGTAAGAAGTTATACTGAAATCTGTTTTGTGAGTTTGTCCCTTTTAAAGTGACAAACCTACCAGCCGCCAAACTGCATCAGAGTTCTTGAGAAAAGGAGAGGGCGGAGAGAAGAGAAAGAGGGAGACAGACAGAGATGCGGAGACGTTCCTCTGTCTCTCTTCTCCCCCTCCCTTGCCTTTCCCCACGGTCCCACCCCGCACCTGTTACAACAGTGAACCAAGGAGCAGTATTTCAGTCTGAGCACTTGGCTTCAGCGTCTGTCCTGAACCACAGTCATGCTGATGCCTGGGGACTAGCATCCGCCATAGCAGTGGGAACACAGAAAGATGGTGGCTTGGTGACTTGGATGAACTCAGACAATGGTCGGTTACTTACTCAAGACTTCCACAGAAGCCAGGTCTCCCTGCTGTGAGCGGTGAGCCTCACCTACTGCAGTGTGGTGGTTGAGGTTACCAACCATTCTTACTCAAAGTGGAGTAACAGGAAGGATTGTGGGTATGATGGAGGACACAGCCGTGGAGTCCAGAGTAGGAGGCCAAATGCCGAACAAATTTTGAATCAACTCAAACACTACTCTCCCCAAGATAGGGAATAGAAACAGGGTGACTTTCAGACACTTCCTTATTTCCCCCAAGACAACAACAGCTGCCTGCCTTAGTTTCCTTTGCTGGCTCTGAGATAAAATGCCCATTAATCAAGACAACCCCTCCCAGGCATGCTCACAGGCCAACCTGATCTAGACAGTCCCTCACTGTGACTCCTTTCCCAAGTGATTACAGATTGTGTCAAGTTGATAATTAAGATTAACCGTCACACTATCTTTAAATTCAGAAAGTACCAGAAGGACGAAGCTATGCAAATAGGAACTGCTTAGTGAA
This sequence comes from Mesocricetus auratus, assembly GCF_017639785.1. NCBI lineage: Eukaryota > Metazoa > Chordata > Mammalia > Rodentia > Cricetidae > Mesocricetus > Mesocricetus auratus. The sequence continues at coordinate 2,076,648 of NW_024429230.1, read as the reverse complement.
TGGGTCCACAAGCCAGGCCCCACAGACAAGGGCTTTTTTTTTTCATGAGATACCCAAAGGAGGTCATGGTCACAGTGTCTATCTATGAAGGTGCTAGCGGTGGGTAGGGGATAGGACACATCACCCAATTCCACTACTGCCCAGGAAAGGGCAGACCGTCCCCCTGCTGTGCAGACAAGAAGCCAACTGGTTCCCCTCTGGAATGTTGCAGAGGATTCAGATTCCCACCACCTATCAAAAGGACTCAGAGCTCCCTCTGCCTTTGCTGACTCCTGTCCTACCCAAGGTCAGGGAAGTCACAAGTCAGAGACCAGGACCACACAGAAGTCCTCACAGTACAGCACTGGGACCAGTGTCGAGCTCAGTCCGGGGGCAAGGTTTATCCTCCCCATCTCAGGCTATTAATTAAGGCTTCTGCTCAGAACAGTAAGGGTTAGCCCCATTTCTAATGATTTCTGCCCAAGTGTCCTGAACAGCAGATTTCAGATAGCCTGTGGGCTGCTGTGTTCCTTAGTATCATGACAGAATGGGCTCAACAACTCCAGTTAGCACACAAGGAAGTATAAAGCAGTTTGCAGAGGATGTGGTTGCCTAGAACTACGTATGCAAATTGTAAAGAACTTACAAAAGGGAGTGGAGATGACCCAGTAAGTGCTTGCTGTGTTAGCACAAAGGCCAGAGTGTGGTCCCGAGAGCCTATATAAAAAGGCATGCAAGGGGTTGTGTGATTATACCTCCAATGCTGGAGTGGTGGGCAGAGGCTGTCTAGTCTCCACAGCAATTTCAAGGCCGACCTTGTCTGGAAGATAAGTTACACGGCACAGCATTTCTAAGGTATGACACTCACAGCTTTTCTCTGGCCTCCACATGCACAGGCCTCTGCACACACAGGAGCAAGCACACACACACACACACACACACACACACACACACACACACACACACACACGCACATCAGTAATCTACAAAAGAACTCTCACTACTTGCCAGTATCACAGGATGTAAGGTCGGTACTCCAAATGAAGGAGATTTGTGTAGACTAAGATTACACAAGTGAAACTTAAAGAGGACATGGGGCTAAAACTGTCAAGTGAGACATCTGTAGCAACTGTCTGTGCAGAGCCTTGTAGTTTACAGTGCCTTCACCATCACGTAACAGGAAGCAGGAAATGGGAGGCTTTGGCAACACCCAACCCTTGCTGAAACGCCCTCGGGGGCCTCAGGATGTGAGTATGGAGAGATGCCAGTGAGATGCTTAGCTGATAAATGGTGAAGAGAATCAATTCCTACAAGTTGTTCTCTGGCCTCCGCATGGACATAATGACATACACTCAAAACATAATATTTTTTAAAGATATGCCTATGCTCGAATGTGTTTCTTCTGATTAATGCCTCCCAAGAAAACAGGAAACAATTTACTGGAGGCTCAGCATCACCCAGGAACCTGGAAGAAATGAAAATTCCTACCACCTGCTGAGTTAAGAGGTAGGCAACTCTGGTGTGCACACCATACTGGTACTGTTGCTAATGGCAGCTGCGGCTGAGTGACAAAGGGACACAATGACTGGAGGTCTGGGGCACCCTCTGCTGGTTTTCATATGCAGAAGCTTAGCTTGCGTCAAACTGACACAAAACTGTTCATCATAACTGACCCCTGTTAAGCCACAACCTATCCTTTCTTGTTCTTCCCTAAGATGACGCACAAATATCAGTGCCATAATTTTTTTAAAAACTTTTTTTTTTGGAGACAGGGTTTCTCTGTATAACAACTCTGGCTGTCCTGGAACTCATTCTGTAGATCACAGAGATCCTCCTGCCTCTGCTCCCAAATGCTGGGATTAAAGATGTGCAAATTTTTTTTTACAAACTTAAAAAGCACCAGTCTTTGCAAACCCCAAAACCCCAAAATGCTTTAAAATTCAGTCTCTCTCTCTCTCTTCTCTCTTCTCTCTCTCTCTCTGGTTTTTCGATACAGGGTTTCTCTCTGTATTGTTTTGGAGGCTGTCCTGGAACTCGCTCTGTAGACCAGGCTGGCCTCAAACTCACAGAGATCCTCCTGCCTCTGCCTCCCGAATGCTGAGATTAAAGGCGTGCACCACCAACACCTGGTGTAAAATTCAGTCTCTTAAAACCTAAAGCCACTTTAAGAATTCAGTCTCTCACCTATGGGATCTTGTAAAATAAAAAATAAATTTCCTTTCTTCCAAGAGGGAAAAAACAGGGCACAGTCAAAATCTAAACAAAGCAAAACCATACTCCAACAGTGTAAATAATTCAATGTTCAATACTGGGACTCACTCATAATCTTCTGGGGCCCTCCAAGGGGCCTGGGTTGCTTCCCCATCTGTGTCCTGATCACACACAGCCTGTCTTCCCATCATCTGTGTCCTGATCACACAGCCTGTCTTCCCTATCATCTGTGTCCTGATCACACAGCCTGTCTTCCCCATCATCTGTGTCCTGATCACACAGCCTGTCTTCCCCATCATCTGTGTCCTGATCACACAGCCTGTCTTCCCCATCATCTGTGTCCTGATCACACAGCCTGTCTTCCCCATCATCTGTGTCCTGATCACACAGCCTGTCTTCCCCATCATCTGTGTCCTGATCACACAGCCTGTCTTCCCTATCATCTGTGTCCTGAGCACACACAGCCTGTCTTCCCCATCTGTGTCCTGATCACACAGCCTGTCTTCCCATCATCTGTGTCCTGATCACACAGCCTGTCTTCCCATCATCTGTGTCCTGATCACACAGCCTGTCTTCCCATCATCTGTGTCCTGATCACACAGCCTGTCTTCCCATCATCTGTGTCCTGATCACACAGCCTGTCTTCCCCATCTGTGTCCTGATCACACAGCCTGTCTTCCCATCATCTGTGTCCTGATCACACAGCCTGTCTTCCCATCATCTGTGTCCTGATCACACAGCCTGTCTTCCCATCATCTGTGTCCTGATCACACAGCCTGTCTTCCCATCATCTGTGTCCTGATCACACAGCCTGTCTTCCCCATCTGTGTCCTGATCACACAGCCTGTCTTCCCCATCTGTGTCCTGAGCACACACAGCCTGTCTTCCCCATCTGTGTCCTGATCACACAGCCTGTCTTCCCCATCTGTGTCCTGAGCACACACAGCCTGTCTTCCCATCATCTGTGTCCTGATCACACAGCCTGTCTTCCCCATCTGTGTCCTGATCACACACAGCCTGTCTTCCCCATCTGTGTCCTGAGCACACACAGCCTGTCTTCCATGCTGCTGTTCTTGCGCTGGGGTCTTGTGCTGCAACTGGGCTGCACTTTCCCCAATAGCATCTCATAGGCTCTTCTCATGCTGCCAGGCCTCAACTTCTCTGAACGACTCTCCAGTCCTGCACCGTCAGCTGCCACAGAGGCTGCACCTTCACCAATGGCCTCTCTGTGCTGAGTCTCAGCTACTCTTCTTGACCCTTCATGCCTTCAAAGCCAGTACCATCCGGGTGAGGCTCACACTGCCAAGTTCAGCTGTCACAGTGAGGTACAACCTGGCTGCCTCTGGAACATAGCTCTGTATGCTGACTCAGTGATGCAGTGTTCTGCCTGCATGTATGCCTGCACCCCAAGAGGGAATCAGATCTCACTACAGATGGTTGTGAGCCACCATGTGGTTGCTGGGAATTGAACTCAGGACCTCTGGAAGAGCAGTCTGTGCTCTTAACTGCTGAGCCATCTCTCCAGCCCTGCTGGTCTCTTCCTAATCACTGCTAATTTCTTAGCTCCCAACAACCAGCATCTATTGTGCCAGTCACGCAAGGTTTCACTTCAACGGTTCTGGTCTCTTGTTAATCACGTCTGACTCTTCAGTCCCAGCTGACTGGAACAATAGATTTTTTAAAAAAGATTTTGTTAAGCATATAGTGTTCTATCTGCATGTATGCCTGCAGGTCAGAAGAGGGCACCAGATCTCACTGTAGATGGTTGTGAGCCACCATGTGGTTCCTGAGAATTGAACTCAGGACCTCAGGAAGAGCAAGCAACCAGTGCTCTTAACCTCTGAGCCATCTCTCCAGCCCCTGGAACCATAGATTCTTCACAGAAAAAATCCAGGAGAATCTTTACTTCTCAGCTGGGCGTTGGTGGCACAAGCTTTTAATCCCAGCACTCGGGAGGCAGAGGCAGGTGAATCTCTGTGAGTTCAGAGACCAGCCTGATTTAAAAGAGTTAGTTCCAGGACAGCCTCCAAAGCCACAGAGAAACCTTGTCTCGAAAAAACAAAACAAAACAAAAAGAAACTTTACTTCCCTTGAAACTGCAGAAGCCAGATCTCCATCTTCTGCCCAGCCCTCAACACTTATCTCCCAAGCTCCCACAGCACAGCCCACGGAACTCTCGACACTCAATGACTTTTTCTAGCCCAAAGTTCTAAAGCCCTTCCACAATCCTTCTAAAAACATGGTCAGGTCTGTCACAACAAGGCCCACTGGTACCAGCTTGTCTTAGGGTTACTGTTGCTTCGATGAGACAGTATGACCAATGAGCCAACTGGGGGGGAAGGTCATCCAGCTTAGGTTTCCATGTCCATCACAAAGAGCCAACTGGGGGGGAAAGGTCATCCAGCTTATGCTTCCATCACAGCTCATCACCAGAGGAAGGCAGGATAGGAAGTCAAGCAGGGCAGGGACCTGGAGTCAGGAGCCAGGAGCCCAGGCTGAGGCTGTGGCTTGCTCAGCCTGCTTTCTTACAGAACCCAGGATGGCACCACCTGCAACAGGCTGGGCCCCCCATCAATCGCCAATTAAGAAAATGCCCTAGGGGCTTGCTTATGGCCGGATCTTACGAAAGCATTTTCTCAATCGAGGCTCCCTCCTCTCAGATGACTTTAGTTTGTGTCAAATTGACATAAAAACCACCCAGAACAGTTCTAGCTACAACGGAGAAGAGTGCACCTGTTGCCATTTCAAGCCTCTGTTTAAATGCAGCATCCTTTTCAGATACATTAAATAACAGGAGCATCTTCCAATTTTCTACCCTTTTTTCTGTTTTCTATTTAAAATTGTGTGTGGTGCATATGTTATTCATGCAGTTGTGCTCGTGTCCATGCTGGCGCACTTGTGTGTGTGTGTGTGTGTGTGTGTGTAAGCCAGAGGCCACTCACTGGGTGTCTGCAACTTTTTCCTTCCTTCCTTTCTTTTTTTTTTTTTTTTTTTTTGGTTTCCAGGACAGTTTCTGTGTGTAGCCCTGGCTGTCCTGGAACTCACTCAGTAGACCAGGCTGGCCTTGAACTCGGATCCCCCTGCCTCTGCATCCTGAGTGCTGGGATTACAGGGGTGTGCCACCACGGTGGGCTCTTGCTTTTCAAAGATGGAGCCTCTCACTGTGTGGGAATCACTGAATCACTAGTCTGGCTGCTCAGCAGGCTGCACGGATCTGCCTGCCTATCTCCCCAGGGCTGCTGTGGAGCCATCTCCGGTCTATAGTTTTTTGACTCTGCTTCCTGGAAGTTTTGAAACAGGGTTGATGTGGCCCAGGCCCATCTCACTTGTTACCTCTCTGACAGTGTGTACCACCATGCCTGGCTTCTATTTTGTTTTTTGATCTAGCACTCTGGCTACCTAAAATGTCAGTACTTGTCAAGATCACCAGGGCGCACCTTAGCCAAACATGTTAGGTGCTCATAAATTTCCAGGAAAGAGAAACCAAACACCGAGGAACAGAGGGCAGAAACCAAGAGGGTCCATTGTACAGGACTTATATATGTGTGATGTGATCTTACAGAGAAGTCTCGAAAGCAAGGAAGCAGTATGCTATTCTAGATCAGACTCTTCCAGAAAGGTGGGGGTGACTGATTTTTTATGAAGCGGCAAAATGAGGAGTGTCCGACCATGTCTGCTATTACGTAACGTCTTTACGGCTCTGAGGCATGTTGGCAAGAGGAGGCAGCAGTCACACCCAGTCCTTGGCCTCTGTTGCTACTCTATTAACTCCCTTGTGTCCAGGAGAGACCCACAGTGATGCTCTTATCTTTCACACAGCTGTATCTAGAAGGAAGATTCCTGAGGACAAGGATGTAACTTTTATAACTGAAGCACCAGCTTCAAGGTACCCACCATTTATTTATCTTCCATCTCTGACCCTACATAGCTACAACGGAGTCAGTCCTCCTCCCACGACAGACAAGTCTGAGTCCTTGGAATAGCTAACAGAAGACAGTAAGGCCAGTCAACGATGCTGGCAGTTAGATGGGCAACATTATCCTCACAGAACTTGAAAACACACCATGCAAGTGTATCTTTTTAACTCTCCCTAGGACTAGATAGGAGTTGGCCTTTCCCAGGTGGTCAGGGAAAACAATGTTTTATTTTTATTTTTATTTATTTATTTATTTATTTTTGAGACAGGGTTTCTCTGTGGCTTTGGAGGCTGTCCTGGAACTCACTTGGTAGACCAGGCTGGTCTCGAACTCACAGAGATCCACCTGCCTCTGCCTCCCAAGTGCTGGGATTAAAGGCGTGTGCCACCAACGCCTGGCCTTTTTATTTTTTTTTAAGAATTTTTTTTTAAAGATTTATTTCCATGCCGGGCGTTGGTGGCGACGCCTTTAATCCCTGCACTCGGGAGGCAGAGGCAGGCGGATCTCTGTGAGTTCGAGACCAGCCTGGACTACCAAGTGAGTTCCAGGACAGCCTCCAAAACCACAGAGAAACGCTGTCTCGAAAAACCAAAAAAAAAAAAAAAAAAAAAGATTTATTTCCAGTGTGGTGGTGGTGCACACCTTTAATCCCAGCACTCAGGAGGCAGAGGCAGGTGGATCTCTTTGAGTTCGAGAACAGCCTGGTCTACAAGAGCAAGTTCCAGGCCTGCCAAAGCTACACAGAGAATCCTGTCTTGAAAAACTAAACAAACAAAACAAAAACTATTATGTATAGTGTTCTGCCTGTATGTGTGCCTGCACACCATAAGAGGGCGCCAGATCATTACAGATGGTTGTGAGCCACCATGTGGTTGCTGGGAATTGAACTCAGGACCTCATGAAGAGCAGCCAGTACTTTTAACCTCTGAGCCATCTCTCTGGCTGGGAAGAAAAAGTTTTCAATGGATGGCTAAGTTAACGATTATGCTATAAATTGCTGGGCAGTACTGGCATATACCTTTGGTCCCAGAACTCAGAAGGCAGAGGCAGGTGGATCTCTTGTGAGTTAAAGGCCAACCTGGTCAACAAAGTGAGTTCCATGACAGCCAGAGTGGTTACACAGAGAAGCCCTGTCCCAGAAAATAAAACAAAAAAACATGCGTGTGCTGGGAACTGAAGTCAGTCATTCTTGGGCTGGGAGTGTGACTTACTGCTTCAGTGCATGCAGAGCCTTTCATGTACCCAGCACTTCAAAACAAAGAACAACACTTCCAAGCGCACAAACAGCCTGTGGCCGGCCCATCACATGGGCAAGACCGAGAAGGCTCACTAACACATTAGTTTGGCAAGCTCACACATTGCTACTGAAGAAATAGGTTGAGTTTTCTATTTTGTTTGTTTTTCTGGTTTTCTCTGTGGAATAGCTCTGGCTGTCTTAGAATTCACAGAGATCTGCTTGTCTCTGGCTTCTGAGTGCTGGGATTAAAGGTGTCCATCACCACTGCCCAGCAAAATAGATTATAGCCTGTTTTATTTTATTCTAAGTTATACTTTATTTTTTTGAGACAGGATTTCATGAAGTCTAGGCTGGCATGGAACGCCCTATGTAGCCAAGAATGACCCTGAACAGGACCCTGATCTTCTTGTCTCCACCTTCTAATACTGGGACTAGATGTTTGAGTCTGTATGCTAGACAGTACAACCTCTTTTAAAGATGGCTTGAAATTCAAATTTTAAAACTCACAAAGCCAAGTTGCACACGGCAGCCACACCTCTTAATCCCAGCACTTCGTAGTTAGAAGGGAGCAACCTTGTGAGTTCAAGGCCAGCCTGGTCTACAGAGTCCCAGGAAATTACAAAGTGAGACCCTGTCTCAAAGAAAAACAGACAAAAACAAAAAACATAGAAAGCCATTGGCCCGCACTTGAGAGGCAGAGGCAGGCGGATCTCTGTGAGTTCGAGGCCAGCCTGGTCTACAAGAGCTAGTTCCAGGACAGCCTCCAAAGCCACAGAGAAACCCTGTCTCAAAAAACCAAAAACAAAACAAAACAAAACAAAAAACCCAAAACAACAACAACAAAAAATAGAAAGCCATTGGCCCAACAACTTACTTTTTAGAAGCTTAGGCTATAAATAAACCTTATACATGCAGAGGAACACACCACCTACACCAAGTTCCTAGTAATGGATTTTTTTTTTTTTTTTGGGTTTTTCGAGACAGGGTTTCTCTGTATTGTTTTGGAGGCTGTCCTGGAACTCACAGAGATCTGCCTGCTTTTGTCTCCCGAGGGCTGGGACTAAAGGCGTGCACCACCACCGCCCAGCTTTAGCAATGGAATATTAATTACAGCTCTGTTCTCAACTCATTGCTCTAATAATTATACAGAGCCAGGCCACTTATGAGGCAGAGGAAGGCAGATCTCTGAGTTGGAGGGCAGCCTGATCTAAAGAGTGAGTTCTAAGACAGCCAGGGCTATTGCCCAGAAAGTCTGTCTCAAAAAACAAAACAAAAACAAACAAAAAATTATAAAAATAATCAGAAATGCCTGAATATTCTGAAGGCATCTAACCCAGAGTAAATCCATGTATCTTTAAAATCCTTCCTAAAAGCATCTTGTAGCAACTGCTGGTCTTGTTGCTCACCCAAGTACCTGCAGGAAGGACTTACAGTTACAGGCCCGGTGGATACCATCCATAATGACAGGGCAGGTCAGGCACTAGTATAAGGACATTGGCCACACTGTGCCCAGTCAAGCACTGGGCTCAGCTGGCGTTCATGTTCATGACTTATTCATGTAAAACCAGCAACTTCCCTAAAAGACAGTAAGAATCACAGGCATGAGATGGCTCAGAGGTTAAGTGCACTGGCTGCTCTTCCAGAGGTCATGAGTTCAATTCCCAGCAACCACACGGTAGCTCACAACCGTCTATAATGGGATCTGGTGCCCTCTTTTGGCATGCAGGCACACATGCAGGCAGGACACTATATACATAATAAATAAAATCTTTAAAAAAATCACAGGCACACTGTGAAGTGATCATAAAGACCAGTTAGACTCTTGCCTAGACAGCTGCTTATCAAATTCCTACAGAAGTCGGGCGGTGGTGGCACATGCCTTTAATCCCAGCACCCAGCCCTCGGGGAGGTACAGACATCAGCCTGGTCTACAAGAGCTACTTCCAGGGCAGCCTCCAAAGCCACAGAGAAACCCTGCCCTAAAAAAAAAAAAAAAAAAAAAAAAACCAAACATCTGAGCTGGAATGCTTCAAACTGCATCACTGCTACACAAACTCTCTTTAGCTGGGTCTCTGCCAGTCAAGCCCCATGAAGAATAGGTTCAAAGTTCATGCACTTTGCCCTTTCCTTAATGAAACCTGCCCAATCTGCATCTCACAACCATTTTGTTTAGATATTATCTGCAGATTTTGATCCAGGACTCCTAAGGCTAGAATATGAGCAGATCAAAGTGACTCTCTATTCTGGTTCATGGAGGGAGTACCCTGAGCTGGGAATGTGGCATTTATATCATACTATTGTAGCAAAGGGTCTTAAAGCTGTCGTTTAGTTCTGTCCAAGTTACAGCTGAGGGACCTAACTGGGTTTCCTTCGTCACTTCCTTTTCTCCTAGGGCTAGCTACAATTCCACTTCCTGTTGGGCCTAAGAAAGGCTTGGATGCGAGGCCCAGTGTAAGCTCCTGAGCCTGACTTGAGTTTTGGACTCAGATGTGAGGCCCAGTGTAACTTTCTGAGCCTGGCTAGAGTTTAGCAACCTGTCTCTAACCTGTAACCTCCACGTGGGGGTCACTCAGGCAGATCTGATGCAAGATTGCCCCCTGCCTAGCTACCTGCCTGCTTGGTGGAATACTATTGACCCTTAACTCCTCACCTTACCCTATCCCAAGTTTCCCATCCCCTACCTCAGTCCTATATAAGTTCCTGTGTTGGAATAAATCGAGATCCTGCTTTGACAGACTCCTGACTGTCTCCTCCTGTGTGGTTTTTTCTCCCTGGTAACTAATGGGGGAAGGGTCTGAGTCGTCGACACTCACCATCCCACTCAACCCCCCCCAAGAGGCCAGCTGGATCGGCAATCCCCCCACCCCCACCTGCAGGGAGGACCCTGCAACTTCCTGCTTGGGAGCCTCGCACTTCTGGGAGTGGCTGAGATCCAGGATATCCTAGATCTTGTTACACCAGCCGGCAGCTTTCCTTTGGTGCCTGCCTCCTTATGGGTCAAAGGCTTCCTACAAGCTGTGCACACGCATTCCCAGCTCCTAGAACTACCAAAGAGTAAAGCTTCTAGAGCTTTCCTCTTCTCTCATTGGATCTCCTATATAGTTTTTGTTTTGGGTTTTCAAGACAGGGTTTCTCTGTATTGTTTTGGAGGCTGTCCTGGAACTCACTCTGTAGACCAGGCTGTCCTGGAACTCGCTCTGTAGACTATGATGGCCTCGAACTCAGAGATCCACCCGCCTCTGCCTCCCGAGTGCTGGCTGACAACCCCAGTTCAACTCCTGAGTCAACAGTGACCAAGTCCTCCACATGTGTGCTGTGAAATGTAATTTAACTTCCTTTTTAAGCTGCATGGGTGCGGGAGGATGATGACTGGAATCCCATCGAATGTGACAGTGCTAGCAAGTAGGAGACTGATGCAGAAGAGCACCAGTCAAAGCCAGGAAGCGCACAGAGTCAGAGACCAGACCACACTACACAGCCAGACTCTGTCTGAAACAACAAAGACACAGTATATTATCAGTGCAAGGATATTTAAATAAGGCACAAGTCAACTTTCAAATGTTTTATTTTTAGTGTTTTAAAACATTTTAATACAACAAAGATACAAAATAATATATTAGTTAAATCTGGATTTAATTTAGAATCAGGTATTTACTTATATACAACACTGTGCTTCAAGGTATGGCTACCACAGGAACTTTCATATCTTCAAGTAACACTAGTTTCTCTGTGGACAGGGAGACCTTTAGGTAGAATCCCCAAACTAAACAGGCCTGGCTTAGCCCAGCAAACTGCTTCTCTTCTGAGTACCAAAGTTCCTTTGTTCGTATCAGAAACATTTCATTGTTCTAACCCTAACCCATGAATTCTTCAAATGAAAAACTATTAAAATTAAACATTTTAAAGATGTTAATAGCAGGCTGTTTAGTTTTTCAGAAAATCCAGTAGTTCAGATTAAAAGAGATGTGAAATAACAATGAAAAACAAAAAAAACAACAACTCCATAACATTCCTTCTCCTGTCAAAGCACAAAGCTTCCTTATGCCAAGACAAGAAATACACAGAATAAAGAGTCCTTTGATTAACATACAGTAAATGTGTCTCAAAAACTACTTAATGTAGCTGGAGAAACAGTTTAGAGTTCATGGACATTTGTACTGAGTTTGATACAATAATCATCACATTGTTTTGAGAAATTAGTGCCACTGACTTGACAAACCGACACTTCCTTCTACAGGAGTTTATTCATGTAAAGCTATTCACAAAGAGAAGAAACAAACAGATCCCTCTCTTCCCATGGGTCAGCCGAAGCTGTCTGAGCTTCAAAGGGATCTAACAGTCCCCAGCTGTGGAGGCATAGGGGCGAATGAGGCCAAGCTCTCTTCTGAATAAACATCAACTGTCAAAACTGTCATGTAAAGTTGTCATTAAAACTGACATGCTTTGGTGGCTTTCACTGTATGAAGAAAAGCAAGTAAACTATTCTAAAGAATTTTCTGTCTCCAAAGTCTGAGACCATAAAGAACTGACAGGTGGCTGACTAGACCATCACTGTTTTCATTATAGGCTCTCTCTCTGTCTACAAGACTATCAAATCAGCAAGTGTATTAAATCAGAGAGTCTAAGAATGCATCCTTAGGCATTGTGGGTCTAGAATCTTTAAGTGATAAAACTGCTTCTTGCTGAATAAAAACAAAACAGGTTTTTGTCATGAATTTGAATTTAATCCCAGTATGGGAGGCAAAGACAGGTGGATCCCTGAGTTCAAGGCTACCCTGATCTACAGACTGAATTCCAGGACAGCCCAGGCTACACAGAGAAACCCTTCCTGAAAACAAAAAACAAAAACAAAAAAACAGACAAACAAACAAAAACAACAACAACAAAGGGTTTTGCACAAATGTTCCTAAAACAGACAGCTTCTTCTCTGTTATAAAGGGATTTATTTCACTCCTCTGTTCTCCACGTATACACCACAGATTTTTGCGAATTCTCAGTCACAACACAGGCAGCTAGGGCAGGGCCATCACCCCTCACAGTGTCAATGCCATGCTCCTGGCAGTGGTTTTTCTTGGCTTGGAAGACTTTAAAAGCATAGAGTACTTTTGCCACAGCAATTCTGCTCAGAGGGAACTGGAGGATAGCCTCACTGGGAACTGCAACAGACAAAAAAAGGTCTCTGCCAGAGTATGTGGTGACATGTGCAAGCTAATCTTCCTTAAAACCTCCTTCCTGTCCTACCAGCTTCAAGAGCAGAGCACTCACTCGCCTGGCACACACACAGCCCCAGGTCGAGCACCACAGGGAGGGGAACAACCCTGTTCCTAGAACACAGGCCATTCAGAAACCAGGACTTCACACAGAACCCTGCTCTGCATCCCATAACTCGAGCCCTTCCTTCTTCCTTCCTTCCTTCCTTCCTTCCTTCCTTCCTTCCTTCCTTCCTTCCTTCCTTCCTTCCTTCCTTCCTTCCTTCCTGTAGTAAGCTGTCAAGGGTGAAAGCCTTGTACAACTGCAGAATCAAATACAAGGTTCAAAAGCATGGGCCTGCCTCTCCCCCCATCCACATCAAGCCCAAAATGTAAACATAAATTCTATCTTCACCAAAGTTAAGATTTCAACAAGAGGAAAGGTACAGTGTCAAAACCTGAAAAATAATTTTGTCTCTGATGATGATTAACTCATGTAAACGAGGTCCCACAATAGGTAATACATTATAATCTAGCTTACCTTTTCCTCTAAAAAAAATGGGAGTAACTTCAAGGCCACTCACAATTCCCACTCACAATCCCCACTGCAGGCTGCTGCTAGGCACTTGCCACCAACAGTGCCAAAAAGCTAGCGGCATTTACTTTCCTGTTTTGATCTACGATAGAATCCACATGGAGGAGAGAAGCCTGATGTTAATACATTTACCATTAATGTAGTGAACATTTTAAAGTTAATGTTGACACATGGTTTTGGAACAGTCTCCCAAAAGTCAACACTAGTTTCCCCCTAGGTAAATTGGGTCCTGCTATGTCAGGGGTGGGGGTGTAAGAGGAGGGGTGGTCATGGCCTCCATGATTATGCAATTTCTTTACATGAGATATTGGCATTTTTGATCCTGGTTTGTAACAGAACCAACAATTTAAAATGCTATAAGATTCTGAAGTATAAGATTTAAAGACACGATCAAACTTGAGTTGCTCACATCATCTCTCAGGTGATAAACAAGTGATGTTTCCAGCAGACTCAGGTTTAAAGCATGGGCTGAAACCTGCTTGCCTAATCTCCCTTTCCTAATTTCACTGGGGTAGCGTCAGGGAGGGTGGGACTATGACTCCAACTGCAATAATGAGCATTTCACCCAAACTGAGAAGACCAAGTTTCTGCTGTGGTTGAACTGTGACCTCAGTATGCCAGAACCTCTCTTCCAAGTCCTTGTTTTAAAATGGAATGTAAAAACTACACAATTAGCATTCTACTTGTTTAAGCTGAAGGTCAATTTCCAATTCTATAACCAGGCTAAGGTAAAGAATAAGTAACAAATTATCCGACAGGTGAAATTAATTACTGATGGTAATTTTCTATGTAAACAGCAGCTAATTTATTTTAGTTCTTGACGGCCAAATTAAGACTACAGAAAGAATGTATATACACAATTATTTTTTTAAAAACAGCAACAAGCTTTTTGTGTCCAAGTATGTCTGACTGCTTACTTTCAATGGCCAAGAATGAGAACTTTCAAGAAAAAACAAAACAAACACCCCAAAGAGTTAACACTATGTCTACAATCTGTAGATTTGTTTTTTCATTGCATGCACATTTACTTATTTACTGACATGAGAACTTTAACATCTGGTAAAACGCTCTTATTTGTCTCACTAAATCACATCAATAAAAAACATTATATTGGCTATCATCTGCCTAACTAACTGTTGCAACACAAATTTATTCCAATACTTACAGCACTCAGACGACACTGTTATTATGAACACAGCCGTTTTCCCTCAAAAATCCTTACTATTATTCACACTGAAGCTTCAAAACAAAACAGGAACTGCACCTATGGTGAAATGCTTTAGTGGGAAGGTCAGTGACACCTGACAGGTGGTCCTCCCAGTCTCTACTTGTTTGATGAAAGCTGCTGTGTTCAATATGTTTTTCTTAGAAATGGTTCAAAGGTTTACCAGTAAGACAGTCACTTCCCACACAGACACAGGTTAGTTCAATGAACAAGTGAGAACAGCTCACTCGGTAGGGGGGAAAAACAGCTTCAAAAAAGATCTCTTGACTTGAGTCCTACTGGAAATCCATCAACCAGCCCAAGCCAATGTGCTTGAGTTCAGAAAGCAAACACTCAACATGCACAGGAAATGGCTGGACATCACCCATCACACCTACAGTGAAGGAAATCTCTCCTGGAGCTCTGTTCAAGCTGCCAGGCAAGGAGTCTTGGTTGCTCTTTCTTGAGTTTTATAGTCACAGCCTTGCTCAGAACAGAAAACCTGTCAACATATATGTCAAAATGCAACATATCCAGGAACAACCTGGGGACAAAGCAAAGTTATTCATTTTCATTCCGTAACTACTGTATATTTAACAAACTCATTACAATGATAATCTTCAACCAATTAGTCTTTTCATTATTGCTGGTTTAGAAAATGGCCAACAATATTCATTAGGTACTGTGCCATTAACATTGCATTCAAAGAAAGAGAACATAGGAAACCAGATTCTCGCTCTCCTGCTCTGGTGATAGGCTCTGGTATTGGCCAGAGTATGGTAGTACAAAAAGAGTCTCGTTGTGATATAAAAGGCAATAAAGACATCAATGGAGTAATGCTCATGGGCAGCCAAGATGAAGAAGATCCCAAAGAGGTTGAGAACCCAGGAGAGCGTGTGCAAGAAATTCCAGCTTCTCGGCGTGTCTAGGAAAAGGACAGAAGGGTCATTTAAAACCACACTTATTCCCATGCATCCTAGTCGCATGCTTCTCAGGGTATGGCGTAGGCTGTTGCTCCCCAACCTGTCCTTCCCTGTTGTTTTGCAACTCTGTCTCATGCAGTCCAGGCTGCCTTAAACTGGATATGTAGATGAACCCGGACTTCTGGGATTACAGGCATATGTCGTTACATGTGTTTACTTTTTTATACTATTTAAAAAATCTTTATTTTGTGTACATTGGTGTTTTTTTCCTGCATGCATATCTGCATGTCTGTGTGAGGGTGTCAGATCCTCCAGAACTGAAGTTGAAAGTCACCATGTGTGTGCTGGAATTTGAACCCAGGTTCTGTGGAAGAGCAGTCAATACTTTTAACTGCTGTGCCATCTCTCCAACCCCATCACACATGTTTCTATGCGTGTCTGTCTTCCTGCATGGCAGGCAAGCACTCCACCGAGTCCCAACCCCAGCCCAGCTCCTATTCTCCCTAGCACTTTCCATCCGCACCACCACTCCTCTGCAGTTGTCTGATATGCACAGAAGCATTAAAGACATACTTACACTCTGTGACAAAGAAATTCAGCATGGTTAGAACAACTGTGTGGCCACTGAACATGTAATCTCCGCAAGTGTGGACACCAGTCAGGGTCATACCAAAGCCACTCCAAATGGCAAACGCTCGGTGTAGTTTCTCCCACACACTTCCATATATCTATAAAGAAAGCTGTGAATTAGTTTTTCAAATGCTTAAAGAGGTTCAGAGCTTCCCCAAATCCATTTCGGGGAATTTGTGAGGAATGATTCAGAAATAAGAGCATTCGGGCAAAGGAAAACAAAATCTGACCCAATTAATTCCAAGTGGGCCCAGAGACTGACCAAAGCTTGACTACACTCAGAAAATGCTAATTAAATGAAATCATAATATTTCAAACTCCTTTATAGTAGAATTTCTTTTTCTTTTTTTCTTTTTTTTGAGACAGGGTTTCTCTGTGGCTTTGGAGGCTGTCCTGGAACTCGCTCTGTAGACCAGGCTGGCCTCGAACTCACAGAGATCCGCCTGCCTCTGCCTCCCGAGTGCTGGGATTAAAGGTATAGTAGAATTTCTTTAAAGTGAAAATGCCAAGCTGGGCATGTAACATATGCTCAACAGGCAGAGGCAGATATCTCCCTGTGAGCCTGAGGCCAGTCTGAGTTCCAGGACAACCAGGGCTGCACAGAGAGACCTCATCTCAAGACAACAACAAAAGTAAACCGTGAAAATGTCAAAGCCAAGGATGATGTCACATGTTCATAATTCCAGCACTTCATAGTCAGAAACAGGAGGATCAAGAGTCCAAGGTTATATTCTTGGTGACATAGGCCAGCCAAGGTTACATGAGATTTCATCTTAAAACAAACACCAACTGTAAAACAAGGACATCTCTAGGTTTCATTTATTTACTCATTTTTCTTGCAATAATGCCCATGTTTAAATCTATATTAAAATCTTTTTCTTTCCCCTTCAAGACAGGGTTTCTCTGTGTAACAACAGCTTTGGCTGTCCTGGAACTCGATTTGTAGACCATGCTGGCCTTGAACCCACCTGCCTTTGCTTTCCGAGTGCTGGGATTAAAGGCATCCGCCACCACCACCCAGCCTTATATTAAAATCTTTTAATAAGCTTCAACTTTCAGGCCAGACATGGTGGTACACGTCTTTAATCCCAACACTTAAGAGATAGAGGCAGGCGGATTTCAGTGAGTTCAAGGCCAGGCTGGTCTACAAAGTGAGTTCCAGGACAGCCAGGGTTGTTACACAGAGAAACACTGTCTCCAAAAAAAGCAAAAATAAGTAAGTGCCAACTTTCTTCAAAACGAAAAAAAATTAGTAAGGAAATAAACCATATTGTAACTCCCAGCCTACCATTTAGTATCTGTTCTCCCTATTTTCACTGGTTACAGAAATACATACATTGAGGAGGCCATGAACTCAGCCAGGGTCATGTCCTCACAGAAAGCTGTAAGCAGAGCGTGGAAGATTTCTAGGAAGGGTGCAGAGACACAAGAGAAGGTCGTCTGCACCACCCCACTTGCCTTCTACCTACAATTCAGACATGGTAACTGAATCTCCAGCAGCCACCAAGGACCACAATGTGGCCTTGCGATGCAAGTCTCAGGACAGTAGAAGAGAAAGACAAAAGACCATGGGGTTTGATGAGCCAATCATAGGAGATATTTTTTTCCATTTTCTTTTGTTTTTTGAGACAGGGTTTCTTTTTATAACCTTAGCTGTCCTAGAACTCACTCTGTAGATCAGACTGGCATTGAACTCAGGTCCTCCTGCCTCTGCCTCCCAAGTGCTAGGATCAAAGGTTACTGCCCCCGCTGGATAATATCTTAATTGAGGACAGGGAACAAGTAGTGCTAGTCTCAAACAATGATCACCCAGACTAAAGTCTTTTCATCTTTTACCATTCTACATCTCTCATACATCCTTCTAGAAATAAACTGAAGCAGAGAAGAATGAATAGAAGGAAGCTGTCTAGACAAGATATGCAAATTAACTCTGGGTTGCTAAATTCCAAAAACAGGAATGTGCTCAGTTGTCTTGGTTCCATGATTTAAAGCCATTAATTTATCAGGGTGAAATGACTATGGATCTCCCTGTAAGGGATTTGGCTGGTTGTTACCCCCATAACGCTCCTACTTTTAAGATTGCTATATATACACTATAGGTCAATAGACAGGCTACATTATACTTCAAAGCAATTAGCGCTATTTAGGGCAGATTTAGATGGAAATATCCACACATAACTAATTAATAGAGAAAAGTCATCGGAGACAGAAAGTGGGCTGTTCACACTGGAGAGAGACATCTGGTTGTTCTTGCAGCACACAAGGCAGCTGTGTGCACAAAGACTCAGCCTTGTCTTCCGTGGCTGTCCCTGATAAATCCCTTCAAGGGCAGGACAGTCTCTTGTCTGCTAACAAGTTTCACAGGAAAGCAAAACGTTCCACCTCAAATATATTCCTTTGATATCTTTGGATCTGGTTATTCAGAAAACTACACTTAGTAATAGCTTTAAAAATCCCTCCTTGTATAAAAAGAAATATTTATCTACATTAGCCAATTAAGCAAAAGACACAAATGCAAAGGCATTCTTTGAAATCTCCAGATCTTTGTAGGAAAGACCTTTAGCAGGAAGCAGAGACTGGGGGCCTGATACCTCCAGACCAGACAGAACTGACACAGGTGTCACCCCATTAAGTAAGAACAGTCACCTCATGGAAACTGGCTTATTCCCTCAAGCAGTAGCAAGAACTGAGGTACAAACCAGACCACACTTAAGACAGTGAGGCCTTACTATGTGTACTTCTTACTTTTACCTCAATTGTCCCTCTGTTTAAACCTACAGTTCATATCAGTGCCCTAAGACTGATTTCGGGGACCACTCGACTCCTCTATATGCTCCTCTCTCCAAAGCAGCCACAATGACTGAATCTCTCTGTCTTCCACCACTGCTAATCTCTTTAACTGCTTCACTGAATTGCTACTCAGTTTAGTCTGCTGGAACTTGGGGAGCAGACTGCTCTTTGGTTAAGAATATGTGCTAGCCGGGCGGTGGTGGCGCAAGCCTTTAATCCCAGCACTCGGGAGGCAGAGGCAGGTGGATCGCTGTGAGTTCGAGGCTGGGCTGGACCGACAGCCTCCAAAACAATACAGAGAAACCCTGTCTCGTAAAAAAAAAAAAGATGGTTTTCTGCCAGGTGGTGGTGCGAGTCTTTAATAAGAGCACTTTAATAAGGCAGAGTCAGGTGGATGGGTGAGTGAGGCCAGCCTGGTCTACAGAGGGAGTTCCAGGACAGCCAGGGCTACACAGAGACACCCTCTCTCAAAAAAAAAGAGAGAGGAAAAGAAATGTTTTTCTATACTGAAAAACACACAACTCCCCAACAGTTTTTAACCTTAGAAATGTCTGCTTTAGAGAAGTCTGGAACTGCCCTGGGCCCTCCTGAGTGCTCAGCCACACACACCCAGTGCCTGGAGAACTTTGCTGCCCTTCACCTCAAGGGCAGCATCTTTAGCTCTTCATCTCCTTCCCCGCTTAATCTTCCTTCCCTAACTGGCGTGTCAGCTATTTCTACTACTGCAGTATAGGCAATGGCACTTAATTTTGTTTTACAAACAACATCCAAATAATAACAAAGTTGTTAGACACCAAGACCCCTGTCTGAAAAGTAGGTTAATAATTTTTTTCTGCCCAAACCTAATCATTCACAATTTTGTACATCAAGGACATATGATACCTTCAACTTTTGTTTTTGTTTCTTTGAGACAGGGTCTTTCTACATAGCCCTGGCTGTCCTGGAGCTCAGTTTGTATACCAGGTGGTTTCAAACTCACAAGAGACTTACCTGCTTTTGCCTCCCAAGTGCTGGGATTAAAGGCATGTGTAACCACACCCAGCTTAGACCCTCAACTTTTAAGATTATTTTACTGATTTTCCAAAAAGATTAATTAGTGGGAGTGAGTGCTGGGGACTGAACCCCAGTACCCTTTGCACATGGGCAATCACTCTACCACCAAGTTTAGATTTTAAAAACACATTTTACCCTGGATCTTAGAATAAAGATAGTCATTTATAACCCTCATTTTTGTTCCCTATCAGCATAATTTGTCCTCTCTATTTAGCAGAAAAGGATAAACAATACAAAACAGGGAGTTATAAAACACACCCCAAAACTGAAGGAAAAAATCCATATAAATATTTCCCATATCCTAGAACGTTTACAGAGCCCTGGGTTAGTTTTAACTGGAAAATGCTTAAAGTGTTTAAAGAGAAGGAATGATGAAGGCAGTAAGGGTCCAGAGCACACCATACGGAGACCTACAGTGTATCAAGGGTGAATGGGAACCAAATGCATTGTGAATGTGTGTGTATGAGGGTGTGATAATGAAACTATTGTGGTACATACATAATTAATATATACTCATAAAAACACTGTAACAAAGATGCTGAGTGTAGTGAGAAAGGGAAAATGTAGCAGAAAGATAGTCAAAATAATTTTTCCCATAGTCCCATAACATGATGGAATCACAGAGAGGTAAGTCTAACTTAAGGTTACTTAACCCAGTCATTTCTGCTAAGTTTACTACTGATATTGCAAATACAAAAAGTACACTGTAAGACAAAAAGCATAACTTTGCCTTACTGCACACGTGTCACTAAGCCAAAGGAACATCAGAGAATATACAGAAGGTCGCAGGCTACCTTCCCAGTGCACTGCAGGTGCTGTCCTGGCACGGAGAGGGAGGTCACGAACATGGTGAAGCAGCGGAGCAGGAACACAGTGCCCATCAGACTGCAGAGCCTGCGCAGAAGGATCGACCTGTGAGCAGACAGCAGAGCAGGGGTCAGACAACGCTCCAGCTCTCTAGACACACAGACAGCAAGGGGAAACCAACAGAAATATTCCCTCACTCACAAGCTCTGTGTTGAAAGGGAAACAAAATGGGTCAGTGTTTGCCTGGCCGGGATTGGAATTAATAATGAAAAGACAAGAGGGTGTTCTAAAATCTAGACTGTGGCAGTATTTGCTCACACGTTGTTTACTACATGTAGATCTGTAAGCTTAAAGGTAGAAAACATATTTAAATATATCTTTGTAAAGCATGTATGTGGTTTTATCACACTATATACAAAGCAGTGGGTTTCATTATATATGTGTCATAATATTTTATTTTAATTTGGAGGAGAGGATCTTAGGAAACCATCTAACATGGAATCATCCATTAGGGTTCTGGAGTGATGGAGATGGTCTACATACCGTGGAGCCAGCTAGCTACAATTGGCACTTGAGCACCTGGAAGGAGGCTTACATTAATAAGATCTGTATCTAATACTAATTAATTGAAATTATAAAAGCCACATACAGCCAGTACAGATCTGAAAGAGCACTCTTTTGGTGGTAAAATAGTACCATACAAAGTGGAGGGTTTTTCTTTTTCTTTTTCTCTTTCTTTTTTTCTGTTTTTTGAGACAGGGTTTCTCTGTATTGTTTTGGAAGCTGTCCTGGAACTCGATCTGTAGACCAGGCTGGTCTTGAATTCACAGAGATCCTGCCTGCCTCTTGTTTATTTATTTTTCAAGCCAGACTTCTCTATGTAGGCTTGGCTGTCCTGGAACTTGATTTGTAAACCAGGCTGGCCTCTGAGAGCTGCCTCCTGAGTGCTGAGATTAAAGGTGTTCACCACCACCACCACCACCACCCATCTGAAAGTAAAGTTTTCAAGACAAAAGTAAAGCCTGGAAGCTTTAAGTAATCCTGGGAAGCTTAATATTAGTACTATTACTCATAATTTACTCAAAGAAAATTAAGGGTTTTTTAAATTGTTTTTTTAATTATGTGTAGGTATCCATGCTTGCCTGTGGGTGCGTGAATGCAAGCAGGTATCCTTGGAGGCCAAAGGTGTAGGATTGCCTTGAATCGGAGTTACAGACAGTTGAGAGGCATTCAATGTGGGCACTGGGTACTGAACCCCAGCGCTATGAAGAGCACCAAGTGCTTTTTACCACTTTTGAGAGTGCCTTAAGTTGTTTATAGGAGGGCAAAGTTAATCACTTGAGATTCTACTTTTGCTCATTAAGAGCACTAAAATGGTTCACAAGAATACCTATATGATGGCCAGACGTTGGTGATGCACGCCTTTAATCCCAGCACTTGGGAGGCAGAGGCAGGTAGATCTCTGTGAGTTTGAGACCAGTCTGGTCTACAAGAGCTAGTTCAGGACAGCCTCCAAAGTCACAGAGAAACCCTGTCTCGAAAAACCAAAAAACACACACACAGAAAACGAAACTGTTTTATATTAAGTATATCTTAAACAGAAACTTTGAGGAAGCATAATTTGAGTAATAAACTGTGATATCATTTGTGCCCTAAATAGAAACAGACTAAGAGTTTGGGGTACTTTCTCTCAAAAGTGGCACTGAACACAAGACAAGGTATGAGTCTTCAGTGTGCACATCTGGATGGAGCTTAGGAAGCGCAGCTCAACAGACTTTCAGAGGGTTCCAATCACAAGTAATACAAAGATGACGCTTGAAAAACTCCTGCTTGGACTAAGGAAGCATTGCCTCCTGGATTTATCTACTTTAAGTAAACACCACTACTTGGATTTACCTGGTCACTACTATGCTTCACCGAGTCTACCAAGGTTTCTTCTAAGGTGACATCTGTTCTTATTTTCATGAGTGAATAGGTTAAGTCCATAGGAACTTGTGAGTCAAAGTTAGTCAGAAAGCAGTGATATACATGCTTTTAAACCATTTCATCTTAAAATAGGAGTGCATACAAGACACACTGAGAAATGTGGCAAAATGGCCTAAAAAATATGGCCTTAAAATGTGACAAAAATAGCAGTTATCAACCTTTCTTTTCACCTTCAAAGTACAAAAATAAACACAGCTCAGGATGTATGTGGCTACCACAGAACTTCCTGGTGAGGAGAGAGGTCCCTAATTGCAAGACAATACCCAGTCATTCCTCCTTAGAGTTCTAAAAACAATGGGCAGCAGCTAACCACAGACAGTGTTTAATGTTTTCTTCATCACTAAGCCTTATTTTCTTTCCTTTTTTTTTTGACATCAAGCAAGACTGTTAATATAGAAAAGGAGTCTTCCTACCCTTCTGCCTTCCTTGCTCTATCTGTCTGTCTGTCTATTTATTTGTTCATTCTTTATTATTTGCTTGCTCATTTATTTGTTTATTTATTGATTGATTTTTCTAGACAGGTGCCTCTGTATAATAGCCCTGGCTGTCTTGGAACTTGCTCTGTAGACAGGCTGGCCTCAAACTCACAGAGATCCACCTGTCTCTGCCTCCCTAGTGCTGGGATTAAAGGCATGCGCCACCAACATCTAGCTGCTGTGTTTATTTATAATAATAAATTTTAAAAGTCTTCCGTTGGTATTCTTTGGTGAAAGTGACAAGAAGCAGTCTCCCCATTTAGCAACTTCACCATCTCAGATGTGCAGAGAATGCAAGAAAGCCTTGTTTAACAGGCATCCCTCCTTCAATCACACACTTAACCAAACACTGTCCTTGCAAGCACTTCTATCTTCCTACAGAAGTGCCATTTCTACTTTGTGTCAGAGGAGGAGGAGGAGGAGGAGAAAGCTAGACTAGTAAGAATTGGCTCAAGGCTTACTATCCTTTTCCCTATAAAATAAATTCACAATATACTAAATATACTGGTCTTACAATCTTCCTTAACCCCAATTTTCCTCTGTAAAATGCTATGTCCCCCAGGGCAATGCAGAGGAAGGACCAGGCTTGACAACCAACTTGAGTCAGACATTTTCAGTCTTTAGGAACAGGGATACCTGTGCTTGTGAAGAAGAAGAACCAGGATCCAAATGTAGCACAGAATCATGCCACACACTTCAGTCATGGAGAAGGCCCACGGGATCCTGGGAACACTGCAACAGAAAAACAGTTCTTTCTGGAGCTGAAGGCAAGCAGATGCACTCCTTTTCAGTGCAATGCTTTACCCTCAGAACTGCTCAATAGAACTTTACCTCTCTCAGGAGATGAATGCCTGGGGTTAAATCAGCTACTTATCAGAATCTACTGTCACTGACTTCCAGTAATGATTCTCAGTAAAGAAACAACAACCCATCTCTCCCAGACTATAGCATTCAATCTCAACCCCTACCCGCCCCCAATGGGTTTCTCTGTAGCTTTGGAGCCTGTGCTAGAACTCACTCTGTAGACCAGGCTGGTCTCAAACTCACAGAGATCCGCCTGCCTCTGCCTCCCGAGTGTTGGGATTACAGGTGTGCACTACTGCCTCCTGGCAGTATTCAATTTCTGAAATTATTTTATTTTTAGGTGTGTGTGTGTATTTGTGCCCGCACACGTGAATACAGGTGGTCAAGGAAGCTGGAGTTAACTTGGCATGGGTGTAGGTCTTCGGCAAAAGCAGGACACACTCTGAAGCCTCTGAGCCCTCTCTTCAGCCCAGCACCCAATTTCTTAAACTGTGGGTTATAGGACTGAATGAGGAAGGGAATCTGCACAAAATTAAGTAAAGAAAGAAAGAAAAAATGGCTACAGCAAAAGGTTTGTGAACTTGGAACAAACAGAAACCAACTCATCATCCAACACGTTGAGTCTGAGGTGTTTCTGGCAGTGCCCACTTCCCGCTCACGGCACTGCACAAATTTCCTGCAGTCTTGGTTCTCTTGGTTCTGAACACAACACACGCACTTCACACTGCGTGTCCGTGTCATCACTCCATACCACGCCAATGAATGCTGCCTGTCACACCTCAGATCCAAAGATAGCTGTTATGAACCAGTGTCTTTACTGTATAAACTCTTCTGCTCCGAGAAAAAACACTGCCTTCATTATAAAAACATGTAATTATCAACTTTCATATTTGCTGCTCCTCATCACGTAAACAACAAGTTATCAGACACTTGAGTTGTCTCAACACTGGGAAGGCAGGAGTAGGTGGATCTGTGAGCTTGAGGCCAGCCTGGTTTACAGAGTGAGTTCCAGAATAGCCAGGGGTACAGAGAAGCCCTGTCTCAAAACAAACAAACAAACAAACAAAAATTGCTACACGGATTTTGGCTCAGGATTAGAATAACATTTCCAACAAGTTCTAAATGGCCCTGAACAACTGCCATTTTGCATTACAAATTTATGTGAAGTGGTATTCTCAGAACTGAGGACCATATTAAAAAAATCTAAATACTGATTAACTCTGAAAAACACAGAAGATGCTATATCCTCAAGTATCAAATAATTAATTTTAATGTAAAAATAAACAATATTTTATTACGCACATCCGTCTTCTCAACTTTAATAATAGTAAAATTATATGCATGTCAAAGGAATTTTCTAAAAATAAATTTATGATATATTATCAGCAAATGTATGATTTGCTAGCACCAAAGGCATATGCCATGACACCCTTAAAAAAAAGCTTTGAAAATAATATACATATAAGCCAGGCATGGCAGCAAACACCTTTGTTCCCAGTACTCAGGAGGCAAAGGCAGGTAGACTTCCAAGTTGGAGACCAGCCTTGTCTATAGAGAGAGTTCAAGGACAACCAGGGATACATAGTGAGACCCTACCGTCAACAAGAAATACATACGTACAAACAAAAGTTGAATTTTACACATACTTAGATCAAAGCAAGTCTTCTACTTCTTCCCAAAACTAAACCGGATTACTGCTTCCCAGTTTTACGCTATTTCACTCCACATTACATCTTTTAGTAACACCCACACTCCTCTAACACATACACGCTCAACACACATGTGCATGCACACTTACCTAACACATACATTCACCTAGCACACACATGCCCCTATTTCCTTTGTACAAGCCTCTATTTCATAATTTTGCTTAAGAACAGCAAAATTAATATAAGCTTACAGTCATACAAAAATCATGATGAAACTCCTTCCTGTAAAACTTATAATTTTCTAGAACTAGATCTAGATCCCCCCCATTACTTTTATTTCTCTTCCTATGAGCTTGCCCTTTGCCCCATCACAGCAACCAGCCTTTGCTGTTGTAACCTCAACCTTGCTGTTACTAATATTTCTCCTCATACCTCCAATTTCAAGAATCTTATGCTTTAGGTATTACACACACACACACACACACACACACACACACACACACACACACACACACACATAAAATAAATCCCAGGTCAACCCTACAATTAGTACAACATCCTGCAGTACAGCCTCATCCAAATACGCCAAAGCCCTGTGATCAAGTGCTAAGTCCACTTCTTTGTAATCTTTTAATGACCTTACAGCAAAGATCTGTTTGTCTCCAATTCCCATTTCCTCCCATCACCAATGAATTTGAGAAAACCCTGATCCTTCTGAAAAAACTTACAAAAAAGTACTTAATACTCATCACTTAAATCATTCGATTATTTATATTGAATGCTTTTGCCATTTTCACTTAATTTCTCATATTTTAGAGCCCCCTGAAGTAAGTTACAGATACACCTCCTCCCTAACCACATGTATCTCAGAGAATAGGGATGGACCTTCAGATTCAGACCCTGAGAACTGCTGCATTGACTTGGCATCATCATTTAATATGCAATCCACATTCACACTTTGTAACTATCCTCAACACATCCTTTAAAACTAAATTTCTTGATTAGGATCTAGTTGCCATGTATTGACCTTGGTGAGCTGGGTGGTGGTGGCGCACGCCTTTAATCCCAGCACTCGGGAGGCAGAGGCAGGCGGATCTCTGTGAGTTCGAGGCCAGCCTGGTCTACAAGAGCTAGATCCAGGACAGTCTCCAAAGCCACAGAGAAACCCTGTTTCGAAAAACCAAAAAAAAAAAAAAAAAAAGAGAGAGAGAGACCTTGGTGTATCCCTTCACCGGCCCTCACAATCCCCTGGGTTTTGTTTACTATGACACTGACATCTCTGGAGACTCTAGATGAGCTATCATGTAGAAAGCTCTTTTTTGTGTGTCTATTTCCTCATAATCAGACTTAGGTTCAAATTTTCTGAGGGCAAGATTATTACTGAGGTGATGCTTTGAACATTATATCTAGTGTAGACTGCCAGCTTGCACTGTGATGGTTAAGATGATCTTTGTCAGTCCCAGCACTGTAAAAGTACCTGTTTCCTCTGCAATTAAGTAATGTGAAAGACGAAACCTCAATCATGCAAATATGCTGCTGCTCAACGGCTTTCCATCAAGTGGGTTTCAGCATACACTAACAACTTGCCTGAGTCAATTGCACACTGATGGACACAGAGGCAGCTTCACTTCACATCTATTTCTTGTCTGTGTATTACAGTCCATTCCTATCCCCCCCTTATAAACAGGAGGAATAAATAGTGTATTGGGTATACTGTAGGAGGTGAGCAGGCTGAGTAGCAACCAGAATACTATTACCTGTAATAGGTTGCATCCGTACAAGATCGCTTACAGATACAGCTTGGTGGTAGAGCACTTACCCAATATGAAATCGGCCCTGGGCTCAATAACCAGCAATGGAAACAAGGTCATACTTAGCTAACAAAAAGTTGTTGCTTATTGTTCTTTTCTTGTTTTTCATACCATAGACTATTTATTTCTGGTTTTTCAAGATAGGGCTTCTCTTTATAGCCCTGGCTGTTCTGGAACTTGATTTATAGACCAGACTGGCCTCACACTCATAGAGATCTGCTTGCCTCTGCCGCCCGAGTATTGGGAGTAAAGGCATATGCCGCCGCCACCATCCAACTATGCTGAACCTTCAGCCTCTGACTATTTCTTTTTTTTTTAATTTATTTTTCAGTTTAAATTTAGATAAGAAACAAGGTTGCTTCACAAGTCAGTTCCAGGTCTCTCTTCCTTTCCCTCCCTTCCTCCCGTGCCCACCCCCCAACTATCCCCTCATTTCCCCAGGGAGGGTGAGGCCCTCCATGGGGGTGTCCATAGTCTGTCATTTCATATAGGGCAGGGCCTAGACCCTTCCCCAAGAGTTCAGGGTGAGAGTGCACCTCACATTGTTGGATGGGAGTCCAAAGTCCGTGTGTATACTCGGGATGGGTACTGATCTGCTGCCCAAGGCTCAATAGATTACCTAGGCCTCCTCACTGACACTCACATTCAGGGAGTCTTGATCAGTCCCATGCTGGATTCCCAGGCTGATGCCTGGGATTCAAGAGTTAACCTTTGTCAGGTCAACTGTTTCTGGGGGTTAAACCAGCCCAGTCATAATCCCTTTGGTCATCAGTCCTCCCTCTCTGTTACTGGCTTTCTTGAGTTCAGCTCAGTACTTAACCGAGGGAGTCTGCCTCTTCTTCAATCAGCCACTAAATGAAGTTTCTGTTTCCCAGACTCTCTGGCCATGGGATTGTAGGCTGGCACTCCCCACATCTATGTCTAAAATCCATATATGAGAGAGTACATGCCATGTTTCTCTTTTTGTGACTGGGTTACCTCACTCAGGATGGTTTCTTCTAGTGTCATCCATTTGCCTGCGAATCTCAGGATTCCATTGTTTTTTTTTTTTCTGCTGAATAGTACTCCATTGTGTAAATGTACCACATTTTCTCTATCCACTCTTCGGTTGAGGGACATCTAGGTTGCTTCCAAGTTCGGGCTATTACAAATAATGCTGCTATGAACATAGTGGAACAGACATCTTTGTTGTATGAATGGGCATCTTTTGGATATATGCCTAAGAGTGGAGTTGCTGGGTCTTGTGGTAGGTTTATTCCCATTGTTCTGAGGAATCTCCATACTGATTTCCAAAGTGGCTGAACCAGTTGGCACTCCCACCAGCAATGGAGGAGTGTCCCCCTTTCACCACATCCTCTCCAGCATAAATTGTCGTTGGTGTTTTTGATTTTAGCCATTCTGACAGGAGTGAGATGGTATCTCAGAGTTGTTTTGATTTGCATTTCCCAGATGGCTAAGGATGTTGAGCACTTTCTCAAGTGCCTCTCAGCCATTTTAGACTCCTCTATTGAAAACTCTCTATTTAGTTCTGCAGCCCACCTTTTAATTGGGTCCTTTGATGTTTTGGAGACTTGCTTCTTGAATTCTTTGCAAATTTTGGAGATCAACCCTCTGTCAGATGTGGGATTAGTGAATATTTTTTCCCATTCTGTGGGCTGCCTTTTTGTCTTGCTGACTGTGTCCTTTGCCTTACAGAAGCTTCTCAGTTTCAGGAGGTCCCATTTATTAATTGTTGATCTCACTGTCTGTGCTACTGGTGTTATGTTCAGGAAGCTGTCTCCTGTACCAATTCGTTCAAGGGTACCGCCCACTTTCTCTTCTAAGAGGTTCAGTGTGGCTGGATTTATGTTGAGGTCTTTGATCCATTTGGACTTAAGTTTTGTGCATGGCGATAAACATGGATCGATCCACATTCTTCTACATGCCAGCCTCCAGTTATGCAAGCACCATTTGTTGAAGATGCTTTCTTTATTCCATTGTATATTTTTAGCTTCTTTGTCAAAGATCAGATGTTTGTACATGTGTGGGTTAATATCCGGGTTTTCAATTCGATTCCATTGGTCTACCTGTCTGTTTTTGTGCCAATACCAAGCTGTTTTCAGGACTATAGCTCTATAATAGAGCTTGAGGTCAGGGATGGTGATGCCTCCGGACGTTGCCTTGTTGAACAGGGTTGTTTTGGCTATCCTGGGTCTTTTGTTTTTCCATACAAAATTGATTATTGTTCTTTCAAGGTCTGTGAAGAATTTGTGCTGGGATTTTAATGGGGATTGCATTGAATCTGTAGATTGCTTTTGGCAGGATTGCCATTTTTACTACATTGATCCTACCTATCCAAGAGCATGGGAGATCTTTCCATTTTCTGAGGGCTTCTTTAATTTCTTTTTTTAAAGATTCAAAGTTCTTGTGATACAGGTCTTTCACTTGATTGGTTAGCATTACCCCAAGGTATTTTATGTTGTTTGTGGCAATTGTAAAGGGTGATGTTTCTCTGATTTCTTTCTCAGCCCTTTTATCATCTGTATATACTAGGGCTACTGATTTTCTTGAGTTGATCTTGTAGCCCGCCACTTTGCTGAAGGTGTTAATCAGCTGTAAGAGTTCCCTGGTAGAGTTCTTTGGGTCACT
Organism: Mesocricetus auratus; assembly: GCF_017639785.1. Classification (NCBI taxonomy): domain Eukaryota; kingdom Metazoa; phylum Chordata; class Mammalia; order Rodentia; family Cricetidae; genus Mesocricetus; species Mesocricetus auratus. The sequence goes on along the minus strand of NW_024429230.1, from coordinate 2,046,759 downwards.
GATGTAAACTATCGTATCGTCTGCAAACAGTGAAAGTTTGACCTCTTCCTTCCCAATTTGTATCCCCTTGGTCCCCCTTTGTTGTCGTATGGCAATAGCTAGAACTTCAAGTACCATGTTGAAAAGGTATGGAGAGAGTGGACAGCCTTGTTTTGTTCCTGATTTTAGAGGAATTGCATTGAGTTTCTTTCCATTTAGTTTGATGTTGGCTGTTGGTTTACTGTATATAGATTTTATTATGTTTAAGTATGTCCCTGTTATCCCACATCTCTCCAAGACCTTTATCATGAAGAGGTGTTGGATTTTATCAAAGGCTTTTTCAGCATCTAGTGAGATGATCATGTGATTTTTGTTTTTCAGCTTGTTTATATGGTGGATTACGTTGATGGATTTTCGTATGTTGAACCATCCCTGCATTTTTTATACTTACTAAGTTTTATTCAGTATGTAATAAAAATAAAATCAATCCCTGAATTAGTTTGTACTACTGAGAATAAATTTGATTCATCTAGTGCTACTTTTAGAAAAGTAGAACCCTTTCCATCATTTAAAATACAATTTTTTAAAAAAGAAAGAAAGGCATCTAAGCCTATTACAAACATCCTCCTAACATAACATCCTTTACAAATCGCCCAGAGTTGAACCTGTGGTCCACCTACCTCAGTTTCCAGAGTACAGGTATGTGTCACCATGCTTGGCAAAGCACATCCTTTGATGGCACCAGACAAGGCAAATGGAATATACATGTCAGCTATCCACATCGAGAAATAAAACCTACCTGTCTAAGAATATATCCGGGAGTGGTGGATAGGTCTGCATGTCAGGCACTCGCTCGTGAACAATGACCATAATGAAAGATGTAAACCCGAATACTATAAAAACATATACGCAACTCAGTATGGTCTTCCAGTACTCTGGGTCCAGTCTTCGAACAGAGTGTTTGTTTTTGCCGTTCATGTACTGATACTGATCAGAACTCAAGTCAGTGATGGGTCCATCACAGCCGTGTGTGGGCTCTCCGTTACAGAGCCAGTCTGCACTCTGAAGAGCACTGATGAATGGGGTCATGGGACTCATAGGACTGTCACTGTTGTAGCCCATCTCCTCCAAAACATCAATATGGATTTTCTGCAACTTTCTGACTGAGAGCATTAACCTTTTAATGTCTCCTAGGACTTTGATTTCCAGAGGAGGAGATCGAAGGTCATACTCGGTCAGTGTGAGCAGTGTGACTCCATCGAGTCGGTGCTTGTTGCACAGAATGTCCACATACTCAAAGAAGCCTTCATCCTTCAGCCACACTGCCACATGTTTGGTGGTCCAGCGGCGGATGCAGAGCTGACTAGGGCCTGCCATCTCTTCTGCCACTGCCTGCCAAGGGAAAACAGGAAAACAAAACAAAAACTGTAATGTATTTCAACATTGTCATTAAAGACCAAATACAAATACACATACCCAAAACAATAAAGTACCTTACTGCCCCCAGTGGCTTCCACAGTTAAAGAAGCAAAAGTTATTCAGTAATAAGTGATTTCAACAGATTAACATCCTAATAATTTTAAGAGGCTGATGGCAGCTGTTTGGTTTTATGGAGGACATCGTTGAACCCAGGACTCACATAGGATAAGGCAACTTTAACACTTTAGAGAAAGGTATTTACAAATGTAGTATTTACATTTCCACAGCATGTCAACAACGATCATGTCACTTTATCGATTCTTCTACATTCCCCTTCCCTAAGAGCTTACCACCGCTGGGTTCCAAGTCACTCCCATCCTTGGAGCATTATTCTTTAGCACAGTTTTATCTCAATCTCTGAGCAAAACAATCCTTCTCTTTCACATTTCTTCCCCCACATTAACTCACCAGTTCTTTTCACTTCAATCAAGCTGACTGACTGGCTTTGACGCCTGCCTAGCCACTAGGCAACAGGAGTTATAATGCAGAAGCCTCCTAGAAGCCTTTGAGCTTGCTGTGGGAATGCCTTGAAAGCATGACACATTTCACTGCTCTGTCTCATCAGGTTATACACGTCCTTTAATTGTGTGGTACTACATAATAGTTACAGGGCCACAGTAACCAGTACTTAGCTCCAACTGTGAGAACTTATATTAAAGAGGAATATCAAAAGTGACAGTAAGCGTCAGGGTTCATTTAATAGTCATGTTGTACTACAGTAATTCCAGGGAACACATAAAACTTTGAACAACGAATATGACCGACACTGGTTTTATACAAATCAATAAAATGAATTTTGGTGAGTAATTGATTCATATGAATTATCAGTAGAACTGCAGCTTCTGGCTAAGATATAAAAATAGAGTAAATTTTGCTCTTTGATTTGAAGTAATCAAAAGATCAATTAAATACATGAAAAGGATTCAAAATGATGGACATCAGCCAAATTCCTGAGAGACAGTAAGCAAAGGAGGTGGGCCTTGAAAGCTTTTTGGCTAGGAGAGGTATAAGACAAGAAACCAAGGTGAGTTGGGGCTTGGCAGACACGCTGATCTGAGCTGATCAAGGTGGCTGGGTTGTGGTGCTGAATGCTACAGAGACACTCGATGGAGAACTGCAGAGATAAGGGGTCTCCCTGGAATGCTCATCAGAACATGCATGCATCAAGATGGAGAAGAGACCACCATCCAAAGGGTCCCCAACCTCACACACGGGCAAAAAAAAGGTCAATTCCAATCAGATCGACCAACAGTTCACAATTCATGTGACTTTAGAAGAACACACAACAGCAGTGGAGCAAAACCATAGTTCTCAACTAAGGCTAATTCCCCTCACTTTCCAGGGATAGTCAGCAGTATGTCATTGTCACCACTCAGAGAGGGGATTACAAACGCATAGGAAGTAGACACCAGGGATTCTGGCAAAAATCCTATAATGCTCTCAGCTGAGGCTATACATACCTATAACTCAGCACTCTGGAGGCCAAGCCAAGATGATAGTGAGTTCAAGGCCAGAGTGAACTACACACAGAGAGTTTATCAGGGACTACATAATGAGTGAGACCCTCTGTGCTGTCTAATTTTATCTAACTTGACAGAAGCTAAGGTCATCTGAGAGGAGGGAACCCTGACTGAGCTGTGTGCAAACCTGCAGAGCACCTTCCTTCCTCTATCATCTCTTGCCTCCAGTTCCTGTCCTGACTCCTTTAGCGATGAACAGTGATGTGAAAAAAATAAGTCAAATAAACCCTTCATCTCCCTCCCAAAGGTACTTTGGTCAGTGATAACTGTAAGACACCCTCCCTCAAAAAAAAAAAAAAATCACATCTAGCCAGGTGGTCTACAGTTTCAGGTCCCAAAGCTACAGAAAAAAAAACCCTATCTGAAAAAACAAAACAAAACAAAATCTGCCAGGAATGGTGGTAGCATATGCTTTAAACTTAGCACTTACAGGACAGAGGCAAGTGGATCTCAGGGAAATCAAGGCCAGCTTGGTCCATATAGCAAGTTCTTGTAGGAATTTAGTAGAGTCTTTGTATCTGGGGTAGATATTAGAATGAATAGTTTTCACTGTATCTAAGATAAACATTAGAATGAACAGTTTTCTAGAAGTACTTTGACCTTAAAGAATCATTGTGGAAGCATTAAAGAATTTTTTTGGAAAACAGTGATCGTTTTCTGTGATGTATAGAACTGTATCGTGAGGCTGTGTCTTTTCCCTCAGAAACTAGATAAGGAAAAAATGAGGCCACTCCCTGAGAGAAGCCAGAACCCGGGTCTCTGGTGTGTCCTACTTTATTCCCGAGCCTATCCTCCTTCTTTCTCTTAACTACCTTATTTAAAATCTATGTGGAAAATATTTTAATAAAATCCCCAACTCTGAGGCTGGAGAGAAGGCACCACAGTTAAGAACACTTACAGCTCCTCTAAAGGACTAACGGTTGGATCTCTGCACTCACGTGGCCTCTCATAAGCATCTGTAACTCTAGTTCCAGGAGACTCTGACATCCTCTTCTGGTTCCCATGGGCACCAGGCACACATATGCTTGCAATTACAATACCCATTCACCTAAAAATAACTTTTTAAAAAAATTTAATCCCCCTGGTCTACAGAACGAGTTCCAGGACAGCCTCCAAAACAATACAGAGAAACCCTGTCTCGAAAAACCAAAATTTAATCCCCAAATGTGGAGGCTGCAGAGAGGGCTCAGTGGTTAGGGTACACAATGCCCTTATAAAGGACCTGGGATTCCATATCAGGTGGCTCACAATTGCCCGTAGCTCCAGCTCCTGGGATCTGATGCTCTCCACCAGCACCTGACCTCATGTGCATACCCCAGACAGATGCATATATGTGCACACATAAAATTAAAATAAAACAAGCCTTAAAAGCATCAGATCTGCTTCAGAGGGCCTCACTCTGAGATGCTTTTCTGCACAAACACCACTAATCCCAGTCTGGCCTGAGTTGAACTTTCTAAAAGATTTGGGGAACTCCTTGGACTGCTTGCTGTAAGTGACAAACTGGAACTGGGCCCCCTTCTCTGACACCCTCCCCCTTTTTTTCAAGACAGGGCTCTCTGTGCAGCCTTGGTTATCTCGGATCTTACTCTGTAGACCAGGCTGGCCTCTACCTCACAGAGATCCACCTGCCTCTGCTGAGATTAAAGGTGTGTGCTCCACCACCACCCGGCCTCATCCACAATCCCCCTGAAGCACTGGTGACTCCCTTCAAACAACAACTCCCTCCAATCTTTATGTATGGAATTACAGAAAACAAAATATCAAAAGGACCAGCCAGGTATGGCTTTAATCTCAATGCTCAGGAGACAGGTACACCTCTGTGACACCCGGCCAGCCTGGTTCTCATTGAGTTCCAAGCCAGCCACAGCCACACAGTGAGAGCCTGTCTGAAGAAAGGGGGAGGGGAAAGGTAAGGCAGAATAGAAAGACAGGGAAATTATGTGGGGAAGAAAAGAAATCCCTTACACTGAAGTCTTGTTGAAGCCTCCTACTCACTGATAAGTACGAATCTGGTACAATTGCCACTGGCTATAAAAGCTACTCAACAGACAACATCCCTTTCACATACAGATGTTTTATGTTAAAGTCACAAATGACCAGGCATAAAGCGTGAATGTGTCTGAGCCCTGGTAGAGTCTCATTCCTTTCCCTAGAGAGTTTTCAGGAAAGGCATCCTATGATCTAGACTCCTACCTTATCAATTAGAATCTTGTCTACTGTCCTTCAGGAAAAACACTGTGATCTCTTTCGGTTTTTTTGCAACCCTCTTTGATAACTGCTTCAAATTCACCAAAATCCCATCCATGAGTGTTGTAGGGACAAAGAAGCAGCTTTCAGAGAGACTACACCCACAGCCTTGCTTTCTTCCTGAGCTCCTAGCCCTCCTGCTTAATTACCATCTATAAACCTCATTTAACCTAACACAAACTCCCACGCTGCTTTAAAGAGGGGAAAGGAGGGGAGGGGAGGGAGGGGAGGGGAGGAGGGAGAGGGAGAGAGAGAGAGAGAGAGAGAGAGAGAGAGACAGAGAGACAGAGAGACAGAGAGACAGAGAGACAGAGACAGAGAGATTAGGCCCAAAGTAAAAGGAAGCAATAGAGATGAGAACAGACATTATTAACCAAAAGGCAGCAAGAAGGCTCTGGGGGTGAAGGCACTTGCGGCCAAGCCAGACGACCTGAGTTTGATGCCTGGAAAGACAGAGCAGTTGTCTGCTGGCCTCCATCCACATGAATGCCATGACAGTCCCCACTCCCTGCCATAGTAAATGCCAAAAAGAAAACAAAACCTTTCAAGTTTTAAAGAAACTGGGTATGTAATATATTCTTACCAAGATTTCAGGTCCAGAAAAAGAAAGAAAGGAAGGAAGGAAGGAAGAAAGAAAGAAGGAAAGAAAGAAAGAAAGAAAGAAAGAAAGAAAGAAAGAAAGAAAGAAAGAAAGAGAAGAGAAGAGAAATGGCACCAGTCAGGCAGTGGTGGACTCAGGAGGCAGAGGCAGGCAAATCAAGGTCAGCTTGATAAACAGAGCAAGTTGCAGGGTGGCCAGGGCTCCACTGAGAAACTCTACTTAAGACAAACAAACGACAAAAACCAAACACCAATTCTCTACACGCCCTTCAAGGAAAAGATGTTTCGGAATTCATTCCTGACAACAAAATCAAGGAGATGACAAGAAAATAAAACCATGAACTGTTATTGCTATCCCTGATGTGCAAAGATACAAAAATTCAAAACAAATTTAAGACATAAAATAACCAAGTGGAATCCAGAGGCAGAGGCAGGAGGATCTCTGTGAGTTCCAGGCTAGCCTAACCTACACAGTAGACCTTGTCTCAAAAAAGCAAACAAAAAAAAAAAGGTTTCTAGTATTAATGTCAGGTTAGCATGACTGTTACATATAGGTACAACACACACAATCAAATGTAGGGCTGGCTCAGATGGTAAAGTGCTTGCCAGACAACCATGAGGACTTGAATTGGATCCCCAACATCCATGTAAGAACTACTTGAGGGCTGGAGAGATGGTTCAGAGGTTAAAGAGCACTGACTGTTCTACCAGAGGTCCTGAGTTCAATTCCTGGCAACCACATTGTAGCTCACAACCACCTTGAATGAGAACTGGTGCCCTCTGCTGGCATGCGGGCAGAAGACTGTATACACAATAAATAAAATATTAAAAAAAAAAAACTACTTGAAAAGGGTAGGGTAGGAGGGTGGAAAGAGAATATAGTAATTTGTCTGTAACCAGTGCTGGGGATGCAGACAGCTGGATCCCTAGAGCTCACTGGTCAACCAGCCTACCCAAATTAGTAAGTTCCAAGTTCCCATGTTCAGTGAGAGACATCATCTCAAAAACAAACATGTGTATATATGCACACATATGTATTTGTATGTTTATATACATGAGTAATACATACTCAAAGAGCATTTTAAAACTATAAAAATTACAACCTATAAAATTATTAATTATATTTCTTACCTATAAATCTTTCTTTCCTTTCTTTCTTTTTTGAGACAGGGTTTCTCTGTATAGCTTTGAGTCTGTCCTGGGACTCACTCTGTAGACCAAGCTGACCTCAAACTCATAGAAATCTGACTGCCTCTGCCTCCTAAGTCCTGGCATTAAGGGTATGCGTCACCACTGCCCAGCTATAAATTTTCTTTAAAAACCTTAGCATAATATGAGCACTGTTCAGTGCTGAGACATGGTGATGCCACACTGCATTATTCACTACACACTGTTACGTCCAATTCCTCGTTGTTAGCAGTTGTTCACAATGTTATTACTATTACCACATCACCATAGGTCAGATTTCCATAAATAGAGTAAATATGACAAAGAATACAAGATGTTACCTAAACACTAACTCAGTTACATTATTAATCTTGATTCACTTTCCTGGTCTCACTATGTGGCCTTGGCTGGCCTGGCTATTGCTACGAAAAATCACTGTGAGCTTTCTGCCTTTGCTTCCCACAGTGCTGGGATCACAGACATAACCACCATGCCCATCTTGATCTACATTTAAAAGCATTGCATGTAAAGCTTGGTACCTGTTCCTTTACCCAAAGTGTATGCTAGCCAAGGGCTCTACCCCTAAGATAAATCCCCAGCTCTGAAATGTTAATTGATACATATAAAGGAAGCATTTCAATTTGTATGAAAACTAAAAGTACATTCTGAAGTCATGAGCAGTTAAGAAAGTCCTGAAGCATCAAAGGTTAACATCATCTTATCAAAACACAGCCCACTTCTGCATTCAGCCTGTGACTATCAGTGGGTCTCAGTTAAATTTCATGCCAATTTACAGATAACAGATAAACAAAAGCAGCTGACCATTCTGTACAGCATGAAACAAGCAGCACGTCATCTTTTCCTCAGACACTGGTTATGCATTCAGAACATAGCAGCTCCTTAAGTGTGTTTTTATTTTCTGACCAGACTAGTTCAGTTCCTGCTAATTAGAGAGCTCAGCGTTGTTTGAGACAAGGCCTTTCTGGGTATCCCAGGGTGATCTCCATCTTGAAGGTTACTAGTGAATATCACTGTGAACTTTAGTTTGAGTCCAATATATTTTCCACAATGCATTTATTTATTTATTATGTATGTGGGTGCAAGCACCTGTGTATGCAGAGGCCAGACAATGACACTGGGTGTCCTTTCCACCTTACGCCTTTGAGACGGGGTTTTCCACTGCTGCTAAGCTGTTGGCCAGCAAGCCCCAGTAAGCCAATCCATCTGCACTGGCAGGCAACAGTGTGAGGACGGAGTTACAGGTGCCTTCCACCATGTGTGGCTTTCGCGTGGGAGATGAGGATCTGAACTCAGGCCCTCCACTTGTAGTGAGCACCCTCACCTGTAGAGACACGTCCCCATCTCTGGGATGATATATCTTTATCTCTTTGCGAAATGAAAAAAGGGTAGAATAAACCTAACTTGAAGTCTGTTTATTTTTTAAAGGTAATTTCATTTAATTTGAAGCCGAGGGTAGGGTTTTGTTAACATTTGTAAACATTATTGTTATCTAAATTATTCGTAGAACTCAAAACAGATATAATTTGTTTTTGAGACAGGATCTTCTTTAACTCAATATGTAGCTAAGGATGGCCTTGAATTGAATAGCTGATCCTCCTGCCACCCAAATGCTAGGTATTCACCATTTTATGCAACAAAACAGATACACTTTTTTGTTTTTGTTTTTTTGAGACAGTCCTGGCTGTTCTGGAACTCACTCTGTAGACCAGGCTGGCCCTGCTCAGATACACTTTTTTTGTGAATGTTGTTGAGACAAGGTTATACTGTACAGTTTAGGGCAGCCTCTAATCTGTGACCCCCCTGCTAGGAGTACACACAAGCTTGAGCTCAACTAATTTTCTATGATGTTCTTATATACATCCTTGATGAAGTGAGAACAGCTTAGAATTAATATCAGCAGAGCTACTCTAAATCACTGAGTTTTTAGTGTATCTTTGTCTCTCTCAGGAGAAATGTCTAGTTAAGAGCTGTGGTAGGCTGGATGGTGGCTGCTCACACCTTTAATCCCAGCACTCCCATCACAGTAGGGGCAGACAGACAGACCTCACCCCTCCACACACACACCCTGAGTTTGAGGCCAGAGTAAGTTCCAGGACAGCCAGGACTACACAAAGAAACTGTGTCTTGAAAAATGGGGGGGGGGAGAGAAGCCCTTACTGAATGAGAATGGCCCCCATAGACTCATAAATTTACACACTTGGCTCGACAGTTGGGAAGGATTAGGAGGTGTGGCCTTGATGGAGGAGGAGTGACACCTGGGGTGGGCTTTGAGGGTCCTAAAGTCCACACCATTCCTAGTTATCTCTTTCTCTAATTCCTACTTAAAGATAGGATGCAAGCTCCCAGTGTTAGGCCTGCCTGCTGCCAAGCTCCTAGCAATGATGATCATGGACTCAACCTTTGAAACTGTAATCCCAATAAACTCTTTCTTCTACAAATTGCCTTGACAATGGGTCTTATTGCAGCAATAGAAAAGCAACCAAGATTTTTTCTCGTTCTCTAATTGAACTGTTTTTCTACTGTTGGGATGGTGTTTTTGTTTTGTTTTAAGCAAAACAATTCCATGCTGTTCTAATACCAACGTTCGGTGACAAAGGTATCAGTCCTTTTCAGGACAGTCCAAATCATATTCTAGAAGTAATTCCTAGCAGCCTAGCTCAAAATTTAAAGTGATTTCCATCCCATGCAACAGTACTGTGATGGAATATAAAGAGCCTTTATGTCTTGTTCTTTTTAAAATCAACTTATTTGTGTGAGAGAGAAAGCGGGAAAGTATGAGAAAGACAGCAAGCACCCCCCTGCCCCTGCACACAAGTATCACAGCATTCCTGTAGCGGTCAGAGGACAGCTTGCAGAGCGCTGGGATGAACACAGCTCACAGGCTCAGAGGCAAGCACCTTTACCCACTGAGCCATCTCATCAACTCCACACAAGCCTTTTGGACTTCTGAATTCTTAGACTGCGTCCATATATGATGCTGATTCAAAACTAAGTAAAGTGAAGTTTATGTTGTTTCTTTTTAGTACCTGGGAGAAACTAAGGGATGTCTTTCCTTCCACCACAGCAAATATACAAACTTCTGCATTCTTTCAATTCATGGCATGTTTTGTTTCAATAACCTACACGAACAACTTCTCCAACACAGCACTTACTTTCAGTGTACAGCAGGGCTTCTCAACCTTCCTGATGCTGTGACCCTTTAATACAGTTCCTCACATCATGGTGACCCCAACCATAAAATTTTCTCATTTTACAATTTGTACTCTTTCACCTCCCAAGCAAAGATCACAAAATAAATATAAAAATGATGACAATACCAACAGCTACATTTATTATTTTGCAAACATTATTCTGAGGCTACGTGAGTTTTTCTACTATTCAGCAGCTTTATGAGGCAAATTAACTTCATTTTATAGATGAGATAACAAGGATCAGAAAAGTATAATTAAAGTAACTGAGCTCCCTACTTAAACTGGCAGGGCAAGAATTCAAATTCAAGAGTCAAACATTTTTTTCCATATGCATTTTACACAGTAAGATGGAATGAGGGCAAACTATTTAACATGAATATCTTATGACATTAAATATAATTATTTCAGCATGCATATCACAATATGACAACTTCCTCTGGGCATGGAGGCTGGCATATTGCTGTAAGCCAGCATTTGGGAGGTAGAAGTCGGAGACTATAAATTTGAGACAAGCTACACTGTACTATACAGCAAGACTCTAAGTAGGGTTAAAGAAAAAGAAAAAAAAAAAAACCAAACAAAGGCCGGGCGGTGGTGGCGCACGCCTTTAATCCCAGCACTCGGGAGGCAGAGGCAGGCGGATCTCTGTGAGTTCGAGGCCAGGCTCCACCGACAGCCTCCAAAACAATACAGAGAAACCCTGTCTCGTAAAACCAAAACAAACAAACAAACAAACAAAAACAACCACTTATAGCTGTATAATATCTATCATTGTACCTAAGAAAACTATTTCATGTACGATAGAGGTTAGAGCTATGAATTACATTATGTTAGCACATATCTTAATACAGAAAATTCATCTCTTTTTTGAAAGGGCAGGGGACAAACAGTGTTTGGCACAATTCTATAGAATGACCTACAATCTTGATTTGCCTAGTTGTCCACTGTGCTGTGATGGCCAGTGGTTGGTCACAAATACACACCTTTGACAATAAGGTAAAGATTTGTATAACTACCCAGGAATAGCTTTGGACTAGAGAGACAGCTCAGTAGTTAAGAGAACATGCTGTTTTTCAAAAGGGCCCAAGTTCATTTCCCAGCACCCATACTGGGCAGCTCATAAATCCCTGTAACTCCAGCTCCAGGTGTTCTGACGCCTCTGGCTCCCCAGTCACTGCATACATGTGTATATATGCATGTGCACACATACACAGTCAAAAATAATAAAATACATGTTTAAAACATCTGTCTTTTTCTTTCTTTTTGAGGCAGGGTCTAACATAGCTCTGGATAACACTGAACTCCTGATATCCCTGAATCTGTCTACTGAGAGGTAAGGTTACAGACATAAATGGCTTTATTTTGACCTTTATTTACTTACAGCAGGTGGTATAAAATAGCCATTTTCTACTATCTGTAAAACCATAAAACATTCTCTACATAGATGGAAACAAATTCAAACCAGAAGATTCAAATCAGACCAATGATTTTAACACCAAAGAAGTCCAAAAGTTAAAATTAGTATCTTCAGAACTGTAAGAGAATGCAGATGCAGGAAGGTTTTAAGTAATTTGTAATACAGAAAGGAACTGTTGCTGCTGACATGTGCTTGGGTGGTAAAAGGATAAGGAAAAGAAAACACTACAAAGATGAGTCTGTGGTTGTTACAGGAGGAAAACAGTAGTAGGAATAGCTGATTAGGAGTGGTGCCCAGGCATCACTTTGTAACCACTTGACAGTGGATACAAAGTTTCAGAGACGTGAAATAGTTGTATGTCTGAAATGCTGTTTGTACTGCATTATCAATACATGTATAACCTGGTTTAAAAGCCCAAAAGCAAAGATTTCAGAGAGATGTGGAGGAGAATATATTATTGCTTATTTGCAAAAGTCACAATGAACGTTGTAACTTTCATAATACAGAAGCCATACTTTTCTCTTGTCTCCTAGAGTAACCACAAACCCATCTTTGCCGTATCCCTTTCTTTACAGCTTTGCAAACACGTAAGTACATGTTATAAACAATACAGCTAAGCTGCCCATTTTCATATTTGATACAAATGGAACTCAAGAGTTAAGGAGGTGCCATCTCAAAATATGCCAAATTGGTATGTTATTTATTATTTCCAGTAGAAATCCCCTGAGGAACTAAACAGCAAAAGGGGCCATTAACCTGTCCTGTCCTTTCAGATTTTTCTTTTTCTACATGCAACTAGTCCCAAGATTCTTGTGAGAGGGCCAGTTTTCGTGTACTAAAGCTAGAAGACAGTCTTGGTTACCAAAAATGGTAAGGAGACTGTAAAGAATTCAAAACTACAAAGTCATCCTTATCCTCCACTAGCTTGTACACCACACTCATTACCTCTTAGTGAAGCCAAAATCACTACCCCAGTACAGGTATCTACTGTTCTGTCATTCCTTCACAACTTTACCATTATTTGCCTAAAATGTATAAAGCATATTGTTTTCAGGCTTCACCTTCTTTGTGAAGAACTCATATTTTACTATTATTAATCATTCTTTCTTTGAGACAGGATTTCTCTGTGGTTTTGGAGTCTGTCCTGGAACTTACTCTGTAGACCAGGCTGGTCTTGAACTCACAGAGATCCATCTCCTCTGCCTCCCAAGAGCTGGGATTAAAGGTGTGCACCACCACTGCCTGGCTTAATCATTTTTTGTAACAGTTGGGGTCCTAGCTCCAAAGAGCCAGCATAAAAGTGAATGCAGAAGAGCAAATGAAATCCTTTTCATGTTGATGAAAGTGACAAAAGTCTATGTTGAGCCTTGGTGTCACCACATAATCCTTTCTGAGTTAAAAAGTCTGAAGAGTACTTATTCAACCTTTTTGTTTGTTTGTTTTTTGTTTTTTGAGACAGGGTTTTTCTGTGTAGCTTTGGAGCCTGTCCTGGAACTCGCTCTGTAGACCAGGCTGGCCTCGAACTCACAGAGATCCACCTGTCTCTGCCTCCTGAGTGCTGGGATTAAAGGAGTGTGTCACCACAGCCCAGCTCTTATTCAACCTTTTAAAACTCAGTGATAGGATGAGAACTGTGACCTCTCTTATCAAAGGCAATAAAGGAGGGCAGGGACCCGTGGATAACAGAGCATCCAGGCACGGCACATGGAGCACAGCACAGACAGCATGGCAGGTACGGCACCTCTCAGCAGTCCCAGAAAGCAGATGTTGCCGATGCCTCCATTTTATAGATGAGACAACCGATATAAATGGGTCACCAGCTTACCCAAGGCCATTTACACCAGTAAACAATACAAATAAAGGTTTGGGCCCAGCATGGTCTTACTCACTACACTGCTTAGCCTTGAGCACCTAGGCTTCAGTTCAAAATTCTCTACTTATCAGTAGAGTAAGGACTGTAGAGTCTTGTACTCATCAAGGGCCTGCTTCACACAGGTGCTAGAAAACAAGGCAGAGATGCAATACCCTAACAGGCCAAATTTATTCATCTGTGAAATTTTTCTCTGCATATAGTATGTGCAAAGCATTATTCTAGACAATGAGTCATATGCCTAAATAAATCAAAATGATCCTGTCCTTAATTTTACAGTCCAGAAAGGATTATGGAAGAGCAATAAACAAATAAATGTGATAGGAATCCTTACAAAAGTACCTCAATTTTCAAAGCAATACAAGAAAGCAGTGACTTACATAATTTGTTAAAAACCAGAAACATTAGGGAGTTGGAAAAAAACCTAGGTTATTCCCAGTTGTGAGATAAAAGAGGTCACTAAAGCGTCATCTGAGCAGAGCCTGTGGAGATGGAGCAGTAAAGGGACACCAAGGAAACTGCATGAGCAACGACAGGAAGGTAGGAAACCGTGGAACCAACGACGACAAAAAGCACAAACGAGTACGGGACTACACAGGCCAACGCCACAGGGACTGGTGGCGCTCATCTTTAACCCAACACTCTAGGGACAGAAGTGGGTGGATGTCTATGAGTTTGAGGTCAGCCGGGTCAACACAGTGAGTTTCAGGCTAACTAAGGCTGCACAGTGAGACTGTGTCTCAAAAACATGGAGCATATAAATTATAAACTGGTGTCAACAGAAAATGCTATCATTAAGGACCGTGAGACTCACAGGACATTTTGAGTAAGATAACATAATGAGGGTGCTTTAAAAACAGTATTTTTCACTAGGCATAGTGGTGCACACCTTTAATCCCACAATTTAGAAGGCAGAGGCAGTTGGATCTCTGAATTCAAGGCCAGCTCAATATATAGGGTTCCAGGACAGCCAAAGCAACTCAGAGAAACCCTGTGAGAGTGGGGGGTGGGACATGACACCAGCTGCTCCTCCAGATAACACAGGTTCAATTCCTAGATCTATATGGCACATCAGAAACCATCTGCAACTTGTTCCAGGAGATTCAACCCCCTCTTCTGGCCTCTCTGGGTACTGCACACATAGTACAGATAACACATAGGCAAAGCACCCACACATCAAATAAAAATCAGTGTAGAACATGTCAGAAAGTTGGAGCCATGGGGAAGAACAGCTACACCTATACCTACCATATAATCCAATGAGACTCTTGAATTCGCCTCCAAAGAAATGAAAACTTGTGCTGACACAAACGACAACACTACTTGTAATAGTTGAAATGTTCAAGAAACCAAAAAGACCTTACAAATAAGTCAACAGTTAAAACCGTGGTAAAACAACACTACAAACTAAAACTCAACAATAAAAATAAATAAATTAAGCTGGGCAGTGGTGGCGCACGCCTTTAATCCCAGCACTCGGAGGCAGAGGCAGGTGGATCTCTGTGAGTTAGAGACCAAGCCTGGTCTACCAAGCGAGTTCCAGGACAGGCTCCAAAACAATACAGAGAAACCCTGTCTCGAAAAACCAAAAATAAATAAATAAATAAATAAATGTCTATTTAATACCTTGGATGAGTCTCAGGGGCATCAGACTTGAGGAAAACGCCAGTCTCAAAAGGTCATACATTGTGTGGTTCTACTTACACAACATGTTAACCTGACATGATTATATAAATGAAATCGATTAGTGGTTGTCAAGGGTTAGAGATAATAGCACAGAGAATGATCTTTGTAATGAAGAAATAGTTCTTTATTTGGATTGGAAAGATGGTTATAAGAATCTATTCATGATAAAGTGACAGTGCATGGGTTCTCTGGGCCTTCTGTGCTACTCCCTATAAATCTACATTTCAAAAATGAAAGTTTAGCCGGGCGGTGGTGGCGCACGCCTTTAATCCCAGCACTCGGGAGGCAGAGGCAGGCGGATCTTTGTGCGTTCGAGGCCAGGCTGGACCCATAGCCTCCGAAACAATACAGAGAAACCCTGTCTCGTAAAAACAAAAACAAAAAAAAAATTGAAAGTTTAAAAGTTCCCTTTTTTTGGCTGGGTAGTAGGGCATGCCTTTAATCGCAGCACCTGGGAGGCAGAGGCAGGTGGATCTCTGGGTTCAAGGCTAGTCTGAAATAGAGAGAGAGTCCAGAACTACCAAGGCTACAACAGAGAAACCTGTCTTGAAAAACCAAAACCAAAAAGGGTCTTTTTTTATAAAAAGGAAAACTATCCTAAATAATGAAAATGGCATGTCCTTTTTAGGCTTTTGGTTTTTTTGTTTTAAGAGGAGCTGATGGTAAGAACATTCGATGTGTGCGGGGGTAGGGGGCTCAAAATCACCCCTAACTACAGCTCCAGGGGGAAATCTGACACCTCTGGCCTTCACAGGCACCTTTAGTCATATGCATATGCATATACACCCACTTGTGCGATTAAAAAAAAATCATTGAAAAAAAGAACAAAAGACTATTAGCCAGGTAGTGAAGGCAGCACTGGGGAGGCAGAGGCAGGCGGATCTCTGTGAGACACCTGTCTTGGGGGTGCCCCCCTTCCCGATTTAATAGCTATTCCTAGAGTGGGCTCTTCACTCTAAATGTGTTTACTCCAAAGTTTGTTTTATACATTGAGCATGTAAGAAAAAAGAATTTAAAAAAAATTGAAACTATTCTTCAGTGAAGTACAATACACTTAAATAGACAAAAACAAAAAAAACACAAACTAGTAATATGTCTACAAACGCTAATAAAAGGTAAATACTGACTTAACCAGCAAAACCACAATATCCAAAACCAAGACATGCTACAGATCCAGCTCCATCCCCCATAAACTGTAACTGCAACTCAAGAATGCTTTCATCTTTATACCAGGAGGAACTAAGAGGCTTTAAACAGACAGCTATCTGAGGCTTTGAATATACCACTTTGTTAATCAGTAAGACAGAATCCTTACAATGTTAACACTGGCAGTGATCTAAGAGAGCCAAACTGTTCAATTATGGCTGAATAACTAAGGGTAGGAAGTTAAATTTGAGAGAGCTTGTCACCAAGAGAATCTGATAGAAAACTCGGAAAGAACAATGGTTAAAAGTGCTGCCTCTGAGCTGGGCAGTGGCAGTGCATGTCTTTAATCCCAGCAGAGGTAGGTGGATCTCTGTGAGTTCAAGGTCAGCCTGGTCTACAGAGTAAATTCAGGACTGTCAGGGCTACACAGAGAAATCCTGTCTTGAAAAACCAAAAATAAAAAAGTCGGGTGGTGGTGGTGCACACCTTTAGTCCCAGCACTCGGGAGGCAGAGGCAGGTGGTTTTCTGTGAGTTCGAGACCAGCCTGGTCTACAAGAGCTAGGTCCAGGACAGCCTCCAAACTCACAGAGAAACCCTGTCTCGAACCACCACCACCCCAACCAAAGAAAAGAAAGAACAAACAAAAAAGGGAAAAAACCAAAAACAAAAAAACCAAACAACTATACAAAAGTACCTCAAAAAAGTAGCTAGCTGCTATAGTTTGTACCCCCCAAAGCCTCAGTGGGGGATGTCCTCAAAGGGACCGTGGAGCCCGTCTCTCCCTTGCCCTGCTCCACCCTTGCCATTCGTATAGTAAACAAGCCTTGCTTTGCCATCCTCACTGTCATGAGATGCTTCCTCTGTACCCATTAAAAGCAACAGGGCCAACTGTCCACCAACCAGAACCCCTGAAACGCAAGTCAAATAAACCATCTCTGTAAGTGACACACGCCTTAGATACTTTGTTAAAGTAACAAACTAACATTCCAGTCAGTGGAAATGATATCAGCATATGAAAGACTTTCACACTCATGTTTATTGCAATAGCTGCTAAGACACATCATCCACCTAGATGACCAAACAGGTGAACAGGAGAACCACAGACAAATGTAATTCAAACAACGACGAATGCTGTGAAGCTGAGGTTAGAAGACTTGAGCTCAGGGATCTCTCTGGTGAGTTTAGAAAGCCTAAGATGATGCGCTGATAAAATACCTAGCTCTCAAGACTTCACCAGAGAAGTTTCTTTGTGTAGTAAATGGCAGCTAACTGAGCTCCCCACAGGCTCAGGGTCAAGCAGAGACAGAGGTCCAGGACCAGAGCAAAACTGCCTCCTGCACATGCCAGAACTGCTATACTCACAGAGCTGTGGTTACCTTCACAAAATCAACCCAGTCAACATTCCAGCGAGTTCCAGGACAGGCTCCAAAAGCAACACAGAGAAACCTTGTCTTGAAAAACAAAAAACAAGCAAAAACAGGTGCCAGGAGGTAGTGGCACATGCCTTTAATCCCAGCAGAGGCAGAGGCAAGAGGATCTCTGTGGGTCTGAGGGTGAGTTCCAGGACAGCCAGGGCTACAGAGAATACCAAAACCAAAACAAAGTATAAACAAGACACGTTGGGTGTGGCAGAGCATGCCTTTAATCCCAATACCTGAGAGTTGTGGTCTATGTAGTGAGACCTTGTTTCAAAAGGGAGGGGAAAGGGGTTGGGGGTCTTAAACTGAGAAACTAAATTATAAAGAAGGCTAAAACATTTCCAGGGCTGGAAAAGTTCCACTTTCCTTGAAGAAGGCCTGAACCAGATCCCTAGCACTGAAGAAAACTCTCCCTAGGGAAGTTACATATTAGAAGTGCAGCCCAAGGAAACGGGGAGAACAATTATCAAGGGTGTGAGTAAGAAAAGACAAGGTGATGGTTAATTGACAGAACGTGCTACACATACGTGTGAAGTTGTCAAATGACAAATTTAGTAACAATAATTTTAAAGCATTTAGAAAGGAAAATGGCCATATAGCTTTCTTTTCCTTTTTGTTTTGTTTTGGTTTTTTGAGACAGGGTGTTTGTGTAACAGTCCTGGCTGTCCTGGATCTCATTTTGTAGACCAGGCTGGCCTCTCACCTGCCTGCCTCCGCTGTGTGGGTATTAAAGGTGTGCACCACCATGCCCAGTGCCTCATAGCTTTGCAATTCATATGTTTAGTTCTACATACATTCATTGGGAAAATATGCATAATTTCCCCCTCTTATAGTAGTCCTCTTACAGTGTCCACTTTTCTGGTACCCCTTGGTTTATTTTTTAAATCTTTCTTGGCTGTTTACACACATGACAGAGATATAATTAAAAGACTGAAAGCTAAAGCTGACATGGCTAGTTTTCTTTGGAACAACAAAATAATGAGAGTACTGTTCTCTCATAAACAGTGTGTGTGTTTTTTTTTGTTTCTGAGACAGGGTTTCTCTGTGACTTTGGAGGTTGTCCCAGAACTAGCTCTTGTAGATCAGGCTGGTCTCCAAATCACAGAAATCTGCCTGCCTCTGCCTCCCGAGTGCTGGGACTAACGGCATGTGCCACCAACGCCCGGCTGACAGTGTGCTATTCTTATAGCGACAGCGATGTCATTTGTAACGTGATAATTTTCAAAATATTACAAACAGAATATAAGAGTGCTGAATCTCACACAGGAACTGCTTGTTAGAAATTTTGCTTTTATTTCTACTCTTTGAGCTGTTGCAAATTATTCAGGAAAAATTAATTTATAGTATGTATTACCCAAAACAAACACAACCACTGCGGACTGGTGGGGTAGCTGTGGACAAAGGTGCAGGCTGCCAGATCTGATGAGCCTTGGGACCACATGATAGGAGACAACTGACTCATTCAAGTCACCTTTTGACCTCCACACAGGTGCCATGGTTTAGCTGACACTCCCACAGATAAATAAATAATGTTTCCTAAAAACTACACTCAGGCTAAAATAAGCCCAACTCCAATTTAATTTAATACAGATTATAAACTATGCATTCAACAGACCCAAATTATACCAATTGGCATATCCATAAACAAAAGTCTAAAGAAAGCTTACAAAAGCATAAAGTATACCATACTTTGGGCATTTCTATCTAAATTTCATGATTAACAATTCTGTAACAGTAATTTGACTCTCCAGTTTTTTTTTTCTATTCCATTTGAAAAATGAAAATTCTAAATAGCAACATTTGCAGTGAGCAATTAAAACTTTTCTCTAAATTTATCCAAGGATACTTTACTTTTTCTTGGCAAGCACAGGATGTTTCTTTTTTTCTAAAACATTTTATAGGAACTCTGCATTGCAAAACAGTTGCGGGGATGCAGGAGCAATTCCTACCCTGCATACTCCAGTCTCCTGCAGTGGCCTTTCTAGGATGCCTGCATACACTCCTCTGAGCAGCAGAAAACAGGGAAGTGCATCGACTCCTCCGGCTTCATCAGCATCTTCTCGGCTGCACCCCTGTTCTGAGACATGTTTGTATTTGCTGTCCTAAGCATGCCCTTCATACTCCAGAGTTCTCGTGTGTATCAAAGGAACACAATTCTTGTCTGGACTCATCAGACCTTCAAATCAAAGTTCCCACTACTGAGTTGAACCTAATTCTACCCACATAGGGAACTGAGCTCAATTGAGTAAAAATGTAACAGACAACAATGGCTAGTTTACAGTGTAGGCTATTCCAAAAGTGTTTACATAGCAATCAAAATTTAGTGGGAAAATTAGTGAAAGGTTCCTCACCTGGCACTATGCCACAGCACACTAGTAAAGTCTGTAAAACCCTAATTCTTAGTCTAAGAAGTATAGATGAATTGACAGTTTGACATATTGGCAGGTAAAGCCTTTAATTTATTCATTTTTTACTTAGTTTTCATTCATAATCATAAACTTAACTCTGCAATCCAGCTAGACTTGGAGGGGAATGAGGAAAATATGGAACCCAAAGAACTTCAGTGAGGGCAGAGATTACAGGGCATTGCAAGCAAATGGGGGGGATGCTCTCCTGGGCTACAGAGGAATGGTCTGGTGGGTAAGAAGCCCTCGAGTCAAAAGAATTAGAGTTGCCCACAGTTGGAAATGGTGATCTTCTTGCTGGTCTTGCTGTTCCTGGACCCAAACGCTCCATGGCATCCACAATGTTCACCCCTTCTTTCACCTTCCGAAAGACCACACCTGCCACCCAGCCACTCGGTCTTGGCGGTGCAGATAAAAAACTGGGAACCCTTTGTGTTTGTCCAGCATTTGCCATGGACAAGATGCCAGGACGTGGATGTAGATGGACCTGCCACCAGAGCCATTGTGGCATTGTGGCATGTGAAGTCACCACCCTGGCACATGAATCTTCGGATAATTCTGTGAAAGGAGGAACTCATATCCAAATTCTTTCTCTCCAGTGCTGAGAACGCTCAGTTTTCTGCTGTCTTTGGAACTTTGTTTGCAAATAGCTTGAAGGAGACATGATGTCAAAGTACACGGTAGGGTTGACCATGGTTGTAAGAAGAGGAGACAGGGGACAGTGGCATCTGCAAAGCCTTATTTTTATTTTTTGTACTGGCAACTGAATTCAAGGTTTGAACAAAACTCTTATCAACTAGGCAAAAACTCTTATCAACTGGACTACAATTTGAGACACACAGACACACACATACCCTTTTAAGAGAGGGATGAGGCTGGCCTTGACTCCTGATCCTCTTAGTTTGTTCTGAGTGACAGGATTACCTGTTTAAACCATCTTGCCCAGATTAAAATCTTTATTTTTGTATGGTATATCCCAAACCTAGTTAATGTAACAGAAAATAATAATCTGGACCAAGACATAACAATCTACTACATACTATGAAAATGTACTAGTAAACCTTAAAAAATAGAATTAGAAGACTAAAAGACACCTTTTAAAGTTAATGGCCATGCTAGTTACAATTACATCAGGCTAGGAAGCAAAAATCTTCAAAGATTTTCAACAAGATAGCTAATGGGGCTCTCTCCCTCCAACTACTTGATTGAACCCAGAGCCTCCTGGATGGTAGGCGAATGCTCTGCCGCTAAGTTATAGCTTAATGTGGCATTTTTCTAAAACAAAATAATAACAGCATCCATTAGAACATCTGGACTTAACAGTTTCTCAATAACTGTTCAATCCTAGCTCTAAGAAAAGTCATGACAATGTCTCAATCAGTTACAGCTAAGTGTTAAAGTACTGAAGACTTACAATAAAACCAACATATTTACAGGCAACAGTGTAGCATGAGAAGTAGCTTTGCAGAATGAGGATGCTACTGAAATAATTTCTCTGATTGCACCTGCCAACTCTGCCACTGCGGTAGTGAAAGCTCCTTCTGCCTTGCACTATTTACTTAACCATAAAATTGAGTTTTCTTTATAAATA
Source organism: Mesocricetus auratus (assembly GCF_017639785.1). Taxonomy (NCBI): domain Eukaryota; kingdom Metazoa; phylum Chordata; class Mammalia; order Rodentia; family Cricetidae; genus Mesocricetus; species Mesocricetus auratus. The sequence continues at coordinate 2,025,018 of NW_024429230.1, read as the reverse complement.
AGTGACTTTGAGAACTGACAAAGGGAAATGAAAATACAATCACGATCATCACTAAGCATACTAACCTATTAATTTTCTAACTCCATCTAACAGTTTGTCTCTTTAATTTCACAATTATGTTAGGATGTGTTAACAGAGAACTCTTTTATTTCAGTTGAGTTCAGCAAATTTTCATACATCAAAAATTTTACTCAGCTAAATTTGGCTGGGTGAGGTAGTGCATATCTGTAACCCAAACACTCAGGAGGCTGACATGGGAGAATCAGTTAAAGGCTAGCCTGTGTTACACACTGAGAAGGCTTCCAAAAAAAGACCAGAGCTAATATGAAAACAAGTTCTTTGAAGGTTCCCAAGCTGTGAGAAAAAGCAGAAACACAAACATTAAGGCTACATAAAACCCTTCATCTAAAGATCATTCTTACTAGTCTACCCTCTGACAGCCTTGAAAGAGCAAAATTAAGAATTCACCTATTTGAGGTCATTATTATTCCACCAAACATTCAACAGTATGATATATGGTCCATTTACACAAACCAATTTAAAAGCTTGTTGCAATCAGCAAATGATCGACTCATGAAGATTAAGCAGTAGATACTTGTTTGGAGTGGAAAATAATTTAAAATTGGTTGGAAAAGTCCAACAGCTTAGCAAAACCTGTGTGATATGCCACCAAAGTAAAACATGAGCCTCTGTTAAAAGTCAAAGGTTCCATGGAATCATGTTACCATTTCTCATTTCTATTAAAGTGGACAAACTTGGGGATCGATACTTTTCTGGCAGAATTACGGCTCTGGTACCATGTCTTCTAGAAAAAGCACCTGTGTGCTGTGCTCACTGTTCCTTTTGTTAGCTGCCAACTGCAACCTCCCCTTACTATCCTTAATTTTCAGAAGCACTATAGAAAAAAAAAAACATCATTCATGCAAAAATCTGCAAAAGAGCAGCAGAATACCAGTCCTGGAAAGCTGTCAAAATTATCCCTCATTTTTTTTTAACGAGGTAACCCCAATCCTAGAGTTACCAATGGAAAGATCCTGTAGGTTCCTGGACTGTTGGGTGTATGCCCTCTTAACCCAGGAATTCCCACGGACCATACTTCTACCAATATGCGGGTCAACTCAAGCCACACACAAGTGTTAACAATTCTCACTGAGTTATCCGTAAACTCCAAGCGTCCGAAAACAAAAACCTCTTGTATGTTTTTCAAAACTGAAAGGTAACGTGTTAAAATCCTGTCTTAAGATTTAAACTTGCCGGACATCTAAACCTTAAGAACGAAGCACAAAGGAAAAGAATAAATCACTCGCCTCAGAAGAAATCTGAGTGGCATCTTTATTTTCAGAAATCACTACCCTCTTCAAACATCACTTCCTCTCGGTTCGCCTCCCCCGGTCCCTGGACGCGAATCTCTGAGGCATACCCCTTCGGCTCCTCGCACTCCAGATTCTTAAAAGGATCCCAAACAAGAAAGCCCTATAGCCCACACCCACCACCCAGGGATCTTGGACGCCTTGACAGACACTTACCTGTAAAAGAGCCAAGGCCCTAAATTAGATCCCCCAAGGGCTCCTTTTTCTTCTAGGACTTTTTCTCCCTAACCTTGAGGCTAAAAGACTTCCCACCCGACCCCTCCCTCTCCCCGGCCAAGCCTAACTTCAAAGCCACCATTCCCCCCGGGTCAGGTGCTGTCAGTCCCCACCCGGCTGCCTGGCCCTCGCGCCGGCTTCGGGCGGCCCGGGGCCAGCTCTCCCCGTCTCCCCGCCACAGCCCAGGGCGCCCCCTCCTCCGGGCTGGGATTCCGGGGACCCCCCCCACACACAGGGGCCTCCCCCGCCAGGCTGGGCTGCAAAGGCCCGGTCCCCGCTCCGCGCCCCTCGCTGCCCGCAGGTCAACTCAACCCCCCGCTTCCCTCCGGATTCCATTCCGGAGCGGCCTCCCCCGGGCCCCCCAACCGTCTCCCCGCGGTCGTCAGAGCCCCCGGCTCTCCACTCACCCTTGGCGGCGGGCGCCCCCCAATCTCTCCCCTCTCCTCAGCCTCGGAGCCCGCTCACCTCCGCGGTGGGAGCCGAGCTGCCGGGACCCGGCTCGGAGCCGGCGTCCGGGGCGCCGTCGGAGTCCGGAGTCCTCGGCGCGTCGGCGGAGAGCAGCGTCTCGAGCGGCAGACGCAGGGCCCGGGCAGGGGAGCCGGAGCGCAGGCGGGAGCCGGCTCGGCTACGCGCGGGCATCGCTCCGGCCCCGTCGGCGCCGCGCCGCCAGCAGCGGCCCGCCGAACCGGAACTGCTTCAGGGGGCGGGGCGCTATCGGAGGAGGGGCGGGGCCAAGACCGGAAGGGAGCCGAGGCGGGGGGGGGTGGGGGAAACCGGAGGCGAGGGTGAGAGCGCATGCGTCAGGCCCAAGGCTAGGCAGCCGAGGGGTCCTAATGGAAATGGGAGAGAGCCTTCCCGTGGAGTTGCCGACCCGGCTGGAGTCCTTTTCAGGGGCTAGCTCCTCTTCAGCCAGTTCCGAGGTGACATGGTCTGTTGCTCCTTTATTCCCTGTCCGTGTTAGAGACTGTAATCGCAATCCTTGTTGTCCACTCTGCAAAGTCGACCTCACACACGCCAAGAAGCGTCGCAGCCTGACACAGCGCTGACAGTCAGCCTGGACCCCAGCTGGCACGCCAGCCCCAAACGGCTCTCCTGGCACTGCTGTGCCCCGCCCAGCGGAATGCCCCCGCCAACCCAAGCCTAGGACCGACAGAAACCGCGCCCAAGGCCCTCTGCAGCTGCCGTCCTGGGTCCTCCTCGCCTCTGCTTTCCTGAACGACGCAGGAGCAGCTTGGGTGTTTCTGAAGGGGTTGGGGACAAGTTCTGAGGCGATGATAGAAGGGCAGACATCGGTGCCTTGGTGTGGCCTTTCCCTTCAAACTGACACAAAGAGGAGGGGTAGCCAGGAGTCTGCTCAGTGCCCACACACCGCCAGGGCCTCCATGAAGCCACATGAGACAGTGAAAGACATCTCATCTCCCACAGCCCTGCCTTGCAGGCAGGGGCCTCTCCCACCCTCGGAATGTTTCGGATGAGGGTAGAATTGTAGATCAGGGTTAGAGCACTTACACCTACCTAGAACTCTAATTGGAGGGGATTCGGTATCCTGGGCACAGCTGGCACTGAATGCATGTGACACACACATGTGCGAGCACTCAAGATGATTGTTTTTGTTTTGTTTTATGTTTTTGGAGACAGGGTTTCTCTGTGTAGCTTTGGAGTCTGTCTTGGAACTCGCTCTGTAGACCAGGCTGGCTGCGAACTCAAAGATCCACCTGCCTCTGCCAAAATACTTTTTAAACGTATTTTATATTTGTAATTGTTTGCCTGCATGCATGTCTGGACCCTTAACCACTGAGTCATCTCTCCAGTACCAATAAAAATTGTTTTTTTTTTTTATAGACAGGATTTCTCTGTGTAACAGGCCTGGATGTCCTAGAATTCACTTTGTAGGCCAGTCTGGCCTCAAATTCACAGAGATCCACCTGCCTCTGCCTCCCAAAGGCTTTGGAGCCTGTCCTGGAACTCCCTCTGTGTACCTACCAGGCTGGCCTTGAAATCACAGAGGTCTGCTTACCTCTGCCTCCTGAGTGCTGTGGTTAAATGCATGTGTCATCACTGCCCTGTTCCAATAAAATATTTTTGCTTATAAAAATAACAAATCTTAGGCAGTAGTGTTGCACACCTTTAGTCCCAGCATTTGGGAGGCAGAGGCAGGTGAATCTCTGTGAGTTCAATGCCAGACTGGCTTACAAAGTGAGTTCCAGAACAGCAGGCCTGTTACACAGAGAAATCCTGTCTGGGGGAAAAATAATCATAACAAATCTTTTAAAAATGTTTCTACTGCCAGGTTCTTTGACTCTCAGAACTCAGGGCAATTTTTTGTTCACCTCTCTTTGACATACAGGGACCCATCAGCTTTCTCTTTAAGAAATCAGCTATTGCCTTGAGAGATGGCTCGGAGGTTAAGAGCACTGGCGGCTCTTCCAGAGGTCATGAGTTCAATTCCAAGTAGTCACATGGTGGCCCACAACCATCTATAATGGGATATGGTACCCCCTTCTATCGTGCAGGCAAACATGATAAATAAATCTTTAAAAAAAGAAATTGGCTATCTTCATTATAGGACCATCATGCAGATCTTCCATGTGAACTTTCTGGGCACACCAGATGTTCCTCCATGTCTCCCTAAGTTTTTCTGACCCCACAACTCAGGAAATTTCCCCCGTGTTCCACAGTTAAAAGGATCCAATCCATCATAGCCTTTGGTCTCTCACAAAGTCCTTTTCTAACACTCATCACTCAGTGCTTTAACTCTGTCCTCAGAACCTAATAATCTCTATGCAAGGGCTGGACACCTATTATTAAACTATTTCAAAACACTTACTGTATGCTAGGCATAGTGAATCTTTTGTTTTGTTCAACCCTTGAAACAATTCTCCAGGCCAGGCATTGGTGGTGCACACCTTTAATCCCAGCACTCGGGAGGCAGAGGCAGGCGGATCTCTGTGAGTTCGAGGCCAGCCTGGTCTACACAGCCTCCAAAGCCACAGAGAAACCCTGTCTGGAAAAAAGAAGAAGAAGAAGAAGAAGAAGAAGAAGAAGAAGAAGAAGAAGAAGAAGAAGAAGAAGAAGAAGAAGAAGAGAGAGAGAGAGAGAGAGAGAGAGAGAGAGAGAGAGAGAGAGAGAGAGAGAGAGAGAGAGAGAGAAACAAGTCTCCGGGGCAGGTGTGTGCTTAGGTTTACAGAAGAAACTGATGGAGGTGGAGAAATGACTTGCAGGGTCCATTTCCGTGTTCTCGGAGACTTTAGGGATGAGAGTCGGCACAAGAGGGATAGGTCTTGCCTTCTTTGGAGGCCTCTGGGACTTGCTGAGTCACTTGGTCCCACCTGTCACTGCCAATCTTTGGGAAGAAGAAATGACACGGGGGGGGGGAGGGGTGGCAGAGAAAAATGCGCTGAAGGCAGCGGCGGAGCAGGCTGGCCCATGGCTGAGGCTGTCATCCCAAAACTGGGCGAAGGAACGGAAGCCACACCTTGCCCTAGTGTCCTGCAGCTGGAAGAGCTCCTGAGGTCCGGGAGAGCCTCTTGCAGCCACGTAGACGAAGTCTGGCCCAACCTTTTCATAGGAGATGCGTAAGTGGCTGCTGACAGGGTTGTACGAGTGGGTCAAGGAGAAACAAACAACCCCCAACTCTTTACCAGAGGAGGAGGCAGAGAGGGAACGAGGAGAACTATTTGCTTCTAGCTCGCCCCGTCAGCAATTTTCTCCGGACTCCTAAGCGCCAGGAGCGGTTCAATGACCAGTTTCTAGCAGCAGGGGGAGTCTTTTGGTTTTGTTTCTTGGGAAGATCTAAGGGAGTTCCTGGCTGGAACATCCCTGCGGTCTTCAGGCACACCTTAGACAGCTGGCCAGTCTGGGAAGCAATAACGTTTGGAATATGAAACGATGTAGACGGAGCACACAGTCTGGTTTCAGCTTGCCTTTTGTGGACACTGAGCGGGTGGAGAAGCCTGACCTAGGATGAATCAGGAAAGGTGTCACTTCTAAATATTTGTAGATTAGGAGCAAGTATGACGTGGTGACCAAGTGATTCTAGATGATGTGTGAGTAAGAGGACATGTGACAAGAAGGGAGGGGCAGATAGTTGTCAGGGCTGAAGCAATCTCTTCCTGCCTTTGGTGGGGGAAGGCTGCCGGAGACAGCAAGAGACGGAAACACAGCCCTCGAGCTCAGAGACTGGGACAGAGGGCTGCAGGCCCAGCTCGCCATAGATGGTTCTAGCTCCCTTTCTACCCGTATAGCTTTACCCTCCCCAAATCTGGTCCAACAAAGCTTCCCTCTGACTCAGAGGCTCAGCCCATACTCAGGCCCCTTTTTGCCCTTCCCAGGGCCACAGCAAATAACCGCTTTGAACTGTGGAAGTTGGGGATCACCCATGTGCTGAATGCGGCCCACGGGGGACTCTACTGTCAGGGAGGCCCTGACTTCTACGGCAGCAGCGTGAGCTACCTGGGGGTGCCAGCCCACGACCTCCCAGATTTCAATATCAGCACCTACTTCTCCTCAGCAGCTGACTTCATTCACCGTGCCCTCAGCACACCTGGGGGTAGGAGTTGGGGCTGAGTCCATATTCCATTCTGCTCACTTTTCGGGGGCGTATCCAATTTCCCCTCAGCATCCTCCCATGCCTGGTTTTGTTTTTGTGTGTGTGTGTGTGTGTATGTGTGTGTGTGTGTGTGTTGTGTTTCTTTGTTTTCCTCTTTTTGTTGTTGCTGTTCTAACAATTTTCTGCTCTATGCCTCAGCATCTTATCTGTCTGCTTCGCAGATGCAGAAAGTCAGCTGGGCGTTGGTGGTTCATGCTTTTAATCCCAGCTCTCGGGAGGCAGAGGCAGGTGGATCTCTGTGAGTTTGGGGCCAGCCTGATCTGCAGAGAGAGAGTTTCAGAACAGCCAGGGCTACACAGAAAACCCTATCTCAAAACAAAAACAAAAACAAACAAAACCAACCCAACAAACAGATGGAGAAAGTGAGGCCATAATGAGTTAGGAGCAGCCATGCAGCTGGAATCCAGGCCTCACAAACATCAGAACAAGTCTTACTCTGCAACAGGCAGAAGTCTGCCCTAAAGTACCTCCAAATGAGCGAAACAAAACACCCAGGGTACAACAGGCCTTGAAAGGCCTTGGGGTCCTTACTGTGTGTTCATCTTGGGAAAACAGTCATGCTCTTTTTCTCTGTGACCCTGGGCAAGCCAGTGCCTTCTGGGTTTCCGCTTCCTCATTTTTTTGTGATGAGGGTTTTGGCAAGGTTCATGTTGCTTTGTAATTGCCAAAGCACTTTGACATTTTTTTTTTCTGCATCTATTCATCCATCACCTAGTCATTATTCACCCCATGTCAGGGAAGGAACTAAACACTCAGAAGCCAAGGCCCCTACTCTTGTAGAACCTGCTAATCAAACAGTGACATATCCTGATATGTCACTGATACAAGAGGGCAAATGTGCAGAGCTACGTAAACACCCAATCCGGAGGACAGCTGTGTCAGGGTTTCCCTCTGCAGCCGTTTCCCTAGGTCATGCGCAACAAGGACTAATTGCTTGGTGACTCAAGTGATGCCTCGAGTGGTGAGGAAAGTTGATGTGACTTCGTGGATGAGCAAAGGCCAGTCAGACCAAGATGAGAAGAAAGGTCAGAGGCTATGGCAGCCCCGGGGCACTGAAAGTCTGCCTGTGTTTGCAAAGCTGAGGCTTGGAGTAGGTTCTGATTGAGGTGAGGTGCATGGTTAGGATCTCAAGTCCTCAGAGGCTTGTTTTTATTTTTTTAGTTTCTCCAGACCCGTTTTTTGTTTGTTTTGTTTTGTTTTCCTGTGTAGCCCTGGCTGTCCTGGAATTACCTCTGTAGAGCAGGCTGGCCTCAAACTCAGAGATCAGCCTGCCTCTGCTTTCCAGGTTCAGGGACTAAAGGTTTGCACCAGCACCGTCTAACCTCAAAGGCTTTTGTAAGTCGTGTTGAGGGTTTGGACTGTGTTTCAAGACAGATGTTAGTCTACGCATTTGAAAGACCAGGAAACCAGGAAACGGAGGCCCATAAAGGCTGAGGGACTTGCACAGGGTCCCATACTACACCCAAGACAGGTTCAGGAATGGAATTTAGGTTTGGGCCCCATGCTTTGGGTGGGCTGACTGGTGGGTAGGGGTCAATCACCCGAATGTCTTCTTCAGCTAAGGTGCTAGTGCACTGTGTGGTAGGAGTGAGCCGCTCGGCCACGCTGGTCCTGGCTTACCTCATGCTGCACCAGCAGCTGACCCTACAGCAGGCAGTGGGCACAGTGAAGGAGCGCCGATGGATATTCCCCAACCGTGGCTTCCTCCGCCAGCTCTGCCAGCTGGACCAGCAGCTGCGGGGTGCAGGCCAGAGCTAAGGAGTCAGGTAAGGAAGGGCAAGGAGGCGGAGCTGCGTGTGACTGAGGGCATGGGCAGTGGAGCCCGAGACGGAGCTGTTGGGCAGGGCTGTGTGTGGCTGAAAGAGAGGACTCGCTCCCTTTCCCAAACTGCTGTGTTCTCCATCCAGCGCCCGACAGGCCATCCTCTCTCTCCCAGCCCCCTCTAGTCTGTGTGCACCCGTGGGAGGGCGCCAGATCCCCTGGAACCGGAGTTACAAACAGGGGTGAGCTGTCACGTGGGTGCTGGAACCTGAACCCGGCTCCTCTGGAAGAGCAGCCGGTGCTCTCAACCACTGAGCCATCCCTTCAGCCCCCCTCCTGGATTCTTTAACTCTCCAGAGAACAGAGAAAGGTGGAAGACGGCTCAGTGGGTAAAAGCACTTGCCACACGAGGACCTAAATTTGAATCTCTAGAACCCACATTAGGCTGAACCTCATACTCTGTGGGGAGATAGGAGACAGAGACAAAGGAGCCCCTGGAAGTTACTGGACCCGGCATATGACACCCTCTTTCAAACGCGGAGAATAAGAGATGAGGAAAGGTTGGGGTTAGGAAGCCGTACGTGCAGTAGGTAAGGCCTTCCTGCCTGCTTGAGTGCTGCCCAGGCTCTCCTAAAGGCCTGCAGGACTCACACGTTCCCAGCCAGCAGCAGAGCCAGCCGGCACACACTTCCTCTGACGCGCTGGCGTTAGTAACCTGTGTAGGTGGCCAGTTCTTTCCCTCCAGACAGGAGTGGGAAACGAGGCAGAGCAGCGGGCTCTGCATCATGCCCAGTCCATCTCTTGCTTAGCCTGGAGTCTCAGACACCCTGGCCTCCGACCTCAGCACCTTGCCCATCAGACAGCTGGTCTGGGGGAAGTTGGTTAAGCAGGACTGCCCCATTGCCCAACTTGTGGAAATGACATCTACCAAGTTGTCTGTGTCATGAGAGGCTCCAGAGGTTTGCAGCACACAGGCTGTACAACCGTGCCCAGCAAGCCCACAGCTGAGGCCCTGTGGTGAGGTGGCTGTGCAGAGAGACCATGTCTCCATTAGCCCTTGATGTCAAACCTACCCTCGTCGTTTCTCCTGTATCCAGCTGATCTTGAAGCAGGCTAGGTAATAGCTCTAGCTCCTGTCCTGACATGCTGCAGCCAACCTAGACCTTTGTTTACCTGTAACATGAGGTTCTCTCCTCTCCAGAACCAGTCCTTACTCTCCGCCACCAGGCTCTGCCAGCTTGCTACTCTGGCCCTGGCCCTGATGACAGCCGTAGCACCTTTGGATGCACCGATGACGGAAGGGGCCCGGTGTGGGGCTCACCTGAGAGCCTGCCGCTTCATCTGCTCCCTCCAGCGTTCCCCGCACCCTCCCAGCCGCGGTCTTCAGTCTCCACAGGTGGGAAAGGGCTGTCTGTCAGCTGAGGTCAGGGTTCCCCAAGTTCCCTGATGGGCTAGTGAGGCTGACTCTCAATGCTCTCCCTGAGCCTCAAGGAGAGTTCCGTGGCTGAGTCTTAGCTCCTGTGTGGGTGGGTGGGGACGGGGTAGGGCTGGAGAGTATTATGGTATGGCTAGAGCATCTGGATTAAAAGGAGAGGTTTTTTAAATAATGTATTTAACTTTATTTTATGTGCATTGGTATGAAACTATCAGATCCACTGGAGCAGGAGTTACAGACAGTTGTGAGCTGTCATGTGGGTGCTGGGTCCTCTGGAAGAGCAGTCAGTGCTCCTAACCATTGAGCCATCTCTCCGGTCCCAAAAAGAGAGGTTTTTAATGTCAAATCTAAAGGATTCTCACTAGCATTACCCTTGGGCATCCCTGTCTTTGAGGGAGGGAGAGGGCAGTGGAGAGGAGAGCTGCTCCTGGATAAAGCCCCTAACCACACACACCTGCTCTGTAATCCCCTTACACCTTTGCCTGTCTGTGATACCTCAGCTGAATCTGGATCTTACTCCTGAGCTAGTCACACCCAACAGAGGCTTCCAGGCCATGAGCAGATGTTCGCACGCCATCAGTGTGCCTGTGCCTTGAGCCATTTCTTCTCCGTCCTCCTGCATAAATCCTTTCAGCTCTCTGCCTTCTGCCCTTGCTCTGAGCAACCTTTGAAAACCGAGGGAGTTTGGGGGAGGGAGTTTGGGGGAGGGAGTTTGGGGGAGGGACAGGGCTATGTGTCTGGCTGGCTGGCTGTTTTGACCAGTGCTGCAACGGAACTGGGGGCTTCAGGCATACTAAATAAGTGCTTTAGCACTGAGCAACGCCTCCCAGCCCTGAAGGGAGTTTTTTTTTTTTTTTTTGGTTTTACGAGACAGGGTTTCTCTGTATTTTTTGGAGGGGGAGGTGTTTTTTGTTTTGTGTGTGTGTGTGTGTATACATATATATATATACATACATATGTATGGTTTGCTTTTTTTTTTTTTTTTTTTTTTTGGACAGGGTCTCAGGTCTCACTCTGTAGTCCTGGCTGGCCTAGAACATTCTGCAGACCAGGCTGTCCTTGAACTCACAGAGCTAGCTCTTCCTGCCTCTACCTCCCGACTGCTGGGATTAAAGGCGTGCACCAACACCACCCAGCTCTGAAGGGAATTTTTAAGATTGCTTGCTTGACTTTTTTTCCTTTTCCCTGCCCAGCTAGCCAAATACACTCAGGCTTCCCAGCACCGGCAGACCCTCAGAGTTTCCTGTATCCTAACGTTGAGACTGAGGCCTGGGGCTGAGCATAACGTTAAGACTGAGGCCTGGCTGAGCTTGGGGCTGACCATGCCCTGGGACCAATGGGCAAGTGGGGAGTGGCGAGGGGAGACAGAAGGGAGAGGACAACATGCTTTATAATTAAACTCAAATCAAAAAATAGAAGCAGCATCAAGTGTGCAGAGACGGGCGGCTGGAAGCTGGCAGTACACCCTGCCTGTCAGAGAAGACTACAGCCTGGGCAGGATCTCCTTACAGGTGGGTGAGCGGCCTCAACTCAGGGACCCCTGAGAATGCTGGGTAGTGGTACCCATAGCACCCCCACCTAGGCTGTGTTGGGCAACTGTGAGGATTGTGTTGGGGTGGCCCAACTGGTCAGAGGTAGAGGCACAGAACTCTGCCTTTCACTGCTGTATGACTTTGGGCCTATTGCTCTATCTCTGTGAGCTCAGTTCTCTCATCAGATAAGTGGGGGTGTGGTTACGGCCTGCCGCAACGGAGGACTGTGTGGACTTAGTGGGAAGATGTGAGTGCTGGGCTCGGTCTGGTCTGTAATGTGTTTCCTTAAGCTGTGACTACACTCAAGAAACAGAGACCCAGGGGAGGCCTCGGCAGACTGTAGAGGCCTATCCTCTGAGGGCACTGCTGAGTCCTAAGATGAAGAGAGAGATTACAGCAATGAGATAACGTGATGCCCATTGACTGGGCATCTCCTGTGATGCAGGAACTCTAGGAGGCACATATCATTTGTGATGTCATGGGGGTCTCCCAGCAGCCCTTAGTGAAAATCTGTGCTCAGAGACTCTCACTCAGGCCCATCTCCTTCCAGGGTGCAGAGAAGCACACTGGGCAGAGACCACCACAGGCCCACCCTTGGCATCTGTCTGCCATGGTTCCCGAGGCCCCTTTCCCAGACTCCTCAATGTTCTCCTGTGAGAACTCCAGTCCCACTTGGCCTATGCTCCCCTGGAGAAGAGGGGAGGCAGAGAGAGGGGGCATCGGGGAAGACCAGGAGGAATGTGCCCTGGGGTCACAGCTAAAGAGGTAGGCAGCAAGCAGCTGTCCTGCCCCCAGGTGGCTGGGCAGGGCCCGGGCTGTGGGCATGCACGGTAGTATTCTAGAAGGCTGTGGGAGACAGACAACAGCGCAAGCTAGAGCTGAGCGGCTGTGAAGCCAACAGAGAGCAAGCGTGTAGCCTGAAAACAGTGGCAGTGTGCAGAAGGCCCGCAGAGCTAGTGGAGGCCAGGTGTCGCCAGGGGCAGCGTTAGGGCTGTTACGAGTGTGAAGAGACAGGCCTGTTCCTACACGACACTCATGTCACATTCTCACACGCTGAAGTGGACACGTCCGTGTCAAGCAGGGCCCTCCAAAAGGCAGCAAGAATCAAGGGAACTGTGTCCCTGGGCTGCCTTTGGGATGGGGGCGGGGCTAAAACTTTTTAAAAATGGGTCACTGAGTGAGTGCGCCTGGCTTTGGCTGATAGGTGGGAGCCCTCAGGGGACCTGAGCAGATAACCCGGCTACATAATCCCTGAGCGCCTGAAGCAAAGCCCTAGGTAGGACCTGACCATGAGGCCCTAACTCCAAGAAAACCCTTTCCTGCAGATCTAGGTTAGACCTGGAAGACTGAAAACTGCCCTAAATCCCTGACATAGTTCCTCTGGGCCAGCTGTGCTGCCTGGTAGCCATGGCCACCAGGGGGCAGACTTACCCCATACCAAGTTTAGCAGGCCTGTGAGGGCCCAGAGTTTTCCCAAATCCCTGTCTGGTTCCTTTCAGAGCTGGAGCAGTCTACCCCGTGGCTCCAGGCCAGCGTGGCTGTTGGAGTTCCCTGGCCTCAGAGGTCCCTTCCAACCCAATGTCCCTTGGTCTGGAGTTACCTCTTGCAGCCTGCAGAATACCAGAAAATCTATTGAAGTCAGGCAACCTCAGCAATCTTTAACTTGAGGAACTCAGGTAGAGACAGGAGTGAAAACTTGGCTTAGGCCACAGAATGTATCCTGGCCAATTTTTAAGGGAAGTGCGTTCTCCCTTCAGCTGGTCCCCATCTTCAGGAGGATTATAAGGACAAGTGTTTTCAGTACCAGAAACACCAGGGAAAGATGAAGAAACACTAGGGAGAAACTGCTTCCAAGCAGCCTAGACTTGCTCTCACCCCCACCCCCCCACCCCCACTGGCTCAAAATGGGTGACCTAGAATTCTAGGCGCTTCACAGCATTTGTGTTCTGGACGGAATCTGCCTTAGGACTGTTCCACTCACAGGCAGAGTCCTGCCCCTGCACCCAGTCCCCCATTCCTGGCCCCAGACCATGCCCTAGGTAGGTGGCAGGCCGCTCAGCCTGTCCTGAGAGGTCACAGTGGGCATGAGGGAGAAAGCCCGGTCCTCACTTCCTCCCAACTCACCATCAACCCGCTGGGTGAGCCTGGCCAAGCCGGTGGCCTCCTGGGTGCCCGTTTCTTTTTCTGGTCCTGGCTCTGCCTGCCAGAAGGAAAAGATGCTCTACCCAGTCTGTACCTTCTCTAGCTACTCCTTGAAGGGACCAGGGGAAGTTTACCAAGATAGGTCTCCCTTCCCACTAAGGCAGCAGGCCCGGGTTCTGGTGCCTCTGACATCCCAGCTCTGCAGGGTCCCGGATGGCCTGAGCCAGCTGACTCCAGACACAGCCCACCCCATCCGGGTGAGGCCTGCGCAGCTGCAATGGCCTGAGTCCCGGGGGTAAGGAGGGAAAGCCCGGGGCCTGCAGGCAGATGCAGCTCAGCCCTGACAGGTTCCTACAGGAGACAGAGTTGGTGACCGCCCCCCTGGCAACTGGAAGGTTTGGGGAAGGAACCGAAGTCACTCAGAAGTGGATATCAACCCCAGGGCTGTCATCAGCCACTTGTCTTTGTATGTCTCCGAACTGACCCCCTGAGCTTCAGTGTCCCTTAGTGGAAAACGAGGGACATACGTTAACAAGGGATACATTCTGCATAAGAGAGGCCCCAGCTCACCTGGTGTGAAAGAGCCGATCAGTGCCAAATAGTAGCTGGGCTCTGACCCTGGACAGCGCTCTGAAAGTGGGGGTTTGAGGACCAGCCCTAGAAACAGCAGGGGTGGGGTAGAGAAGAGCTGCCTGGGGTTGATGGACATCCCGGGTGCTTTCTGAGAGCCTGAGCCAGCTGGAGTTTCCAGAGACTTAAGGGGTAGGGTCTGCACTGATTTGTTCTACAGAGATCCCCAAAGTTCCTAAGGCCAATGTTTCTAACATCCAGAGCCTCAGGGAAGGTCTGCTTAGCGCCATGGCACTGACATGGGGATTCTAGTTCTCCTTGTTCCCAGGGAAAAGGTTCTAGGTTCTAGCCTCAGTCAGCATAGCTGAGGCTGGCCCCACAGCATCCCAGGGGCTCCTGGTGCTGCATCCCAGGCCTCCCTGTCCACTGGACCCATCCTTGGGGAGCCTGCCCCAGCTGTGGCTGTGTCCGCTCTGTTCCAGGATGGACTCCCTGCAGAAGCAGGACCTTCGGAGGCCAAAGATTCATGGGGCAGTCGAGGTGTCCCGCTACCAGCCCCCCACTCTGGCCTCGCTGCAGCGATTGCTGTGGGTCCGTCGGACCACCACACTGACCCACATCAATGAGGTCTGGCCCAACCTTTTCTTGGGAGATGCGTAAGTAAGACCCACGCGGGAGCTGGGGGTGGCAGGAGGGTGTGAGTAGCAGGACGGGCCTCCTTCAGAGGTATCCGCTGCTTCTCACTGCTCACATTTGTCTTCCTTGCTGTGCTTGTCATAGAAACAGAACACAGGCAAGAAAAATATACAAAACACATACAGTTTCACATTTCAGAAACAGGGGATTACTTGTGCGAGTCCCATTTATCCATGGATAACTACACTTTAAGTGACCTTTAAAAAATTTTTTTTAAAGATAACGTGTCAAATACCCCAGGTTGGCTTAACTCCCTATAATACCTGAGGATACCTTGAATTTCTGATCCTCCAGCCCCCACCTCCAAAGCACTGAGATTACAAGTGTACATCACCATGACTGTTTTGTGCTGGGTATCAAACTCAGGGTGTACGCTAGGCAAACCTAGTGTGTGCTGGGCGAGCACCTCCAAACTGAGCTGTGCCTTCCCTGCCTAAAATAATCATCATCATCATAGCCGCCATCTCACTATGCAGCTCTGGCTGGCTATCTTAGAACTCACTGGGTAGAGCAGGCTGGCCTCAAACTCAAAGACCCACCTCTCCAGAGCTGGGATTAAGACACATGTTACCATGCCTGTCTCATTATTTTTTTAAAATTGGTATGTCTTCATTGTTCATGCTGATGGGTTTGGCAGAGGTTTTTCAAGTTCTCACATCCTACTCACCTTCCTATGCTCGCCCCCATTTTGTTTGCATTTGAGACAGGGTCTCACTATAGTCCTGGCTAACCTAGAATTGTCTAGGTAGACCAGGCTGGTCTTGAACTCACAGAGATCCGCCTGCCTCTGCCTCCCCAGTGCTGGGATTCAAGCGTGTGCCGCTGTGCTCCACCGCGTTCTCTCCCTCACATCAGTCTGGTCCTTTCCACCAGAGAACGCTGCTTCTGTTTTAGGGCCACATGTATGCAATACATACATGATTTTATGTAGCTGCGTAGAACCTAGGAACCACAAACTAGTGAACACATAAGATACTCTCTGGGTCTGTGTAATTTTACTCTTTAGTACCTCCATTTACACTCATGTCTTTTTTGTTCTTTTGAGACAGAGTTTCTCTGTAGCCGTGGGTGTCCTGGAACTCGATTTGTAGATCAGGCTGAGCTTGAACTTACAGGGATCCTCCTGCCTCTGCCTCCCAACTGCTGGGACAAAAGGCATGTGCCACCACTGCCTGGCTTTATGCCCATTTCAAAAGCATTATTTTTCTTTCAAGTTCCACTACCTAAGCAACATAGATGGGCCATTTGCCTGTCTTCAAAAGTTAGAGTAAATAATATGTAAATTGTTTTTTGTTTTTTTATCTTGTGGGGCTAAAGAAATGACTCAGCAGTTAAGATCACTTACTGCTCTTGCAAAGGCTCTGAATTTGGTTCCCAGCACCCACATGACAGCTCACAACAGCCTGTAACTCCAGTTTCAGGGGATCCAACGACCTCTTCTGACTTCCGTAGGCTCCTTCATGCACATGGTGCACATAAACTCACAGCAGCGCACACATGTACATAAATTTAAAATAAACTGCTTCCATGTGTGCATATGTATACATATACATACATATCTGTTTGTGTCCGTGTGTGTGTAAACACAGCTGCATACCTGCTGCAGGGCATCTGTGGCGGTCAGAGACACATTTTCTGCCTGATTGTCCTCTGCTGCACATGCCAGGCTAGCAGGCCCAGGAGATTCTGGGAATTTTCCTGTTTCCACTACAGGAGCGATGATACATCACAGACACGCAACACTTGCAACTGGTTTTTATATGGGTGCCAGGGACTTGAACTCAGGTCCTCAAGCTGCCCAAATTGCATGTATTTCATGGACAGAATCATTTGGTTAAAACTGTGTGACACAATGTTTTTCTGAATAGCTGCAGATATTATTATATAGTATTCCATCGTGTGACTATACAGTAAATTCTTCATTTGTACTGATTCCACATTAAACTACTACAGTAATCCTAGTAACAGGTATCCTGGGAAAACATGAGTTTTCTAAGGTTTCTACAAGAGAGAAGGAGAGAGAGAAAGAGAGAGGGAGAGAGAGAGGCAGAGAGACAGAGAGACAGAGACAGCTCTTGCAGACCAGGCTGGCCTCAAACTCACAGAGATCCTCCTGCCTCTGCCTCCCGAGTGCTGGGACTAAAAGTGTGTGCCACCACTGCCTGGCTAAAATGCCATCACTTTGTAATACTGTTTTGAGATATGCTTTATATAGAAAGCTTTTTCAATGAATTCTACTATATATTTAAAAATTCTTAAACATTCTGTTTTATAGCCAGTATTTTCACAGGTTCTTAGTAGAATATAAACATCTTCCCTTGTTTACCTGCATTCACCACATTTTAGCGAGTCATGGTGTTACATCATTTACGCACACAGGAATTTGCTTCATCTGAGGGATGTGTTCTACAGTCCCCAGTGGATATCTAAAACTGAAGACTATATCAAATGCTCATAAAATATGCTGTTTTTTTCCTACTAACACAGACCTTTGTAAAGTTTAGTAAATTAGATTAAGAAAGTAATGCTAGTAGGGGTCGGAGAGGTGACTCAGTGGTTAAGAGCACTAGCTGATCTTCCAGAGATCATGAGTTCAATTCCCAGCAACCACATGGTGGCTCTGTAGCTTTGGAGGCTGTCCTGGAACTAGCTCTTGTAGACCAGGCTAGTCTCGAACTTACAGAGATCCACCTGCCTTTGCCTCCCGAGTGCTGGGATTAAAGGTGTGCGCCACCAACGCCCGGCTATAATAAATAAATCTTAAAAAAGAAAGTGACACTAGTAATAACAAAACAGTAATTACTATATTAAATAAAAGCTAATTGAACACAGGCCTGTGATACCATGACAGCCAATCGTATAACTGAGACAGCCAATCAACAATTAATGGTTAATGAAGCCTGCAATGCGAATACACTGGCCTAAAGGGCAATGCTTGTCCTCGTTCTAGCTTGCTGTTACTGTGATAAAACATTGACCAAAACCAGCTTAGGGAGGAGAGAGTTTATTTGGATGACAGAAGAGTTGGCCATCAATAGCAGCTAAGGCAGGGGCTGGAAGCAGAAACCATGGAGGGTGGCGGCTTCTGACTCAGTCCCTCTGACTTGCTAAACTTTCTGACACAGCCGGGCCCTGCTAGGGATGGCACCGCCCATAGTGGGCTGTGTCCTCTTAAGTCAGTTAGCAACTGAAGCATGCCCCGAGACACGCCCACAGGCCAGGCAGGGTCACAGCTCCTCAACTGAGGCTTTCTCTACACAGATCTGTAAAGCTGACAACTACTGCTGGCTATGACAGCCTAGGGCACATCACAGCAGGACAGTGCAAAGCTTAATCTATTGTTTACTTGTAATTATTTTTTTCACTATTTTGAATCCATACTTGACTGGGTATAAATGAAACTCTGAAATGTAAAACTACAGATAAAAGTGGATTAATATACCACACTTTTGAGATCCGCCTGTCTCTGCCTCCCGAGGCTGGGATTAAAGGTGTGTGTGCCACCAATGCCCAGCTAGTATACCATACTTCATAACCTATTACAGAATAAAGTTGTTTTTTCTGTAAAAAAAAAATAAGTTTTCAGTCGGCCAGTGATATCACATACCTTTAATCCAAGCACTTGGGAGGCAGAGGCAAGAGGACCTCCCTGAGCTTGAGACCAGCCTGACCTACAGAATGAGTTCCAGAACAGCCAGAGCTACACACAAAGAAATCCTGTCTCAAAAAAACAAAACAAATGAGCAAACAAAACAAAAACAAGAACAACAAAAAAAAAAACCTTCTCTTCCAAATATCACTAAGTTCAGCTTATATAATGTCTGTTGGCACATTTTGAATTCTTCCTTTTAGGATGTTCCTAGAAGAAGTGTTTACAGAAAAGTATACACATATTTATAAGGTTTTCTTTCTCTCTCTCTTTTTTTTGGGGGGGGTTTCAAGACAGGGTTTCTCTGTATTGTTTTGAAGGCTGTCCTGGAACTCGCTCTGTAGACCAGGCTGGCCTCGAACTCACAAAAATCCACCTGCCTCTGCGTCCTGAGTGCTGGGATTAAAAGCATGTGCCACCAGTGCCTGGCACACAGCTAGACATCCCTTCAGGAAGTTTCCCAGGATGAAAGGTGTTTCTCAGCCTGTGGTGCCATGGCTACATTGGGGGTTGAATGACCCTTTCACAAGGGTTGCATACAAGATAACCTGCATCTCAGGTATTTACATTATGATTAGTAAAAGCATCAAAATTACAGTTATGAAGTAGCAATGAAATAATTTTATGGTGGGGGTGGTCAGCACAGCATGAGGAACTGTGTTAGAGGTCACAGCGTTAGGACAGTTGAGAAGCCCTACTCTAGAGGATTGCGTTTGCTAGGGAAGGAAGTCCGCTGTTCAGTCTCTACCCTTGGAGGAGAACAGAGGGGTGAGGTTAAGTTCTGACCCTGTGAGACCAACCCCCGCCCACTTCCCATGTGCCTTTCCCTTAGGTATGCTGCCCGAGACAAGAGTCGATTGCTCCAACTGGGCATCACCCATGTTGTGAATGTCGCTGCAGGCAAGTTTCAAGTGGACACAGGTGCCAAGTTTTACCGTGGAACACCTGTGGAGTACTATGGCATTGAGGCTGATGATAATCCCTTCTTTGACCTCAGTGTTTACTTTCTGCCTGTTGCTCGATACATCAGAGATGCCCTCAATACTCCCCAAAGTGAGCTTCTGGGGAAGGGCCTGGGCAGGGTGGGGGCAGGGTGGGATGCGGTGCTGTCCGTTTCTACAGTAGCACTGATGGGTAGGGAGCCCACGGCACCAACCCCATCATCAATCCCCCCGTTCTAAGGAGCGGGTGGCTGTTACCACTTAGTGAGTGTGTCGTGGAAATCAACAACTGCAGATATGACCAAGGGGGCTGGAGAGATGGACACAGATCTGTGGTCAGTCCCTGGAGCCTGCCTGGAAGAGGCAGCCATGGTAATGTGTGCCTGTTCTCCCAGCACCAGGTGGACAAAAATAGGAGGCTATCTGAGGCTCACATCAGAGCAGCCGAGCCAGTGAGAGACCCCGTCTCAAAATACAAAGGCAGGAGGTGCCTGAGGAGTAACCTCCAGATTTCTGACCTTTATATGTCCGTGCACACATTTGGATACACACCTGAACACTCATGTGTACCACCACATCAAAGAACACACACACACACACACACACACACACAATCCATTATGGACACTAGTATAACATATCCTTAGAAAGTGTCCAGTCGCTGGACGGTGGTGGCACACGCCTTTAATCCCAGCACTCGGGAGGCAGAGGCAGGCGGATCTCTGTGAGTTCCGGGCTGGACCGACAGCCTCCAAAACAATACAGAGAAACCCTGTCTCGTAAAAACCAAAAAAAAAAAAAAGAAAAAAAGAAAAAAGAAAGTATCCATTCACTAGGCAGAGCTCAGAGAGGAAACATTCAAGGCTTCACGGGCAGGAGAGAGCAGGATTGAGGGGAGATGGAGAGGGTGCTCACTCCCTGTGATGTAAATCCCTGTAAGGGGCTCTAGAAGTCTGATGATCCCTTCCCAGAATTGCATGGCCATCAGAGGCGGCCCCTCTGGGCTAGGGGGAGGAGCCTAGCTGCTCACTTGTCTCTACTAAATTGCTGTGTGGCCTCAAGCCTCCCTTGTCCCATCTGACAATGAGGACAGGGTTAGTTTTCCAGGGTGTTGAGACAGGTGGACAGAAGGGATGACCAGAGCTGTCCCTTCTTCTCAAAGGCGAGGCGGGTGCAGGCGGCTGATGGTAGTTTGGGTTTTCCTACAGGCCGCGTGCTGGTTCACTGCGCCATGGGGGTAAGCCGCTCTGCCACAGTTGTCCTGGCCTTCCTCATGATCTTCGAGAACATGACTCTGGTAGATGCCATCCAGACGGTGCAGGCCCACCGAGATATCTGCCCCAACTCAGGCTTTCTCCGACAGCTCCAGGTTTTGGACAACAGGCTGAGGCGGGAATCAGGACGACTCTGATTTAAGGAGCGCCTGAAGCCCTGACCCCCTCCATCCAGCGTGGCCCAAACTGACCTGCCTGGCCCTGGGGACGGTAGTCTCCCCTGTTTGCAGAGATCCTGAGATTTTTTCCAGCAAGTCGGGCCTCACTGAGGCAGGGCAGGCTGGGTAGTACCCTTCAGCAGGCGGAGTCCCCTGACCCAATCCAGAAATTCTTTATGCAGAAGAAAATTCAGTCTGTCTCTATAATAAAAGGTTCATCATAATAAAGATGTTGTGAGACCATGGCTTTATTGTCACGAAGGCCACAAGCCTCAGGATGTCTTGCCAGCCCTGATCAGCAGCCTGGAGGAGGGAGGAGCCCGAGGACATGGCAAGGCCCAATGAGGAGAGGGTGCAGGTGGGGATCGGTTAGTGATGATGTCCTGGGTTCAAGAGGAGGTCTGATGACATACTGAAGACCAGGTGACCTCTCCCTCACCTGTCCCCCTCACACCCTCACCCAAGGCTGAAGTTGTCTGTTAAAAAAGGAAAACAGAAAGTTCCAAGTGTCGTATACTCTCCCCGCCGTAGTCAAAATTCACTTTGGGGGGCCAGCAAGACGGCTCATCAAGCCAAAGATTTAGCACAAGCCCTGATGACCTGGCGTCAGTCTTCCACCTTAGAAAGGTAAAGAGAGAATGGACTCCATGAAGGTGTCCCCTGACCTCCATGACCATGCTACGGCACACATCACACCCTAACTCATCATGCCTGCACACAGAAACAGTAAAATGTTTATTTTAAAATAAAGCAAATGGGGCCGGGCGGGGGTGGCACACGCCTTTAATCCCAGCACTCGGGAGGCAGAGACAGATGGATCTCTGAGTTCGAGGCCGGGCTGGACTGACAACTTCCAAAACAATACAGAGAAACCCTGTCTTGTAAAACCAAAAAAAAAAAAAAAAAAAAAAAATGAAGGTCTTGCGACACAGCTGGGCAGGTAAAGGTGCTTGCTGCCAACCTGATTGAGTTCAGTCCCTGGGTCCCACATGTCGGAAAGAAAGAACCATTTTCCACAAATTGTCCACTTACCTCCGCACGCTGAGACATGAACGCACCACCCCCAAAACACAAGAATAGCAGCAAAAAAAGAGCAGTGTTAAAAATAAGACTCACTGTTGGAGCTGGGGTGTATTGCAGGGGTGAGGCACTTGCTGAGGAAATGTAACCCTGGGTTTGGTCCATGGCACTACAGAGAGCAAAGCAGCAAGGCACAGTATGTCTACGGATCTAACCCTCTGCATCTAGAGCCAGCCTAGACTACATAGGTAAGTTTCGGGCCGGGGGGTAGCTCAGTGGGTAGAGTGCTCGCCTAGTGTGCGTGAGGCTCAATGTCTTAGTTAGGGCTTCTGTTGCTGTATAGAGACACCATGACCGCGGAGACGCTGTGTCTGGATTGGCAGGCAGCGGGAAGAGAAAGCACACTGGGCCTGGCTTGAGCATTTGAAGCCTCAAAGCCTGCCCCCAGTGACACACTTCCCCCACCAAGGCTGTGACTGACAGTGTCACTTCCTATGCACCTGTGGGGGCCATTTTCATTCAAACCGTCACACCCAGCATGACATAAGCCATGTGTGTGCCCTCGAGTCGCAGACCCAGAATCCCAGCATTTGGGGAGGCAGAGGCAGAAGGATCCGAAGTTCCGGGTCATCCCAGCACACAGAGGGTGTGAGGCCAGCCCGGGCTCCGTGAGAAAAGGAGGAAGACAGGCAGGCAGTTCTTCTTGGGTTCCTCACTGGGAAACAGCGCGGCCCTGCCCTGCCTGTGAGGGGGAAATGATCCATGCTCCCCACTCCTCTCTGGCGGCTTCCTTAGAGCGTGAAGGTTTCTCTGGGTGCTGTCTTCGTGCCTCCCCGGTGCTCTTACTTTTCTGGGTGCATCTCAGCTCCCACAGCTTGAGGAACATCTCCAGGCTAAAGATGCAGACAGAGATGGGTCTTTACAGGTGAGCTCTCGGTCCAGTGCTCCAAACCTCTGCACCGCCCCACCCCCGCCCTCGTCTTGCTGGTCCCTGGTTGTAGCAGAGTGTCCCATGCCCGTGTTATTAGTTTTCCCAACGCTGTGCAAAACACCTGCTAGAGGCCACTTAAAGGAAGACGTCTTTTTGTTTGGTTTTTTAAGACAAGATTTCTCTGTGTAACAGCCCTGACTGTTCTGGAACTCACTTTATAGTCCAGGCTGGCCTGGAACTTAGAGAGATATGCCTGTCTCTGCCTCCTCAGTGCTGGGAAATGAAGACATGTGCCGCGGCCACCACTGGCTAGGAAGATGTTATTATGCTTCACAATTTCTGAGGAGACTGGTGGTAGCTCCATCTGCAGCAGCAGGAGTGTAAGGCTGCTCACACTGTATGAGCAGGAGTCAGAGAACTCAGAGTGTAGATCTGAATGAGAGCGGCCCACAAAGGCTCACATGTTTGAAAGCTTGGTCCCCATTTAGTGGAACTGTTTGGGAAGGATTAGGAGGTGTGGCCTTGTTTGGAGGAGGTGTGTCATTGGCGATGGGGCTTTAATGTTTCAAAAGTCTACACCTTGGTTCAGGCTCTCTCTCTCTCTCTCTCTCTCTCTCTCTCTCTCTCTCTCTCTCTCTCTCTCTCTCTCTCTCTCTCTCTCTCTCTCTCTCTTCTGCCTGCTGCCTGAAGATCAGGATGTGAAGCACCATGCCTGTCTGCTTTCTATGATGAACCTTTAAAACTATAAGCAAGCAAGCCTCCAGTCACGGTGTTTTTTTTCCAGAGCAATAGAGCAGTGACTACAACATCAGGCCAGATGCAGAGATCTCAGACTGGAATCAGAAGAAGGTAGAACCTTCAGATGTCTATCACTCATAACCCATCTCTATGTCCCAAAGGCCCCAAAACGTCCCCAGAGAGCACCGCCAACTGGGGGGCAAACCTTCAGACAGATGACCCTGGAGGAGACATTTCAGACTCAAACCCTAAGAGCTGTGGTCCTGGCCAAGGCTCCTGCAACCCCTTCAGGTACAGCCCCATGAGTCCATGGGCCATCAGCTGTGGCTGCGGCCCACAGCTACCTGACCATGACAGTTACCTGACCATGAAGCACCCTGAATCCTGACATGCCATGGGGCTGGGTGATCTCTGCTCTAGCTGCACCTGCGTGCAGTGTCTCCTATCCAGTTAACCCGGCACCCTCCCCCCACATATAACTCATAGACCCCCTTGATTCCTCAGAGTCCCCCACCAGCTCTGACTTCTTTTGGGGGCGGGACTTAAGGAACATTTCTCTGTTCTATTCCTGAAGGGTGAGTGCTTCTCTGTGGAAATAAGGTACCCTGTCCAAGCAAACAGCAGGCATGCACAAATGCACTCTTGAGCAGCCAACTGCATGAAAGAAAATGTGTCCTTTCTCCTAAGTGGACAGTGCCCTAAGTCGGGATACCTGGCAGGATGGTTGACCACTGGACTGGACCTTAGCTTCTCTTTACTTCATTTGCAATTCGTAATCTATATAAAATTAGGTAGGTATGAATTCACGCCCCCATTTTATAGATGAGCAAACTGAGGCTCCGAGAAAGAAATCAGAATGAGATGTGGGTTCAGGCTCTAGGACAAGTGTTTCCAGGTGACTCTGTCTCATCTCTGGGGCACTTGGTCCCAGTTCCAGATAGCTGTTGGCTGCCCTCTATGTCCTAGCTGGAAGATGGCAGAAGGCTCTGCTGTGTCAAGCTTCATCCCAGAGTCTAGGTGGGACCATGTATGGCTGCTCTAACTCAGAAAGAGCTGTTTTCAGTTCAACCTGGAGTTGGTGGGCCTGGAATTATCCAGATGGGACACAGCCCTGGCTAGCAGCCCAAACTATTTACCCCCAATGCTCAGAGGTCCTAACAACTCTGCCCTTGTTGCTATTTCTTGCTCATACACTGTCAGCAAAACCCAAAATAGTGGTTCCAGAGGCCAGTGTCTAAGTTACTCTGGCCTGTGCACCTGGTAGCCTGCCCCTGCCACCTGGGGTGCCTGGAGGCTGGGACAGAGCCTTCCCCGTGGCCTGGAGCTCAGTTTCGGCAGGGCACATTCTTGGGACTCTGTAGATGGAGTTCAGAATCTGGGGCTGCGCTGGGAAAAGGTAGGGAGTCATGAGGACCCAGGTGGCAGGGAGGGCAACCGTTTCCCAGTCCCCCCAAGGAAATGGGCCTGGGAAAGGTAATGGAAGCCAGCTAAAGTGTGTCAGGTGAGTATAACCATGTGACTACACTTCAGCCAATCAGAAGAGGAATTACTGCATAGCACCCCGTAGAAGTTTCTTTCACAGGAAATGGTGTATTAGTCACGTGTGGCTGTACACACCTTTATTTTTATTTATTTATTTTTTTGGTTTTTTTTTTTTTTTTTTTTTGGTTTTTCAAGACAGGGTTTCTTCTGTGGCTTTGGAGGCTGTCCTGGAACTAGCTCTTGTAGACCAGGCTGGCCTCGAACTCACAGAGATCCGCCTGCCTCTGCCTCCCAAGTGCTGGGATTAAAGGCGTGCGCCACCAACGCCCAGCTCCTGTGCACACCTTTAATCCTAGCACTTGGAAGGCAGAGGCAGGTTGATCTCTGTGATTTTAAGACCAGCCTGGTCTACAGAGTGAGTTCCAGGTCAGTCAAGCACACACAGAGATACTATCTCAAAAGGAAAAGAAAGAAAAAGGATTGTATGGGGGGGTGGCTCAGTGGGTACAGAACTCGTTTTGAAGACATGACGACTTGAGTTGATATCCCCAACACTCTTATAAAAGTCAGGTCTGGGGACCACATCTGTAACCACAGCACTGGAGCAGCAGAGACAGTCAGGTCCTTCCTGGGGACTCACCGGCCACCACGCCTACCTAAAACAGTGAGCTCCAAGTCCAGCGAGAGTCCCTGAGGGAGAAGAGTGGAGAAAGGCTCTGTCACCGACATGTGCCACACACACACTGTACACCACACATAAACACACGGAAATGTTTGGTTCCCACCTCCCTGGTGCTATCTGGGGTGAATGGGATTGTGGGCCTCCCCTCAGTCCGACCTCTGCCTCCACATGTCTGTTACAAGAATGAGAAGGAGACATGTATCCTTTTTTCCTTCCCTCATCTGTTATATCCTGACCGGTTTCCCTTCCATCCACTCCTCTCCCCCAGATCCACGCCCGTTTCCCCTTACATCTATTTGTTAAGGTTTATTTATTATGTACAGTGTTCTGCCTGCAGGAATGCCTACATGACAGAAGAGGGCACCAGATCTCTGGCTGGGCGGTGGTGGCATATGCCTTTAATCACAGCACTAGGGAGGCAGAGACAGGCGGATCTCTGTACGTTCGAGGCCAGACTGGTCTACAGAGTGAGTGCCAGGATAGGCTTCAAAGCTACGCAGAGAAATCCTGTCTTGAAAAACAAAACAAAACAAAACAAAAAAGAAGGGCACCAGATCTTTTTACAGATGGTTGTGAGAGCTACCATATGGTTGCTAGGAACTGAACTCAGGACCTCTGGAATCCCACCCACATCCATCGTTTTTTCAAAATGTGTTTTGCCTGTGTATGGCTAGCCAACACATTTGTGCAGTACCTGCATATGCCAGGAGGGGGCATTAGATCATCTGTAACTGTAGTTACAGACTTGCAGACTTGTTATCTGGGAACAAACCCTGGGTCCTCTGCAAGATCAGCGATTAATCTTAACTACTGAGCCACCTTTCCAGTCCCAGAATTCCCTCTCTTGCTGATGCCACCATTTTTGAAACCTTTGGTTACTTCTCATCATCTTTGGTCTTAATTACTGTATGTTCTGATCCACAAGTTGCCCAGAGGGCTTTGAGACACTCTTATAAGAAACGTCATCGGTGGGGGCTCTGTGCTGAGTGGGGAATGCCAGTCTGGTGAGACTTTCTGGGTGGGGGGTTGTGGGAAGGCCATAGGACATATATGGGTGGGTGGAGAGGAGTGGGAAGCAGGGGCCATGAGGCAGCAGGAGTCAGGAGTGCAGAACCAGAAGGTTGACAACAGCACCATCAGAGGCAAAGCGCAGAAGAGTTGAGTCCCCATTCAGCCAGAGCCTGGGAAAATGCTGCAGCCATAGCCAGGGACCTTAGCGGTATCTTTTAAGTCAAGGAAGCTTCCCAGGAGACAGTCCCATCCTCCATAAGAGCATTATTCTTTCCTGGGTTATTTTTACTGGTTTATTTTGAAACAGGATCTCAAGTACCCCAGACTGGTTTTGACCTCACTCATGTAGTCCAAGATGACCTTGAGCTTCTGGTCTTCCTACCTCTGCCCCCCAACTGCTGGGGCCACAAGTATGCAAGACCATGCCTGGTTTACAGACCATGTTCCAGGGCTTCTGGAATGCTAGACAAGAACTCTATTAACTGCGCCACATCCTCAGCTCTAACACTGCATTTCCCAGAGATTCTCCAAGTGCATCTCTGAGGTCACCTGAATAGACCTCATCCATGTACAAACGTCAGACTGCACAGGGTGCCCAGACGAGGCTGAATAATGCCCCTGAGAGATAATTGGCCAGCACATTCAGACCAGAGCCAAGCCCTTTTTATGAGATGGGATCTTACTATGTAGTCCAGGCTGTCCTCAAACTCAAGATCTTCACTTAGACTCTTAAGAACCTCTTGGCTGGGCAGTAGTGGTATACACTTTAATCCCAGAACTCAAAAAACAAACAAACAAAAAAAACCCACACAAAACAAAACAAGAAAAAAAAACCGCCACCAAAACAAAAACAAAAACAAAAAAAAAACCAAAAAGCCTGAATGGTAGAACCATGATGCCCAGCTCCTCTCTTAGGCTTTTGGTTTTGTTATTCTTTTCCTTTTTTCTTTTTTTGGTTTTCAGAGACAGGGTTTCTCTGTATTGCTTTGGAGGTTGTCCTGGAACTCACTCTGCAGACCAGGCTGGTCTGGAACTCAGAGAGCCCCCTGCCTCTGCCTCCCCAGCTGGCATTAAAGGTGTGCATCATTACCACCTGGCTAACCTTGAACTTTTGATACTCCTGCCTCCATCTCCCAAGTGCTTTAATTGAAGGTGTGCTCTCAACAAGGGGCTGGAGAGATGGCTCAGCAGTTAAGAACACCAGCTGCTACTGTTCCAGAGGCCCTGAGTTCAATTCCCAGCACCCATCTGGTGGCTCACAATCTTGTATATTGGGATCTGATGCCCTCTTCTGGCCTGAGGTGTATATGCAGATAGAACACTCATCCATAAATTAAATCTTAAAACAATCCATAAAAACAAAAACCCAAAACAAATAAAAAAGTAGCGCAGAGTCTAACACACAGTATGTGTGGAATAAGAGTGTGGGTTTCTTCCCTTCTTTCTGAGACAATCAGGACTTAGAAAAACACCTATATCTCTGTCTTTCCTTGTGGGGATGGGAGGGCTGGCCACACAGAACTCACAGTCTTTTCCTGTCACTTCTCAGAACACTGGGGCACACCAGGATGATCGAGGTTAGCCTGTTTCAGAAGAATCACTGCCTGGATTTCTTAAGTTGTTAAAAAAATGTTTTTTGATACAGGGTTTTTCTGTGTGGCTTTGGTTGTCCTGGAACTCACTCTATAAACCAGGCTGGTCTAGAACTCACAGAAATCCACCTGCCTCTGCCTACCAAGTGCTGGGATTAGAGGCACATGCCACCACGCCTGACTTAAAATTTTTAATTAAAAGCTGGGTGGTGGTGGTGCCCATCTTTAATCCCAGCACCTGGGAGGCAGAGGCAGGTGGAGCTCCGTGAGTTCGAGGCCAGCCTGGTCTACAGAGCAAGTTCCAGGACAGGCTCCAAAGCTACAGAGAAACCCTGTCTTCAAATAAAAAAAGAAAAAAAATTAACAAAAAGTATTTTCTTATGATTTTAAAGTTACGAGTGTGGATGTTTTGCATGCGTGTCTGTCTGTGGACCACAAGCAAGCCTGGTGCTCACAGGCCAAAAGAGTGGGTCAGATTTCCTGGGACTGGATTACAAACAGTCGTGAGCCGTCGTGTGGGTACTGGGACTTGAACCCCAGTTCATTGGGAGAGCGGCCAGTGTTCTCAGCTGCTGAGCTAGCCCTGCAGCCCAGTTATTTCTGTTTTACATTATGTGTATTTGTGTGTCTGCCTGTGGGCCTATGAATATTTTTATGGTGCCCAAAGACACCCAAAGTGGCCACCAGTCCCCTGGAGCTGGAGTTTGTGAGCTGAGAGCAGAGCTTCTGCCCTCTGGAAGCACAGCCTTAACCACTAAGCCATCTCTCCAGAACCATGAACTCATTTTCCTGTTGTTTTCATTATTTTTATGAGATTTAAACTTTTTGCCAAGAGTTTTAAATACAAAGCTGACTGTATTCTCTTACAGTTTTCTTATATAGGGTTATAAACTAACATTAGGATTCTAATTTGTAATGCCAAATGCCTCCAATACAAATTCTTGGTCCTCCAAAGACGAGAGAATATTTTATTTAATGGAAAGGGCTTATAGTCACTGCAGACATGGCTGAACCATGTCTTTAATTTACAGAAGAGTTAATGTCCTTTACAAAAACCTCTTAATGTTTTCCTTAACTTTGGTATGGTCTGCCAATAGTATGTGAGTATTCACACAGACACACACACACACACACACACACACACACACATACACACAGACTCACACACATACACAGACTCACCCACACAGACTCACAGAGACACACATCCTCCTGAAGCAGACTTATGAGTAAAAAAAAAACCTGGAATGTGTAAGAGTCTTTTTTTCACCGGGTGTTGGTGGTGCACCCCTTTAATCCCAGCACTCAGGAGGCAGAGGCAGGTGGATCTCTGTGAGTTCGAGACCAGCCTGGTCTATAGAGCTAGTTCCAGGACAGCCTCCAAAACAATACAGAGAAACCCTGTCTCGAAAAACAAAACAAAAAAAAGGTCTTTTTCCCCCTTTTCAATTACACCTCAATAAAATCTCCTCATAAAAGCCCTGGGTAAGCAATTACCTGCTGGCAGGATGAGGCTCTGCACTCCCAGAGAGCCACTTGGTGCAAACTCGGGCAGAAGGACAAAGTCAGCTCCTTCTGCAACCCCCTCCCTGCCACCTTCTCCCCTCATGCACAATGGATCAGTTCCCACCAGGGAGCAGGTGAAGGTGGTCTCCCTCCTTCCCTCCAGGGAGCAGGTGAAGGTGGTCTCCCTCCTTCCCTCCAGGGAGCAGGTGAAGGTGGTCTCCCTCCTTCCCTCCAGGGAGCAGGTGAAGGTGGTCTCCCTCCTTCCCTCCAGGGAGCAGGTGAAGGTGGTCTCCCTCCTTCCCTCCAGGGAGGAGGTGAAGGTGGTCTCCCTCCTTCCCTCCAGGGAGCAGGTGAAGGTGGTCTCCCTCCTTCCCTCCAGGGAGCAGTGAAGGTGGTCTCCCTCCTTCCCTCCAGGGAGCAGTGAAGGTGGTCTCCCTCCTTCCCTCCAGGGAGCAGTGAAGGTGGTCTCCCTCCTTCCCTCCAGGGAGCAGGTGAAGGTGGTCTCCTTCCCTCCAGGGAGCAGTGAAGGTGGTCTCCCTCCTTCCCTCCAGGGAGCAGGTGAAGGTGGTCTCCCTCCTTCCCTCCAGGGAGCAGGTGAAGGTGGTCTCCCTCCTTCCCTCCAGGGAGCAGGTGAAGGTGGTCTCCCTCCTTCCCTCCAGGGAGCAGGTGAAGGTGGTCTCCTCCTTCCCTCCAGGGAGCAGGTGAAGGTGGTCTCCCTCCTTCCCTCCAGGGAGCAGGTGAAGGTGGTCTCCCTCCTTCCTCCAGGGAGCAGGTGAAGGTGGTCTCCCTCCTTCCCTCCAGGGAGCAGGTGAAGGTGGTCTCCCTCCTTCCCTCCAGGGAGCAGGTGAAGGTGGTCTCCCTCCTTCCCTCCAGGGAGCAGGTGAAGGTGGTCTCCTCCTTCCCTCCAGGGAGCAGGTGAAGGTGGTCTCCCTCCTTCCCTCCAGGGAGCAGGTGAAGGTGGTCTCCCTCCTTCCCTCCAGGGAGCAGTGAAGGTGGTCTCCCTCCTTCCCTCCAGGGAGCAGGTGAAGGTGGTCTCCCTCCTTCCCTCCAGGGAGCAGGTGAAGGTGGTCTCCCTCCTTCCCTCCAGGGAGCAGGTGAAGCTGGTCTCCCTCCTTCCCTCCAGGGAGCAGGTGAAGGTGGTCTCCCTCCTTCCCTCCAGGGAGCAGGTGAAGGTGGTCTCCCTCCTTCCCTCCAGGGAGCAGTGAAGGTGGTCTCCTTCCCTCCAGGGAGGTGTGAAGGTGGTCTCCCTCCTTCCCTCCAGGGAGCAGTGAAGGTGGTCTCCCTCCTTCCCTCCAGGGAGCAGTGAAGGTGGTCTCCCTCCTTCCCTCCAGGGAGCAGTGAAGTTGGTCTCCCTCCTTCCCTCCAGGGAGCAGGTGAAGGTGGTCTCCTTCCCTCCAGGGGGCAGTGAAGGTGGTCTCCCTCCTTCCCTCCAGGAAGCAGGTGAAGGTGGTCTCCCTCCTTCCCTCCAGGGAGCAGTGAAGGTGGTCTCCCTCCTTCCCTCCAGGGAGCAGTGAAGGTGGTCTCCTTCCCTCCAGGGAGCAGGTGAAGGTGGTCTCCCTCCTTCCCTCCAGGGAGCAGTGAAGGTGGTCTCCCTCCTTCCCTCCAGGGAGCAGGTGAAGGTGGTCTCCTTCCCTCCAGGGAGCAGGTGAAGGTGGTCTCCCTCCTTCCCTCCAGGGAGCAGGTGAAGGTGGTCTCCTTCCCTCCAGGGAGCAGGTGAAGGTGGTCTCCCTCCTTCCCTCCAGGGAGCAGGTGAAGGTGGTCTCCCTCCTTCCCTCCAGGGAGCAGGTGAAGGTGGTCTCCCTCCTTCCCTCCAGGGAGCAGGTGAAGGTGGTCTCCCTCCTTCCCTCCAGGGAGCAGGTGAAGGTGGTCTCCCTCCTTCCCTCCAGGGAGCAGGTGAAGGTGGTCTCCCTCCTTCCCTCCAGGGAGCAGTGAAGGTGGTCTCCCTCCTTCCCTCCAGGGAGCAGGTGAAGGTGGTCTCCTTCCCTCCAGGGAGCAGGTGAAGGTGGTCTCCCTCCTTCCCTCCAGGGAGCAGTGAAGGTGGTCTCCCTCCTTCCCTCCAGGGAGCAGGTGAAGGTGGTCTCCCTCCTTCCCTCCAGGGAGCAGTGAAGGTGGTCTCCCTCCTTCCTCCAGGGAGCAGTGAAGGTGGTCTCCTCCTTCCCTCCAGGGAGCAGGTGAAGGTGGTCTCCCTCCTTCCCTCCAGGGAGCAGGTGAAGGTGGTCTCCCTCCTTCCCTCCAGGGAGCAGGTGAAGGTGGTCTCCCTCCTTCCCTCCAGGGAGCAGGTGAAGGTGGTCTCCCTCCTTCCCTCCAGGGAGCAGGTGAAGGTGGTCTCCCTCCTTCCCTCCAGGGAGCAGGTGAAGGTGGTCTCCTCCTTCCCTCCAGGGAGCAGGTGAAGGTGGTCTCCCTCCTTCCCTCCAGGGAGCAGGTGAAGGTGGTCTCCCTCCTTCCCTCCAGGGAGCAGGTGAAGGTGGTCTCCCTCCTTCCCTCCAGGGAGCAGGTGAAGGTGGTCTCCTCCTTCCCTCCAGGGAGCAGGTGAAGGTGGTCTCCTCCTTCCCTCCAGGGAGCAGGTGAAGGTGGTCTCCCTCCTTCCCTCCAGGGAGCAGGTGAAGGTGGTCTCCCTCCTTCCCTCCAGGGAGCAGGTGAAGGTGGTCTCCCTCCTTCCTCCAGGGAGCAGGTGAAGGTGGTCTCCTCCTTCCCTCCAGGGAGCAGGTGAAGGTGGTCTCCCTCCTTCCCTCCAGGGAGCAGTGAAGGTGGTCTCCTTCCCTCCAGGGAGGTGTGAAGGTGGTCTCCCTCCTTCCCTCCAGGGAGCAGTGAAGGTGGTCTCCCTCCTTCCCTCCAGGGAGCAGTGAAGGTGGTCTCCCTCCTTCCCTCCAGGGAGCAGTGAAGTTGGTCTCCCTCCTTCCCTCCAGGGAGCAGGTGAAGGTGGTCTCCTTCCCTCCAGGGGGCAGTGAAGGTGGTCTCCCTCCTTCCCTCCAGGGAGCAGGTGAAGGTGGTCTCCCTCCTTCCCTCCAGGGAGCAGTGAAGGTGGTCTCCTCCTTCCCTCCAGGGAGCAGTGAAGGTGGTCTCCTTCCCTCCAGGGAGCAGGTGAAGGTGGTCTCCCTCCTTCCCTCCAGGGAGCAGTGAAGGTGGTCTCCCTCCTTCCCTCCAGGGAGCAGGTGAAGGTGGTCTCCCTCCTTCCCTCCAGGGAGCAGGTGAAGGTGGTCTCCCTCCTTCCCTCCAGGGAGCAGGTGAAGGTGGTCTCCCTCCTTCCCTCCAGGGAGCAGGTGAAGGTGGTCTCCCTCCTTCCCTCCAGGGAGCAGGTGAAGGTGGTCTCCCTCCTTCCCTCCAGGGAGCAGGTGAAGGTGGTCTCCCTCCTTCCCTCCAGGGAGCAGTGAAGGTGGTCTCCCTCCTTCCCTCCAGGGAGCAGTGAAGGTGGTCTCCCTCCTTCCCTCCAGGGAGCAGGTGAAGGTGGTCTCCTTCCCTCCAGGGAGCAGGTGAAGGTGGTCTCCCTCCTTCCCTCCAGGGAGCAGGTGAAGGTGGTCTCCTTCCCTCCAGGGAGCAGGTGAAGGTGGTCTCCCTCCTTCCCTCCAGGGAGCAGGTGAAGGTGGTCTCCTCCTTCCTCCAGGGAGCAGGTGAAGGTGGTCTCCTCCTTCCTCCAGGGAGCAGGTGAAGGTGGTCTCCTCCTTCCCTCCAGGGAGCAGGTGAAGGTGGTCTCCCTCCTTCCCTCCAGGGAGCAGGTGAAGGTGGTCTCCCTCCTTCCCTCCAGGGAGCAGGTGAAGGTGGTCTCCTTCCCTCCAGGGAGCAGGTGAAGGTGGTCTCCTTCCCTCCAGGGAGCAGGTGAAGGTGGTCTCCCTCCTTCCCTCCAGGGAGCAGGTGAAGGTGGTCTCCCTCCTTCCCTCCAGGGAGCAGGTGAAGGTGGTCTCCCTCCTTCCCTCCAGGGAGCAGGTGAAGGTGGTCTCCCTCCTTCCCTCCAGGGAGCAGGTGAAGGTGGTCTCCCTCCTTCCCTCCAGGGAGCAGGTGAAGGTGGTCTCCCTCCTTCCCTCCAGGGAGCAGGTGAAGGTGGTCTCCTCCTTCCCTCCAGGGAGCAGGTGAAGGTGGTCTCCCTCCTTCCCTCCAGGGAGCAGGTGAAGGTGGTCTCCTCCTTCCCTCCAGGGAGCAGGTGAAGGTGGTCTCCTTCCCTCCAGGGAGCAGGTGAAGGTGGTCTCCCTCCTTCCTCCAGGGAGCAGTGAAGGTGGTCTCCTCCTTCCCTCCAGGGAGCAGGTGAAGGTGGTCTCCCTCCTTCCTCCAGGGAGCAGTGAAGGTGGTCTCCCTCCTTCCCTCCAGGGAGCAGTGAAGGTGGTCTCCCTCCTTCCCTCCAGGGAGCAGGTGAAGGTGGTCTCCTCCTTCCTCCAGGGAGCAGGTGAAGGTGGTCTCCCTCCTTCCCTCCAGGGAGCAGGTGAAGGTGGTCTCCTCCTTCCCTCCAGGGAGCAGGTGAAGGTGGTCTCCCTCCTTCCCTCCAGGGAGCAGGTGAAGGTGGTCTCCCTCCTTCCTCCAGGGAGCAGGTGAAGGTGGTCTCCCTCCTTCCCTCCAGGGAGCAGGTGAAGGTGGTCTCCCTCCTTCCCTCCAGGGAGCAGGTGAAGGTGGTCTCCCTCCTTCCCTCCAGGGAGCAGGTGAAGGTGGTCTCCCTCCTTCCCTCCAGGGAGCAGGTGAAGGTGGTCTCCTCCTTCCTCCAGGGAGCAGTGAAGGTGGTCTCCTCCTTCCCTCCAGGGAGCAGGTGAAGGTGGTCTCCTCCTTCCCTCCAGGGAGCAGGTGAAGGTGGTCTCCTCCTTCCCTCCAGGGAGCAGTGAAGGTGGTCTCCCTCCTTCCCTCCAGGGAGCAGGTGAAGGTGGTCTCCCTCCTTCCCTCCAGGGAGCAGTGAAGGTGGTCTCCCTCCTTCCCTCCAGGGAGCAGTGAAGGTGGTCTCCCTCCTTCCCTCCAGGGAGCAGGTGAAGGTGGTCTCCCTCCTTCCCTCCAGGGAGCAGGTGAAGGTGGTCTCCTCCTTCCCTCCAGGGAGCAGGTGAAGGTGGTCTCCTCCTTCCTCCAGGGAGCAGGTGAAGGTGGTCTCCCTCCTTCCTCCAGGGAGCAGGTGAAGGTGGTCTCCCTCCTTCCTCCAGGGAGCAGGTGAAGGTGGTCTCCTCCTTCCTCCAGGGAGCAGTGAAGGTGGTCTCCTCCTTCCCTCCAGGGAGCAGGTGAAGGTGGTCTCCTCCTTCCCTCCAGGGAGCAGGTGAAGGTGGTCTCCTCCTTCCCTCCAGGGAGCAGGTGAAGGTGGTCTCCCTCCTTCCCTCCAGGGAGCAGGTGAAGGTGGTCTCCCTCCTTCCCTCCAGGGAGCAGGTGAAGGTGGTCTCCCTCCTTCCCTCCAGGGAGCAGTGAAGGTGGTCTCCTTCCCTCCAGGGAGGTGTGAAGGTGGTCTCCCTCCTTCCCTCCAGGGAGCAGTGAAGGTGGTCTCCCTCCTTCCCTCCAGGGAGCAGTGAAGGTGGTCTCCCTCCTTCCCTCCAGGGAGCAGTGAAGTTGGTCTCCCTCCTTCCCTCCAGGGAGCAGGTGAAGGTGGTCTCCTTCCCTCCAGGGGGCAGTGAAGGTGGTCTCCCTCCTTCCCTCCAGGGAGCAGGTGAAGGTGGTCTCCTCCTTCCCTCCAGGGAGCAGTGAAGGTGGTCTCCCTCCTTCCCTCCAGGGAGCAGTGAAGGTGGTCTCCTTCCCTCCAGGGAGCAGGTGAAGGTGGTCTCCTCCTTCCCTCCAGGGAGCAGTGAAGGTGGTCTCCCTCCTTCCCTCCAGGGAGCAGTGAAGGTGGTCTCCTCCTTCCCTCCAGGGAGCAGGTGAAGGTGGTCTCCCTCCTTCCCTCCAGGGAGCAGGTGAAGGTGGTCTCCTCCTTCCTCCAGGGAGCAGGTGAAGGTGGTCTCCCTCCTTCCCTCCAGGGAGCAGGTGAAGGTGGTCTCCCTCCTTCCCTCCAGGGAGCAGGTGAAGGTGGTCTCCTCCTTCCCTCCAGGGAGCAGGTGAAGGTGGTCTCCCTCCTTCCCTCCAGGGAGCAGGTGAAGGTGGTCTCCCTCCTTCCCTCCAGGGAGCAGGTGAAGGTGGTCTCCCTCCTTCCCTCCAGGGAGCAGTGAAGGTGGTCTCCTTCCCTCCAGGGAGCAGTGAAGGTGGTCTCCTCCTTCCCTCCAGGGAGCAGTGAAGGTGGTCTCCTCCTTCCCTCCAGGGAGCAGTGAAGGTGGTCTCCCTCCTTCCCTCCAGGGAGCAGGTGAAGGTGGTCTCCTCCTTCCCTCCAGGGAGCAGGTGAAGGTGGTCTCCTCCTTCCCTCCAGGGAGCAGGTGAAGGTGGTCTCCTCCTTCCCTCCAGGGAGCAGTGAAGGTGGTCTCCCTCCTTCCCTCCAGGGAGCAGTGAAGGTGGTCTCCTCCTTCCCTCCAGGGAGCAGGTGAAGGTGGTCTCCTTCCCTCCAGGGAGCAGGTGAAGGTGGTCTCCTCCTTCCCTCCAGGGAGCAGGTGAAGGTGGTCTCCTTCCCTCCAGGGAGCAGTGAAGGTGGTCTCCCTCCTTCCCTCCAGGGAGCAGGTGAAGGTGGTCTCCCTCCTTCCCTCCAGGGAGCAGGTGAAGGTGGTCTCCCTCCTTCCCTCCAGGGAGCAGGTGAAGGTGGTCTCCCTCCTTCCCTCCAGGGAGCAGGTGAAGGTGGTCTCCCTCCTTCCCTCCAGGGAGCAGGTGAAGGTGGTCTCCCTCCTTCCCTCCAGGGAGCAGGTGAAGGTGGTCTCCCTCCTTCCCTCCAGGGAGCAGGTGAAGATGGTCTGCCTCCTTCCCTCCAGGGAGCAGGTGAAGGTGGTCTCCCTCCTTCCCTCCAGGGAGCAGTGAAGGTGGTCTCCCTCCTTCCCTCCAGGGAGCAGTGAAGGTGGTCTCCCTCCTTCCCTCCAGGGAGCAGGTGAAGGTGGTCTCCTTCCCTCCAGGGAGCAGGTGAAGGTGGTCTCCCTCCTTCCCTCCAGGGAGCAGTGAAGGTGGTCTCCCTCCTTCCCTCCAGGGAGCAGGTGAAGGTGGTCTCCCTCCTTCCCTCCAGGGAGCAGGTGAAGGTGGTCTCCCTCCTTCCCTCCAGGGAGCAGGTGAAGGTGGTCTCCTCCTTCCCTCCAGGGAGCAGGTGAAGGTGGTCTGCCTCCTTCCCTCCAGGGAGCAGGTGAAGTAGGTCTCCCTCCTTCCCTCCAGGGAGCAGGTGAAGGTGGTCTCCCTCCTTCCCTCCAGGGAGCAGTGAAGGTGGTCTCCCTCCTTCCCTCCAGGGAGCAGGTGAAGGTGGTCTCCCTCCTTCCCTCCAGGGAGCAGGTGAAGGTGGTCTCCTCCTTCCCTCCAGGGAGCAGGTGAAGGTGGTCTCCCTCCTTCCCTCCAGGGAGCAGGTGAAGGTGGTCTCCCTCCTTCCCTCCAGGGAGCAGTGAAGGTGGTCTCCTTCCCTCCAGGGAGGTGTGAAGGTGGTCTCCCTCCTTCCCTCCAGGGAGCAGTGAAGGTGGTCTCCCTCCTTCCCTCCAGGGAGCAGTGAAGGTGGTCTCCCTCCTTCCCTCCAGGGAGCAGTGAAGTTGGTCTCCCTCCTTCCCTCCAGGGAGCAGGTGAAGGTGGTCTCCCTCCTTCCCTCCAGGGAGCAGTGAAGGTGGTCTCCCTCCTTCCCTCCAGGGAGCAGTGAAGGTGGTCTCCCTCCTTCCCTCCAGGGAGCAGTGAAGGTGGTCTCCCTCCTTCCCTCCAGGGAGCAGTGAAGGTGGTCTCCTTCCCTCCAGGGAGCAGGTGAAGGTGGTCTCCCTCCTTCCCTCCAGGGAGCAGTGAAGGTGGTCTCCCTCCTTCCCTCCAGGGAGCAGTGAAGGTGGTCTCCCTCCTTCCCTCCAGGGAGCAGGTGAAGGTGGTCTCCCTCCTTCCCTCCAGGGAGCAGGTGAAGGTGGTCTCCTCCTTCCCTCCAGGGAGCAGGTGAAGGTGGTCTCCCTCCTTCCCTCCAGGGAGCAGTGAAGGTGGTCTCCCTCCTTCCCTCCAGGGAGCAGTGAAGGTGGTCTCCCTCCTTCCCTCCAGGGAGCAGGTGAAGGTGGTCTCCCTCCTTCCCTCCAGGGAGCAAGTGAAGGTGGTCTCCTCCTTCCCTCCAGGGAGCAGGTGAAGGTGGTCTCCCTCCTTCCCTCCAGGGAGCAGGTGAAGGTGGTCTCCCTCCTTCCCTCCAGGGAGCAGGTGAAGGTGGTCTCCCTCCTTCCCTCCAGGGAGCAGGTGAAGGTGGTCTCCTCCTTCCCTCCAGGGAGCAGGTGAAGGTGGTCTCCCTCCTTCCTCCAGGGAGCAGTGAAGGTGGTCTCCCTCCTTCCCTCCAGGGAGCAGTGAAGGTGGTCTCCCTCCTTCCCTCCAGGGAGCAGGTGAAGGTAGTCTCCTTCCCTCCAGGGAGCAGGTGAAGGTGGTCTCCTCCTTCCCTCCAGGGAGCAGGTGAAGGTGGTCTCCCTCCTTCCCTCCAGGGAGCAGGTGAAGGTGGTCTCCCTCCTTCCCTCCAGGGAGCAGGTGAAGGTGGTCTCCCTCCTTCCCTCCAGGGAGCAGGTGAAGGTGGTCTCCCTCCTTCCCTCCAGGGAGCAGGTGAAGGTGGTCTCCCTCCTTCCCTCCAGGGAGCAGGTGAAGGTGGTCTCCCTCCTTCCCTCCAGGGAGCAGGTGAAGGTGGTCTCCCTCCTTCCCTCCAGGGAGCAGTGAAGGTGGTCTCCCTCCTTCCCTCCAGGGAGCAGTGAAGGTGGTCTCCTCCTTCCCTCCAGGGAGCAGGTGAAGGTGGTCTCCTTCCCTCCAGGGAGCAGGTGAAGGTGGTCTGCCTCCTTCCCTCCAGGGAGCAGTGAAGGTGGTCTCCCTCCTTCCCTCCAGGGAGCAGTGAAGGTGGTCTCCCTCCTTCCCTCCAGGGAGCAGTGAAGGTGGTCTCCCTCCTTCCCTCCAGGGAGCAGGTGAAGGTGGTCTCCCTCCTTCCCTCCAGGGAGCAGTGAAGGTGGTCTCCCTCCTTCCCTCCAGGGAGCAGGTGAAGGTGGTCTCCTTCCCTCCAGGGAGCAGGTGAAGGTGGTCTCCTTCCCTCCAGGGAGCAGGTGAAGGTGGTCTCCCTCCTTCCCTCCAGGGAGCAGTGAAGGTGGTCTCCCTCCTTCCCTCCAGGGAGCAGGTGAAGGTGGTCTCCCTCCTTCCCTCCAGGGAGCAGGTGAAGGTGGTCTCCCTCCTTCCCTCCAGGGAGCAGGTGAAGGTGGTCTCCCTCCTTCCCTCCAGGGAGCAGGTGAAGGTGGTCTCCCTCCTTCCCTCCAGGGAGCAGGTGAAGGTGGTCTCCCTCCTTCCCTCCAGGGAGCAGGTGAAGGTGGTCTCCCTCCTTCCCTCCAGGGAGCAGTGAAGGTGGTCTCCCTCCTTCCCTCCAGGGAGCAGTGAAGGTGGTCTCCCTCCTTCCCTCCAGGGAGCAGGTGAAGGTGGTCTCCCTCCTTCCCTCCAGGGAGCAGGTGAAGGTGGTCTCCCTCCTTCCCTCCAGGGAGCAGGTGAAGGTGGTCTCCCTCCTTCCCTCCAGGGAGCAGGTGAAGGTGGTCTCCCTCCTTCCCTCCAGGGAGCAGTGAAGGTGGTCTCCCTCCTTCCCTCCAGGGAGCAGGTGAAGGTGGTCTCCTTCCCTCCAGGGAGCAGGTGAAGGTGGTCTCCCTTCTTCCCTCCAGGGAGCAGTGAAGGTGGTCTCCTTCCCTCCAGGGAGCAGGTGAAGGTGGTCTCCCTCCTTCCCTCCAGGGAGCAGGAGTGGCCTCCTTTATTCTAAAGCCTGAGTCTGTCCAGCCGAAAACCGGAGGCACAATATTTAGAAATTACTAAGGATTTTCTCTTCTTTTTTTCTTCTCTTATTTATATAGGACATTTCATTACATTTCAGAAACAAATATCTTAAAACACAAATTTGCCCCAAAAATTGCATGGGACATAGTTACATGAAAACTGTATTTCCCATCCAGGTGTTGTAGCATACGCCTGTAATCTCAACAGTAGTATTAGGAATTCAAGGCCAGCCTCAGCTACATGAGACAGAACCACAGGCTGTGCCAGCAAACAGTACCACAGGTAAGAGACCAAGATTTCAACACATAGTCCTTTGGTAGTCATTATTGTTCTAAACTTTAACAGAGATTGAAGAAAGCTGGGCTAGGGAAGAGCACAGCCAGAAAAGAGGCTCACGGTAGTGTCTACTCTTCTCTAAGACAGTCTTCTAGCCGGGCGGTGGCGGTGCACACCTTTAATCCCAGCACTCGGGAGGCAGAGGCAGGCGGATCTCTGTGAGTTAGAGACCAGCCTGGTCTACAAGAGTGAGTTTCAGGACAGCCTCCAGAGCCACAGAGAAACCCTGCCTCGAACTCCCCCAAACCCCCCAAAAACAAAAAAGACAGTCTTCCAGATACAGGCAGGGGTGTCGTATAGACTGGGGGGGGGTGCAGCAGGGAGGCTTCATTCTTTACCTGTTTATGTTTCTGGAGGAGGCAATTACGCAGCGGACACGGATGAGCCGCATCCAGGAGCAGCAGTAATGTCACTCTGCTCTGAGGTATACCAGCAACTATCCTGGACAAGAGCAGGGGATTCTGGGAGCTTGACCTTTTAACCAAGAAGGGGCTTCGGTGTTACAATTAGTAATTAAGTGTCCTCAATTCCAGGAGGGTGATGTAGGGCCTTTGAGAAAAGCTAAGAGATAAAAATTGATGACTAATTCCAGCAATCTGGCAGCAGAGACAAGGCCAGCCTGGTCTAAAGAACTAGTTTGATGACGGTCAGCCAGGAGTGTTGCACAGAGAAACCCTGTCTCGAAAGAAGCAAAACAAAATTTACTAGCTTTTTTTGTATATCTCGGTACAGACAACCACGGAACTTGTAGACAATGACACAATGTATCTTTCTGCCATTCTCCCTCCTTTTCTACAATATCGTGTAACTTGCATGAGGCACTCAGCCATTACTTGTGGTGCTGGGACAGGCAGAGCACTCCCACCTGTTGGGTATCGCAGTGAGGGGCTCTCCAGGTCCTAGGCCAGGCTTGCTGACCTCCCTCCCTCCTGAGACTAGCCTCAGGGACAGTGAGAGCATGTTAAAAGCCACCAGAGTAGTGAGCGGTTTCCTTAATCCAATTCACAGGCAATTTATGGCAGATTAGCCACACCATCAGAACCAGGGAGCCTTCAGTACATAATAGTGATCCCCTTGGGCCTGGAAATTCTTTGTATTTTTCATTATTCAAGAACCCTGCAAAATCAAATTAATCAAGCAATCCTTTATAAGCCACCATCAAAATCATGTCTAGCTCTAACCCATCTCTCTCATCTAACCCTTGCTGCTATCATCCTTGACGAAGGTGACCAGTGCCTCTTACCTGGACATTTAGAGCATCCTCCTCACAGGTCTCCTAGGCCCTGGCTTTAATTCGGCTACATTCCACTCTCTTCCTACAAAGCTGGTTTTTTTGTTTGGGTTTTTTGTTTTGTTTTGGTTTTTGTTGTTGTTTTTTCAAGACAAGGTTTCTCTGTGGCTTTGGAAGTTGTCCTGGAACTCGCTCTGTAGACTAGGCTGTCCTCAAACTCACAGAGATCCACCTGCCTCTGCCTCCCGAGTGCTGGAAGTAAAGGCGTGCGCCACCAATGCCCTGCCAAAGTTGTTTTCTTAAGAATGCAAACCAGCTGGCTGTGGTGGCTCACTCACGCAAGGCAGGTGGATCTCAGAGGCCAGCCTGGTCCACATGGTGGGCTCCAGACCAGCCTCGGCTCCCTAGTGAGACCTTGCCTCAAGCAAACAAACCAACATAAAATGCAATTCAGGTCATGCAAACCATCCTCCCCACAATAAAATCCCAACTCTTTCCCGTGGCCTATGAGTTACAGCCCTCACCTGCTCTATTCCATCAGCTGAGTTGGCCTGTGGACACATTGTGGTACAGTAGGGAACTTCAGAGCACAGTTTAAGCGGTTGCCTATTTCTCTCTCAGTCACGGAACAGAATAGATAGGCAGTCTGGACAGGTGAGGAGACAAGGGTCCATGGGCTCATGGGGGTGGGTGGGTGGGGTCATCTTGCTCTGCCATTCCTAGCATGACAGCCTTCGTTTCCGGGACAACAGCCTCACTTGTATCACATGGCTCTCCTGTGTCCTAGGCACGTCAGCGTCCTCTTTGTCCTCGGCAGAGTGTCTGCCCTGTGACCCTGCTTACTGGTGCAGCTTACCCTACCTACCCTGCTGAGCTCTGCCCTTGCTGATCTCTGACTAAGACGAGATTCATTGCGCACTGTATGGATGTCCATTCCCTCCTGAAAACTAGCCTCAGGTCTTTTATCTTCCCCCTTCCCAGGCAAATCTTACATTTATTTGCTTGTTTGTCTACATGGTGTTGCAGATAGAACTCATACCTTATGACTTGCCAGGTAAAGGCTTGACTGCCAACCTGCATTTCCAGAACAAAGCCCCTGAGATTTGACTGGGGTTGATTCAAGGTCCTGGGCACAACTCAACTATTATGGGTTGGCTAATTCTTATCCCAGAACCAAAATATCCATAGCAATTTGGAATAGTACCACTGCCTGTGTTTGCTTTGTCCTGCAGGGCCCGAGGGCAAGTGGCATATTAGATGACAGTTTCATTTAGACTTCTCTTGGTGTCAAAGTTGGCCTTGTCCAGAAGCCTTCCTTTGAGTCTCCTGGCTTTTCTGAGCAGCCCTCACAGCCCTCACTCATGCAGAGGCCATTTCTCCACTGGACAGTGAATTCACCTGAGGACGACCCCCAACATCCTGTCTTACTTCGTGCTGGAGCAGGGACTGCACACTGGCAGGGGCCTCATATGTGGGAAAGTCAGAGGTATTCCCAGGAGGAGTCCAGCCTCAATGGACTGTTAATTTCCGATAGAGAGATTTCTTAATCTGTCCAACAAGCTAAAGGCAATGAACTAGGATCTAAAGAGGAAATAGAATAGCAGTGGCCAGTATGTCTTCAAGCTAAGAGTTCTGAATGAATTATGCTATTTAATCCACAACAGGTGCCTCCCATTATTATTCCCAACCTACAGATGAGGGGATGTCTTGAAGTCAGGGCACCCATACAAGCTTAGAGCTAAGTGGCAGATGCAGGAATTGAACTCATTTCCCTGTGTTTGGAGAGCACATGCCCTTTACTCCTGTGTGCAGTCTGTGCCTCACGCAAGCAAGTTGCCCTGTCAAGCCTCGTCAACGTCACCGTGGTGCACTAACAGGCTGTGAAGAGGGACAGCCATCTATCTGTAAAATAAACAGGCCCTGGCAGGAAGGCAGAGGCTGCTAATGGAGACACAATTGACCGATTTGCTTGAGATCACTGACAGGCTGCAGAGGGGATCAAAAGGCATTGGTCCTTTGGGAGATGAGGGTAGTTTAGAAAGGCCCCTGTGTAGACAGCCCGGGAGCTGGACCCCAAGGGCTCGAGCGAGCACCCCTCAACAGAGAGCTCACAGCAGGCATTCCCAGTGTTTTGACAGCCAGGGCGATAAACAGTGGTATCGATTTCAGAGAACCATCCCTGGTCCTTAGGCCTTCTCTCCAAACACATGTCCTCACATAGCTCACCCACCAAAGTCAAGAGTGACAGCTCTACAGCGGACGAGTGCTGGCCGGTGGCCAGCCAGCCAGCTGGCTCCCAGGCGGGCCACAGACTCCTCTGGAGGCACTCACCCTGTGGGCTTTAGGAACTGGGATCTACAGGGCTTGGGGAGAAGGGAAGGCTGTTATTATGTGGGTAGTGGCCTTCTTGGAGGGGGTGGAATGAAAGGGAGGAGGTCTTGGGCTTGGACAGAGGGACAAATGGAAACTCCAGGCCTAGGTTCCTGTCACCATGCTGTTGTGCTCTGTTCTCACAAATCTAGACCAGCCCCATGGGGCTCTGGAGCTCATGAAACATTACTGTTCTAACCTGAGGTGGGCCATGGTACTCAGACTTTTAAAATACACTTCAAAGGCTTACTATGGGAAAACAAAACAGTGGTGCCAAATAATTTCTCTAATAAGTTTCCATCCTGATTACATGTTGAAATGATAATATCTGGGATATACCTGTTAAATAAAATATCCAAATTAATTTCACCTGCTTCTTTTATATTGTTTTTTAATGTGGCTCCTAAAAATTGAAGAATGAAAAACATGGCTTGCTTTATGTTTCTTTTGGACAATGCTGCTCTAATAGATCTGAAGCAAAATGATCCACAGAATTCCAAGTGGAAAAGATGTGAACACATCTCTTATCAAAATACAAATAAATAAAAACAATAAAGAGGTAAGATATTTCATATTTTCCTTCCTTCCTTCCTTCCTTCCTTCTTTCTTTCTTTCTTTCTTTGAGACAGGGTTTCTTTGTTCTGGAACTCACTCTGTAGATGAGGCTGGCCTCCAACTGTGAGATCTGCCCAACTCTGCCTCCTGAGTGCTGGAATTAGAGGCATACACCACCACACCTGGTTCCCTATGCATTTTCAAAAGGGTTCTTTTGAAAATCTTACATTTATGATATTATTGTGTGTGTGTGTGTGTGTGTGTGTGTGTGTGTGTGTGTTCGCATGCACGTGAGTGCCAGATATACAGGAGGAAGGCAGAGGACAAATGTGTGTAATTTGCTCTCTCATTCCACTTAGGCATCAAACTCAGACAGGCTAGCACTTGAGTGAGCACTTTTACCCACTCACTGATCCTCCAGAGAACCTTTGCTTCTAAAATAGTTTCCATGAACAAAATGAAATGGCTATTGGATAGTAAAGTTGACCAAAATGACTAAAATGAACCTGAAAATTTAAATGAAGATGTTAAGGCATAAAATATTATCGTAAAAATTAAATGATTTAACAGGGCATGGTGG
Source organism: Mesocricetus auratus (assembly GCF_017639785.1). NCBI lineage: Eukaryota > Metazoa > Chordata > Mammalia > Rodentia > Cricetidae > Mesocricetus > Mesocricetus auratus. Next base: position 1,980,899 of record NW_024429230.1, on the reverse strand, counting down.
TGCACGCCTTTAATCCCAGCACTCGGGAGCCAGAGGCAAGCAGATCTCTGTGAGTTCGAGACCAACCTGGTCTACAAGAGCTAGTTCCAGGACAGCTTCCAAAGACACAGTGCACACACCCAATCACGACAGACCTACTAATTGTCTCGAAAAAAAAAAAAAAACAAATCAAAAGTGCTTACTTCAAAATAATAAGGACCTGAGTTCATCCCCAGAATGCACATAAAAATGCCAGGCAAGGAACAACACATCTGTAATCACAGCCCTGAGAAGGTGGAGACAGGGGGATTCCCCGGCTCCAAGCCAATGAGAAACCCTGTTGCAAAAGAAACATGGTGTTCCTGAGGATGGCACGGGAGGCCACCCTCTAACCTCCATATGCACTAACACAAGTAAATATACATTCATGTAAAAAGTATGAGGCTGAGCGTCCTGGTGCACGCCTTATAATCCCACACTCTGGAGCCAGGACAGGATAATTGAGAGTTCAAGGCTAGTGTGGGGTATATTCCAAAACTCTGTCTCAAAAGACAGGTGTGGACAGGTGGCTCAGTGGTTAAGTGCACTAACTGCTTTCTGGAGGACCTGAGTTCAGTTCCCAGCACCTACACCTGATGGCTCACAACCACAGGTAACTCTAGCTCCAGGGCATCTGATACCCTCTTCTGACCACTGCAGGCAACCGCCCCCCCCCACACACACACAGAGAGAGAGAGAGAGAGAGAGAGAGAGAGATTAAAATAAATAAAACCACACAAAAATATTATGAGGACAGGTGTAGTGTATGCATGTAACAGCAGCATCTGGGAGGCTGAGGTAAGAGGGTCAGAAGTTCAAGGCTATGCTGGGCTACATCATGAAGTTTTATCTCAAAAAGCAAATATATATGTATTTTTGCATACATATAATATTATTTGTTGGAATCCCAGGCTCATTCTAGGGCATTCCAGTACCGTTAGGCAGAATTAATAAACCAGCACTGTCAGGTAAGGCATGCCATCATGGTACCCAGGCTTGACAGGGAGAATCAGTCTTTCTCTGAGGTGCCTCCACAGCACAAATCCTTCCCACACTCCAAAGCGGCATCTGCCTCCAGAGCCAGTGGCAAGGCAGCTTGCCCACCTTCCTGGAACTCAGACTGTTCCCTTTTGTTCTGAGGACACAGAACAAGAGAAGAACAAGCTTCCCTGGCTTGGGTGGTGTGTGTCACAAAGCTAGATAGAATTACAGGTCATACTCGGCCAGCGCTTACAGCTGATCCCAATGACCAAAAGCACCTACAAGTCCCAGTGGCTTATACAAAATGCACCCTCCTTCATAGAACTTTATTGACAATGGGTGCTATGTACCCATTCCTATGACTAAGACATGGAATAGACATGAAATTCTTACCATTCAATGTTGTGGTTTTTTTCTTTTCTTTTCTTTTCGTTATTCTAAAAAACCTGCAAACATCTCCCCTCCCCCTATAGCGCTCTCTCTCTCTCTCTCTCTCTCTCTCTCTCTCTCTCTCTCTCTCTCTCTCTCTCTCTCTCTCTCTGTGTTTTGGAGATCCTCTAAAAAATGCACACTCAGAATAAGACCTTTTGTTTCTGGGCAACCCTATTGTAGACCAGGCTGGCCTCAAATTCACAGAGATCCTCTGCCTCTGCCTCTCAAGTGCTGGGATTCAAGGTGTTTGCACAGAGCATAGTTTAACATATAAAGGACTGAGAGAAAGTGGAGAGGCTCATCTCTTAGGGACCATCTAGTGGAGGTGAGAACCATTTCTCTAGCTCATCACTTAGGGTCCATCTATTGGAGGTGAGAACCATTTCTCTAGCTCATCACTTAGGGTCCACCTAGGGGAGGTGAGAACCATTTCTCTAGCTTATCTCTTAGGGTCCATCTAGTGGAGGTGCGAATCAACAGTCCCTCAGTATTACTTTTCTCATGACTGCAAACAAATTCCTGAGAAGAATCAACTTAAAGGGTTTATTGAGGCTCACAGCTGGGGGAGAGATGGTCCCTCAGGGTGGAGAAGTTAAGGCTGTAGGCAGCTCTGTGGTAGATAGGAAGCAGAGCCCTCCGTCTGAGACAGACATGGCTGTCCCCCCAGGACATCACCATACCCTATCCCTTCCTGCCCAGGGACCCACTTTCTCCAGCCAGGCCCTGCCTCTTTTTTGTTTGTTTGAGATAAGGTTCCTCTGTGTAACCGTCCTGGCTGTCCTGGAACTCTGTTGGCCTTGAACTCACAGAGATCCACCTGCTTCTGCTTCCTGAGTGCTGGGATTAGTGTGTACCCCCATATCCAGCTAGGCCTACCTCTTAAACATTCCACAGTCTCTCAAGCAGTTCAACCAGCCTGTGAGGAGTGTCTGCCATTCAAATCGTAACACCCTTCACATTCTTCTCTTGGCTTCATTTAACTTCACTACATCTTAGATGGTAAGAAATCTTTCTTTCATTGATCTATCATCCATCCATCTATATGTCATCTAGCTATCTTGCATTTATTGGCCGAGGAATTCATAGCTTATTTTACATTTATGTATTTACTGTGTGTGTGTGTGTGTGTGTGTGTGTGTGTGTGTGTGTGTGTGTGAATAGCTCAAAGAACGACTCGTAGGAGTCCATTTTCTTTCCACCATGTGAGTTCCAGGGATCAGGTCATCAGGGGTGATAAGCACCTTAACACTGAGTCATCTCTTGATGGCCTCCTGCTTGGTTTGAGACACAGCACTGGCTAAGCTCTGGTTGACTTGATCACAAGATAGACCAAGCTGGTATTGAATTTAGGACTGTTCTCCTGCCTCCTGGGATTACAGGTGCTCACCGCCATACCTGGCTTAGCTATTTGAACCCTCGCACACTGCTGACCCCACTTTTTCAGAGGTCTCCCTTGCCAATTCAGTCATGTTAGGCCAGGACCTTGAGCTTCCCCCTCCACTCCCTGCAAAGAAGTCTTTTGTCTAGATCCTTTCAATCCTACCATCTCAGACTTCCTTATTTCTTAGGGTAATTGCAGCAGGGCCTGTGCTACACCCTGTTGATTTGACTCCAGGGAACATTCAGACCTTGCTGAACTTTCAGATTTCCTTTCCTTTGTGACTCTTCTTTTTACCAAGAAATCAATAAGAGCTACATTGCTAAGCAGCTTCACAATGGGTATGACTAGCATTAACAATCACGGTGTGTTATTAACCACAGCATTGGTTAATAACCCTGCTAGGGGGCTGAAGAGATGGCTCAGAGGTTAAGAGCACTGGCTGCTCTTCCAGAGGTCCTGAGTTCAATTCCCAGCAACCATATTGTGGCTCACAACCATCTACAATGAGATCTGGTGCCCTCCTCTGGCCTACATGAAGTGCTGTATACATAATAAATAAAATCTTTTAAAAAATGTATGAAATATTTATAAAAAAATAACCCTGCTAGGTGAAAGGAAGGTTTGCTGAAGGCAAATTAAGGACCTCATCATTGGGAGGAGACTGGTGGCCTTCTCCCCATCTCTCTGCACAGCCAAAATGGGTGACCAGGGTGAGCAAGAATAGAAAAACCGCATATGAGAAGCTGTAGCAAACCCTAATTCTACTAGAAGATGAAAGGGTACTGCATGGGACTCTGCCCCTTGATGTTAAAGAGGAGGCCTGAAGGTGTGGAACCTGATGAGGTGGGGGAATATTGGAACAAAATAGGCTGGAGCCAACAGAAGCAGGAGGGTGGGAAAGAGACAGATAAGAAAAAAGACTGGGAAATGTTGGGTTGGGAAGAACTTTGGAACAGAAATGGCATCTAGAATGTTCTACAGGTCATCACATGCGAGACCCTTGCTAAGTGCTTTCTATACTGTCTCTCCTTAGATGTTCATGTGAGAGGGTAAGCTTATGACCACTGTTGAGGACTTGGTGGGAGGTTTGCAGAAAATAGTATAACAGTGTTTGTTACCCACAGGGTCTCACGGATCACTGTTCATGATGTGGTATCCATCTCATCCACTCCCCAAGACAGCTCTTCAAACTCTCAGAGAAGACTGCAGTAGAGTTCTTCATGCTGTGGGCCCTGAGGCCTCCTATGGGTTCCCTGTCAGCTGGCAAGGCTCCCCGTCCCAGCCGTTCTGAGACAGACCGACACCTGGCCTTATCCTGCCCAAGAGCACAAAGCTGGGGAATTCCCCATCTGTCGCCACCCTGGCGGCCACGTGTCCTGTATCTGTGGCTGGGCCAGAGACAAACATGTGGGCCTCCAGGTACAGGAAAGCCTAAGCCAAGGGTTTCAGGTCACACTGGAGAATCATTTTGCAAACAAATGCCACAGGTCTCCTCTCAGACTGGACAGCATGCAAGGTCAGTGTCAGCAGATCTGACCCTAAAAATAGACCCTCTGAGCCAGTCTGGAGGTTTCGTGTAAGGCTGTCACAAAACCTCCAGTACCTCCGGTACCTCTTCACCCAGCCAGGCACCCAGGTAAGGCCCTTGAATGGGAAGGTTCTTGTCTCTGGGGTTTAGCCAAGTGTTCTTTGAGAAAATGGTTGTGGGGATTGGAACCCTCACTTCCACAGTTTCTGGAGCTGTGAAGAACGTCCTTTTAGTATGAAAGGCCTTTCACTATCCCAGCATTCTCTAGAGACACCACTGAATTACTCTCTCTTTCCTTACCTTTAAATCTTAATTTACGGTTCTGTGACTATTTCTAGGGGACAACTCATGGGGCTAATGTTCTTAGGCCCTGTCTAAGGCGTTGTTGGATGCTCTGTATTATATTTCATATTCTAGCAAGGTTTTACCTGTGTCTATCTAGCTGGTTAGAGTCAGGGAGCATGGGAAATAGAGGCGCCGGATTCCCTTGGATCATGTGTAGGGCAGTGCAGATTACAATCTAGCAAGCAAGCCTCCCGTGCCCTGGTGAGTGTAAGCCACCCTCAAAATAACAGTCCAAAAGAGCTCCCATTCTTGAGGGGAGCACAGGGTTGGGTGTGGAAACACCCCAATAGAGATGGGGGGCAGGCTGATGGACAGAGCCACTCAGCTTGGATCGCATGCACGTGAGGTAGGAGGGAGAGGGTACCCCGCTTCTCAGACAACGCTGCCTTTGTCTTGTGGGCCCAGTCATCACTGGTGGGCGTGAAGCTTAAGAACTGTTGGGACCACCCTCAACTGACTGTTAAGCAGCTGAAAATACTCCAGAAGCCCCTGGGGGAACCCTCCATAGGTCACGTTCTTTCTGCTGCGTTGACAGTTTCCCTGCTGCGGCCCCTCCTTGTGCTCACTGAGTGGAGCCTATGGGCAAGCTGGAGGACTCTGACGTTTACTTACCAGCAGCAGGACTTGAGGGGCCACGGAGGAAGTGCTCTGGGCACGGAAGTGGGAAGTGAGGGATCAGAGGAGAACCGGGGAAGGCCAGGCTGCTCCGAAGCCGCCTCAGGGGCAAAGGCAGGCCTGTGCTAAGGAAGAGAGGGGTGGCAATAGCCCCTCTTCGGCGGTGACCAGACACAGCGGCTGAGGAGGAGCATCAGGGTGTGAGTGAGGGTAGACTTCCTGTGACTCCTGTGGCTGAGTACTTAACCACACAGCTCCCTGGTGTGTTCCCATGTGCCCCGTGACTGCTGCTGTCTGCTTTTGGTATGGGTTTTAGAGACAGTGTGTCTCATGCTGCAGCCGAACCTGACCTGGGACTCGCTGAGTGATCCAGGCTGGCCTCAAACACACGATCTTCCTGCCTCAGCGTCCCTAGTACTGGGATTATAGGCGTGTACCCGGCTCCCACACCGTTTTGGGAACTTCCCCTAAGTGTTAATACAGTCCCTCTATTCCAAGGTGTCCCCATTTTCAGATGAGGAAACAGGTACAGTGAATGAGGTGGTTTTCCCCGGGTCACGCAGCGCAGCTTGGGCAGCGGGAGACACTGGACCCCAATGTGCCTCGGAGGCTGACGTGTACCTGCCTTGGGCCTGGCGCCGTTGATACTTAGGCAGCGCTGGGGGCCTCTCACTCGGCTGCTCTGTCCTGGGCCCTACCCAGGGTAGTGTGTGTGCCTGGGAAGAGCAACACCAGGGGCTGGGCTAAAGGATGCAACTGCGTTTGTCCCGGGCTTGCCTCTACAGCAGATGAGGTTTGATTTCTGTTCTGGAGGGCCTGGATGGTTCTGTGCCCTCCATTTCCTCAGTAACAATCTCAGAAAAGCCTCCATTGTAATTCACACAGGAGCCATTGAATCCCACCACTCCTTGTGGCCACATTCGCTTTGTTTTAAAATGTATTTTTTGTGCATCAGTGTGAAGGTGTCAGATCCCCCTGGAACTGGAGTTACAGTTGTGAGCTGCTGTGTGGGTGCTGGGAATCGAACCGGGGTCCTCTGGAAGAGCAGACAGTGCTCTTAACCACTAAGCCATCCCTCCAGCTCCCTGTACTTTCTTCTGCCCTGGCCACATGACTCTCTCCTCTCTCTCTCTCTCTTCCCTTGCTTCAGAACATCATTCACCTTCCTTCTTCATCCGAGTCTGCTCCATGTAATGCTCTTCAAGCTGGTGTGGCGGGGCTAAGACATCTCATTTCATTCCCGGGCATTTTGTTATGCCCATTTACACACGAGGAAGCTGGACACGAGGTGTATAAGGTTCCCAGGCCCAAGAGAGCACACGGCACAGTTCTTCCCAGCGTCAGGAGGGAGGCAGGGCTGGGGAGATGAGTCTGTGGCTAAAATTCTTGCTCAGAATCAGATCTCAACTTGTGGTCCCCGGGAGATCCCTGGGCAGGCTGGCTAGCTCAACCAGCTGGGATCCACGAACTCTGAGGACAGCAAGAGACCCCGACTCAGAATACCAAACAGAGTGAGCAAAGACATCCCATCTGGGCTGCTGCACGGATGCACATGTGCCTGTACTCGAACACACGTGTGCCCGTACTCGAACACACGTGTGCCCACACACTTAAGTACATACACGTCTTTAGAAAACTCAAGAAGCACTGGCTCATCCACGGGAGCTCATGCTCTGACTAGGAATGTGGTGAGCTCTCTGACGACATAGTTAGGATGCAAGACTGAGCTGATGCCCCTGTACCCCACTGAGTTGAGAACCCCAGTTACTAGCTTGGAGTCATTTTCTTCCTTTTCATTCTCTTCCTCTCCCACCCCTTTTGGTTTTGTGAGGCAGGGTTTCTTTGTGTAGCTCTTGGCTGTCTGGAAATCACTCTGTAGACCAGGCTGGTCTCAAACCCACAGATCCACCTGCCTCTGCCCCGAGAGCTGGGATTAAAGGATTAAAGGTGAGCGTCACCATGTCTGGCTGATGTCATTGTCCTCAGCCTCACTGGCCCCATTTTCCTTCGTGTTTTAATGTGGTGCACTCTTGCCCCATCTAGGAGGTTTCGAGAACAGACGACATTCCCTGGGAATACATCAGTGAGGCCACCCCAGTGCTCATTCCACAGCGTCTGGCCAGGCCTGGGATTTCTCTGAGGACAGCAGCCTTGGCTCCAAGCCTTGCCAAGGCCCTTAGCCTTCCCAGTGTGGCATTTGAAAGGCAGATCTAGTGAGGAACAGTGGGCTGAAAAGGAAATAGAGGGTCTCACAGTAGAGGCTACAAGCCCCCCGCCCCCATATGAACTATCCTTCACCCTTCTCCTCGCTAGGCTTGTTCTGAGGACAATGATTCTGGGAAACTGCCTGCGGCATTCCCACACATCTCAAGAGGAGTCAGGAACCACAGCTGGCCTGGTCAGTCATCACGCACATCATGGGCCTCATCTCCCTTGACAGAGCTCCCCCCTGCCATTGGGCAATGTCCATCTGGACTGGCTCTTTTGTCTGAGAATGAAGCTAAGTGTGGGCCTCCAGCCCCTCACATCTCCAGGAGGTCCACCTCTGCCAAACCAAGATTGGGAAAATCAATTAGGAGCTCATAAATTACCACCCAAAGCACTTTGAACCATTTGAAGAGTTAATCAAACGAGTTCATGACATCGACACCATTGGAGAAGTAATATTAAATTTCCGCTTAAATGAAGGCTTCTCTGTTTTTTTTAATAAAAGGATTTTATATTATTTCACATAATTACCTCTTGTTAACATACTTGCCAGAATCCAAAAGAAAAAAAATCTGTTAAACTTGGATTATGTCTGATACATTAAGAATTAAATTATAGGCAACAACAACAACAAGAATTCCTGGGTTTTCTCGTCCAAGTTTTAATTAAAAAAAAAAAAAACACAGACTTTATGTTCTGGTTGGGCTCATTTTTGGTAGGTTTAAGATGCATAAAGACTTGAGGCAAATTGAAAATATGTATATACTTATATCTGGACACTCCCGCCAAATCCAAAACCCAGCAGCAGGCATTGCTCCACTAACAGAGCAACAGCAATCTCACTCCCTCCTTTAGAGAACATTCCAGATCCAACTCGGGTGTTGACGAAGCAATGCGGTTTACATCGCATTTAAATTTAAACTAGCTTTCCCCCGGAACACAAATATCCATGGGCACCTCTGAAGAGAGGGCAAACTTCTTTAAAAAGTGCATGTATGTGGTGTGTGTGTGTGTGTGTGTGTGTGTGTGTGTGTGTGTGTGTGTGTGATGTGCACATTGCCAGAGGCCATGCTGGGTGTCCTGCTTTCTTGATCTTTCCCATAGTCCTTTGAGAAATAGGTTCTCTTACTGAACCTAGAGCTGGGCCTGCAGGCAGCTAGCCCCAGCAATCCTCCTGTCTCCACCAGGGCAGACAAAAATAAATCATAAACAATTCTGAAGCTAGAGATCTTTATGGCTCAGCCTATCCAACTCCTGCCCAGTCCTCTCTCACACTGAGCTGGCCAGGCTTGTCTCGTGTGTGATAAAGGGCACGTAGAGAGAAAGCTCTGGCCTACCGTGGAAGGTCCAGTCACAGAGAAAATAAAGCTGCTTCCCAGATACACCGATGACCCCAGAGTGTCCCTGAGGACACTGGCTGCTAACACCAGACCTGGCTGCAGGGAAGTCCTAGGCCCTGTCTCTGCCATTAGAAGTGGGCGAGACTGCCCTCTTCAGCAGGCAGAAGAGGGAGGAGTTTCCCCGGGGGTCAGGGGACCTTTTCCCTGAAGCATCTGAGATACATCCACACACTGCCTCTTCTGAGGTCCTGGGCTTGCTTACCAGGCTTTCCTTTTCTTAAAGACACTGTGCCAGCCTTGGGGCCTCTGCAGACTGGAATCCCCACGGTGTCCCGGGAAGCACAGGGGACTAGAATGATAGAAGCTAGGCCTGACTGCCACCCTAAGGCCTGGAGAGAGACACACCACTGCTCTAGGGCCCCCAGGAAGGCAGCCATCAGAAGGGTAATCCCTTCTACATACATAACCACCCTAAAACACAACTTGTGTGGGATCTGGGGTGAGGTTTCTTCCATATGCTGATGTAATGCACACTGGTTTCACAGACACTGTAGAGAATATGGTTACGTAAGAAGAAAACAAAGTCAGACATAGTTTCACTGCCCTACAGCACGCACTCAGCCAGCGTTAATCTGGTAAATTTGTATAAAAGCAGTCAGAATGTAGACTGTGTTGCTTCCTAATCTTCTGATCTCTTCTCACCGATGACCACCTTCCTGTTAAGAGAAGCTTTTTCTTTTGCTAGCCGCTTTGGTTTATCCCCCGCCAGTCGCCTGGGCTCTGCCGCGCCAGCCTGGTTCTAGATCCGCATGAGTCCCAAATAAACACACAGGAGGCTATATTAATTATGAAGCTGTTGGCCTTGCTTGTCTCTTACTGGCTAGCTCTGCTTTAAGTAATTACCCCATAATTGTTAATCTAAGTATGTCTCTTACCGGAGAATAGTTCCGGGTTTCCTACCCCATGCCGGTTACATGTCGACTCTCCTGTGTTTCTCCTACCCAGAATCCTCCTGGATTCCTAGCCCCACCTATCTAGATTCCTATTGGCCAGACAGTGCTTTATTAGCATAAGACTTCCCCAACATCTCCTCTTTTCTGTTTAAACAAAAAGAAAGGTCTTAACTTTAACATAGTCAAATTGTATATGACAGAACAGTTATCAAGTAAGAACACAGTTACAACATTTTGTCTATTAACATTTAGCAAGATCTAAAGAAAATATCATCCATCCCATCCTTGTGAGTCTAAAGTTCTATATGTAGCTTATCTCTTATCATAACTAAGGAAAACTATAACTATCTGTCTTCAACTCCATCAAAGACCACAGAAGGATAATATATAAACACTAGGATTGACAGAGGTATCTTACTGCCTGGACAGTCACCCGAAGTTCCTCTGTAACGTTGGGGCATCCATCTTCAGCTCATAGGCCACAATGTGTCTGGAACACTTCTCAGCAAAGCAGGAAATTTCAAACTGTCCATCTGCGTTGGCAGTCTGTCAGTCATTTTTCTTTGTCCTGCAGAAAGTCTCGTAGACTCTTCCATGAAGCAGGAACCCTGTAAGACTGAGTTCAGCATTCACTTTCCTGTGGGTCCTGCATGTGCAGTTTATACAGCAACAGTCAAACAGTCTAGGCAAGAGCAGTTTCTTGCCCAAATGGCTAATCTTGCCATGTTGAAAGCAAACTCCATAACAAGTTTCTTCGATGCCCATTTTCCTCTCAGACATAATTGGTGCTGCCAGGAGCAGACATTTCTCATTGTCAAGAAAAACCGTAAACCATTTTAAATGCCACTTTCTGAAGGTCTTTGAAAGGTTTGAAGACTGTCTATCTATCTCAAATATATTTCTGTATATCTAGAAAACCTAACTAACCTAACTATAAGTTCTGACTATTAAAAGTAACTATCTATAGTCTGTATTCAATTATGCATTACGTTTTAAAAGATCAGTATAAGCACAGTACTTAATCAAGAGGAGAAATATACATATCACAAAATTGACCTTGAATTTGTATCAATAAATGAAAAACAATACCCATACCATAATTCCCCTTTTTACCATTAAAAAAGATTGGCTGTGATCACTAGCCAATTATAAACAATCCCATTTAAATGAAAACAAAAATTTATAAACAAATGGGAATTAGGACGTCGCTCATTCCAAACTGCTTCCTGCTGGAAGGGGGCGCTGTTCATACCATGGGGATCATGACAAAACTCAGAAACCTGTATAAGTCCGTATTTTCGGGGTCTGTAAAGCTGCATCATCTTAGCTGTCTCAATAGTTGGAACACCTGGTTCACTGCTTCCGGGGGTCTTGGTTCGTCAAACCACAGAAGTCTGGAAGAAATCCTCAGCTTTTTATGTTCTGTGGAAACATAAATTAAAACTCCTTTTCCGAGTAACATATCCTTATACTTAAATTTTGAGGTCAAGGCATTTTCAAAAGATATAAGTTGAATTAATTCAGCAGTATTTATAATCAAGTGTACTTCAGTAGCTGTTCCTTCCTTAGCAATGAAAAAACTGAAAAACACAATAGCGTACAGTGTCCAGACTCTCTGTGTAGTTTCCATCTTTATGTGGCTTATTTATTAATCTATTATTATTATTACTCAATTTCTTTCACTTTTATTTATTTTTCTCTGAGACAGGGTTTCTCTTTGGAAATCTGCCTGCCTCTGCCTCTGGAGCAGTTCCTACTGGCGTGCGCCACCACAGCCAGCTTTTGTATTTATTTACCACTTTGTCGTTTCATTTTTCTCTCTCAATCTCACGTATATTTTTAAACACACTGTAAACCTTTAGAGGTTTTCTTTATCCAAGTCTGACTTTACTGTAAATCTTTATGTTTTTCTGGCCACGTGTCTTATCTGTTAAAACCGTGGCTGTTTTAAACTGCCGTTTCAAGATGGCGGGCGTAAGCGTGACTCCAGTTTACCGCCTCAGTCCATGCTGACCTCCAGCAAAAGCTGCCACTTCCAGCTGTACGTACACCCCTTTCAATCGGTAGCAGAGTCTCTTAAAACAACCTTGCTGTTTTTTTTTTCTTTTTATGCTGAGTCAGGAAGACTCCGGTAAACGAGCCACGTGAATCTCGGCTTGTCGATAGCAAAACAGAGCACACCTGAGAAAAATGCTGCTACCAAAATCTGTGCTTCTCTCCGTTCTTCTGTTTCTAAAATTCCTTTAAAGCTTTTGTTATTTTGCGTGGAAATTCATGATCCCACTCCTGACACCATTCTGTTAAGAGAAGCTTTTTCTTTTGCTAGCCGCTTTGGTTTATCCCCCGCCAGTCGCCTGGGCTCTGCCGCGCCAGCCTGGTTCTAGATCCGCATGAGTCCCAAATAAACACACACCTTCCCACCTCCATGACCTCTTCCTCCTCAATTTGGGGTCTTACTCTACACCCCTAGGTAGCCTGGGACTCGCTCTGTAGACCAGGCCGGTCTCAAACTCAGAGGTCTTCCTGTCTCAGCCTCCCAAGTGCTGAGATTAGCATGCACCATGATATGTGGATCGCCTCCTGTTTTCTTTAATTCCTATCACCACCACAAACATAGCTGTAGGGATGGGTAAGGAAAGGGCTGACATAGCCGCAGGGTTCTCCAAGCTGACATCAGGGACCCCCAATTTCTTTCTTTCTTTCTTTCTTTTTTTGGTTTTTTGAGACTGGGTTTCTCTGTGGCTTTGGAGGCTGTCCTGGAACTAGCTCTGTAGACCAGGTTGGTCTCAAACTCACAGAGATCCTCCTGCCTCTGCCTCTGCCTCCCGAGTGCTGGGATTAAAGGCGTGTGCCACCACTGCCCAGCGGGGACCCCCAATTTCAATAGGTGCATGGATGTCTCTAGCCTGGCAACTCCTTACCTGCTAGTTTCTGACCCCAAGCCATTTCAGCTACTTACCCATCAGCAAGGAAACTCAAAACTCCTTTGGTTAAGAGCACGTTGGCTCTCTGCTTCTCATTTTCAGGAGGGGTACCTGCAATTGGCTTCCTTTGCTGCAGAAGAAAAAGTCTTTTGTTTTTGTTTTTCCAGACAGGGTTTCTCTGTGTAGTTTCTCTGACTGTCCTAGAGTTCATTCTGTAGATCAGGCTGACCTCAAACTCACAGAGATCCGTCTGCCTCTGCCTCCCGAGTGCTGGGACTGAAGGCGTGCTCCACCACTGGGAGGACTGCTCCAAATTCCAGGCATGCCTGGTCTATGTAGTGATTTCTAGGCCAACCAGGGCCTACATATTGATGTCCCGTCTCAAAAGCAAAACAAAGCAAAATACTTTATAAAACTCTGGTGGCTCTCTGGCTTCCTATAAAACCATCAGAAAATGGACTGACTGGATAACCCAGTGTCGTAGAAGCACTGGCCGGCAAGTCTAACAGCCCGAGTTTGGTTCCCCAGGACCCACATGGTAGAAGAAGAAAACAGATCCCCACATGCTGCCCTCTGACAACACATGCAAATACATGAACACACATGTGTACACACACACACACACACACACACACACACACACACACACGCTAAAAATATTTTTAAAAAATAAATCAGGAATTGGCAAGATGGCTCAGTAGGTAAAGACACTTGCAGCCAAGACTGAGTACAGTCACCAAAACCCAAATGGTGGAAGAAGGGAACCAACTTCTGCTATCTGTCTCTACACATGCGCTGACACCCAGCGGGATAGACAAATACAATCTTTAAACACTGTCAGACAAATCTGGATTTCATTCCTATATGGAACGACAGGTCGATGTCTCACGGCAGAAGGGGCAATCGTTCTTCAGTGTGACACAGTCCCCGCTATACCCTAATGTCATTGTTTGTTCTGCAGTATCCAGCTGCTTCCTTCCATTGTGTTCCTTATGTCATCCACCTGTCCCCTTTGTGAAGGAGCCCGGGCTGGCTTCTGCTCCTCTGAGGAGGATGCTCACACAGGCCAAGCAGCCTCCAGAGCCTGCATGTGACTCCTCAGGTCCACATCTTTAAGTATGAAGCTGTAACCGGAATCTGGAAGCCTGCCCTGACAGCCTGCCCAGCTCTCATTATGACATTTAGCCTGTGATTGATACAGTGTGTCATGGAGACCTTGGCAGTTAATCTCTCGGTTGGTCGAATCTATGGAGACCAAACAGAAGAGGTTGCTTTCCCCTACCCATTTGGCTGTGATCTGGGAAACAGACTCTCCCTGCGTCTAGAAGAATGAGAGATTTGGGAGCTGTGTGGGTAGGGTTTGGGGGTGCACAGCCGTCTTCAGGATTTGGAAAGATGACAGGTTTGTGGTTTCTGGACGGCTCCACGCTTTGTTCTATCCCCTGCGCTGTGCTGGAGGATAATAGATCCCAGAGCCCCTTCCAAGTGCCAAGCTGCTCTGGGTAGACCACACCACTTCCTCTTCTGTCTGGAAATGCAGCCAAGGTTTTAAACGCAGGGCCCGAGCCAGGGATGGCTCCCTCCACAGTCGAATGAGAAGAGGCCTCGGCAAGGGTGAGGTCAGCTTCAGTGATCAAAGGAGGCAGATGGAGGTTGCACAATGGAATGGACCCTAGCATCTCCCTGAAATCGCATCTTTCCAAGTCTCCTTAGTGACAAGCAGGACTCAAAGGGACCTAAAACTACAGTGTTTGGGAATATGATGCCTAACTTAGGAATAAGATGAGTGTGAGTCATGGACGCACTCAGCAGTACATCTTTGTGATTAGGGCTGCGGAAAGTTGTAACTAACTACATGCACCTAGGAGACCAGGACTCTGGGCTGCTTCCTGTAAGAGAAGCTTCAGCCATGCCTTGCAATACTGTCCCCTGCCCCCGAAGCCCCATCAGGCAGACCCAAGAGTCAAGTTCAGGCCTCATCAACTACCCCTGGGAGGAGGCACAGTCCACCCTGTGCTCTGCACTCCCCTCTCCTGAACCCAGTTGGGTCACTGGAGACTCAGTCCTGCTTCCAAAGCTCTGACAGGGTCCTCAGCCAGCCTGCAAAGGCCTCTGCCATCCATCCCTCTCATTTGTCCGTTCATCCATTCACTTCCTTACCTCTCAGTCCATCGATTGACTTTAGAGACACAGGACACCAAGGAACCCTGCCTCTGGGTGGCCCAAGCCCTTCTCTTCCCAGGCCTGAATCTACACTGGGAGCCAATGACCTGGTCCCATTTCAGTGAGAAGACAGAAGGGATTTGGGGCACCTCTCCAGTCCTCTCGACACTTAAGCCACATGTCAGTCAGTGATTACAGCCTGCCAGCCAGCATAGATGCTCCTAGGATCTTGTTCAAATATGGACTCTCAGGCCCCTGCCACCTGTATACAATCCCAGAGTCTGTATTTCCAGCTGGTGCCAATGACTCTTGTGGAGATGGCCTTTACAATGGCACTGGCAGGTCCAAAGCAGGGTCCCCCCTGCTCCATGTGGTCCCTACTATAACATGATAAA
Source organism: Mesocricetus auratus (assembly GCF_017639785.1). Classification (NCBI taxonomy): domain Eukaryota; kingdom Metazoa; phylum Chordata; class Mammalia; order Rodentia; family Cricetidae; genus Mesocricetus; species Mesocricetus auratus. The sequence goes on along the minus strand of NW_024429230.1, from coordinate 1,965,616 downwards.
TAAAAGACCCAGAGACAGATGTTGGGGTTCAAGCCTCAAGCTAAAGATTGGAAAAGCAAAGCAGCCAACCACTAGTTCTTACCTCTACTTCAGACTGAAAGGCAATGCCGGCTCCACCAAACCTCAGACTTCAATCCCAGACTGCTATGCTCACCTTTAACATGGCTGGAGAACCCCGAGACTGAATACAGAAGACCCTGTTCCTATCTTTTATACCTCTCCAGTGCTTGGATTAAAGGCATGAGCTCTGTTACTCTTTTAGACTGATTCAATCTTGTGTAGCACTGGGTGGTCTTGAACTCAGAGAGATCCATTGTCTCCTGAGTCCTGGCTTCTACGGCTAACCAGTATGGGCTGCTTTGCAATATTGATCTCCAGAGGCTTTAATAAATAATAAGCAATATATCACCACACCCTACTGTAGGAAGCAGGCTGTTATAAGGAAGAGATCACAAAGCCTGGCCTCGCCCATCCCTATGGGCAGACATTGTTAGCTACTGATCGCATATGCTGTGCACCTGGGAGAATTGAATCACTGGTGCAATGGTTTCAGGCTCTTCATTGTCCTTTAAAATATTTACTTGTTTTGTTTGTTTGGTTTTTTTTTTTTTTTTTTTTTTTTTTTTTTTGGTTTTACGAGACAGGGTTTCTCTGTATTGTTTTGGAGGCTGTTGGTCCAGCCCAGCCTCGAACTCACAGAGATCCGCCTACCTCTGCCTCCCGAGCGCTGGGATTAAAGGCGTGCGCCACCACCGCCCGGCTTAAAATATTTACTTGTTTTAAGAGACCGGGGTCTCATTCTCAACTCTTAGATTCCTAGTCTGAAACTTCCTCCCAGAATATTTTGGACCATAGGTATGCATCACTATTAATCACAGGGAATCCCAAACACATACAAAGAGAACAGTAGTGTCTTAATTAGGGTTTCTATTGCTGTGAAGAAACACCGTGACCATGACAACTCTTTTTCTTTCTTTCTTTCTTTTTTTTTTTTGCTTTTTTTAGAGACAGGGTTTCTCTGTGGCTTTGGAGGCTGTCCTGGAACTAGCTCTTGTAGACCAGGCTGGTCTCGAACTCACAGAGATCCATTTGCCTCTGCCTCCTGAGTGCTGGGATTAAAGGCGTGTGCCACCAATGCCCGGCCCGTGGTAACTCTTATAAGGAAAACATTTCATTGTCATGGCTTGCTTACATTTTCATATGTTTAGTCCATTATCATCATGGCAGGACATGGTAGCGTGCAGGCAGATGTGGTGCTGGAGAAGCAGCCAGTTGTCCTACATCTTGACTTGTAGGCAACAGGAAGTGATTGTTTGAGTTACTGGACAGTATCTTGGGCATATATGAGAACTCAAAGCCCGCCTCCATGGTGACACACTTCCTCTAACAAGACCACACCTACTCCAACAAGGCCACACCTTCTAATAGCACCACTCCTTATGAGATTATGGGGATCAATAACATTTGAACTATCAACAAGGCCACACCTTCTAATAGCACCACTCCTTATGAGACTATGGGGGCCAATTGCATTTGAACTGCCAGAAGTAGCTACTTTGCAGCCAACATCCACACCGAGTCACCATCCCTAGCCAATCCTGCTTCACACACCTCCATCAATACCCTTCCCTCCAACACTGTATTTTTGCATTATTCAATATTTTTATTTTATGTATGCACATACACAGCACATGCGTCAAAGTCAGAGGACAACTCTCTGATGTCCATTTCATTCCTCCTTCATGTGGCTCCTAGGAATTGAACTCAGGCCTCTAGGCTTATTTGGCAAGCATTTTACCTGCTGGGCCATCTCCCTGGCCCTCCAACTATATTGTTTTGATGCAAATTCTAGATGTCATATCATTTCACCTGTGAATAGTTTACTTTTTTTTTTTTTTTTTTTGTGAGGCAGTGTTTCTCTGTGTAGCCCTGGCTGTCCTGGAACTTACTCTGTAGACCAGGCTGCCTTGAACTCAGAGATCCACCTGCCTCTGCCTCCCCAGTGCTGGGATTAAACTGCCATCATACCCAGCTTAAAGATTTATTTTGAATTATGTGTGTGTGTGTGTAGAATGCACACAGGAGAGCAGGTTCTGGCAATGCCTAGAAGAGGGCAGTGGACCCCTGGGAACTCAAGGCCCCGGGCGGTTGTGAGCCATGACACAGGAGTGCTGGGAACTGAACTCAGGCCCTGGGAAGGAGTAGTATGGGCTCTAAACTGCTGAGCCATCTCTCCAGACTGTGAACCTGGTTTAAGTTTCCTTACCATTTAAGTGTTTCATGTGTTTGAGTCGCCTGGAGTTATTTTTAGTATGTAAGTCCAAAATGTCCTTTTCCAAGAGGCAGGGACCTTTCAAGTTGCATTCTACGTAGTTTTCCATCTGATGTTCTCTGAAGCTCTGGCCTTTCTAATAGTCTTTGATTTCTTCTATCGAGCTGTGGCCCCCACCACCCTCCCTCTCAGCTGCTAAAGCTGCTTTTGCCAGGCATCTTCAACGAGCCATTTCTTTCAAATGTAAAGTGGGCATAATAGCACCTTTCAGAGAGCTTAAGACTGGGTTAGTGATTCTCCCCACCCCCTTCATCAAAGCCCCGCCCCCAGGCTGTGTCATATTCTTTTTTAAGTTTTTTTTAAAAAAACAATCTTGTTTACACACCAATCTCAGTTCCCTCTCTCTCCTGTCCTCCCATTCCCCCACCAAGCTCCCATCCTACTCCCCATCCACTCCTCAGGGAGGGTGAGGCCACCCATGGGGGATCATCAAAGTCTGACACATCTAGGCTAAGAGAATATCCCTCCATAGGGAATGGGCTCCCAAAGCCCATTCGTGCACTAGGGATAAATACTGGTTCCACTGCCAGAGGCCCCACAGACTGCTCAGGCCTCCCAACTGACACCCGCGTTCAGGGGGCCTGGGATCCTATGTTGGTTCCCCAGCTGTCAGACTGGAGTCCCTGAGCTCCCACTTGCTCAGATCAGCTGTTTCTGTGGGTTTCCCCAGCATTGGCCCCTTTGCTCATCACTCTTCCCTCTCTACAACTGGATTGCCGGAGTTCGGCCCAGTGCTTAGCTGTGGATCCCTGCTTCTGCTTCCATCAGCTGCTGAGTGAAGGCTCTATTTAAGGTAGTCATCAGTCTCATTATAGGGGAAGGGCATTTAAGGTGATTCTAAAGAATTAGAACGACAGCACCTGTCACAAAAAAAGTGTCCTGTAAGCACAGCCCTCCCTCAGAACCCATGGAGGAATGGTTCCAGACCCTTGGAGTCACCAAATCCATAGATGTTCAAGTCCCTCCTGTAAAATGGCACAGTTGGCTTGGGAGAGAACTTGCCTACCAAGCACAGAGTCCTGGGTTTGATCCTAAGTCCCCTATAAACTGGGCGTGGTGGTCCAGGCCTATAACGTCAATACTATGGAGGTGGAGGGAAAAGATGAGAAGTTCAGGATCACTCCACCATACATAGTAAATTTGAGACCAGGTTGGGTTATAGGAGACCCTGTTTCAAAAGTGGGCAGGGTTCAATGTTTGCATATGGAGAGTTTAAATCATCTCTGAGTTACTTGTGATACCTGACACAGTATATGCAGTGTGTGTGAACGGTGGTTAAACTATACTGATCAGACTAAACAGAATTCTCAATAAAGGAACCTAAAACGGCTGAAAGGCACTCAAGAAATTGCTCAACATCCTTAGCCATCAGGGAAATGCAAATCAAAACAACTCTGAGATATCATCTTACACTTGTCAGAATGGCTAAAATCAAAAACACCAATGACAGTTTATGCTGGAGAGGATGTAGAGAAAGGAGAACACTCCTCCATTGCTGGTGGGAGTGCAAACTTGTACAGTCACTTTGGAAATCCAGAAAATGGGAACCGGTGTGCTTCAAGATCCAGCAATTCCACTCTTAGGCATATACCCTAAGGATGCACATTCATACAACAAGGACATCTGTTCAACTATATTCATAGCAGCATTATTTGTAATAGCCAGAACCTGGAAACAACCTAGATGCCCCTCAACTGAAGAATGGATAGAGAAAATGTGGTACATTTACACAATGGGAAAAACAAACAAACAATGGAATCTTGAAATTTTCAGGCAAATGGATGGAACTAGAAACCCTCCTAAGTGAAGTCACAGAAGACAGACGTGGTTTGTACTCACTTATATATGGATATTAGACATAGAGAAAAGGATTACCAGCCTACAATCCACACCTCCAGAGAAGCTAGCCTGCACGAATGCCTACATGACAGAAGAGGGCGCCAGATCTCTGGCCGGGCGTTGGTGGCGCACGCCTTTAATCCCAGCACTCGGGACGCAGAGGCAGGCGGATCTCTGTGAGTTCGAGGCCATCCTGGTCTACAAATCGAGTTGCAGGACAGCCTCCAAAACAATACAGAGAAACCCTGTCTCAAAAACCAAAAAAAAAAAAAAAAGAGAGAGAGAGACATACACGGTCCCCCAGTGAAGTGGAAAGGGACAAGAGCTCCTGAACAAATTGGGAGCATGGGGGAGGGGGAAGAAGATAGGAGAAAGAGGAGGGGAGAAGAGGAGGGGGAAGGAGAACAGGGGGGAGCAGGAAGATTGAGTGGGGGGAGGAATAGAGGAGAGCAAGAAAAGACACACATCAATAGAGGGAGCCACTATAGGTTTAAAGAGAAATCTGGCACTAGGGAAATGTACAGAGATCCACAAGGATGACCCCCAACTAGGAAACTAAGCAATAGTGGAGAGGATACCTTAAATGCCCTTCCCCTATAATGAGATTGATGACTACATTAAATGTCATCCTAGAGCCTTCATCCAGTAGCTGATGGAAGCAGAAGCAGGAATCCACAGCTAAGCACTGGGCCAAACTCCTGGAATCCAGTTTCAGAGAGGGAGGAGTGACCAACAAAGGAGTCAAGACCACAGTGGGAAAACCTGCAGAAACAGCTGACCTGAGCAAGTGGGAACTCATGGACCCCCAGTCTGACAGTTGGGAAACCAACTAAGATGACTGATGCTCACATAGACAACTGTCTTCCGCCCAGGGTTCCCCCGTCCCGCTTCTGGGAATGGTTGTCCAAAACCAAAGCCTCACGGATCTAGACTCAGCCACATGCACTTTCTGCTGGACAGTCTCTTCCTGCAGAAACGCCTCCCTAATCAGGTTCAAAAAGCCCCAAACCAGCACTTTCCAGTCAAATAAGGAAAGAAGCAGGAGAGGATAAGGCCTCCCCTAGGAAGTCTACTAAGTCTGTCCCATCACGTCACTGAGGGAGGACACCAAGGCACCAGCTCCCCCACCCCCACTGTGTCTAGGCTGAGCAAGGTGTCTCTCCACATAGAATGGGCTCCACTAAGTCAGTTTGTGCATTAGAGTTAGATCTTGGACGCACTTTGGACCCACTGCCAGTGGCCTCATACATTGTCCCAGTCGCACCATTGTCACCTATATTAAGGGAGTCTAGTTCAGAGCAGATGGGAGGTTGTTGGGGAAACGGAAAGAGCAGAGGGGTAACTGGGATTGGAATGTAAAAAATAAGTTAATAAAAAAAATTTTAAAAAGGGGCTGGAGAGATGGCTCAGCGGTTAAGAGCACTGACTGCTCTTCCAGAGGTCCTGAGTTCAATTCCCGGCAACCACATGGTGGCTCACAACCATCTGTAATGAGATCTGGTGCCCTCTGCTTGTCTGTAGGCAGAAGGCTGTATACACAATAAATAGAAGAAATATTTTTAAAAAAATTTAAAAAAGAAGCAGGTGACTGGGAGGGAGTGGCACTTACCTTTGATCCCAATGCTCATGAGGAAAGGCAGGCAGATCTCTGAGTTCAAGGCCAGCCTGGTCTACAGAGCGAGTTCCAGGACAGCCACCTAGGGTTACACAGAGAAACCCTATCTCAGAAAAACCATACATACATACATACATACATACATACATACATACATACATACATACCAAAAGGGGGGGGCTGGCTTCCTAGGGGAGTTTCTGAGGCTCAGTGCTGCTCTTGGGTGTGCTGTAATTCACCTCAGGCCCCAGGCCTTTTACTGTGTTAGCACTGGAATGTTGGGGAGTGTCGTTTAACTGTCATCATGGCCTTCCTCATTTACCTGTATGGCCTGGGGTGAGCAAGGGGGGCACTCTCACCAAATTAAGCTCTGCTGCTTATCACCTCCTATAATACCCCCCCATCCCCTGCTAACCCCACCCTCACCTCCTATAATGCCCCCCATCCCCTGCTAACCCCACCCTTACCTCCTTCTATAGTGACCACTGTTCCATTCTGACCTTCTTTCATGCAGAAAGGAAAGAAAATCCCTTGGCTCCAAAATGGCATCAGGAGATACAAAGACAAGCCTCAAGAATGCCTACCCCTCTGCCAAGAGGCTGTCCCTGCAGGAGGAGGAGGAGGGAGAGGCTGAGGACTACTGCACCCCTGGAGCCTTCGAGCTGGAGCGCCTCTTCTGGAAGGGCAGCCCCCAATACACTCACGTCAACGAGGTCTGGCCCAGGCTCCACATCGGTGACGAGTAAGTTCCAAGCCCGGCCTCACGCTGCCCTTACTGCCCTTACGTCGCCCTGGGAAAGGCACAAGTACTTCCTCGATCATTCCGTCCTAACTCCTAGTCACAGGCATTGCCTCCCAGGTCAACTGTCCTATGAGAAGTATATTAGTTAGGGCTCATCTTCACTTTACAGAAAACCCAGAAAAGACCCTTAAGCAAGACAGGCTTATTTTTCTCTTGTGTGTAAGTCCAAAGGAGGGCTATCTGGGGTGACCATGGTGACTTCAGGGGTACCGAGATGAGGGCTTCTGTGCATTGCTTCACCATCATGAGGGTCTAGCATCCTCCTTCAAGGCTGCTCAGGATCCAGAATCTTCACAGGGCTCTGCTATGAATCATGGGACCCAGATAGTAGGAAAGTCAGGAGAAAGAAGTCAATGAGGGCAGCTTTCGAGGGGAAGTCTAGCCTAAGACTTCTGCTGCATCTAGCTGCAAGGGAGGTGGGGAAATAATCTTCTATTTTAGCTGACTATTAACTGCAGTAGTACAAGTTTGGCATAGGAGTACCCCAAACTATGTGTCTGAAAAAAACAGTAGTCAAAATTGAGATCACTGCCCCTTTATAGGCCTTATAGTCAGTTTCCACATGTCACAAGCAACTGAGAAATATCTATGATAGGTGATGGTGATGATGGTGATGACAATGATGACGATGATGGCCATAATTTAGGAGCCACTGTATGATAGCGCTACATTAAGGGCCCCACAAACATGACCTCATTGGCCCTCACGACAACCCAATGAAAGAGACTATCTCAAGGTAAGGAAACTGAATCACAGAGCTGTTTAGGAAGTACCTATATCCTAAAATCTTGAAGACAGAGAGCCAGGATCCATGACTTCTACTGCACCCCCATCACTCCCACCACCATCTTTCTGAGCGTCATGCCCTGCCTGTCCTTAGAGCACATGCGCAGAACCCAGAGCATGTTGCTCTTAATGCCCAGCTGGCGGTGGTGGTGCCCACCTTTAATCCCAGCACTCAGGAGGCCAACCTGGTCTACAGAGTGAGTTCCAGGATAGGCTCCAAAGCCATACAGAGAAACCATGTCTTGGAAAACAAAAAACAACAGCAAAAGATTTATTAGGGGCTGGAGAGATAGCTTAGTGGTTAAAAGCACTGGGTGTTCTTTCAGAAATCATGAGTTCAATTCCCAGCAACCACAAGGTGGCTCACAACCACCTGTAATGAGATCTGGCACCCTCTTCTGGCATGCAGGCATACATGTAGGCAGAACACTGTATACATAATAAATCTTAAATACACACACACACACATACACACACACACACACACACACACACACACACACACACACACACAAAACAGCTAGCTATCTACAAACCAGAGGTAAGTTATCTAGCATGGATGTTGGGGAAGTCCTGTGTATATGTTAATAAAGCACTGCTGGCCAATAGGGAATCAAGATAGGTGGGACTAGGAGTCCAGGAGGACTCTGGGAAGGAGAAACTCAGGAGTCAAGATGTAACGCCATGGGGTAGGAAGCCCGGAAACTTCTCCAGTAAGAGACATACTTAGATTAACAATTATGGGGTAATTACTTAAATCAGAGCTAGCCAGTAAGAAACAAGCGAGGCCAACAGCTTCATAATTAATATAGCCTCCTGTGTGTTTATTTGGGACTGATGTGGCTCTGGAACCAGGCTGGCGGGAAGGCTTCCCTTTACACATGGGCTCTTGTCTTATGTTTCCTTTAATCTTTTTTTTTTTTTTTTTTTTTTTTTTTTTGGTTTTTCGAGACAGGGTTTCTCTGTGGCTTTGGAGGCTGTCCTGGAACTCACTTTGTAGACCAGGCTGGCTTCGAACTCACAGAGATCCACCTGCCTCTGCCTCCCGAGTGCTGGGATTAAAGGCATGCGCCACCAACGCCCGGCTCCTTTAATCTTTTTTTAAGCTATGAGAAATTAGAAAAATTGCATGCTATTACCTACTAAGTTAAACTAAATAGGGAGGGGTTATAAAAACAAACTGCAAATCAAACGTGGTGCATCATGTCTGTAATCCTAACACTTTTGAGTTAGAGACTGGAAGATTAGGAGTTCAAGGCTAATCCTGGTTATATAGTAAGTTCAAGGCTAGCTTGGGCTCATGAGACTCTGTCTCAAACAAAACACAAAAAAATATACAGTCTCTCTTTTTCCACTCAACTTTTCCAGTAACAAGCATTAAGTTTTGGGTGTTTTGCTTTTTAAGCATTTTTTGTGGTTTAAAAAAATAATTTTGTAATGTTTAAGCACTCTGCCTGCAGGCCAGGCCAGTGCATCAGATCCATTTATAGATGGTCGTGAGCCACCATGTGGTTGCTGGGACATCAACTCCTGGAAGAGCAGCCACCTCTCCAAACCCCCTTTAAAAGCATTTTTATTGCATATGTGTGTGCAAGCCACAATGTATGCCAGGAGGTCACAGGACAAATTAGCTGAGGTTGGTTCTCTCTCTACCATGTGGGAACCAGGGATTGAACTCAGGCCAAGCAAGCACCCTTACATACCGAACATCTTTTTAAAAATTAATTTTTATTTAAATTAAAAACGATCTTATTTTGCATTCCAGTTCCCTTTCCCTCCAGTCCTCCATTCCTCCCCCATCCCCCCATCCCTCTCCCCATCCACTCCTCAGGGAGGATGAGGCCTCCCATGGGGATCACCAAAGTGTGTCACATCATTTTGGACAGGACTTAGGCCCTCCTCCATCTATCTAAACTGAGAGTATCCCTCCATAGGGAATGGGCTCCCAAAGCCCATTTGTGCATTAAGGATAAATACTGGTTCCACTGCCAGAGGTCCCATGGACTACCCAAGTCCCCCCAACTGACAACAAAGTTCAGGGGGGCTGGTTTGGTCTTATGCTGGTTCCCCAGCTGTCAGGCTGGGGTCCGTGAGCTCCCACTTGCTCAGGTCAGCTGTTTCTGTGGGTTTCCCCAGCATCGCTCCTCCCTCTCTGCAACTGGATTCCAGGAGTTTGGCTCAGTGCTTAGCTGTGGATCTCTGCTTCTGCTTCCATCAGCTACTGGATGAAGGCTCTACGAAGGCATTTAAGGTAGTCATCAATCTCATTATATGGGAAGGACATTTAAGGTACCCTCTCCACTATTGCTTAGATTCTTTGTTGGGGTTATCCTTGTGGATTTCTGGAGATCCCCCTAGTGCCTGGTTTCTTGTTAAGCCCATAATGGCTCCCTCTATTAAGGTGTCTCTTTCCTTGCTCTCCTCCTCTGTTCTTCCCACAACTCAATTCTCCTGATCCTCCATGTTCTCTTCCCCTTCCCCTTCTCCTCTCCTACTCAAGAGCCAGCAATTCCACTCTTAGGCATATACCCTAAGGATGCACATTCATACCACAAGGACATCTGTTCCACTATGTTCACAGCAGCATTATTTGTGATAGCCAGAACCTGGAAGCAACCTAGATGCCCCTCAACCAAAGAATGGATAAAGAAAATGTGGTACATTTACACAATGGAGTACTACTCAGAGGAAAAAAACAATGACATCTTGAAATTTGCAGGCAAATGGATAGAACTAGAAAAACCATCCTGAGTGAAGTAATCCAGTCACAGAAAGAAAAACATGGTATGTACTCACTCATATATGGATTTTAGACATAGAGCAAAGGATAACCAGCCAGCAATCCACAACCCCAGAGAAGCTAGGAAACAAAGAGAACCATAGGAGAAAGAGGAGCACACTGAACATGTTGCTAGGCCCCAAATATCAAGTTCATGTGCTAGATCTACTTTCTGTGTACTATTTCAAACACATGAAAACAAACACACCCACATACGAGGCATTTTGATTTCCTTTAAACAGATTTTTTTCTAAAGAATTTATTTTCATTATATATACATATGCATGCCTGGGGGCAGAGGGGAACTAGGAGTGCAGGTACCAGTGGAGGCCGTGGTGTCAGAGGCATCACCCCTGGAACTGTAGTTGTAAGACGGCCACGGAGGGTGCTGGGAACCACTGGGGTCCTCTTCCAGAGCAGAGCCTGCTGAGCCGTCTCTTCAGCTTCACAATGTGTGTTTCGTCAACTCCTGGTTTTCCTGCCTCACCCCCTCAAGCACTGGGATCAGAGGCATGCACTGCCACATCTGGCTTAAACAATTTCTTCTTAGAAAACAAATCCCACCATGTCTGCTGCTCTGCATTTTTAATATTCCACAGTACAACTGCGGTATGATTTGTCCGGTCGTTTCCCAGTTGAGAACATTAGGGGAACTCGGGCGAGGGCTGTGCAGAACTCAATGTACTGTCTCTCCTACCATTCAGCTCTACTGGGATATAATTCATACCCCATAAAACCCATCCTCTTAAATGGTACAATTCAGCGATTGTATGATATTTGCAGAGTTGGGCAGCCATCTCCACTGTCTCAATGCAGAACGTTTTATTATCTCAGGAGGAAACCAGGATCCACCAAGCAGTCACTCCTTCCTCCCCACCTCCTCAGGCCCCTGCAGACCCAGTCTGCCTTCTGGGTATGCGCCGGCCTAATCTGGGCTTTGTGTGGCAACGCATGACCTGGTACGTGCTTTCCTCTGCATCCTCTTCACCGTTCACCTACGCCATGGAACGCATGGATGCTGCATTCACTTTTAATACCGAACAACCTCTGTGTTATACTTGTAAATTCCCCACAAGCCAAATTTAGCAGTTGTCAAAGAGGTGAGCATACACGTTGACCTCAGATATCACTTTAGGAAAAAATAGTTCACAGACACAGGAGTCCATAAGGATGTGAGCCCAATACTGTTTATACTAAGGCTGACATAGACAACAAGGGAACACTGTGGACACCTTCAGGTCTGGGACTAAGCGAAACTCTACCTCTATGCGGTCATCTTAGATCCCGTGAAACAAGCCACTCCCACATCTCAGTGACCTTCAACACAGCAGCTTATTTCTCAATGTCACAGTCCACTCTGACTCCACACGCCATACTCACTGGGGTCTGGGCTCCAGACTGACCGGGCAGCCCCCATCTGGGGGACGGCTGGGATATTTTTCTCTCTTGCAGCAGAGAGAAAAGAAAGGCATGGTTAAATCATGACCTGACTTACACAAAATGGATGCCATGTCTTTTGTTTGTTTGTTTGCTTATAGGGAACTCTCATATGACTGAGGCTGGCCTCCCACCTCCTAATCTTCCTGGAGCTACCTCCAGAGTGTGCACCCCCAGGCCAGCTGACACACGCCACTTTTATCCATATTTCACGGAACCAAGCAAGTGTGAGTCCCAGCCTCCTGGTGACAGTGTCAGGAAAGCTGAGGCCACTCCTAAGGAGGGACGGCGAACATCCTAAGCAAGAGTACAACCTACCATGGCCTCTGAAAAGGTGTAGTGTTTTGTGGACAGGGCTTTCTACCTTTCTGGATCTATTCCTCACTTCTACGACAGTTGCTGGGAAGTTGCAAAGCTAAAAGAACGTGTTTTGGAAAGGTAAAGAGACAGACAAATGCAAATGTCATTGTCACTGTTATTAGTGGAATGTCCAGAAACGTAGGTGAAGCCAGACTGTGGGAGGCTGAAGGACAGGAGAGGGCTGCTCTCATGGAAGCACTGTGAGCGTCTGGGCACTCTGCTCAAGAGGGTGCCTGACAGTGCCAAGTGCCCCAAGCTCCCTTGACCTTTCAGCATAACCCTGCTTCTTTCAACCAAGAAACGTTACTGCCCTTCCAATTCAATGAAACCCCACTCAATCAGGCGCCAACACACACACACATACACACACACAGACATGCACACACACACACACACACACAGATATGCACACACACAGACATACACACACACAGATATACATACATAAACACACACAGATATACACACACATACACAGATATGCACACACACAGACATGCACACAGATATACACACACATACACAGACATGCACACGCATACACGCAGACATGCACACACACAGATATGCACACACATACACACACAGATATACACACACACACATACACACACAGACATGCACACACACAGATATGCACACACATACACACACAGATATACACACACACACATACACACACAGACATGCACACACAGATATATACACACAGACACAGACAGACAGATACACACAAAAAGACACAGACATGCACACACAGACACACACACATACACAGACACATGCACACAGACACACATACACAACCTTACACACTCAGAAGTCAGGCAGCTCCAAGGTCAGTCGTGTGACCTAAACACAGCAGGGACCGGAGTTAACTCAACCTCATACTTGACTCCAGTCCTGGTTCCGGGTTTTTATCAAGGGTCACAGACTTCAAAGGGCCATGGATTTCATGGCAGTATAACCAGGCGAGACTATAACTCCTGGTGACAGGTGACAGGAATACCTGAGCTTCTTGCTCCCACCGTTAGTGAGACTCGCTCCAGAGGCATAAAGCCTAACTTTTGTTCAATATTTCTATTGAGGATGAATTTTCTCTTATCCATAAAGCACCTAAAATTTCTGAAAGTCTCTGGAAGACAGTTTGGAAGGCAATCCAGACTCAGGAGTAAGGACGAATGGATGTTCTGGGTCACTAACACCACCCATTATCTATTGCTGGAGCCTAGGTCAGTGACTCTTGGGACTTGGTTGTGGCCAGAGTTATCCCCAAGATGACCTCCATTCTTTCTCCTCTAGGCCCTCTTTAGGGAAACCAGCAGGTATCTGAGCTCTTGGGTCACAATGTCTGGTTTCTGTAGGACTTTCATCTGGCTATCCAGCTCTCTGAGCTTCAGTTTCTTCTTTTTTCTTTTTATTTTTATTCATTCATTCATTCATTCATTCATTCATTCATTCATTCATTTATTTGAGACAGGGTTTCTCTGTATAGCTTTTGAGGCTGTCCTCGCTCTGTAGACCAAACTGGCCTCGAACTCACAGAGATCCACCTGCCTCTGCCTCCCGAGTGCTGGGATTAACCGGCTGAGCTTCAGTTACTTCATTGATATGATTTATAATTTAATATGTTGACATATCAGAGCTTATTTCAGTGCCTACTATGCTTAAGTGTGAACTATTACAGATGAAGTTGGTTCTAGAAATTTCACAGTATTTGAAGTAAGTACAGGCTAAGCACTAGTTTTTGTTGCGAGGGGTCCTCTTGCCCTGAGGACAGCCTGGAGAAACCAACCTGTTTCTAGCCTAAGGCATGAGGAGGAGTGCCTGTGAACATGTGAGTTCAGGATTTCTAAACATGTGCTCAATCCCAGGCTGTCCCAAGGGGTTCAGCTCCATTGGGATGCCTAAAGTCCCCAAGTCCCCATGATATACGAGCCCCACAGAAGGCCTGCCGGGTTAGCAGGGGATTGGGGCAAGGGCCAACAGGCCACCTTGTGGATGTCTCCGCGGGGGACTCTTTCTCATCCACTGTCTACTTCTCATCCTTGGTAGGGAACTGAGTCTGTCTCAGAGGGAAGTACGGACTCCCAGAGAGTAGAGCAAAAGTCCCCATTGTGTGTGGCCACTAACTGCCTGGCCTTTAACAAAACATTTTATTGTTCTGGGACTTTGTTTATTTATTAAATAAAGGATGATTTCAAAGGTCCCTGTCTGGCTGTAACATACAGTTCTTCTAAAATGTCCTATTTAATAAATTAGGCTTTATTAGGTTCAAGCACATACTTGTGTTATTACTCTTAAGTCATTTAAATTAGATTCAAATTAGGTTAACCAAGTGTTGCCCTCCAGAGAGCCAGGGACTAGGAGATAAGAATAATTCATAGCCTCTTATCAATCAGCAGTCCCTGAATGGGTGCTTTAAGAACTGCTTGATCATGCTTGAAAAGCACCACTCGGCTGTAATTTGAATATCCTCACTTTAATCTCCTTCACATCTTTCATTTGCTTAGCAAAACCTTTCTTTCTTTATCTCTCCACAAAGTCAGCGAAAAGGGCACTATCTTACTACTGTGAAGGGACTGAACATTCCTAGGCAGAGTAGCCTTTGATAACACTGGGCTGACACAGAGTAATTGAGAAATTTCCCTTTCCACAATGACATCCATACACTCTCCAACTATGCTGCCTTTCAGATGTCTGGGGCCCCAAGGCAACTCCCTACCTTTATTAACTGTAGCTGCCACCACGGCTTCGTTTCAGAGGGTCACCAGCAACCTGAAACCCTTCCCAAAGAGCCAGGTCCCTCACAGGCAAATGCCTGTACCCAGCTCCCCACCCCACAGCAGCCCAACTTGGCAGCCCAGGATCTCCATCTTGTCCTTTCTGATACCTTTGCTCCCAGACAGCTAGCAGTCTCAAAAGCCAGAGGCATCTATCTCGTGGGCCTGCAGATGGGGAGACTGGAATGGGATGAGGGGGGTCTCCCATCGATGTATCTGGACACACACACACACACACACAATCACTGTGGCCTCGAAGCACCAAGTGAAGCTGACACTTGGCCTGCTACTCCAAGGGCGGGCATGGCTAGAGGAGGATGCAGCAAAAATGTGTGTGCCAGCGTTAACAATTTTGCATGATGGATGTTTCCCAGAACCAGAAAACCTGGACTTTGAGCCTTCAACTATTGCAAGTGAACACTACTCATGTATAAGGCAGCCAGAGAAAGATGGCCCTCTCAGGCTAGACAAAACTTTCTCAGGCAAGGTTCGAGCAATGTGAAAGACTTTGACAGCACAATGAGCCAAGTGCCTCGTTTAATCGCTGATGCACTGTGTCCAAACATGGCGTCCAGCACGTATTTTCTGTCCTTCCTTGGGCTCCATTGTTGGGGGTGAACTGTGGGGAAGCAGTATGAAAAAGGTTTCCACTTTGGCTTTTTAATTTTGTTTGTTTGGTTTTTCGAGACAAGGTTTCTCTGTGGCTTTGGAGGCTGTCCTGGAACTCGCTCTTGTAGACCAGGCTGGTCTCGAACTCACAGAGATCCGCCCGCCTCTGCCTCCCGAGATCTGGGATTAAAGGCGAGGGAGCCCCCGGCGGCAGCTGCGATTTTTAACACAGGGTCTTGGTATGGGGCCTTTCCTCTTGTCTCACTATCCTGAGCGCTAGGAAATGACAGGCCTGCCTCACCATGGCCAGTGGGAGGAAATAAAAACCCACCGCATGTCTCTAATAATCAGTCTCTCCTAAGTACTGAGGAAATAATATCAATAAAGTCATAGTACACATTTACATAGTAAATGATCATAAAGTGCTCATTACTGAATTTACAACACACACACACAAATCAGAATTCCCCGTTACCCCATTATCCAAGGATAAACATTTTGATGTACAATTTCCCATTGCTCCCCCACTGAATTTCTTTAATCTGGCAAAGAAACTGGAGCACGGCACTGCTCAGTGTCAGAGACCCTGTAAAGAAAGCACTCTCTGTGTAATCGGGTCTGTTCAGCAAGAGAGAAAAGTGAGGCTCCCAAGGCTTTAGTGTAGAGCAGTGGTTCTCAGCCTTCCTAATGCCGTGACCCTCCACTACAGTTCCTCAGGCTGTGCTGACCCCAACCATAAAATTACTTCGTTGCTACTTTTTTTTTTCTTTTTTCTTTTTTGGTTTTTACAAGACAGGGTTTCTCTGTATTGTTTTGGAGGCTATCGGTCCAGCCCGGCCTCGAACTCACAGAGATCCGCCTGCCTCTGCCTCCCGAGTGCTGGGATTAAAGGCGTGCGCCACCACCGCCCCGGCCTCGTTGCTACTTTCTGTCATTTTGCCATTGTTTTGAATTGTAACTTAAACATCTGTGTCTCAGGCGACCCTGTGAAAGGGTCGTTTGGCCAACTCCCAAAGGGGTCACGACGCACAGGTTGAGAATGAATGGTTTAGAGGTTTTAGTTCAGGCAGTAGTTTCAGCTATTGCTGAATGGCCTCAGTGTGCCCAAGACCCAGCAGCCCAGTGAGTCAGTGAATTCCACGCTCTTTGGCATCCGGTGTCTCAAGGGAGCAAGAAGCCAGGAAAAATACCTGCTGCCCCACAGGCCAGCTACAGAGTGCACACAGCCCTGACTCCATGGAGGACAGTGACGTCAAGGCCACACCCAGGAAATGACACAACAACCACTACAGTGTTACAGACAACAGATAAAAAATTTGGCAGATTGCACAACACAGATATAAGCCAACAGGCACAACCACACACGGGCTGACCTCTGTAGATGTCAGAATGGGAAGCAGCCTCGCCTAGAGAGGACTGTCCCTGATGTCCAGTACAGAATCCTGCAACATGGGAGTGGCTCCTTTCCTACCTGAAAGAAGGTGACAGACAGAGGTTACAAGGAACTGCGTATCTAGGCCATGCACACCCCTTGCCTCTGCACAAGAGTTCATGGGGAAATGGTCTAAGAATGTGATCCAAGGAGATGTTATAGTGTGCTTGCTTTCTTTGTTTCTTTCTGGTTTTGTTTTGTTTTGTCTTTAAGACTCTCTCTGTTCTGTAGCTCTGTCTGTCTAGGAACTTGCTATGAAAACGTGACTTATCTCCCATAGATAACACCCTCCAACATTTCAGGAACTTACCTGTCCTTGGGCAAGGGGCTTGCAGATCAGAGACATTTTTGTCTCTTGGATCTCTTAGGCATAGTAATTATAACTTAAAGTGTAACTTTGGTTCTCACAGTTTTTCTGTGTATCCCTGTCCTATAGCTCACTCTGTAGACCAGGCTGGCCTCAAATTCGCAGAGATCTGCCTGCCTCTGTCTCCAGAGTGCTAGGATTAAAGATTTGCCCCACCACCGCCCAGCTCAATGACTTTTCTTATTGCGCCACCCAGGCCCATCTGATGAGGGTTAGCACCTCTCACAGAGGGTAGGCCCTCCTTCATCACTTAAGAAAACATTTCACAGACATGGCCACAGGCCAATGTGATCTGGTCAATTCTCTATTTGAAGTTCTTTCTTCCCAGTGATTCTAGGTTTGTGTCATGTTGACAAATGAAGCTGACTATGACTGACGGAGTCTGAAGCAGGCTTTCAGGGGCAACTCTAGGGACTGGCAGGGTGTGGACCAGGGATGAAAACAAGGAAAGGGAGGGCTCTGACTGAGGAAACCAGGCCATGTGAGGAAGATTTTGCTTCTTCAGTCTCTCTACTGCCGTTAGAACCCAGAACTTGGCCATGGGTTTGCAGGTAGGGAATTAAGGAGACTTTTGTCAAACAAGGGATTGATGATGTTCTCAGAATAAAATGCACAGGGCAGGGATAGTGTTGCTTGCCAGTAAATCCAGCACTCAGGAGGCGAAGGCAGGAAGATCACAGGTTCAAACCCAACCTGAGCTGCATATGGAGAGACCCTGTCAGTAACAACCAAAATGGAGCAAACCCCATGATTCTAACAGGCTCATGTGTGACAGAATGTCCCACCCCATTCCCAAGGCAAGTTAATGAAAAGGAGACACCCCGTATTTGCCCATTTTCCTAGTTAGGAATAAAACATTGCTGTGAAGACACATTACAACCATGGCAACTCTTACAAAGGAAAACATTCAGTTGGGGCTGGCTTACAGTTTCAGAGATTCAGTCCATTATCAAACTGGGGAGCATGGAGGCGTGCAGGCAGACATGGTGCTGGAGAAGGAGCTGAGAGTTGTACGACTTGATCTGCAGGCAGCAGGAAAAGAGCATGTGCCACTGAGCCCGGGCCAAAGGCATCTGAGACCTCAAAACCCACCCTCCAGTGACACACTTCCTCCAACAAGACCACACCTTCTAATAGTGCCACTCCCTGTGGGCCAAACATTCTAACACAACAGTCTATCTGCGGGGGCCATTCCTATCCAAACCACCATGCCTACGATATTCATGAAGAATAAAGATTAGAACACGGAGGACAGTTGAGATGACTCAGGGGTTCAGAGCATCTGTTGCTCTTCCACAGGGCCCAAGTTTGAGTCCCAGCACCCACCGAGTATCTCAGAACTGCCTTTAATTCCACTTAAGGTGATCCAAAGCCCTTCTCTGGCCTCTGCAGGCACCAAGTGTGCATTTAGTGTACTGACATTTGTGCACATGAAACATCCATACACATACAAAAGAATCCATATAATTTAAAACATTTTTCCTTTAATTAATTGAAATGTTCATCTGCGGCAGGTCTTTTTTTTTGTATGTTTGTTTGTTTTTTGCTTTTCAAAACAGGGTTTCTCTGTAGTTTTGGAGCCTGTCCTGGAACTCACTCTATAGACCAGGCTGGCCTCGAATTCACAGATCTGCCTGCCTCTGCCTCCCAAGTGCTGAGATTAAAGGTGTGCACCACCACCACCATTGGCTTGAGCCAGGTTTTCTTAATGGACACTTAGGAATGAACATCAGATGCAGCTTTCCTAATTATTATTAGTGTGCATGCATGCACGCGTATGTGTGTATGTGTGTGTGTGTGTGTGTAGGGCATGTCGGGCATGTGGGCAGCCCACATGTACAGAGGACAATGTTGTAGAGTTAATTCTCTCCTTCTGCTTTTGTTTGAATTCTTTGGTCTTCCAGCACATCATACTATATTAGGTATGTTGAGTCCTTTTTGTTTGTTCGTTTGTTTTGAGGGAGTACAACCCTTGCTGTCCTGGAACTCATACGCAAAAATAAAAATAAATAAATCTTAAAAAAAGAAACAAAAACAACTGGAAGATCTTACATCTTTATCTTTAGTGGGGTAAAGACTGACAAATTTTTGTGGGGTTTTATTTTCCACATTCTTGCTGGGCATGTTACTTCTGGAAAATGGCACATGTTTTTTAACACATTACTTAGAACTAGGATTTTTACAAATATCTAGATATTAAAGGCCCTTTATCATCTAAATTATTGTGTGTGTGTGTGTATGTTCATGCGTGTGCACTATTCAAGCTGCCATTGGATTCTGTGGAGGCTTTGTGACTGAACCCAGAGTGAGCAGTGTTTCTGAGGGGCAGGGTGGGGGTGGGGTGGGGGAGGTTAGAGCTTCCTGTCAAGGACAGTTAATTTTAATTTTTCCTCCGAGCTCAACCTCAAAGTGAGGCTGATTGCTACTCAGCGAGACAGGCTGTGTTAGTGGAGGCTTTAATTGAGTACAGATCTGTGTCCCAAAAGCTAACCTTTGTTGTATACATATTTTGGGACAAGAAAGAAAATGAAAACCAGGCCTTTTGAAGGCAAATGATGAAAGCAGAATTTGTTCTACATCCAGGATGCCAGCACCAAGGGCCAGCTGGGGGAGCTCCATGGAACCCCAACTTCCCACACAGCACCTCCCCCCCTACACACACACACACACACACACACACACACAATTTCTGAGACAGAATCTCACTATGTAGTCCTAGCTGATCTGAAACTCACTATTTAGACCAGGCTGGCCACAAAATCACCTGCCTCTTCCTCCCAAATTAGCACTAAAGGCATGTGCCACCAAACTGAGTCCCCGTTCTTTTGTTTCTTTCAGACAGGGCCTCACTCTAGTCCAGGCTGGCCTGGAACTTATAATGCTCCCCCTGCCTCAGTCACCCAAGTGCTGGGATTAAAGACGTGAGCTATCATACCCGACAGTACACACAGACAGCAGCTCTAATAGGCTCTTCGGAAAATCTCTCCATAAGCCCAATGCCTGTATAAAAGCCTACTAGTGTCCTGTAATGGGGACAAGGACACTAAGGAGGGTGCAGGCACCCTGGCAGAGGACTGGGCATGTGTTTCTGTTGTGAGGCTCCCCCTGGCCTAGACTGTTGGTCCTTGCTTCTGTTCATATCGTTTTGTCCGTGGCCTTACCATGGGTAATGACTTACTATGTGACCTTGACACACCTGGGAAGAGGACTCTCAATTGAAACATTGCCTCCATTAGCCTGGCCTGTGGGAGTATTTTCCTGATTTCCAATTGATAGGAAAGTATCCCTATATATAAGGAAAGTATCCCTATGTATAAGAAAAGCATCCCTGTACATAAGAAAAGCATCCCTGTACATAAGAAAAGCATCCCTGTACATAAGGAAAGCATCCCCATATATAAGTATCCCCATACATAAGGAAAGCATCCCTGTACATAAGGAAAGCATCCCTGTACATAAGGAAAGCATCCCTGTACATAAGGAAAGCATCCCTGTACATAAGGAAAGCATCCCCATATATAAGTATCCCCATACATAAGGAAAGCATCCCCATACATAAGGAAAGCATCCCCATATATAAGGAAAGCATCCCTGTACATAAGGAAAGCATCCCTGTACATAAGGAAAGCATCCCTGTACATAAGGAAAGCATCCCTGTACATAAGGAAAGCATCCCCATATATAAGTATCCCCATACATAAGGAAAGCATCCCCATACATAAGGAAAGCATCCCTGTACATAAGGAAAGCATCCCTGTACATAAGGAAAGCATCCCCATATATAAGGAAAGCATCCCCATACATAAGGAAAGCATCCCCATACATAAGGAAAGCATCCCCATATATAAGGAAAGCATCCCTGTACATAAGGAAAGCAGCTTCCGGTGAGCCTGGGACTCCTCCACCGTCTCTGCCTTAGTTCTTGTCTCAGATTCCTGTCTAGGCTCCGGCATCCCTTGACAATGGGTTGTAACCTGTAAACTCAAATAAACCCTTTCTTCACCAGGTTGCTTGTGATAATGGTATTCTGATAATGGCAACAGATCAACTTAGAACAGCCTGGGTCTTCCGAGGAAGCATAACGCCACTCTGGGGCTGTGGAGTCAGTGTCGGACCTCTTGTCCCCCTTCTCTGAGCAGCAGGCTGGGCTCTGTGCTATTGAAGGGCGTGTCTTCTTAAGCGAGACTCTACCACTCCCTTCAAACACTGACTGAAGCTCTCTGTGACCCCAAAACTGATCCTGACACCCAAGCACTTCTAAGACCGAAGCCTAAAAAGCCTAAGCTCCCTCCAAATCTTCCTCTCCTCCTCCCTCCACCTCCACCATCCACTCGGGTTCCCCCTCCTCTCCTCTGTCTCTGGTCCCTCCCTCTTCCTCTCGCCATTCCCAGTGAGTTGCTGAGACATCGCGGCAGGCCGCACCCTCCTCTTACAGACCAGCAGGCCTTCCTTCCTCCTGTCTTCGCCCGTCCACACACAGCACCCACACTGATCGTTAAGCAAGGCCACGCCCTTTCTTAAACCACCTGTGGCCACAGTCATCAACGCCTCTTCTCTGTGTCCTTCACGGCCCGCCCTGCCCCCACCCTGCCCCCATCTCTTCCTAGTCCCACTGGTTCCTCTTGCCCAGTCTGTTTCCCGCCTTACTCCAAGAGGTGTCTGCCAAGTACCCTTCCGAATGCAGTCTCAAGGCCATGCTGTGTGGTGCCAGGCGGCCGCAGCATCTCCACGGCTCCATCTCAACCGCTCTGTTGGTCACTTGTTATCTGCTATTCCTATTAGAGCCGAAGTTTCCGGGAGACCCTGGCTTGGTCAGCCTGTTCCCTTCCTTACCATCAGCACTTCAAAGAGTCTCCGTCATTACTTGGGGATGATTGTCTCCACGCCTTAGTTTGACACGCCTGTCTCGCTGCCCTCTTCCTCTCCTCATTAACTGTTGACCCTTGTAGCAAACACGCGCTCACCCTTGTAGGCAGCCCCCCACAGCCCCCCAACACTCGTTGCTTGCTCTGACACTCTGCCTAGCTCTGTTCTCAGGCTGACTTCCTCTAAGTGACTTAGTTTTGTGGCTGAAAACCAAGACTCCAACCTGGAGAAAGTAGGTCTTCAAAACAGTGCAAACCCAGCTAGGCAAAAGGTTCAACAAAGCATTCTGTCCCCATCCAAATGGTGTCCTCCAACCCTGTCAGCATCAATTCAAGAACTTTATCCCGACCCAACGAAATCCTCCCACAGGGTTGAAGTTGGATTGAAGTCACTCTTCCCAGCTGCACCCCCCCAACCCATAAATGTTTGGAGGCTTCAGAGTAGAGGCCTCATTTATTTATTTATTTATTCCAGTTGCCTCTGGGGGAGATCTGGCAGATCCAGCCCCAGGGCCTGCAGGATTAGGTGAATGATCCAAAGTGAAAGGGGCAAACGCCCAGCCCGCAGCGGCTCCTGGGAATTGCGTTCTCATAGGTCAACGAGCAAACGGTGCCCAGTGGCCTGGCCTGAGGCTCAGGAAGAGAGACGCTTGCACCGGGTGCTCCGAAGAAGGCACCACTCGAAGCACGTGGCGTGCACCGCCTGACGCTTCTCCCTGTCCGCAGGGCCACAGCGCTGGACCGCTACGGGCTGCAGAAGGCGGGATTCACGCACGTGCTGAACGCCGCACACGGCCGCTGGAATGTGGACACCGGGCCCGACTACTACCGCGACATGGCCATCGAGTACCACGGCGTCGAGGCTGACGACGTGCCCACCTTCGACCTCAGCGTCTTCTTCCACTCGGCGGCCGCCTTCATCCACTCGGCGCTCCGAGACGACCACAGTAAGAGACACCCCCCTCCCCGGCTCCGGCCAGGCCTCACGCCCCGCCCCTCCCAGGCTGAGGCTCCGCCCCAAGCCCGAGGCCCCGCCCCCGCCCAGCCAGCCGGAAGGCATACCCGCACCCCTGCCTCCCAGGAGCAGCTCCTGCTAGGAAGCAGCCTCACTCCTGCCAAGCCCGGTCCTGCCCCCAGCGTGGGAAGCAGGATCTACAAGTGGTTTTCAAACCTGGTGCCCTGGGGCTGGGGATTGTTGGCAGGGATTGGCTGGGCTAACTGCCCTACCACTTAGGTTGCTTGTGGGGTTGAAAGGAAAGGGGGCGGTTTACACTGCAGGGCTTTTGGTGTGTCTTTGTCTCCGAAGGAACGGCCATCTTTTAAAAAGGCCTGGGTGGTCTAGGAGTCCTCACACCTGGAGCTGTAGCCAAAATGCTAATCACGCGTGGGCCCAAACTTTACTAGAGCCAAAGGCTTCAATGCCAGAAAACTTTTAAGGAGCTGGCTTGCTCAGGAGCCCATGAGCAGGCTTGAAAAACTTGTGCTAACCACGCAAACCCACGGTCTGCCCCCAGACACACACACCCTTCAGAAGCTGAGGACTCTGTGTAAACTGGAGTAGGGGGCTGGGAGTTGCAACAACAGTGTCCCAGTTTCCCAGTGTCACTTACCCATCTTTTAAGGCAAAGTACTTGTCCTTTAAATGCGGTTCTGGCTGCAAGGAAAGCTGCCAGACTATTCTGGAGACAAGGGCACAGTTTGGATTTGCACACTAAGTAAGACGATATGTAGTTACCGCTGCTGGTTACAACCTTCAGCACATTCTCCAGAGGCCAAAGGGACATCACCTCCTTAGTGGGTGCTCTGACTCCAGCCTGGCATGCCGCACCCCTGTGTGAGTCATCACAAAACTCGGGGCTCCAGTTACCGAAAAGAAGCCTTGCTTGCCACAAGGCTCGCTGACCGACTGACCTGCTTCAGGAACTTGCAACCTGGGGCTAGGCCTAGGCCAAGCCTGCCAGACAGGGAGCCTTGGCGGCAGCAGTGACTCCACAGCCAGCCATGGCCTCCCACAAAATTTGACATCATCTTGGATCAGAAGATGAAAAACACTGGAAGAGCCAAGGTGCATGAATTAGAGGGGTGTACCATTCCTGACCTGCCCTCTTATGATTCTGTTTATGGATGTCTTTTGTATTCTGCACATTCTGAGTTCCCACACAGGATCAAAAAAGCAACGGGACTCTGATTCGTCACCATGAGGTAAAGTTCACCTCATGGTACTCGAAGGTAACTGGAAACATATTGGTAGTGGTAATGGAAGGGGCCTGCCAGGCTTTGGCGAAGACAAGGCCAGGCTCAGCTTCTCATCACCAAACTCAGTAATGGAGTAATTCCTCCAGTGATGAGAACGCTTACCCTGAACAGTCCTGACGAGGCGCAGCAGCGGCATACGCAGACCACTTGGAACCCGGAGCGCAGGAGGTCAGCCGATTCACTAGATAGAGAGGCTGTGCGCCACCAAGCGCGAAACTCTGCCAGCGCGTGCACCAGCATCGTAAAGTTCCCAGCCTAAAAGAAAAAGGAGGAGAGAGGGAAAAAGACATCCCGACTTGGAACTTAGACGACACACTGACGTGAAAGCTTGTTTTAGGATCCCAGCACACCGTTTGAGAAGCTGCCTTGCTGCCAAACTGGGAAAAGATTTGGCCTCTGGAGTGAGATGTCCTAGGGCTGCTGGCCAGATCACATGAGCCAGAGAGCAAAGGCTGGTGTTAGACCGGGTGCATGAAAACACCCAGTGAAAGGAAGGGTCTAGAGGAAGAGGCTACACAGAAGTCAGAGAGCTCACAGGGGACAAGGATGGGTGACGTGTGACTGGTTTTTTTTTGTTTTTGGTTTTTTTTTTTTTTTTTTTTTGGTTTTTCGAGACAGGGTTTCTCTGTATTGTTTTGGAGGCTGTCCTGGAACTCCCCTTGGTAGACCAGGCTGGCCTTGAACTCCCAAGAGATCCGCCTGCCTCTGCCTCCCAAGTGCTGGGATTAAAGGCATGTGCCACCAACGCCCTGCGACGTGTGACTGCTAACAAGCCCATGGGTGTTAGAGAGCAGAGGACATCACTGACCATGGGGGCGGGGCTGACTTTGCATGTCTAAATACTTCCCCAGGCCGGGGCCTGAAATGCCAGAGGAGGTACAGGGTGAAGAAGATGGTGTGTCTCCTTGACAGGGGTGGGGTGGGGTGGGTGGGAGGGGGGGAACACCACACGGGACACGGGACAGCTGCTCTTCAGCCCCCACCCGTGTTTCTGGTGAGAATCGAAGCCAGTGTGGCGGAACTTCCGAGTTTTCAGGGAAAACGTCCAGTGTGGGTCTTACTGTGGCACTGCTCACATTTCAAGTGCCAGCAGAGGTCAAAGTGTCTCAATCACCTGTCTTTCTGCTTGTCACCTGTGTCCTGAGTGGTCCGAATAACAAAAGAGAATGCCTGTTAGCTCAGCTCCAGCCTTGCCTCGGACTCTAGAAGAGCATGGCAGGTGTGTGGCCTGTCTGCCACACGCAGGGGGTGGCCTGATAATGTCTAGTCACGCTCTGGAAAAACAGAGGGACGCTGCTGTGGCGTTTCCAAGCCAAGCCTGGTCGCAGGTTTCCTGTTACACTCTTGATGTAAGAGGTGTTGATGGACAGTCTGGCCCAAAGGTCAGTCAGTCTTTCTCTTTCCTCTCGTCTTTCTTGTGGTTTGCTGGTGAGTCCCAACCCAGAATACACACCACCCATACCCAACCCTCACTGCCAGTTATGTTCACACTTCTTGCTATTTTGAACCTGTTTTTTGTTTTTGTTTTTTGGAGACAGGGTTTCTCTGTATTGCTCTGGAGGCTGTCCTGAAACTCACTCTGTAGTCCAGGCTGGCCTCGAACTCACAGAGATCCGCCTGTCTCTGCCTCCCAAGCAGGTCACCTACGAGTCAACTTTGAACTAGAAAATACTGGCACCAAAGCACTCCCTACCTCGGCACCCTGCTCGGGCTGGTGGCACTGTCACAGGGCCTCCTGGTTTCTTGAAGTTCAGGCAAGGACTGGGAACAGGCCTCCCGGGCTACCCCAGTTTCCTTCACCAACAGTGGGCCTCAGCCGTGGTACAGAGCCCCAGAGCCCAGAGAGAGAACAGGACCCTGAGGTTCTGGGGACAGGAAGGTGGTGGAGCCCAGGGGCACCTGAGACCTCCAGAGAACACTGTGGTCTTGCCCTAGGGGGGCTGTCTCTTTCTCTGGGCTGACAGCATTAATGAGAACCACCTTTGGCTCCGCGAGCTCCAGCCAGAGCTGAGCCTCCCCTTCTTCCTTCCCAAGCCTGTCCGTCTTCCTCCCCGGTCTGCTTCCTCTCTGCCTTCTCCCTACAGACGTGGGGCTCCTCAAACAAACGTGTATGGGCTTCAGCTTTCATCTGTTATGACAGGAGAGGAAGGACCACACTAGTCATCAGCAGAGCTGGCCGGCGACCAGGCAGCCTCTTTCTGGAACTCTCCATTGGGTAGATGGAACGCTCCGTCTGAGGAGGTCGATAGATGCTCATCTGCTCTTGTGCTCACACTGGATGAGAATGAGGCGTGGGGCCTCCTAAACGACACAGTAACAAAGGGGGCTGCCTCCCGCCCTCCTCCTGAACGAGCAGACAGAAAGGCACTAACTGGAGGACACCTCTCTGCCCGCCCCCCCTGTGGTCCTTGCAACTGTTCATGGGGCCCAGGTCTGTCCGTCCCACATGGAGTGAGAATAGGAAAACTGAGGTGCCCACTCTGCTGGGGGTGGGGGAGGCTTGCCTTTCTTATGTCGTCTTGGCTTCTGGCCTTTGTCGTTGTCCTGGGTTGGGTCCCTTGAGGAAGGGAGAGGTAAAAAGTGCAGAAACTGTCCACAGGCAACTTGCTGTTTTATCTCTCCAGGATGAGGGGCAGGAAGACAGACAGCTCTGTGCTTATGGAGCTCCAGAGAGCTGAACCTCAGTAGAGAGTCCCACAGCCATAGGAAACAGCCACCACCGAGGGAGAGCAGAGGGCCAAACCTCAGAGCCTAGGGGCAGTGAGGGCCTCAAACACATTTTGCATTAAGCTGCTTCTTGTGGCATTGGCCTTGTGGCTAGACATCTGGCTAGACATTTCGCTTTCTGAACCTGTTCTCCGTCTGCAAAGCAGGGACAAGGATAATGAGCTGTAAGTCAAAGCTGGAATGAGACCCGGTCAGTGGGTGGACCGGGTGGGCTCTAGAGCGCCACCAAGTGGAGACCTGCAGGACTTGGCCTCTTGTGCATCATGGTTGTGGATATGGGTGGTGTTGGCCTGAATAGCATCAGGACCACTGGTCTCACAGTTTTAGGTTTCAGAACATTTTTATACTCTTAAAAATCAGCGAAGACTTCAAAGATTTTCTGTGTGTAAGTAATAATCAAAGCTTACTCCACTGAAAATAAGAACTGAAACATTTCAAATATTAATGAAAAGTATGGACTGGAGTCCTCTGGCACCCTGTAACCTGAGCATCATAGCTCATACTTGTGATCCCAGTACTGAAGGTAGAAAGAAGCAGGAGGATCAGAAGTTCAAGGCCACTCTCAGCTATGTAGGGAGTACAAGGCCAGCCTGGGGTACATGAAACCCTGTCTTAGAAACAAAAACAAACCCACTGGTGAGCCTTGTACATTTTTTTTGTTTTGTTTTTGTTTTTTTTTTTTTCCGAGACAGGGTTTCTCTGTATTGTTTAGGAGGCTGTCGGTCCAGCCTGGCCTCGAACTCACAGAGATCCGCCTGCCTCTGCCTCCCGAGTGCTGGGATTAAAGGCGTGCGCCACCACCACCTGGCGAGCCTTGTACTTTGATGGTTCCTTTGCCATAATTCTGTAACTCTACAGGTCACAAGTTCTATATTTGGCATTTGAAAATTGCGGTTCATCAAATTACATGGGCCTTTTAAATGCCCTGCCTTCCAGTGTACATTATTGACCCTTGAAAGGCAAGTTTGTTCATCTCACGCAGCCCCATCTCTTTTATTTTTCTTGGTTTGGTTGGTTATTGAGAAAGGGTTGGTTTTTTGTTTTTAAAGATTTATTTATTACTGTGTATACAGCTTTCTGCCTGCATGTATTCATGCAAGCCAGAAGAGGGCACTAGATCTCATTACAGATGGTTGTGAGCCACCATGTGGTTGCTGGGAATTGAACTCAGAACCTCTGGAAGAGCAACCCAGTGCTCTTAACCTCTGAGCCATGTCTCCAGCCCCCATAGCCCAGGTTTGTAATGTGAGGTTCTTTGTCCTGTCAGGTCCTGCAGCCACCTCAAACCCAAATAAACACACAGAAGCTATATTAATTATTAAATGTTGGCCAATGACTAGGGCTTCTTATTAGCTAGCTCTGTCTTCATTATTAACCCATTAGTATCAATCTGTGTATTGCTACGAGGCTGTGGCTTACCCAGTAATGCCCGGGCATGGTGTTACTCCTGTGGCAGCATCGAGACTCCGTGTGGTAGGCTTACTCTGCCTGACTTCCCCAGAATTCTCCTTCTGTCCCAGACCTTCCTATCCTCCTGCCTCATTGGCTGAACAGTTTTATTCATTAACCAATAAGAGAAACATATATACAGGAGAACATTCGCCATCATAGGTTGGCCCTGAACTTGCAATAATCCTCCTGCCTCTGCCTCCTGTGTGCTGGAATTAGAGGTATACAACACCCTACAACACCCACTCGAATGGGAGACTCTTCAAATATTAGGAAACCCAGTATTACAGTATATAGAGAGATTTAGAAGTCTAGCTCTTGCCTGAGTGCCTGTGTTTTTATCCTTGGCAACAAACGCACCATGTTTTCATTGAAATGGCTGCCTTTGTTCACTTTTTAAGAACTTCCACATAGGGGGCTGGAGAGGTAGCCTTAGGTAGCCTAGATAACCAAGCTGTCCCCCAATTCGTAGAAGTCCCCCTGTCTCTGCCTTCTGAGTGCTGGGCCACTACAGACCACCACCATGACCGGGCCTTGCTCATCCACTTCTAAGAAGAGTCCTACCAAACACTTAAGTGTGAATGCCCACTGACAATACTGCTTTTCCTTCAGAGATAAATGTGTTGCAAGAGACAGAAGCTAGGTCCACTGTCCTCCATAACCCTCATGTGCTTCTCCTTGAGCAAGTCAATGTTCACTGCATGCATTCAGCAAGAGGTGTGCTCCAGGGCTGAAATCTGATAAACCTTAATTTTTACTGTTGCATTAGGGATACTCTAGAGTGTGATGCGGTGGACATAGCAGTAACCATTGGCTTAGCTATTACCCGTGACATCCTTCATACTAAGGCACCAGTGCCTTTGTGAATATCACAAGGACAATGTTAGCACAGTCAAAAGAGTCAATTGTATAGCAGAGTATGGTGGTGCATGCCTGTAATCTCAGAACCCTGGAGGCAGGGCAGGAGGACCGGGAGGTTGAAAATATCCTGCGGTACATGGTGGACTCAAGGCCAGCCTTGGATGCATAAGACCCATCTAAAACAAAAGCAAACCTTGCTACAAAAACCCTCCAGAACTAGTGTGGAGACAGGGTTTAGTAAATCATCCAGAACTGGTGTGGAGACAGGGTTTAATTAGTTTTAGTTGTTGGGACATTCATCCTGACAGCACACAGTAAAGCTACTTCTTTGTTTAGCTAGGTGGTGGTGGTGCACGCCTTTAATCCCAGCACTCGGCCAGGCGGATCTCTGTAAGTTTGAGGCCAGCCTGGTCTACATAGTTACACAGAGAAACCCTGTCTCTGAAAAAAAAAAAAAAAAAAAGCAAAAAAGCATAAGCAGCCGGGCGTTGGTGGCGCACGCCTTTAATCCAGCACTCGGGAGGCAGAGGCAGGCGGATCTCTGGGAGTTTGAGACCAGC
This sequence comes from Mesocricetus auratus, assembly GCF_017639785.1. Lineage (NCBI taxonomy): Eukaryota > Metazoa > Chordata > Mammalia > Rodentia > Cricetidae > Mesocricetus > Mesocricetus auratus. Next base: position 1,935,757 of record NW_024429230.1, on the reverse strand, counting down.
CTGGACTACCAAGCGAGTTCCAGGACAGCCTCCAAAGCCACAGAGAAACCCTGCCTCGAAAAACCAAAAAACAACAACATAAGCAAATGAACAAAAAACCAAACTGCTTTCACTATTGAAAGCCTGCTGGGCCACGTGACTTTCACTATTGAAAGCCTGCTGGGCCACGTGACTTTTTCCTGAATTGGTTTTATTCACTACTGATCTGATTCTACACCTCCACTCGACAGTTAAGGAAATGAAGGCTTACTTATGAGGCTGAGTGGCTCTGTCATTTGTCACCCACTTGGCAGTTAGTAGCAGGAGTCTGGATCTTATATCTGCAAGTCAGCGGGTTCCCTTGTGTCCTGAGTCCAGACCTCAGGAAGCCTCTGGGGGCTGCGGGAGTTCTGGCATACTCAGTCTAAGCCAGCAGTGTCGCATAGGTGAAAATGGCAGGCACACCTCCTCCCTGCACCACCGTTCTAAAGACGGGATGGGCATTCCAGGGTCTTCCTGGGGTCTCTGGTGGAGTGCAAGCTACTTAAATTGCTTAATCCTGTCACTCGAGGGACTGGAGGCAGGAGAATGTTGAGTTTGAAACCATCCTGGGTTACACAGGGAAACCTTGTCCAAAAAATAAAAGAGTTAAAATAGTAGTTTGGGAATTTTTACTTGCAAGGGCCAAGGGTTCAGCTCAGTGGAATAATTGGTGCTGAGCACATACAAGGTCCTGCATCTGATCCCTAGCATCACAAAAGAAAGAAGCCACATGCTCTGAAGATCATTTCTTGCTGGGATGTAGCTTGAGGACATGTAAGGTCTTGGGTTTTATTTCCAGCATGGTGGGGGAGGGCGCTTAAGAAAAAAAGAAAATAGAACTGTTCATATATATGGAGATCTCCAGGGTAAACTGTCAGCTGAAATAAGCATGATAGAGAAAGGTCTTTGAAAGGCTGCGAGTGTGGTTCAGTGCTTGTCTGGCAGACATAAGGCCCTGGTTTCCATCCACAGAAGGGAATAGACGGGAAGGAGGGAAGGAGGAGAATCTAAAGCTTGTGGGTTTGGGAGTCAAGAACCAAGATTTGGGGAGGGGATCAGTTCTGCAGGGCAGACTCTTCTTTGGAAGAACACACAGGCGATGGGGGCTCCTGCTGCTCTGCATGAGCCCAGGAGCCCCGTGGGAGGGGTTTTCTCAGTCCCTGGGGTGTGCTTTGACGGTTGAACCCTGCTAAACAGGACTGAACACGCAAAAGCTTCCAGCAGGTGTGGTGCCCTCTCCTCCTGCTCAGCAAGGGTTGTAACTTTCACCAGTCCTATCAAAAGCCAGTCAGCGAACAGGTCTGCCTGTCGTACACACTGCCTTCCCAACATCCCTATGCAAGAGACTGAGGGACTGTGTCCCCGCTTTGCAGATGGGGAGCTGTGGCCCGACAACAGAGAGGGGGAATGTGGGTTAAGGAGCCTTCAGCGTTGGCTGTTTCCCCTTCACCCGCAGGCAAGATCCTGGTTCACTGCGCCATGGGCCGAAGCCGGTCAGCAACCCTGGTCCTGGCCTATCTGATGATTCACAAGAACATGACCTTGGTGGACGCCATCCAACAAGTGGCTAAGAACCGCTGCGTCCTGCCCAACCGGGGCTTCCTGAAGCAGCTCCGAGAGCTGGACAAACAGCTGGTGAAGCTGCGGCGACAGGCTGGGCCGGGGGACTGCGAGCCGGGGCCGGGGCGGTAAGGGAGCCTCCCCAGGGCAGGGAGGATGAGAGGTCCTGGCTGATGGGTGTCTGCATGGAGGTTAAGGTTTTGTTGGTCCTGGAGACGGGACAGTGAACTAGAGGCTGGGCACCGGGAGGATGCCCAAGTGGGTCCTCCAAGTCTAGTTCCCCACCTCACGGGGGACTGGGCCAGGTCAGTTGTAGGGGGAGCTGGGTTCAGATGAGGACCACTCTGTGGTCTCCTGTCCTTTAAGTTGGAAATGGAGAGGGTGTTTTTGTTGTTGTTGGTTTTTTTTTTAATGTGTGGGCACTGTGTTGTGATTAAATGTCTGGCTCTGAAAGAAAAAGAAATCACATTCTTATAAAAAAATAAAAAACTTAAAATAGAACTTGATTTTTTTAACCACAGAAAATTGCCTGACAAGCTGTATTACAAGACAGGCTTTACCACTTTGGAGGAAGCCTCAGAGTAACCATGTCTCTTTATCCATGGTGGTGTGTGTGTGTGTGTGTGTGTGTGTGTGTGTGTAAAAGGGGTGGCATGGAGTCACTTCCTTATATCACAGCCAGAGCTGTCACCACCCAAATGAGTTGTGGCAAATTTGGGCAAGGAAGAATGTAACTTCACAATATGGGAGAAAGAGAGGCAGGAGACAATTTTAGGGGGCCAGAATGCCTCTTTCCTTTTAGTCTAGAAAGGGCAGACTGATGGCTGGGTTTTTAGTCACACCCTGAAGGACCGGAGGACAGGGCAGCCAGGTGAGCTCAGGTGTGAGCTGGTCTCTCTCTCTCTCTCTCTCTCTCTCTCTCTCTCTCTCTCTCTCTCTCTCTCTCTCTCTCTCTCTCTCTGCCTCTCTCTCTCTCTCTCTATTTTTAAATTTAAATTTAAATTAGAAACAAGGTTGCTTCACAAGTCAGTTCCAGATCCCGCTCCGTTTCCCTCCCCTCCTCCCGTGCCCTCCCCCAAGAGCTGGTCTCTCTTAAGTTACCACCATGATGGTCATTCTTCATTCAAGAAAACAGCAGCAGCTTGACAGAGTGGTGGCTTCCAGAACCAGGAGCCCTGAAAAATGGAAGCTAGAGTGAGGCTAGAGTAGGAGGCCAGCTCTACAGAGAGCCTAGAGAGCCCACTGGGGAAGGAGGGGAAGGGACTCATGCTTCCAGTGTGATCTAGAAACTCCAGGAGGATCTTGCAGGAGTGCTGGAGTCCAAGGGTAATACCAAGTCACTGTGACATCTCGGGGAGCTGTTTCGCTTTTATGCCACTTGTAGTTTGGGATCTTGTGCTTAGACTGGTCTCCTGGGCCTTTCCTAAGAATATTCTGGACATCACCTTTGTCCAGGAGGAGGCTGGGTCCTCAACTTATGCATGGGAGGAGATTCCCTGGAGACTCCTTTGCTGTTACAATATTGTTCTCATAATGAAAAACCAAAACACTGCTGAGAAGTTGAAACCAACCACACACGCGTAGTCATCTGGTCTCGTCAGGCAGCGAGATCAAAGTGGAGACTGTGAAGCTGAGATGATTGACGGGACACAACCGTGGTTGCAAGGGGAAAAACACTGGATGGCGCAACTGTGGAGGATGGACACAGATTTGCTGTTCTGGGAGCCACGGGAGAGCTGGGGTCAGAGTAGTTCCCTACTTGGGCTTTTCATCTGAGCATCCTGATAGCCCCTCTGAACTCAGTTCTCTCTGTTAGACTTTTCTATTCAGTGTCCGGACAAGACAGTGTTTCCATTTTCATGATGTACTTGCACTAAGTGAACTCACATGTAGGACAGGTAGAACACAGATTCCACTGAGGAGGTTTTCTGGAGCCACTGACCCTGCACCTCCCTCCACACCCCACCTCTTCGTGGAGTGGAATCCTGTTGAAGCAGAGGACCTAATGTTCCGTGCCTGGTCTCTTCCTGGTGACTCCTGGAACTTAGAGGTAAGAGAAAGGAGGAACAGAAATGTTACCAACAGTGCTCAAAGACTTCATAAGCAATGCTTTCACTTAGCACATCCCCAAAACTAGCTTAAGAGGCCAAAGGCAAGTTAAAAATGCAGACCGTACTAACATGCAATGTGAGACACAGGAGCTGAGGTAAGGGGGGGGGGGGGAGAAGCCTGCTCTAGACAAGTTAGTGTGGTGTTGGGGAAGAATATGCTTCCAATTGTGCAATTTGAAACAAACAGAAAGTAACCAGGCAGGGCTATTTCTTATCACAAAAAAAAAGGTGTGCCTGAACCCAGGCAGTGTCACAAGCAGCACAGATGGCCAGGATGGACTCCACCTTTTATCCTTAATGCAAGGGAGAGCTTGTCTTTCTCGTTGGCCGAGGCTCAACCTCAGTCTACCCTGCACTGGCGGTGGGAAGGAAATGTAGGGCAGCGGAAAATGGTCGATGGAATGTAGCTGGGCTTCCAAGTTTTACAGGGCAGGCGAGATGAGAAGATTTGAGTAAAGGTTTTACAAGGTGGGGGTAACCTAGGGAATATTGGCTGCTGGTGGGCTAGCCACCTTTGATAGAAAAAACTCATAGAAACCTTGGTTGGATGGAGGATCTTAAGACAGCAGCTCACTGTGTAGTCCAGGCTGGTTTTGAATTCATAACCTAAGGTGGTAGTTGGTTCAGTGGTTAAGAGCACCCAAGTTTGATTCCCAGCACACACATGGTAGTTCACAACTGTAACTCCAGTTCCAGGGCATCTGATGTCTCTTCTGGCCTCCTTCTGCACATACATACAGTGCAGGAAAAAACAGAAGGATTTGGAATCTCACGGAGGACCAGGGGAGCTTGCCCCTGGAGTGAATGTTCCAAAGCAGAAGATTCTAGAATTTTGACCTGGAATGATGACTGGAGGGAAAATAAAATTCTGGGAGTCTTCTGTAAGGCAGTAGAGCTTGGTCACCACACCGAATGAGATGAAGAGGAAGAGAAGACGCAGCCTGGTCCAGGGCCTGCAGACAGTTCCGGTTGGGAGTTAGAGGCAGGAGAGCACCTCAGAAAGCAATGGCAGGAACCTGCTCCTTGGCCCGAAGCTTAGGGCTAGGCAAGGCTTGCTTCCTATAAAGGAACCTGCATGGACAGAGCAGACTTCACAGCTCATTAGCTAGCTGAGCCTTCCAATCAAGAGAGATGACATTTCAGACTATTGCTGAGAACTGATTGAGCCATCTGGGTATACTGTCACTTAAAATGCTGATTTGGGGGCAATTTACTTTTTGTTTCTTTTACCTCCTGATCTATGGATGTGGGTTATGTGGACGGACTGTTGATAAAAGTTTTTGAGTCATATTTCTAACAATGTGTTGGCAGGCAGGGCCTGTATAGCTGGGCAGACACCATCTGAATCAGTTCAGTGAAGTTGGCATCAGATGACCACTTTTACAAGGGAGAGAACAGACCGTTAGATGTGAGCTACGAGCAGATACAGCCTAAGAGCTATGGATCTAAGCCATATCCCAGGATCCATGGGGTTACATTTCCAGTAAGGCCTGGTGCTCTAAGTGGACTTGGCCGGACAGTTCTTTTCCGACACAGCCTTAGGATATTTGGACTCTGGACCAGTGATGCGCCCCCCCCGCTGTTCTGACACGTGGAACTCATGGGTGTGGAACAACAATCAGGAGCTGATCCACAAAGCTCCCTTGGACTGTGGCTGTGATGCAAGGGGTGGAGCACTAGGACCCAGACTCCCCACAGCCCAAAGGTGTGATTAACAGGCAAAGGTCATAGGGAAAGGGGGCGGGGTGTCTCAGCCCCCAGGCACTAAATTAGCACATGAAAGTCAAGGAGGGAGTCTCTGTGGAGTTCCTAGACAGTGACAACAGCTTCCTGCCAGATGTGTGGTCCACTGCCCTGCTGGGACCCCCAGCCACTCCCAACCGGCTCCAGTGATTGGTTCAAATAAACTACACACAATCAGAATACAGACAGCATGTTTTCTTTCCCACAAATTACATTCTGCTGTCCCTTTGCTACACCAGCCTTGAGGGGCGGCCTTGGAACCCCCATCTACTCTGACATCATCACAAGGGCAGAAGACTCAAAGGCTAACTCCACCACAGGAACACTGGAAGCAAGCACCGGTGAGCCGGAAGCCAGCCGCCAGCAGGTGGCCTTTGTTCTGGCACTATGGACGACCTGCACCTGGCAAATTATGGTTTGTGTCAGTGACCTGAAGAGTTGTGAGTTCCTGTGCAGCAGATACCTTGAGTCACACACTGGTGCCAAGCCCAGCATTCATTTTAAATTTGTTGCTTAAGCAATCAAATATTTTAACTCACAGTCAAAACTTTGTCCAAATGCCATGAAACGTCTATAAACATTTACTTTGGGGTGTGTGTGATAAACTATAAACACTAAAGGAAACATACAGCCATTCACAATTAAGTGAAACTTTCACACTTTTTTTTCTTTTTAAAGAAATGAATCTTGAAATACACCGCCTCCAATTGGGTGTTTGTGATAGCAATTAAAAAAAAAAAAAGATCACTAGTGTGGTACCAGGCCCTCAGGGGTTTCTACAGATGGTACAAAAGAGGCAACTGGATATCCTTGTGGGAGCTTTGGGCAAATGAAGATCAAAGTCAAAAGAAAAAACCAAACTCACTTTATTGTAAAGACAATGATTGGCATACAGAAGGTATGCACCAGCATAAAGAAAACTTTCATGAAAAGCATTAAAATCCATTATAAATTAATTTATTAAATAGGTATTTGGTATATGTGATGGATTTATTAGATATTACTCTTATTTATTGCCAACCCCTTCCCCCCCAAAGTCAAAACAAATCAGAAAAATCTCATAACTCCAATGTACACTAAATAATTTACTTCCCCAGATGTGTACGTGTTCTGAGATGACACACGATAACAGTTCAGCTGGCCATTCTCCATCAGTCGTAATATGACAGGACACAAGAGGCTAAATGGCTCATCATAATTTATTTTATGTTAAAACGTACAGCTTTTTTTGTTCTTTTCCTTTCTTTTTTGAAGTAACTGACTGAAAAGAGAACAGATAAATACGAGAGTGCTGCTGGCTCCTATTTTATACAAGGTCGTGCCTCCGCCTGGGCCTCACTGTCACCTGTGTAGGTACAAAGGCTACAAAAAGAAGCAATATAAACAGACACAAATAACTTTTCTGCTTTTTTACATGCGATTTGTAAGCTTAGTTTGAGCTATTCACAAGCTACTTTTCTATTTTTCCTTAAAAAATAACTCCAATATTTTATAAAGATAGAAAAATCTACAGATGGAATGAAAATGTAAAGTTAGAGGCATTTCCATAAAATAGCAACTTTACACCAAATTCACTATTTTTTTAAATCCTGCCAAGTATTTGGACATATATGAAATGCTTCAAACCCTGACAGCTAAACACTGAGATATGCTTCATTCAATAAACAGAAGTGTGCATTTGTAAAACAGAAAGCTGCCTTTCCCCAAAGGAACCTGCCACCGAAATGGAAAAGGGTCTGGACTTCACACCAAACACTTAGCAATAAACCCCCTTGGCTAACCAGACGGGGACAGCTCTGATAGCTCTTTACAGTTTTATAATTAACAAAAATAGAGTTTTTTTTTTTAACCCTCAAATTAGGGTACCCTAATCAAGGCAAAAAACTTAAGAAATGGCTTACCGTTAGCACAACACTTGTACAGTACTACAAAATGCACTGTCACTAACAAAGACATTAGCGGCATGCTGGAGTGTCACCTTAAACAAAATATACAGTAATTGAAATGCTAAAGGCATTTACATGGAGTAGACAAGGAAGGAAAAAGCTCCAGGTTCAATATTAAAACAGGTGATTTGGGGAGGGGCTTGTATCCACACTGTTTACCGGAAGCAGGCACAATGAGTGGCTGCTGCCAAACTGTAGTCCTAAGGGAGGCCTTCCTTTGCAGAGAATTTTATATAAAAGCAACAGAAACAAAGTACCAAACAAGGAAAAAGGAAAAACAACTTGTATAAGGCTTTCTGCTGCATACAGCTTTTTTTTTTTAAATAAATGGTGCCAACAATGTTTTTGCATTCACACCAATGCTGGTTTTGAAATCGTACTCTTCAAAGGTATTTGTGCAGATCAATCCAAGTGGGGCCCGGTGGGCTCCGTGGGCTGCCTACCTTCTCATGTAGGACCCATTGAGCGACTGTTTGGACATGCCTGTGTTCATGTAGCCATGGTGTCCGGGGGCCGTGTACATCATGTTACTGTGGGGTGGGGTCTGCATTGGCTGCTGGGCATATGGCTGGGTGCCCATCATACCCACCTGCATCTGCATAGGGTACTGGGGTGTTTGACTCATGTAGCCATGGTTGCTGTGGTAACCACTGTTCATCATAGGCTGGGACATGCTGTACCCATTCATGGCATTCAGAGTATTCATGTTCATGTTCACAGAGTTGACATTGTAGGCCGGAGCTGGCATCAAGTTTACACTCATGTTCATGCCTCTCTGCATCGTTAAAGTCCGTGCAGGACCTTGCATGGCTACAGTCTGGGAACGCCCATAGATTTGTGACTGGTGGGTGGCAGCGGCTGGTGACAGAGATGCCGACTTGGTTCTCATGGAGACGTGGCCCTTGCTGGCTATCTGAGTTTGCAGTCTTTGGCTGTGGGAGATGCCAATATTTGAAGCAGCCATGTTCCGCTGCAAGAGAGGTGGCGGCAGATTCATGGGAGGAGGAGTCAGGTTAGGGGGTGGGGTCATGGTAGCTTGTGCTTGGGGTCCCCCAGGGACGGAGTGTGGAGACTGAGAAAGCTGAACAAGCCCTGTGTTACTTAATGGTGTGGACAAAGAGGCACTGTTTGCATAGGAAGTCACAGCAGCGGAATGGCTGTAAGGCAATGAATGGTCAATAAGTGTATTCGTTAGCTGCTGCAGTTTGGCAAGGCTGAAGGTGGCAGATGGCTGTGGGTAGTGCCCAGCCCCAAAATCACTTTGACCCATTCGTTCATATAAGCCAAGGTTGGCGTTGCTGGTCTCAGGGATGTCAGCCAGCTGCATGGGTGGGGTGAAGTTGGCGGCCATGCTGCACTGAGCTAGCTGGCTGCTGCTGGGAGGCCTCTCCACCACACAGCCTTGGGGAGACTTGACGCTGCAGGTTGGAGGGGAGCTGATGCTGGCCTGCTGCAGCATGCTACAGCTCCCGCTCATGTTGGACATCTGCTGGGTGACGGCACAGCTGCTCTGCGTCAGATTGCTAGAGGTGAGACTGCTGTAGGAGCAGCTGTTCTGGGAAGAGCCGTTTGCACAGATGCTGCCCCCCATGGTTGAGTCGTAGCTGCTCGGGTTCTCATAGTTCTCGGTTGTGCTCTCGATACTGCCCAGGTCACTGAAGCCACTGTCAACAACCTGCTGTGAGTGGTCTGAGACTGACGGAACGTCCATCATGGGACTGGTCTCCATGCTCTGCAGAGGTGGCACTGTGATGGCAGTCTGATCGGGGCTGATTTGGGCATAGCTATTCTCTAGGGCAGGGACACTGGGGCTGTTGACAGAACGAACTGACTGTCCAGGATGGGAATGGACGGATGAAACAGGGCTGTGGTCTGACTGTTGGCATTCGTCCAGAGTGGTGGCGATTTGAGGACTTTGGTCTGTATGCGTATAGTTCTGCAGGCTTCTACAGGCCTCTTGAGTCTCGGCACAGTCCTGGAAGGTGTCATCGTGTTCCCTGTTTTCCTGGGTCAAAGACTGAACAGCCTGGGCAGTCTCCGAGTCAATTTCCACAGCGGCTGTGCCTCCCTCTTTGAGCTCGGCACGGCTGTCATCACTGTTCTTCTGGTCCTGCTTCTGTGCCTGTTCTTCTGGGGGCTCCCCACCAGACTCGGGAGCAGTTCCAGTGTCCCCAGCAAGTTCCTTTGGCTCGCTGGCACACGAAACTGCAAGCCCAACGCCACAGTCCATGAGGACCTCAGGGTTTGAATGACTAGGCTGAACATGAAGGTCTAAAAAAGCTTCCTGGCTCTCGAGCGAATCCTTGAAGGCTTCTTTCGGGAGGTCACCCCTCTCCATGTCAGCAGACTCCGTGTGACTGTCATCTTCATCATCTGCATCGTGGTCCTCATTGTGAGAAGGCTCCTCCTCCTCCTCCTCTTCCTCGCGGTCATCCGAATGCACAGGACCTTCTTTTTCCATGGAGATTTCTGGCTCCTCCTTTTCTGTACTTTCAGCGCCATCTTGGTCTTTTCCTGCAGTTCCTTCCTCCTCCTCTTCCTCCTGCTCCTCCTGCTCCTCCTCCTCCTCCTCCTCGCCTTTGATGAGGCCCTCCTCATCTACCTTTTCACCTGGCAATTGATGGGGACTTCCAGGTGTGCCTGTCTCTTCCCTTCTCTTCCCGTCCTGTGGCAGCAGGGTCTCCGTGGCCGCTGTCCCCTCCCGCTCGGTCCCCACAGGGCTGCACTTGTCTTCTGAGCCCTCCTTGGGCTCTGGTGCGGTCACCGGGTCTTCTGGCTCCATGGGCGTCTCTGGCGGGGTGTAGAGGTTCAGTTTGAAGCCCGGCTTCCTCTCCTTGCTTTGTTTCCACTTGGAGAGTCCTCGCTTCGCTCCCTTTGGCCACACTGGCCTGCACTTCAGAGCTTCGGGATTGTCTCTGCTGTCTTCTTTCAAGTTTTCTGCATCGTCATCCATACCGCCTTAATGGACAGAGAGAAAAGCACCGGCTTTACAAAGTATACCCACGCACACAGCTTGACACCCATCTCTAAATTCATTAGCAAGCTTTCAACTTAGCAGTTTAGGAGTTGATGGGAAAGATAATAGAGAATATGGTGGCATAAACCAAGCTGAGTGACCTAGGCATAAGAGTAAATGATAGTCTATGGTGTAAAGCTTTAGTATCGAGTTCCACAATACTAAAACAAACAAACAAATCCTGAAAAACAAAACCAACCAACCAAACCAAACCAAAACCTAATTTCAACACCAGCAAATCTGGAAAGACAGCGGGATGGGAGTAATGCCATCTTATATTATCCAAACCATCACTGCTGTGGAAAAATGAAGAGGATTAATTCACTCCCTACCTGCTGGAGTTAAATGACCTCAGATGACCTTACTTTTTGTTTTGTGAATTATTTATTTTTATTTTATGTGTGGGCATTTGGCTATGGACCATGTGCATGCCTGCTGTCCCCTGGAACTGGAGTTATACAGGGCTGTGAGCTGCCATGGGGGTGCTGGGGATGGAACCTGGGGCCTTTGGAGGAGCAGTGCCCTTAACCACTGAGCCATCTCTAGGCCCAGACATTACTTATTACTTGTGAATGAGACAAATGAGTGCGTCTTTCATGACTTATGAATGACACAATCTACAATATAATTACTGTAGCATTTAAAAGACTTTTTTTGTGTTTGCTTTTGGGATCAGTTTTCTGCTCAAACGTAAGAGTGACTGAGGGGCTGCAATGGCTGCTGCATCCCTGCCCCCTAAGTGACCTCTGAGTCACCAGCTGCCCTCCCGTGACTGTTCCCTCATTTCATTGGCCATCTGATTGTTGTGCCTGTGGACTACCTGGGTCCTTCCGTTGTCTAGCTGTGCTGTGTCCTGGAGCAGAGCAAAGCTACTGCAGCTATAACAGCAATCAATAAACAGTTTTGTTACAAAAAAAGAAAACAAATGTAAAGTTTGAACTAGAAAATTACAAACAGCACAATTGAACATTTCATTGCAATTCTAAAACGTATTCTATATGCACATGATAAGTACGCACACATAAAATACTCAGAACTTAACACCTTTAGGAAATTAAGAATCAAATCAATGGTCAATTTAAAGGGAAAGCTTTATGAAGAATGACATACTTATTAGAAACACTGCTTCAGTTGGGTATGGTGGTACCTGGTCTACACAGTGAGCTTCAGGGTTAGAGAATAAAAATAACAGCTGTGGAGTAGATGCCAGAATGGAACAAGTCTAGCCAGGTAAGGTCATTTACATAATGAAATGATTGACATGACCTTCCCTGCTAGCATCACACTCACGGACTGACTGAGAGCATGTGTGTGGGACAGGATGCTTCTGCAGAAGAGTCAAGCTCCAGGCCTTAGCCAGCTCTCTTAGGATGCTCAGACCACTTCTCTTCACACAGCAGGTATCAGCCCTGCCAGTGTCCCCAGACTAAATCTTCAAAATGTTTTATATTATTGTATTTTATTTTAGTTATATGTGAACATGTGTGTCTAAGTTTGAGGACAATTCGCAGGAACTGGTTTTCTCCTTCTACCATATGAGTTTGGGGGATTGAAAATCAGGTTGTTAGGGTTGGTAGCAGTACCTTTATCCATGTTTCATCCTATGTGCCACTGATCCTACCCGCTTCTACAGGGATACATCCCCAAATGAGAAGAGGAGTTTCTGACAATGACCTTCAAGAAAGGAGAGGATCCTGAAAGAAGCTGTGTTGAGCCACCACCAAAGCTAAGAACACCAAGCAAAGAGGGACAGTGACAGCTCATGGACAGGCTTCTAAGCAGACAGCCGAGACTGAGGCGGGGCGGTTTCCACACCTGGGGATGATCTCTCCCTGCAGCTTGTCTCACACGGACACAAGAAAGAAGCTTGGGAGATGGCCCAGTGGTAAACTGCACCCACACAGTCATAAAGACTGAGTTCAGATCCCTTGAACCCACACAAAGGCCAGGTGCGTATTGAGGTGGCAAAGACAGACAAATCCTGGGGGCTCACTGAATAAAAGGCTAGCTGAGACAGGTCAAGTTCCAAGTAAAAGTAAGCCACTCTGGGGGGGGGGCTAGGTGTGGTGGTGTACACCTTGGATCCCAGCACCTGGGAGGCAGACGAAGGCTCACTTATGAGTTTGAAGCCAATGTGTCTACATAGTGAGTTTACATAGTGAGAGACTGTCTAAAAAAGAAAAGGAAGAAATTGAAAAGGAACGAAAAAGGGAACAATAGACACTCACTAAGGAAGTCAAGGAAGTGCTGGTTTATGTTCTTAAAACCAGCAACAGAGAGCAACTCCTGTGGTTCCCAGAGAAAGGAGATGGGCTGTTCCCCAGGCTGCAGCAAGGTTTGGTTGGACACAGGCATTTCAGCTTTCCCGCTATGGAGAGACTGTCCCACAAATCCTCATCGTTCATCTTGGAGTCCCTGTGCTAACAGGGCAAGGGATGCTTTAAACGGGGCATCAGAGACAATTTGTAAAAGACGGGGAAGAGGGTCTTTGGGTTTCTGGATCACCCCGTGTTACCAAAGCTGATGCTGACAGTGTGGGTCAGGTCAGATGGCTCTGGATCATAGTAGGTCTCAAACATTGCACAGTGCTAGGGAGGATGCACTCTGGTGTACTAGAAGCTGTTTTCAAGGAAAACAGAAGGGCACACTCACCGCTCCTATGGCAACATGTACCCTGATGTTCAAAAATACTAACCAGGCAGAAGGCAGCACAGCAGCATCAAGGGACCTGCATTGTGTTCCTTACTAATCTTCAGTGTCTGAGGATGAGCCACTTTCTACAGAGTGAGTAAGAGCAACAAGCGCTAACACAAAGCCCATTACAAGGGAAACAGGGTTCGGCCCCTGCGAAGGAGCAAAGATGGTGGGCATTTTCCAGATGTGCTGGCTGGCATGCCAATAACATCACTCACCTCGACAGAGGACAGCATTCTTGAAGAAATGATTGTCTTTTCCCTCCTCTTCCTCCGTCTGCCTTTTCTTCCCCGGCTGATGTTGGAATGCTTTTCTCAGAACCGGCTTTCTGACCCCTGCCCCTGCCTCCACCTCACAGGTAGGCTCCAGCTGCGGCATGGGCCTCTCTTCATCCGAGTTGTCAAAGGGCTCATTCAGCACTTCCGTTGTCTCGGAAATGGTCTCAGTTGTTACGCTGCTGTTGATCCTCCTGCGTTTACGGCCCCTTTTCTTCTTAACTACAAAAGGCCTCTGAAATTAATTCCAAACATAATACGTAAGTGCTCCTGAGAAATTAAGCGGCTGAGGCGACATGCAGCAAATGTGTCCTGAATGTGAGCCTGAGAACCTTACGTGTCAGCTCTGAGATGCCTTTGTACTTAACCTTCCATCTGATGTCTTGGGCACCAAGAACACAGGCAAGTGTTTTCCAAATAAAACACTTGTTTACTCAAGCAGAGGCTCTGAGAGAGAGAGAGAGAGAGAGAGAGAGAGAGAGAGAGGGAGGGAGGGAGGGAGGGAGGGAGGGAGAGAGAGGGAGAGAGGGAGGAAGGGAGAGAGAGGGAGGGAGGGAGGGAGAGAGAGGGAGGGAGAGAGAGAGAGAGGGAGAGAGAGGGAGGGAGGGAGGGAGGGAGGGAGGGTGGGAGGGAGGGAGGGAGGGAGAGAGAGGAGAGAGAGCGAGACATAGAGAGAGAGGGAGGGAGGGAGGGAGGGAGAGAGAGGAGAGAGAGAGAGAGGGAGAGAGAGAGAGAGGGAGAGAGGGAGAGAGGGAGAGAGGGAGAGCGAGCACCCTAGCAACTTGACTGCGGATTTGAAAAGCTGAGCACGGCTTTTCTAGCCTCCATTTTCTAAGTGGCGCTAGCTTCAATATGCGGCACATCGCAGTCTGTTTCTATGAACAGTGCTTTTATAAATGTTGCAATAACCAACTCTCAGATCAATTACCCATTACCTGCTAACTACTATGGAAATGCCCACTGCTTGACAGGCACTATGGGAAATATGGTGTGGTTAAGACTAATCTTGTGCCAGATGGTGGTGGCGCACATCTTTAATCCCAGCACTCAGGAGGCAGAGGCAGGTGGATCTCTGTGAGTTTGAGACCAGCCTGGTCTACAAGAGCTAATTCCAGGACAGGCTCCAAAACAATACAGAGAAACCCTGCCTCGAAAAACCAAACAAAACAAACAAACAAAAAAGACTAATCTTGTCCCAGAAATGAAAGGGCATTTAAAGAAACAATTAGTCTACTGGTTAAAAAACAACAGAGTTAGAGATTGGGGGCTGCTGGGATGTGAACAATTAATACTTTTATAAACTGTTTTGATATGGAAGAAACCTAAAAAAATTAATTAAAATCTGTCTGTAAAAGATAATGGAACAGCCAGGTAGTGGTGGTGCACGCCTTTAATCTCAGCACTTGGGAGGCAGAGACAGGCAGATCTCTGTGAGTCTGAGGCCAGCCTGGTCTTTCCCAGGACAGCCAGGACCGTTACACAGAGAAACCCTGTCAAAAAACAAAACAAAATAGATAGCCAAGATATGTATCATGAGCCATGAAACTGCTGGCACTACTCTGTGAGGGGTCAGTAGGTTTCCATCAATGCTAGCCTCTAGGTCCAGGCTGTAGCTCACTGGCAGAGCACTTACCTCTCATGCACAAGGCACTAGGTTCCATACCCAGTACAGTGAGGGGTTCCGGCACTACCTCCGGATGAATGCTACCAAAGAATTAATGTATCTTACATTAAAAAAAATCATTTAGCTTTTTCTTTATGTGCATTGGTGTGAGGATGTCAGATACCTTGAAACTGGAGTTATAGACAGTTGTGAGCCACCATGTAGGTGCTGGGAATTGAACCGGGGTTCTCTGGAAGAGCAGCCAGTGCTCTTAACCACTGAACCATCTCTCCTGCCCTGTAACTTACATTTTTTTTTTTTTTTTTTTTTTTTTTGGTTTTTCGAGACAGGGTTTCTCTGTATTGCTCTGGAGGCTGTCCTGGAACTCGCTCTGTAGACCAGGCTGGCCTCGAACTCACAGAGATCCGCCTGCCTCTGCCTCCAGAGTGCTGGGATTAAAGGCGTGCGCCACCAACGCCCGGCTTGTAACTTACATTTTTAATGCTTTCAATGTTCTTAAAGAACACAGCTAGGCCTATTACTAGCTCTAAAATTTAACCACATTAGTGACGTCACATTTGTTGTTGTTTAGTCCCCTCCACACACTTATCCTCCCCCAAGCAACCAGACTTCCCAGACACAAGTGCAGCCGATAGAAAGAGCGGATTCCCTTCAGTTGGATCCATATGAGCAGCAGTGGCCCATGCCATGCCTTGGATGAGTCTGGCTTTTCATATTTTTACAGAGTTCCTTTCACTATACTCACAATACATGAACACATTCTCTGTACAGGAAGTCAGAGTAGCCAGAAGTGCACTTCATGGGATGCTCCCCTCTGCCACCTCATACTGGGGGGGGGGGGGGAGGGGTCAGAAGAAAGAACCTAGGGAAGTCAGACCAGCAAACTACCTCTCAGGACAGCTGCGGGGGGGAGTCCTCAGTGTACCGCACTATAACTACTCGTCATGGCTGTCCTAAGTATATATCTGGCCCTGCTGTATGTCACAGACCGAAAATGCAGACAAAGACAGCACGCGGGAGACAAGAATTGCCTACAGACAAAGTCAGTGCTCCCCTTTCTGTGCCGCTGGGCAAGCTGATGTAACCTGGAAAAACTACTAATGTGCCGTTGGCCACCTGCAAAGCACCAGCAGCAAAATCCAGGGCATGGAATACCTAACAACCCTGCGAGAATAAGGGACAAAATCCAGGGCATGGAATACCTAACAACTCTGCGAGAATAAGGGACAAAATCCAGAGCATGGAATACCTAAGGACTCTGTGAGAATAAGGGACAAAATCCAGGGCATGGAATACCTAAGGACTCTGCGAGAATAAGGGACACTAAAGGCAGGAGCACTGGCTTGGAGTTCTGAGGTGGGGATGGCCCTCTAGTGAGTCATGTGACCTTGTCAGAGTCTGACCTCCCCAGGCCTTGAAGGGTGGTTATGTATGTACTCTCTGAGGTGGCCTCCTGCTTATCATTTCTGGATTTACTCTTGTCCTGCAGACTAGCAGGTGGCAGCGACCACCAGACCAGGGCTGACACCAGGAACCACAATTGCAACTGTCAGATAAATGATTAGGACCCTGGGTCAGTGGGACGGCAACACACCAACTACATCTTCAGAGCACGACACAAAAGCTAGAGGCCACGGCACAGAGGAGTCAGAGGGCGGAAAACAGCTCAACACACACACACACACCTTTCTCTTAATGGAAACCGACTGTGGTTTAGTCAACCGTGGGGGAGACGTCTGAACGTTCTCTTCCTCCTCCTCCTCCTCCTCGTCGTCTTCCTCCTCGTCCTCCTCGTCCTCCTCCTCCTCCTCACTACTGTCTTTGGACAGCTCCAGCAACTGTCCTCGCTCCCCGGCTGCTGGCCGCCTCTCTGGTGAGTGCGGGTATCTGTTTTTCGACTGCACTTTTGCAGGCGATTGCCTACTGCTGACTCTGGATGCCAGGGTCTCTTGCTCCTCCTTTTCCCAGCAGCTGGCTTGTTCCATCAGTCGCTCAGCCTGGGGCGGGGTGGGGGCAAAACGGTGATTGGTGAGAGGGCAGTTGCACAGCGGGAGCCTCCAGGATCAATGGAAAAGGGTCTCTAAGTGAGTTCTGAAGGGGATAGTCAGCTGGCCAAGCAAATTCAGCCGTATCATCTGAGGACCCTCTGCATCAGTCAGGATAACAAATCTAAGATGGCTGGGTTGCACGGGGTATTTAGCAGTACTAGTGATGCAGCGAATTGATGCGAGAGCTTTATCACTACATTACATGCTCACTGGCACGGAGCACTCAGAGCAAGTTCATAAACACAAGGAATCGATTGACACAGCGGCACTGCAGCTCAGCACCAAAGCTGATCTGATTACACGCTGTCAGTGGTGAAAATGCTGCTTTGTGATCAATGATAAATGTCTCATTTTTCATACTCAACTCAATAGAATTATCTTGTCTTACTCAGTTAGGATAAATTAGTGCTTTATCATAAGCTCTGTCTATATAACGGATCTTTTATGATGATGCTGAAGACTCAGCTTAAGCAAGCTACAAGCCTAGAGTGTGACTCAGGACGACAGAGCACATCATTACCTCCTTTTCAGCTTCCCGCTCTTCTTCAGAAACCACAGCATTAGAAATTAAAATTGGGGTCCACCTTAGACTCTCTGGATCAAGTTCATTGGGTCGGGAACAGTTCTTCAGCTTTTCCATATGGCCCAATATCAACTTTTCCCTTCTAATGATAACAAACCTGTAACACAGCAAGGCAAGACAAAATGAATTCAAAAGTCCAGATCGAGCCGGGCACCGGTGTCACACGCCTTGAATCCCAGCACTCGGGAGGCAGAGGCAGGTGGATCTCTGAGTTCAAGGTCAGTTTGGTCTACAGTGTGAGTTTCAGGACAGCCAGGGCTACACACACTTTAATCCCTGCACTTGAGAGACAGAGGCAGGAGGGTTTCTATGAGCCCAAGGCCAGCCCGGTCTACAGAGTGAGTTTTAGACCAGCCACAGAGATACGTGAAAACAAGAACAAACAACTCAGGGTTAGGTGGGTGTGCTGATGCACACCTGTAATCCCAGCACTCAGGAGGCGGAGGCAGGAGGATCACCATGAGTTTGAAGCCTGCCTAGGCTACATCTTGAGAGCCTGTCTTAAAACACAAAGTAAAACTTTCCAGGGACCACAGCGCTCACCTGCCGTCCCTCCTGTCGACCATGTGGAGGTGTTGCAGAGTGGTGGCGATGTCATGGGGGCACATGCCTGTGGCCCTGCTAATGGCCTTGATGCTGATGTGTCTCTCGTGATGGCGGTAGAGATACTCCAAGATGACACTTTTCCAGTAGGCCAGGTAGGAGAGGCGGCCTAAATCAGAAAGCGGCTTTTCGGGAGACCCTGCTTGGCCTTCTCTTCTAGAAAGCAAATAGCCTAGGGCAGAAAAAGCAAAGTTCCACTCATTTTGGGTGTTTCCAGAGCTAGGTCCAGGAGCCACTAGAAACAATGCCATCAGTGTCAAGAGGAGAGCATCACACAGGTGAATTGCATCCTGTCATGCATGTCACCTCTTCCAATTACTGTGATGTCCCCTCATCAAATTTCTTCTTCTCAGTCTTTTGTGGTGGCACTGTAAGCCAGTACACAGCTGGTGACAGCAAACATACATGGTGGTGTATGTCACAGAGACTGAAAGCTAAGACTAAAGACACGACTTCAGGTGAGTCTCAACACATAAATCTCCTGCAAGCTTGAAATTCTTCCAGACACTCAACGTCAGGCCTTCAGGAGTCCTGCAGAGGGACCGCCCCAGCATTAATGTGCAGGGCTGCTTTCCACAGGTGGACCTGATGACCCCTGACAGCTAAGGCTTAATAAAAGAGAA
This sequence comes from Mesocricetus auratus, assembly GCF_017639785.1. Taxonomy (NCBI): domain Eukaryota; kingdom Metazoa; phylum Chordata; class Mammalia; order Rodentia; family Cricetidae; genus Mesocricetus; species Mesocricetus auratus. The sequence continues at coordinate 1,916,910 of NW_024429230.1, read as the reverse complement.
GGGCTTCGGCTGACACAGTCTGTCTTGCTTGTTCCATCTAACCAGACGACTGATCTGAAGCTGTTTTAGGGCTAATAAAACGTTTTTGAAGTCAATGGTAGCAACTCACATCTGTTTTGCTAGTCTATTTTTATCCTTTTCATGAAAATTAACTTACAAACCAACCCCAGAATGTTGCTCCTACAAATTACAAATAAAATACATGGAAAAGAAAATCAAAACTTTAAAGTGCACTATTCCATGTGCATATTGAAAACCCCAAGCACACGGAGCTTGACTGATACGGCTCTCTGGCAAAGGACTCTGAAATGAGAAAACTTCAAGCCCACTTGGAGGAAATGAATGGAAGCTGGCGGCTGTCTTGGTAATTAAGAGCCACTTATGGGGTAGAGAAGAAACGCTGCCTGTCAGGTAATGATGTCTTCTTTGCTCTAATTATTTCAACAGCCTCACCTTCGTGCACTTCCTGGATTTAAACAAACATCAACCACATACAGTAGGTGGCAGCAATTACCAAGCCAGGCTGCTCTATAGCCACCCAAATCTTTCTCTTCTTTATCTACATTCCCAAAATGGCTGCACTTGCAAGAATTTTGTTGTAGGTTTTTTTGCTGTCGTTACAAAGAGAAACCAATACCTCTGATCCATTTTTCCTGTTTCTCAAAAACCACTGCAAACAATGCAGAAATCTAGAACAAGATATTATACTACCTCAACAGCATCCTACATCTTGATGGCTTTAACCTGAGTGTTGACATACAGAACAGAAATAAAATAGACATCGGGCTTTGCTTAGGATTTGACTTAACTCGTCTGGTCGTGTCTAAGTATCCGACTGAATGCAAACAAGCACGAGGGTTCTAGAGTCAGACCACTGTCGGCGCGTCACTCTGCTCAGACTGCTGCTTTCACAGCAGTGTCGGAACGCTAACACAGGTGGCTGCTGCGCTGACGCCAGCCCACAGGGAGGCTGTCAACATGGGGAGTGCTGTTGCCAGAACAGTGGAGGAAGCCCCGATCTCAGAGCACAGAGTTGGCACACTGATGTCGGGTTTTCCGAGTGCTTGCCACAGTCTGAGAATGCATTCAGTCAGCTGGGGCCAGCTCTGTGCTCCTGTGTGTGGGGAGGAGGGCGACACCATAGAACGATGAAGAGCTGTCCTCCTTGCCCATGACATCCCACAATTAAAAGTTCCCTGCAGTAACTATGGGGTTCCCAGCCCTCACTGGTTCATGTGAACCCCGTTGTTGGAGGCAGAGGTGTAGCATGGCCCATGAGAAAGGTTTGTGCACAAGCAGAAGGCTGTGGCGCAGCCCATCCTCTCTCCACCTATGCTCCCCACTGCACAGGGTGCCACACCCAGGAAGCACGTGCTTTGGCCTGTCTCTATGTTCCCACACTCCCTACTCTGAACTAAGAGGGAAGCAGCCAGAATTCCCAACGCCCTCCCATCCTACCTAGCTGTTCCTGTTCTTGCCCCTGAGTCTACAAGGGTGAGGGCACTCAAGCAAGCAGGTGACTTGGATCCTTGGGAAGCATAGGAGCATAACCCTCCCAGCAACTCCTCCTATGTTAAAAGGCTGTCTCGAAGGACACTTCTGTAAACCCTTGACGGTAGGCTATGATTGACGCTCCTTCCCAAGTCCAGGGTAACGAGCTCTAATGTGTCATAGGCACCGAGCCCTCCGGTCTTTCTCAACAAACGCCCTCTTGCTGTGCAAGCAAGAGCTGAGAGGAGGTAAAGAACGTGCAAGCTCTTTTTGGGAGGGACACTTTTCAGGGTGCTGAGAACAAACAATTGGAAACCCCAGCTTCAGTCAGAACCTACTGCTCGCATTTCAGGGATGACATGTACCAACACCACACACCACACAAAGCCAATGCCCCAAGATACTTGACTGCCGGCAGTAAACATCTCCTTCTCTAGGAATCTAGAGCCCTCAAGGAACTGACAGTCAGTGGGAAGAAAACGGACCTCTGCAAAGAGCCATTTGGAAGTCTATAAGGGCTCCCCCTGGAGGAGGGTGCTCTGATGTTAAACAGAATCCACCAGGAGCAATAAAAATGACCACGAATAAATTTCTTATTTCTTATAGTTGAGTGAAATCACATGCAGAACGATAATCTGTGCAGTTCAGAAAGGTGTCATGCCTACCGGGTGTGTACTAATGGACAGGAGACAGACTATACGCGTCATCCCCTGCAGCAGGCGCTTGCCTGGAAGGAGCTGAGCTGCTGACACTGAGTTATGCTGACCTTCACAGCATGCATGTCAGGTAAGGGGCCTATCGCCACCTTTTGTTCCTTCCTACTTCCTCCTGGCTCTTCAAAGCACAGTTACAATATAGAGCAGACACAGTAATTTTTGGTAAGAACATTTCACTTATTAAGTAATTACAGAGATGTGATGGTTTAAGCTCTTAAATTTAACTTACCAAAAAGATTCCAAATAATTGATCTAAGATGCAGGGAAATAAAAAGCACTTATCTTGGAAGCCGGTGTATTGTCCTGAAGCATCTGAAACAAGTACAATACACCCCTGGTGAATAGATTCCCACGGCGTGCTAACACCTCTCCTTAATGCAGGGTACTTTTCAATCAGAAAACGTCAACTACCCCTGGGAAACCTACTGTTTCAGATGGAAACAAAGTGTGGAAGGCAAATCCCAGTAGCTGCAGCAGAATTAACCGCTGGTGAAATTATTCCTCTCAATTGCCTGTGAGCCAAAGGTGCTGGTGAGTGGCACTCACTCATGAGTGGAGCTTTGTAATTGAAACCTGAGTGACCCTTACGTACATTAGCTATCTCTACACAGCACAGTGTCTGCGAGTCAGTGTTGAGTCTTACGTGTTAGTTCAAGAGATGATCCTCTTGAAGGGGAAGTGAGTGCTGTAGTGTTGGCAAGCCCAGGGCCCAGCACCCTCCACCTCTGTTTAGGAGGCCTTGAGATCGAAACGATTAACTACCTCCAGGAAAGCAGGACAAATCTACTTTTAAGGAAGTAAGTAATTTAGATGAAGTTTTTGCAGACATGTATAAATGAAAATCAGCATGCAAAGCTCATTTATATGAAAATCCCCTCCTTTTGAACAAGCCCTATTCAAGATGATCTAGTAGAGCGAGAGAAAAAATGTTCTCAGGCAAGGGTGTGGCAGAGATAAAGGTCTCCCTCCTCAAAAGTGTCACCTGTCATCTTTGCAAACTTCCACATGTCATCATCTGATTCCAAACCACATGAACGTCCCCAGACACCAAAGTATAAGCGTGGGCTAGCTACTGCAGCCCAGTCCCATCTGTCTGGATTATGTGAATTCAGTCTTTGGCTGCTTTCAGGGGAAGGTGATCTCCAAGGGTTGCATTCCACCAAACACCCGTTTAGCTTAGCAGGCTGCACCGGAAGACCCACGTCAGAAGACAGCCTGGGCTTTGCAGGCTTGGGAAGTGACACCAGGCCATGGACTTATGGCAGCTTAGAGAGCAGGAAACCGGATGCCTTAGTCACATAGCTCCTTGGAGGTGGCAGTTCACTGGGCCATGCTGTCTGTCATTTGTTTCCTGGGCTAGAGCACTGTCACCATGAGGGTGAATGGCAGTTTAATCACTGGGATGGATAAGAGGGACTTGTCTATACTTTTGTTTAAATTCAGTGCATGAATCCATGGGCCTATGTAATTACATAACAACTAGACTAAACACCCAGTGACTACTAGAAGAGCGGCTTCTTAGGCCCTCTGCACCCCACAAGCTATTAATCAGAATCTCTGGGGCAGCAGCACGTGTGCTCTCACTAGGCCCCAAAGGTGACTTAAGGTCTGTGTCCTCGAGGACCACTCTGGAGCTGCTGGTTACAAAGGCTTGTGAAGTGGGAAAAACACTGGATGCCTGATGGGATATATGGAGCCCTACCAGGCTCATGATGGGATATATGGAGCCCTACCAGGCTCATGATGGGATATATGGAGCCCTACCAGGCTCATGATGGGATATATGGAGCCCTACCAGGCTCATGATGGGATATATGGAGCCCTACCAGGCTCATGATGGGATATATGGAGCCCTACCAGGCTCATGATGGGATATATGGAGCCCTACCAGGCTCATGATGGGATATATGGAGCCCTACCAGGCTCATGATGGGATATATGGAGCCCTACCAGGCTCATGATGGGATATATGGAGCCCTACCAGGCTCATGATGGGATATATGGAGCCCTACCAGGCTCATGATGGGATATATGGAGCCCTACCAGGCTCATGATGGGATATATGGAGCCCTACCAGGCTCATGATGGGATATATGGAGCCCTACCAGGCTCATGATGGGATATATGGAGCCCTACCAGGCTCAGTTTAGCTAGAGTCACTGAGTGGCTGACTGCTCTGTTCCATGCCTGGGTGTTACTGCAGGCAAGCAACTCTGGCTACAACAGGAATTCCAACTTAGAAGATACTGAGGGGGGTATCATATTAAATCAGGGGTTCTAAGACATCTATCTTGGCTTCAGGACTATGTATTTTAAACCCTTATTTGAGACTCCCAAGAGCTTTTGTTTATAAAGACTAGATCTGTTGGTTTTACTGAGAAGTGACATTTATTAATTTTAAAACAGCAATAAACCTTAAGATGTTACTATAATTTTAGATAATAAAAAGTCCTTCCTTGTATTTTCTAAAATATAAACAAAAAACTGAGGAGAAAGCTTGCTTTACATTTTTACATTTTAGTTAATGTCTGCTTTGTTTCTTAATCTGCTGTATTTATCACAGGTCATGGTATTTCTGGCAAGTGCCACTTTATAGTCATGAAAGAGGAAGAGTTAAAGGGAAAGTGGAGTTACTTTGAAACACTTCTGGCACTGTGGACTGCCTGGACTGAACTTTGAGACCAGCTGTACTCTATGAAAAAGGGGAGCTTTTTACAAGCTGGGCCAGGACCATGAGAGCTTCACAACTGTCACCTATGGACGACACAGTGCCAGCTCACAAGAAGTCAGGAGCACAGACTCTGCAGCTACAACACTACAGTGGGATGCAGGACCCCCCACGTAACAGCTGTGTGTGGTCCCACGGGCAGTTATTTAGTCTCTGTGTATGTCCAAATTCTCACTCAGACTAGGCAGTCAATAGTCACATTTATCTCTTCCAGCTACTGGAAGCATTACATAGGTTAATAAGAAGCACATAGGATAGTGCTGGGCTTAAAAGATTAGCTATTAAGTGAATATAATCTAGAGATAATCATTTAGATGACTAAAGACCCCTAACATAGGGGAAGTAAAGAGAACGCGGACAGAAAAAAGTCAAACTGTTCTTTGGAGCCTCAGTGAGAGGAGACTCCTTCCTATTCCTACATTTGCTTGAGCTACCCGAAGACCACCCTACTGTCTTAGGTTTCCCACCACCCAAATGCAAATTTAATTAACGACAGAGGCCCTTCTTCTATGACCTCAGGAATAATCTCAAGAAATTAGCTACTGAAAATTCCCAGCAAAGATAGTTTGCTCCCAAATTCCTTTTGGCTGTCAAGTACTTAACTTCAATGACTACCCTGAAGAAACAACTAGCCCATGAAACCACAAACACAATGATTGCCTTGGGCTTTAGCAGAATGAGCTGTCCCCAGACAAATATAACAAAGACTCACATATTCTAGAAGACTCAAGTGTGTCCTGGGAAAATGGCTGAGCCAGGGAAAACAAGGGAGTAGAGACAGCATGTCTTTGGGAAATGTCTATTGGCTGTCCTGGGTCTCTAAGTCTCAAAGATGCACTAGCTTCCGGGAAGACCACTCCAGTGTTAAGCCCTTCCTAAGTTATGTGGAATGAGGCCACTACTGAATTACTGCCCAACAACTATTCCAGAGAGGAATGGTCTTCTTCAAGTCCCTCCCTAAAGGAGGCTTATACTGGCGACGGACCCACTGGTACCATGTAGTTAGTACATGTGTTCAAGCCTACAGACCATGCTGGGGTTTGTCAAAAGGTTCTGTGGTTCTCAAATGGCTGTGGAGGCTCTTGAAGGTGTTGCCAATCTGCATCAGTCACCAAAAGAAGAGGTTACGTTTAGCTACCCAACTCACAGGGTAGACGGCAGGAAAGGGGACTCCTCTCCCGCTATAGTACCTGTCATGGAGGATGCTACACATGTGATATACACCTGAGCTTCATGGCCAGGCAGCATCTGCTGCATGAAGCAGCCTGAGGGTCAGACACAAATCCCTACAACAAGTCACCTGATCACCCAATGTAATGGGGGGTCTCTTCGGCTTCCTTCCCTGGCCTTGGTCTAGCTACGGGTCTCATCCACACAGTAAAGTCACTTCCAGGATTATACAAACAAACAAACAAACAAACAAAACTTCATGTCAATCTCAACTGTTGTTATCTTAGGACAGTTTGATTTCAGATATATATATATATTACTAAGTAAAAGTCTTGAGGACTGCCCTTAAACCAGGATCTTAAAGGGGTACAGCATCAACTCCATGTCAAAGGTGGTGCCCAGTGGTCTAGTGAGAGACTTGAACAAGGTAAAGCATCAGTCAGTAAGCGGGCTCGTGGGATGGATGCGTTTCAAGTCTCTTTCAGCTAAACCCAACTGAGGATTGATTTCATCCTACTTCCCTTTTCTGTGGCTGTGAGAAAACACTCTAACAAAAGTAACTTAGGGAACAAGGGTTTATTTGGCTTGCCTTCTAGGAAGAGGTTTACTGGGGACAGGTCAGGGCAGGAACTGAAGCTGAAACCATTGGTGAAATGCTGCTTACTGGCTCACTCTGGGTCATGCTCAGATAGCTTTCTTTTCTAAATTTTTTGAGACAGGATTTCTTCAAGCAGTCCTGGCTATCTTAGAGGTCACTATGTATATATGCCAGGAATTCACAGAGATCCTCCTGCCTTTTCCTCCCAGGTGCAGGGATTAAAGGTGTGTGCCACCACATCTGGTTTCTAAGCTATCTTTCTTTCTTTCTTTTTGTTTTTTTTTCCAGACAGGGTTTCTCTGTGGCTTTGGAGGCTGTCCTGGAACTCACTCTGTAGACCAGGCTGGCCTCGAACTCACAGAGATCCGCCTGCCTCTGCCTCCCGAGTGCAGGGATTAAAAGCGTGCGCCACCAGCACCGGCTCTAAGCTATCTTCCTAATAAAACCTGTGTAGGGGTGGTGCTGCCACACTGGGCAGTCATTCATTAAGACAGTTGCTCACAGACATCACCACAGGCAAAGCTAACTGGGCAATCCTTCTATTACGACTTCCTTAGATGACTTGGGCTGTGTCAAGGTGACAGCTGAAGCTAACTAGGACAGTTGTTAGTGTAAGTTATGTCACTACCAGATAGATCCTGGTTCAGGTTATCAGAGAATTTTTATTTTCCTGAGATGATCAATCATAAAATGAATTCAATCCATAATTTTCTTGTTAGGGAAATAAAGCCTTGGGATACAGGATAAAATGGTGTAGAATGAGAGATGAATACTCTGCAATATCACATATGACCAAACTAAAATCATTTCAGGATTTTTAAAATTGTAAAAAAAGCTCTAAAAGTGTTTTCACAAACATGCTCACAAAGTCAACCGCCTTTCCCAAGTATCAGTCAGGCTCTGATTTGTCCCTCAGAGCCAGTTTTTTTTTTTTTTTTTTGGGAGATGACAGAGGATTAGAGGTCACTGCTTTTGACAGAAACAGGAAACACTGGGTTTAAATTCTGGGAGGTAGATGCCCTACAGGGAAAAGTTCTTGCTGAGAAGTTGAATCGAACCCTGGCCCCCATGGCAGGAGAGAGCTCCCTTCCACAAGTTGCTCTCTGACCTCAACATGTGCTCCTGTTGCACAGGGATGCACACACCCCACACATTAAATGTAATAACATTATTTTAAATTCTAGAATATTTTAGGAAGAGCAAAAGTTTATAGAAAGGAAAAGATAAGAAGTAATCTGGCATTTTAAACTTCTTTTCTTAGAAAAAAAATTAAGTTTTTAACCACACTATAGGCTAAAAAACATTCTAAAAATTAATATATCAGCAAAACAGCACCCTAAATTGCTATTCTCTACCCTCCTTGGATTGTCACCTGAACAACTTCACATAAGCACAAACTTCTGACAAGACTTTCCTACTGAAAAGCACTAAGACTCACACTTGTTGTAAAGCATACTTTCAGCAAATGGCTGGTGCTGAGATACCACACCCAAAGTGATCGGTAAGTACCACCACTGTAAGAAAGCTGGGCTTCCTTTTAGCCACTTTTATAGGCCCGAAGCTCTACAGGGGCAGCGGATCTAGTTGAGACCAATACCTAAACATCTCGGAGTGTCCAACCCAACTGGGTGTGGCTGGGTTTGCTTACGCTAGTGTGGATTGTGCCCTTGTTTCCGAATCAGACTCATGAGCCAGCCTGGCGGCTTAGCCTTTACATCCCAGCTATTCAGGAGTTTATGGAAGGAGGATTTAAAATTCAAGGCCAGCATGGGCAACTTACTGGCAGCAGCAGTTCAAAGGGGGACATTGGGTAGGGATGTAGTTCTGTGGAGAGGGCTTACTAGAATGTGCAAGGTGAGGCCCAGAGCCCAACACTACAAAAATAAAACCAGGCTCCAGAAGACAGGTTGGGAAGTTAGAAGTGTAACTCTATTTACTTTTCTCCTTCATGACCCTCCAAATACACTGTGTGTGCACGTGTGAGAGTGTGCATGCGTGTGAGTGTCAGCCCAAATATGATATTTCTGTATTACGCCTTAGCTCAATTTCATATTGTCTTTTAGGTATCGGATGGTTACCTCCAGATGGCCTGGAGTATCAATAGACATAGGCCCTACACCCATCATGGGGGGTTGGTGAGATGTGCCTGGGGGCCAGTGAGATTTACCTGAAGACTCTTGAGACATGCCTTGTGGAGGTCTGAGGGTTTGTGTATGTGCATTCTAGGACCATCTCTAGGGTTAAACAAAGTGTTTCCTAGTCAGCCCTATATACATGATAAATCTGTCTTCTGCTTTTAGAAAGCCATTTAAGAGGATGCTTGACTAAACCAGTGTCTCCAGTATGGACTGAGAGCCCTCCTGAAATGACAAGATGTCTCTGTCTTGTCCTTCTTAACCCTGGGTAGCTTGGACTTCCCTGATCCACACTCCCCATCTCAGGGTAGAACCGGGGCTGTCGGCTGGTTCCAAATACAGTCCCAAAGGTATTAGTGCAGGATAGATGACCCCTATGGCGTAGGACTGATACAGACCGGACCCCGGCATGTGAGTGTGTATACACACCAGCACCCAGGCCTAGAAACTGAGCTTTCACAAGGCAAACACAGACTGTAAACAGCACAGCTTTGGAAAAAGTGGGAGAACAAATCTCTTTCCATTTTCCCTTTGTCTTCAAACAAAGTACTTCTCAAGGAGCAGCTGTCAGCCTTTGAGACAACTTTCTAAGATCAAAGCCCAGCCCCTTCTCTGACCTGACTGATGGACTGTTTAAACGGAAGGCTCGGAATCACCGTCAGTGTTGCCAGATTATGGAGACACATGCTTGTACTCCTCCTTCCTCACCTCTTAAATGCTCTGAACACATCTGAGGCACAGTCACTGGCAGCCCACAGCTGTGTCAGGGTTACAGCTCAGCCCACTGCCAACGTGAGAGTGCACGCTATGTGAGGGACCAGGGTGGTCATGGAGGGACTTCAAAGCTTAGTCTGGCTGTGTTACATGCATCAGTGGGAGAAACAAGAATATATGCAATATCACACTAGCAGGGTTTTTAGTTATATGTATTGTTGAAGCACTAACAAGGACTTATTATTTCTTGAGACAAGGTATCACTACATAACCCTAGAGTTGGTCTGGAACTTGCTCTATAGACCAGACTGGGCTCCATTTCACAGAGATCTCCAAGCACCACCACCTGTCTAAGGATTTATTTTGTAAAGACAGGATCTTGCCAGGGAATGGCTTCAGCCTGCAGTGCATTGCCATTATAGGTGTGTACCTCTGTGTCCAGCATTAGAAGACATCAATGACTCATCTTTGAGCCTGCAGACAGTACATTTCTGAGTCCCTTGAATGAGACACATTCTGTCTGCTGTTCAGATTGAGGCTAACACTGGAAGCTGCCAGAGTGGAGTAACAGCAGCATCAGTAATGGAATATTACTATGAACACAGCATCGGCCGTAATATCATGTTATCATTCTACTTGTCTTTATACTGTGTGGTCACTGTTAATTACCAACTCTCCAACTTTCAGAGAACTGGAACACACAGTGAAGGTTTCTGTGGTTGGGTATCTGCATGCACTGTAGGTACTGTTCTGACCAGGCTGCCCAAGACGCTGCTCTCCATATTTAGCTAGAGACAAAGCTCAGGGAGTTTAATTTGTTCACTACCAGGCAACTGTTAAATCCAAGAGCCACAAACCATGTAAATAACAGGAACTCAAACACATGGCAATAGCTAAAGTTTCATTATGGAGAACTCAATTCAATGCTATACTGCAAATGATCACATAGCAATCATCATTTACCAGTCAAAGGACAGTGCCCATACTCAGGAGGCTATATACACCAAGGTGGGAGTGTGTGATTATGGGTGAGCACACTGAACTGGAAATTATATAACTGTTTCATGTAATTAGCCTGCTTAAGAACAGAAACAGGGGCCTGGAGAGTTGGCTCAGTGGTTAAGAACAGAAACAAACTTCCTGCACAATCTGTAGAGAAAGGGAGACTGAGATACACAATCACTCCTCCCTTGGTTTTAACCCGTTAGCAGCTATTTAATTATGTCTGATGAAGTCAAAGAAAGTTAATTTATGAAAACCTGGCAGAAAGGTATTTCAAAGAAAATCCTCTGAAAAGCTCCAGTCATACTGAAACCTGGCAACTCCTCTTCAGGGAAGTTATCTAAATGATGTTTAAAACAAACTCACAAGCACCATTCATTTTATCTCTTCGCTAAAAATCCTTGCTATGGTCTGCAGGCTTCTAACCGGGACAAGTGAAAAGCTGCAGAGCGGAAGGCAGGCTGGCAGGGCCTCGGATGAACCTTTTGCTATGGCAGGAAAAAGCATCATTAATGTCCCTGATTTCACGGACAATATCTAGCATTGGGGCATAGCACAGGGCAGGACTTTGGACAGAACAGAAAGCCATCGTGTGTGTGTGTGTGTGTGTGTGTGTGTCTATGAGTGTGTGTGTGTGCTTGTGTGAGAGTGTGTGTGAGTGTGTGCCTGTGTGTGAGTGTGTGTGAGAGTGTGAGTGTGTGTTTGAGTGTGTGCCTGTGTGAGTGTGTGTGAGTGTGTGCCTATGTGTGAGTGTGTGAGTGTATGTCTGTGTGTGAGTGTGTGAGAGTGTGTGTGAGTGTATGTCTGTGTGTGAGAGTGTGTGTGAGTGTGTGAGTGTATGTCTGTGTGTGAGAGTGTGTGAGTGTGTGGCTGTGTGTGAGTGTGTGAGTGTGTGTGAGCGTGTGTGAGAGTGTGTGTGAGAGTGTGAGTGTGAGTGTACACACAATACACGCCACAGACCAACTCCGGGTGTCCTCCCACCCAGCTCAGCTTCATTTTCCCCCTCCATTTTCTCTTCTGCGAGCACCATTTTGTAAACACCCAGACATCTGTCCTAATTTCTCCAGTGCATTGAACCCAGAATCCTTGAAGGAGGTAAGAGAATTTCTTTCTACTCTTGCAGTGTCTGCCAGGGCTGTATTTGTTCACTTGGATCTTCATAAACAGAATCTTTAAAGTCATTTTTATTACTCTTATGTTTGTCCACACGCAATGTCTGTGCACCCTGTGAGTGCCTGGTGCCTATGGAGGCCAACAGAAGGGAATGGTGCCCTGGAGCTGGGGTCACATGTCTTCATAGGAAGGCCACTGTCTAAGAGACTCACACTTGACCATCTGAGTCTAGTGATATTTGCGGCAAAGGCTGACAGGAAGCTGGCGCCAAGCACCAACGTTTCTTGTGTAAAGCAGTAAAGGTGAAAAACTCTCTCTCTTTACAACACCCCCGATGGAATGCCACCAATAAATATAAAAGGCTGTCCAGTCTTAAGAGTTACATCATAAAACGGATGCTACAGGTGTGTGACCTCCCACATTAAAACGATGGCTTAAAACAAAACATGCCCCCACAAATACAGAAAATATACACAATGTACAGCTTAGTGGATTGGCTACTTAGTGGCTACTGCCTGTGTAACTGTCACCTAGGTCCATGACATAGAATTTGCTGATTGTACCAGGGAACCTTGCTTGTCCCAGGCAATCTCCCCTCTTCTCTCTCATCAGCAATCATTATCAGGAAGTTTTGTTTCTGGCAATCCTCAATAGGTCTTTATTATTCCTACTATTTCATATTTATTTATTTTATGAAGGGTTTACTTGTATGGAAGTCTGTGCACCACATGCATGCCTGGTGCCCACAGAGGCCAGAGGAAGGCATGGATTCTCTGGAACTGGAGTTATAAATGCTTGTGAGCTACCACGTGAGAGCTGGGAATTGAACCTGTGTCATCTGGAAAAGGAGCCAGTGCTATTAGCCACTGAGGCATCTTTCCAGCCCCTATTATTATTATTGTTAGACTTTTACCACCAAAATATTCAGGTACTAATACAGTTTTGTCCATTAAAAAAAGAATGTTATTTTAATGTGTGGATTTCTCCTACTCTATTTTTTCTTGATATTGGGGCTCCCCTAGTGGCATGCTTGTTACTGCTCGGTGTGTTTTTCTGCGTCATTTCCTCTAAAAAACAGCAGAAGCTACTGACATTCAATGTGTGGACCCGCTAATTCATGGGAGGAGATTGCGTACATGAATAGACGCTTTCCTTGTACACCACTTGGTCACCTAGTGCTACAGCTCATATAAGAAAGGCATTCATTTACCAGTTTCAAGACAATGACCTGGTCCTTCTCATTGTTCAGATTAGTCTTCATTGTAACTTCTGAATTTAATATGTTTCAGTCAATTATAGTCATCTTTATTAACAAGAACTCCTGAGTTCTTCTGATAGCACCCTAATAAATTTTACTTCCTTACTTCCCAGAATGACAGAGACACGTTCTTGAACCTTGGTCAACTCTAGATGTCTTCCTTGAGCTCTTTTCTGCCTCATGTTTTGAGCCAGGGACTCACTGAACCTGGGGCTCACCAGGCATCTATCTAGCCCTTTCTCCTTGCTCCTCACTTCACCCGGCACTGCGCTAGCATGGGACGCTAGAAATCTAAATAAACTCAGGTCCTCACACTTTTACATCAGGCACTGTCAGCAAGTGGGCCATCTCCTCAGTGCAGAGCACCCTTCCCACACAAAGAGTTCTACCTACTTCCTAGAACCACGTGCACTACATTTTCTCACAGGGTTAGCAACATTATTTTTGGCTGCTTTGACAGCATAGCTGTGCTGTGTACTTGTTTTAACATGGACAAATGGTTATATAAATAATGCAATTTTGAAAACACTCAGTTACTCTTATGTATTTTAAAAACAATAAAACACTTTTTTGAAAAAGGTTCCTCTTTATTGTTAATCCAAAACAAGATTCAACATAATTATTAAAAATACACTTTTATATGGTTAGACTTGACAGTAGTAGTATGATATTAGCATAAAACTATGTTAAACACAAATCTGGTAGGGCAATCTGATCCCTAACTGCATTTCTCTAACACAATTCCTTTTTTTTTTTTTTTTTTTTTTTTTTTTGGTTTTTCGAGACAGGGTTTCTCTGTATTGTTTTGGAGGCTGTCCTGGAACTAGCTCGGTAGACCAGGCTGGCCTCGAACTCACAGAGATCCGCCTGCCTCTGCTTCCCGAGTGCTGGGATTAAAGGCGTGTGCCACCAACGCCCGGCCTCTCTAACACAATTCTAAGCAAATAAAGAAAAACTATTTTTCCAAAATAAAAATTTTTTGAAGGGGCAAGCGAGAAAACAAAATCTTCTGACCATCTGAGTTATCTTTGTTATCAGAACTGTCCTGAAGGGGTAGGCAACCTTTTATAGTAGAATGGCTTTGTTCTTATTTATTTACTTATTTTTAAATCAAACTGATTGATTCTCTTTTAAGTTGGAAAATACATCTAAGGGTCATCTTGGAACCAAAACCAGGCAGAGCACTAACTCCAACCAATAAGAACAAAATCTTGCTGGTGGTGGTGCAGACCTTTAATCTCAGATCTCTGAGTTTGAGACCTGGTCTACAGAGCGAGTTCCAGGACAGCCAGGGCTACACAGAGAAACCCTGTCTTGAACCGCCCCCACCTCAAAAGAACAAAGCGTGTGTGATCTTGCTCTAACAGTGGGGAAATTGCCTTACAAATAAGCTACCTTAGCTGTGCCAGTGAAAGGGAGCTGGAAGCCTTTCTCACTGAGGAGCCTCGTGCACACGCACACCCTCACACCCAGCACTTCAGGGAGGAGGAAAGACCCTTGCGTCTGACACCCCACCCAAACGGCAAGGACTGCATCACATAGTTTCCTGTCAGCATCCCCGGGGACAGCCCTGCAACTCCAGGTGAAACATGTCTGTAGAAGGGCGAACAAAGATCTTCGTGTGGCAAGAACTGATTGTGTCAGAAGCTAACCGGGTGTACTTGGGAGGTGCTACCAGCGGGCCAGAGGAAAGAGTCAGGCATTCTTTCATTTCCTTACCAGATCTTTACTGCATGCCTGCTGTGTGGCGAGCCCTGTCAACACCGAACCAATTCTGGTCCCCACTGCCGAGACTCCACTTAACTGCGGCTGACCCGGCTGTTGCTCACTGGTTATCTGAATGGAATTTGTCCAGTTGTGGGTTCCAACATGACTCACTGAAAATGCCTACTGCTTAGCAATCTGAACAAAGACTTGACAACAAAACCCACCTGCATGCCAAAACCTGAAAAATTCTGAGCTCTATAAAGCAAAAAGTAGCTCTCAGAAGAAAATGAGAATGCAGACCGTATGTTTCATATTTACAATGTTTTCATAGAAGCAATGAATACAAACTATTCTATACAAACTATTTATTTGTTCATATTTATGACAAACTTAGTTTCTTTGGAAAAAGCTACATAAATAAACCACTGGCTGCATTGCCTCATGCAATGCATTTCAATGCATTTGGTAACAGTCAGCCGTTGAATAAATCACCACAAACTCAATTTTCAGCCTTGATATTATCTTTATCATATTAAAATACATCATACACCAGCTCATGTACTAAAACAGTAGTGGCAAAGGCTTTTAGTGAAACATATTACAATGAGAAAATAAGGAAAACAGTCATTTTCCTTATTATATTACAGACTAGCATCTATTAAAATGTTATCATCACATTTGATTACACAGATCAAAAGAAGTCTTTCAGGAACCCACAAAAACCCAATGATACCTGAGGGCCTAGGACCTTCCAAATGTCAAGGGAGATGTCCCTGTCTTAGAGCTGGGAAGGACCAGGGCACCACTTCACAAGGATATTTTATTTTTCTCCGCGATTGCCTTGACCGCACTGGCCTGGGAGGACAGCTGCCAGGAAAATGAGCAGTGAGAGCTTGCTTGGCAGTTTCTGAGGACTAACATTGGCATTTTCCTTCCAAAATAAATTCGACAAGAGACAGACTATCTGATCAGGGAAAAGTAACGGACATTCAACCGACTGAGTGCAAATGTGGCTTTCGTCACCCCTCTCTCCTCTCTGCCCAAGCCCGGCAGTGGAGAATGGCAATCCTTTCTCTCTCTGAAGAGAGCCTGCCTTCCAACAGGTGACCAGGTCTCAGAGGGGAGGTGGCCAGCATCACTGGGAAGGGATGTGCCACATACTGGTGTAGTAGGCTCCTTTCCTGCTTCCTAAGAACCACATGTGCTACAAGACAGTGAGCTCATCAAGTTCTTGTGGTAATTTGGTGTTCACTTGTTGATCCAGAAAGCTTTCTTTTGGTGAAAGACAATGACAAAACCCAGCATGGATATATAATATCTATGGAACTTTACAAAGCCTTTCTATCTGCTCAGAGGAAAGCTGTGTTTTGTTTTTTAAAATGGTTGGTGCCACTTTAAGAGCTAAGTATTAAAGTAAAACTGCATATGTGAATTCTGTAGTATCACCATTCATTCAATTTGCAACACTCCACAGAGGAGGTTTTCAGCCACAAAACATCCTTAGAGTTGGCCATTCTCCCTTCTTAAACACACCCTGTAATATATGGCCTATCAGGCTCAGAATGGTGGGGCGACTCATCTTCTTGGAAGTCCACTCAAGAAAGAATATGTCCCTAGTAGGAACTTTAAGACCATGGCCCACTGTGCATGGGACCAAATTTACCTGGCTTCCAGGACAGGAGGACAGGCATTAGAATTCTGGTCACCTCAACTATTTTTAGTGACCTGGGCCCATTCTTGGGTCACCTATGGAAATGTGTAGCCCCAAGTCACCCACATATGCAAGATGCCCAGAACCCCTCCCTAGAGAAGTGTGGGGTCTGAGCATGACCTAGCATGGCTAGGAACAGTTTCTGAGGGGATGTGTGCCACATGCTCCCCTCACTTGTCCTATGAGACAGGCTAGTGGCTCCGCACAGCCCTGGTAGCAACAGACAAAGCTGCCAGGGGAACTCAAACCCTACTTCTTACAAGAGACAAGTCAGCACTAAACTTTATTTGAAAAATAAAATCAGTCTTTATAAGATTGAAATTTCTGCTTAAGAGTATTTTTAAGTTTTACTTAAATTGTGTGGAAGCTCTTAAAAAAGAAAAGCAGCAGCCCACTCTTTTTCACTTGGGTGTTTGAGACAGGGTCTCACTGTGTAGTCCAGCTGTGTTGAAAGACACCCCACCACCTAATAACTTCATCACCCTCATCACTGCGTGGATGTGAGCCCACATAGGCACCAGAGTACATATAAAGATAACTGTCAGGAGTCAGGCCATCAGGGTCCAAAGCAAGCACTTTTACCTAGTTATCTTGTTGACCCTAGAATCTACAACTCCTGGGGCTGGAGAGATAGATAGCTCAGTGGTTAAGAGCACTGGCTGCTCTTCCAGAGGTCCTGAGTTCAATTCCCAGTAACCGCATGATGGCTCACAACTGTCTATAATAAGATCTGGTGCCCTCTTCTGGCCTATAGGGATACATGCAAACAGAACAATGTATACATAATAAATAAATCTTTTAAAAATTAAAAAAAAAGAATTTACAATTTTAGTAGGTTTTCAGTGCTAGCAAGGAAAGTAAAATTAATTTCACTGAGTGTCTTTTATTACTTTGTATTAAAAACTGCATTTGGATTTTTTTGTTTTCACTTCAATTTTTCTCATCAGCATTGTCTAACACACACACACACACACACACACACACACACACACACACACACACTACCATAGGGCAGGGGGTGGGACCTCTCTGGACTCAGGTCTTTCCTTTCCCCATCGCGGGGGTCAATCTCAGGTTATCAAGCTCTCGCACTTTTACCCACCAGGCCCCTTGCCAGCCCTGCCTTCTTTTAGTTCTATTTAAGCTACAGTCCTCCGAGTAGACCTCTTATACGTTTTACTTAAGGACTGAAGATCCATGACAGGTTTCTTGATGTCTCCGTGCTCCCCAAATCACTTTCCTCATAGTTTCACGTGTGTAACTAAGGTGTAGTTTAGAAATGCCAGCTGTGTTAGGATCACTGGTAGCTCTGAAATGCTGGTCTCCTTTGTTTTTCTGGACTCTTGATTCTCTATCAGCCCTGTGGACACTGGAGCTCCAAAGGCTCCTCTCCCTACACACCACCCTGACTGCATGCCCAGTGACCTTCACTAGCCTTTTCTCTAATGCGACCCCTTGCTGGGCGCTGGACTCTGTGAGTTTTAGTATGTCTGTAGTGGCCCAAGCATCTAGCATGCTTCCTGATGTGTTCCCGCTCTGGAGTATGTCAGTCCTGAGCATGGACTGACAACGTATTGCCTGGCTTGTTAGCTCTGAACGCACACTACATACACAAACATGCTGCATATATAGCCACTGCTGGCTGGAAAGTCAATGGGAACACCAAACTAAAAAACAAAACAAAAACCTCATAAATGAAACTAAGACACAGGTATGTACACACCCTCAAGGTGTCTTCTTACCAGACACTAATTACACAGCGGTATATGTGGCAGGTACCATCAAAGCCTTGTAACCAGGAAAGCACCTTTTTTTTTTTTTAAAGACAAGGTTTCTTTGTGTAGTTTTGGAGACCAGGCTGGCCTTGAACTCACACAGATCCACCTACCTCTGCCTCCTGAGCTCTGGGATTAAAGGCATGCGCCACCACCACCACCACCACCACCACCGCCGCCGCCGCCGCCGCCGCCGCCTGGCTCAGGTTAAGTACTTTTACAGTCCCAAGCTTACCACCCAAATCTAATAATGATGAAACATCAGAGAAGCCCCAAAGGAAAGGCAGGTGCTGTCCAGAACAGACTCGTGCAATTGATGGTATCCAAGGAAGTAACTTTAAAATGGACAGGCAGACACACTCCAGATCTCAGGAAATTCAGGAGACCCAATGACTAAATGTGCTGAGAGAAGAAGCATATGTAACGTAGGAACCTGCACTGGGGATCTTCCCAGTTAGCAAGGACAGCAGGAGAAACTGCATCAGTAAGGAGTTTCTTGACTGACAGTTTGTGGGGGGCACGGAGAAGAGCATCTTCAAACCCATGTGGTTCACCCTCACCACAACTCAGGAAACAAATGTGGGAGAGAGGAGAGAGAACGAAAGATCATACACAATAAATGCAAAAGCCTAGGGGATCCAGGAAAGACTATAAAGAAATTCTAGGCACAATTTTGTAACTTGTCTCTCAAGGCTGACATTTCTTTCAAAATGAAGAGGGAAACAATATTAGGCATTGATGGGCAGCAGGAACAGCAGGAGCAGGCTTGGGCTCGGGAAGGAACATTCTAGCACGCCAGTGCCTAGCTGCACTCCGTGGGAAGAACAGCTATTTTCCTTGTCTGTGGGCGGCAAAGAGTAACAGAAGTTTTGTGGGACGTGGTCTTCTTTGAAGTCTTGACATGTCTGGTGAGGGTGGAGAGTTGTCTGTGTGTGTGTGTGTGTGTGTGTGTGTGTAGGAGGGCTATAAAGTTTTTGTGACTAAAGGGGAAGAAATCTCAGAATCCAGGAGAAAAGGATATGGTATCTTCCTCAGCCTCAGTCTATTATGCTCTCCTGAAAAAGTTAACTTTGGGGCTGCCATAAAGCCCATGAGTTAGTTTATGAGCAGATTGGGCATGGGATCTTTAGTCACTATGGCTGAGTTGTGCAAACTGCCTCCTGGGAAATGTCACTTTCAAAAACCTCAGGTAGGTGGTCCAAGAAGACAGACAGAGACAACTTCTAAGGGCAGCATTTGGTCTTGGGAACAACTTTTCTTACTGTACTAGTTAACAGGCCAAAGCTTTGTGCCTTCAGTTCTTCATGCACACGCAGCCTGGACTGGACCACAGCTACAGCCCAAGTGCAGCTGGGCAGCCATGCTTCCCTCTGCCCGCATGTTGTCTCAGTTGCCTAAGTAGCAATCGTTATTGACAAGGACTTCTTTACTTTATAATTCATCTGACTTAATAAAGATGCAACTTTGGACAAAAGATCCCAGGTTTAGACAATGGAACCCAAACCAACAAGAGTTCCTTTTAACTGAACAGAACGTACTTTAGAAACCTTCCAACCCATTTATCTTTCTTACCCAGAGCATTGAATTATGAGGAAAATTGACGAGAGGTCATGTGCTCCGTCCCCTCCCTTCTCCTGTAAAAGACTGGATTGAAATAGTTCTGAAAGATATTTATCTACGGTTATTTTAAGTGACTCCCAAGGAGATGCTATCATTTATTTTCAACAGTATTCTCTGTCTTCTTTAAAATGGTCAGCCAAGGAATTCTTCTGGTTTTAAATTGAATTTTTATTGGGCTCACTTACACAAGTTCCCATTTTCTTTTGGGTACTGTAAAACTCCAAGAGAAGAACACCAATCCCTTTGAACTACTTCCCACCCACCCCTTTCAGTGTCAACAGGGATTGATTCAAGGGCCTATGCTTGTTAGGCACAAGCTCTACACTGAGCCACATCCCATCCTCTCTTCCAACCATACTGGGATCTTTCATCACACGGCTTAGTCACTCCAGTGGAGAAACAATGCCAATGGTTCTACAACGGGACTGTCAGGGAAACTGATTCAAGTCACATCCAGGTGGGTGGTATTCATCACATCACCCTACATATCCGAGAAAATGTCCTATTGTGTTCTGTATTTCACGTCTGAAATTACAGTGTGGTGGCTGGGGGATGGTGATGCACAACTTTTTTTTTTTTTTGGGTTTTTACGAGACAGGGTTTCTCTGTATTGTTTTGGAGGCTATCGGTCCAGCCCGGCCTCGAACTCACAGAGATCCGCCTGCCTCTGCCTCCCGAGTGCTGGGATTAAAGGCGTGCGCCACCACCGCCCGGCGGTGCACAACTCTTATATTAGCACTTGGGAGGCAGAGGCAGGCATCTTTGGGAGTTCAAGGTCAGCCTGGAAGGCATAGTGAATTCCAGGCCAGCCAGAATTATAATGTGAGACCCTGTCTGAAAGGAAAGAAAAGTTCAAGTCACCTTGTTTTTTCATGTCTTGCACTGAACTTTTAAAATAGTTTAAAATGAAGATTTAGTACTAGAAGGGAAGGTCTGGTTGCTCATTTGCATAGAAGGCCACGAGGCCAGATTATTCTGTACCGTGCTAAACGCATGATGCTATATTGAGCTTGACTTTTTAACCCAATGGCTCCAGTTCCTTTACAATCCAGGTCTCACTTTAGAGATCTTCATATCACTTTGGGGTTTCAATCATGTCAACAGACCCACGTCCAATACTAATACAGACTGCTATGGGAACTATGCTACTTGATACAAAGGAAGTACCCCAGGAGGTAACTCTGAAGCACGGCATTGATGACTACCACGAAGGGCAGACAGTATGGCTGTGCAGAACGGAGCTGAGAAGGCATGAGGCAGACCTCAAGAAGACAGCATCAAAAGAAGGCTCTCGAGTTCTTACCAAGCAAGCATGAAAGAGAATGGTCACATCAGGAAAGGGGGTGCGCAGGCAAAGGCTGGAGAAATGGGGGCATGTTCAAGGTACCCCAGGGGGAGGAAATCGACAACTGAAGTCCCTGTATTCTAGCGGCACACAAATAATTGTCACAAGTTTTAGCCCTGCAGTTGTGATGCACACCAGAGAGCCTAGTTACAGAAGAGCACCTCATGGATGGTGACTGTAACACTCCAGCAGCACAAGAAGACGGTTCTCCTTTAGAGATACTCGCAGCAGGGAGCCACTGGCTTCAGCTGCGTGCCCACTGGTATACCACTACCAGGCGCCAAAGCCACACACACGTTCCAATCCAGAGGGACACAAAAACATGACATGAATTCAGAAGCAGCAGGCGAGGGATAGACAAGGGAAAGGGAGAGTTAAAAGATGGAGGAAGAAGGAATAATCAGAGTACATTATATATATGCATGAAAGCATCAAAGTTTGACTAAAAAAAGAAGAAGAAAAACGTTGATTATAGCTAGAACTCTGTAGCATAAAATTAGTGAGCTAGCAAGGCAGTGCTCCTTGGCATAATTAGTCTACTGGATGGCTAGGCCAGAAGAACTGTAAGACTTTAGGAAAACAAATTAATGACTGGAAATGTTATCTGAAAGGATAAAAATAATCAAACTCAAATTAAAAAATTTTTTTCTTTCTGTGTCAGTAAACTATACAAATCAGTCCCAAATTGTTAGATTATTTTATCTACAGACTTCAACATTTCAGTATCTAATGATATAGATTTAGAGTCAACATACTTCCTTATGGATCCTCATAGCATATTTACATTGAGGGTCTTGTATTTTCTGTACACAGTCAATTTTTCTTTATCCAGCCAACAAGGAGAGGAACTACAATCTATGTATCAACATGCACAGGGCTCTGAGTGACATACAGCCAGAGACTACCATCATCATAGGATACCTGACTCGCACGCTACTGTCCCTAGATAACTGGAATCAACTCTCCAAATGTGCTCTCAACCTCACATCTACTCATCAAATATAGTATAAGCAAGGACAGCCACTGCATTATCGCGAGCACCCACTCTTAACCAAAGAAGCTCAGAAGATCCACGTACATACACCACGTTTTGCCTGCATGTATGCCTGCAGGCCAGAAGAGGGCACTGGATCTCATTGCAGATGGCTGTGAGCCACCATGTGGTTGCTGGGAATTGAACTCAGGACCTCTGGAAGAGCAACCAGTGCTCTTAACCTCTGAGTCATCTCTCCAGCACCAAGGACTTCTTGATACAAACACTAATAACTTTTGTAACAGCAAAAGGGAAAAGAACAGAGTACCAACCTTCTTTCAGGTGGGGAGGCTGTTTCTCTAATGGCGATACCCCTGGTCTCCTCTGCTCCACACCAATTATTTGACAAAATTTTAGAAAGCTAATATGCCTTGTAACTAACGATCCCACGTGCTTTAATCATAAATGATTGCCTATTGTTACTAATGAGCACAAGCACTTGGACACACTTGGAATTTGAGTCTACCAGTGCATTTCAGAGAGTGGCTTTCTGAGCCAGTGGCACTGTGCCGAGATCTATCCTCAGTTTCCTAGAGTGTAACAACTGGGTGGCAGGAAATTTTTCACTTGAGGAAGATCTTCTAAAACTCATGTAAATATAAATAGAAGACTCATTATCTATTGATAAAAAACACAGCAGGTTAAATAAAGCTTTATGTGGTACTATTTCCTGTAACAACCATCAGCTACTATGAAAATAAAAGTACTTCACTTACTGAAATCAATGAGAAACCGTCCAAACCCTTGCCTTTGGTGCTGGGGCATGATCATTATGCAGGAGACATTATACTTCTGCTGGCAAAGCTTTTCCTGAGGGAAAGAGAAACAGATCAAGTGTGTCAGAGCTCTGCTGTAGTGGGCACTTCTCTGCACCTGCTGCCATCCTTGTAAAACTGTCCACCGAGGTGAAACAGTGGCCTGTGCTAATCAAACTATCAAGCGACAACAAACCATCCACTCTGGATGTGCTTCTCAACCATGTCTTTATTCTACAAAGTCAGGACCATATGATACAGATAACAAATCTAGGAAAGGTGAACAGAGTAAAACAATACCAACAGTCACACGGCCTGAGAGATGGAGAAAATACCATGCGGAGTCACCCGTGGAGTAAGCTAGGATTTGGCGGGCAGCCCTGCTAAATGATAATCTACAACTCTGCAACAACAATCTGTCTTCTGCCTCTGAGCAAACGCCCCAGGGAGACTGCAATAGTAGACGTGTGAGTAGGTGTGCACAAATGCATTTCTCCTGTGAATAAGAAGGCAAAGTAAAAAGCTAGAGAAATAATTAATCTGCATCTCAAACCAGGAAAAGCAAACAACAACAAAGACAACCGGAAACCCCAAAGCCTCTCGACAATAGTGAGACCAAAATACTACCAACAGTCTAAAGCCAGGAGGACACTGGGTAGAGACAGCTCTAAGAAGTAAAGAATTCGACATTTCATGGACTGCAGCATCAGGGCAGTAATATTTTATTCACAGTACACAGATGCCACCAAAACCTACACAGAGAAGATCTGGAAGAGGCTTCTAAAGCTGTGCGTGCTGTGACCAAATATAAACCATAAATGAGGCTGACCACAAATAGAACAACATCAGAGAATTACTTTAGAACACCCAGATCTTTAATGAACCAGTTTCAAAGACCACAGGAAACGACTGTGGAAGAAAGTCTACAGGGCAGAATTAAAGATCTCGTTGTGAAAGAAGATGAGCCCCCAACTTTTGTGTATTTGTAGCTGTCTATGGCATCCTAAAATATGAAGAGGAAGTAACAATGTGAGCGCCTTTTCTCTAGAAGATAAATTGCCTATCACTGAACGTGTATGCCAGTGGCAAAGGCTCAAATAATTAATTTTACTGTGCAAAGTAAGATAAATGGGTCACTCTATCTAAAAAGAGATGAACTCTGGGTAAAGAGGATTTATATCCTTGATGCCATTCCTTTTTCTGTCCAGAATTGTTCCCAGCTTGGGGAGCTTATTGAAATGTAATCCAGCAGCAATCCTCTGACCCTTTCTTAATAGATGTTCCTGGGCCGGGGAGATAGCCCAGGAAGTAAGTGGCTGCTGTGCTAACACGGGCCCTCCACGGAGGAGCTTTGGAACCACATGAAAAGAAGAAAGCTGGGTGTGGTGGAGCATCTTTTAACCCCAGCATCTAGGAGGCAGAGACAGGTGAGTCTCTGTCGAGTTCCAGGGCTACATAGAAAAACCTTGTTGAGGATGTCTCAAAACAAACAGACAGACAAAAGAAGGAAGGAAGGAAGGAAGAAAAGGAGGGAGGGAAGGAAGGAAGGAAGGAAGGAAGGAAGGAAGGAAGGAAGGAAGGAAGGAAGGAAGGAAGAAAAGGTCAGGCAAAGTGGTTCGCATGTAGAATCCCAGGGATGACAGACAGGAAGACCTCTGGAGCTTGCTGGCGAGCCACACTAGCTTACTGAGTAGCCCCAGGTCAATGACCCTTTCTTGACACTGCTGAAAATCACACAGGAGTGCACACACAAATTATGTGATTGCTACTAAACTCTAATCGATACTACAAGTGTGCCTTCTTTGCCCCAGTCTGAAGGCCAGATGCATTAATCTGCAGAAAACCTGTCATGGTCATCTTGGACACTGTGGCTGTACTTGAACGGTCTTGATAACAACCTCTGAAACTCTGTTGGGTATATACCCTAAAGGGCCAAAGGTTCCCACATTGCAATTTATGTTAGAATGTAGTTTAATTTGTATTTCTAGCACTAATGTGGTTACTTTTTTTTTTTTTTTTTTTTTTGGTTTTTCGAGACAGGGTTTCTCTGTAGCTTTGGAGGCTGTCCTGGAACTCACTTTGTAGACCAGGCTGGCCTCAAACTCACAGAGATCTGCCTGCCTCTGCCTCCCGAGTGCTGGGATTAAAGGCGTGCGCCACCAACGCCCGGCAATGTGGTTACTTCTTAAATTGCTTTTTGTTTCACTTTTCTGTCAAAAACATTTGTATTTCATAACTGTAAGAAATGGCAAGAGTGACTACCACAGTAGAGAGAAAAGGTTGAACTTGTTCTGGTAAAATGTCTGGGCACCTAGGCGGAAGTGAGGCAGGGAATCAAGACTGTAAGAGTACCCACCGATTGTTTGTGTTAATCTCCAGGGGCCAAAGCTGCTTCACAATGAGAATCATTAAAAGACAACCACAACAAAGGTGTCAATAAACCTCATGCTTGAATTCATACACATTTAAAAACACTAATTTCTATTAGGAGGGGCAGTATGAGCAATACTATTAAAAGGAATTTTGGAGAAAAATATCACAAGCCTCTAAAAAGCATTGTCTTTAAAAAAAAGTTATGTAGATTCCCTACTGTAGTACTCTGAGTTAGCTTTCTGACTCATTTGGCTGTAGAGTGTCAACCAATGGGCACACAGGAACACTGAAGCAAGCTTTCACTGGTTAGCGCTGGCCTCTGTTCATAGTCTTAGGGTTGTTTCACAGATCTGAAGTAACCAGGTTGCAAAGGACATATTGTACATCCCTCTCATTTCTTTCTTCTTTTGGGGGATGGTGGTGCTAAGGGCACTGAGGGATAGAGAATGGGAACAGAGTCTGACCACACAGTCCAGGCTGACCACAACTGGTGATCCTCCTGAGTGTTATGATTAGAGGAATGTGCCACCATACTGGGCAGATATTTTATCTTCTTACAGTCTGTGAAAACATCACTTCTATGGAGTGTTTAATGAACATTAAAGAAAAGCAGATCCAATAAAAGTCACTCATCTGCTTTGGATAATTACCATCTCTGGTTACGTAACCGTTTTCTTAGGTGCATACCTAATGAAAAGTTGAACACCTGGCAAACAGTTTCAAAAACAGTTCTCTTTTAATTCACATGAGTTGTCAAGAGCAGCTTCTGAGCAGAAGAATCTGAAGGAGTGAAAAGACAAGCAAGCCACTGGTCCTTAGAACTCAACCTACCTAAAGAGAGGTAGGTTTCCTAATGGCAAGGCTTCTTTAGTAGTTAAGACTACAGCATGCACCATCATCTATCGCTTGACGATCGATGACCAGTGTTGTTTTATTTTTAAATTACATTTATTTGTTGTGTTCCTGTATGTGTGTGCCTTGGTGCATGTGAACAACTTCTGGGCGTCAGTTCTCTCCTACCACGTGGGGCCTGGCCTTTCCCCCTGAGCCATCTCCGCAGTCCCATAAACACCAATGCTCTAACAGTGGACACTGCTGACCACTGAGAAAAGGAGAGGAGTCAAAGAGATGAGATCGCAGATGTTACAGCACAGAAACCCTCTTGTTGACACCACTTACAAGGAGAAAAAAGCTTAACATTTGGAAATCAAAGATGCTAGTCAGTCTACAAGGTGGCAATTAAACGTCTGTCACATGGATACTGTCAGCGCTGAACATGTGCTGGGGTCCTTTAACACACTTCCTAGGCGATGTTTAGTTTTGTTTTTGTCTTTGCAAAGGAGCTCTAAACAAAAAGCCGAGGGTTTCAGAAACATGGGCCACTTACTCAAATTATCGTCATAAAAAGCCCTGTTCAAAGAACTGGGCTCCACTGAAAACACTGGGAAAGAAAATGAAGGTCATGCGGGCTCGCATTTTACCTTAGAGAAGTATCCAACCAGATGACAGCCTTTTTCATCATTTTTTGTAAGGACGTAAAAAAGGAATGGCTCGACATCATAATACAATGTTTTGTGGTCCAGGAAGAGCTTGGCTAACAAGCAAAGGTTTTGGCAATAAATTTTGCTCATATTCCCATCAACCTAGCAAAAGAAAAACAGACAACATTATTTAACATAAAAATACCACCAGAATATAAACTTTTTTCTTCTGTATATCATTTAAAAAAGGATAAACTATAAGATTGAAAAATACTCCATCAAACAAAGAAAGTGTTAAACGGAAAAGAGCTGTTACTTGGAAAATCAGAATTCCACGTTTCTTCTTGTTAAGGTAAATTCAAGATAGCTGAGGTCTCCTTAAGCTTGTTCAAAAAATAGCAATGCTAGCAAAAAAATTCATTTCTACTTGCAATTTATTGAGTTAAAAGTTGTCAGCCATGCCCTTTTATTTTTAAAGTGGAATCAAATAAATCTGAATTAAGAAACAAATAAAAATTTTATCATGTAAGCTAAACTTCTGTTATTTTCAAATAAAAATAAAATAAATAAACCACATTATTCTGATCCTTCAAAAGTGTGGATTAACAGCAGAGGCCTCCATTTTGGTTTTATCCCAACTATCATTTTAAATATAACTGGAGAAGATAAAATCTCTGTGTTGGGAATACTTACAGAGAGAGTGAGATGAATTTCAACCTACAGTAAGTACCATGATTACAGTCTACTTCTCTTCAAAATAAAAGACTCAAGCTGTGACACTGACGACTCCCAACAGGAGCTATACACAGATGCCAATTTCTTTGATCAAATGTAGTGACTTGCTGAAACAGAGAGCCAACTAGACCCCACATTCTTCTTAGGGGAGATGGGTCTTTCCTATGCCGAGCTCCTTAACAACGAACTTGACCATTCTTGAGTCTCCTGTGGACCATACAGGTTCTCATACTGCACAAATTATTTTTAGATTTCATATAACTATTTCCCTTGGATAGAATCTCAGTCCCACACATAGCAACATAATCAAATATAGGCAACGGGCACTGAGGATACAATTCTCTCTTTAATTAAAGGAAGTTTTGATGTATTTGGGAGTATGGTCCTTTTGGAAACGGTGCTGTATTATATATAAAAAAGATGGAGATGTATATCTGTGTATCAAAAACAGAAACAAAAATGCTGATGAAACAAACTCTGATCAACTGTGAAAATAAATAAAAGAAACAGATGCAGAAAGGACTCACAAAATCCCCAGTAATCCTTGGCTATAATTATTTGGTTTTAAGTCACAGAAAATATCTAAAAGTTTTTTTTTCTGTAAGTGATATATTTAATCAAGATGCTAAAATAGGGCTTTAGGACCTAAGCCACACCCTTAGTGTATAAAAAAACTACAAACCCACGTCCATCTCTGTGCTGTGCAAACACAGGCCTGACAAGATGGATTATCTTGTCCCGGAAGACTTCCTGATGTATTAGCACTTACTCAGGCTGACTTACTCAATAATTACTTAAGGCAAACAATGCATTTTGCCGATGGGGAAAAAATGAACAGTCATTTCCATTTTCTTTTGGTTAGAAGAAAGACACCCAACACATCAGGAAAGGAAGGAAGAAAACAGTTGACACGCGTTACTGGGGCTGGCTCGAGCGGCACCCTAACATTAACATTGCTAAGAATGATAACCTCTGCTTGGCTCTCCCTCAAATCAGGGACACTCATTAAGAGCAATTGGCCTTCTGCTCAGGGATACATGGCTATAACTGGAGGCATTTTGGCTGTCACAAATGGATGGGGTGGGCACCACTGGCAACTCGGGGGCAGATGGCAGGATGTTGCTAAACACCTTACAATGTAAACTACAGTCCCTATAAAATGTGTCATTCAGCTCCAGTGTGAGTGATACTCAGGCTGAGGAGCCTGCTTGGCCTTTCATGAGAACTAATAGGGTAACCTCACAAACAATCCCCTCTGCCCTTCAAACTCGGTAGAAAGAGCAGGAAGGGCTTCAAAAAATTATGTACAAAAGCCAGAGTTTCCTGACCAGTCTTGAGGAAAAAAGCGAAAACAAAAACTGTGACCTAAACAGATCTGTGAGGGTTCTTAATTCACATGAGATTACCCATGGCTGAGAAACACTGGAGGCCAGAGGGAAAAGCAACTGTGGACCAGAATGGTACACTGGAGCATTCAGAGGATGGGACCCCTAAAGTACACTGGTTTTCAGAAAAAGAGGACATCATGTCAGCTGTAGAAGGAAGGCTTGATCTGAGACCCTGAAATGGAAAACGTACACCAGGATGGGCAACAAAGAAAAGCAACACGAGTGAGTGCCCAGAGTTCAGAGCATCCTGTGAAGAGACAGTCCCAAGCAAAGAACTTCCTGCCCTCAACATATGGCTGACTGAGCTAAACTAGATCCCCAACACAGACAACAGAAGCCTGGCTAAACAATGAAAATAAAGCAGAGACTTTCAGCTAAGTCAATTCTGAAAACAGTGTCTTCAAGAACCCTACAATGACAGACATGTGACCACAAGGGATTCCTGTGAAGAACAGCAGAGTTCCATCGGGGTGGCCATCCATCCAGATTGGGAAGAAGGCCCACATCTGGCGGGATCTCACCAAAAGGATTTATCTACCCTGGCGAGCACTGGATGGAAACACAGGTGTCTGTGTACTAAGCATGTATGTGCAGCTGCTCAATTCCCTGGAAGAGTGAGTACCTGCCAGACATTGGCTGGAGCTGCTAAACAAAGCTATTTTCTCCTGCCAAAGAATGTGGAATTTCAAAGAGCCAAGGATATCATAAATTCACTGGTGAATATATTTGTTGTAGACAGGGATTGAGAAAACACAAAAAAGTCAATGTGATGAAGCAGGAATTCTTCATCAGTCTAAATGGTGGCTTAACGTGAGTTAGTATTCCAAAACTTGGAGCTATTTTAAAAAACAGTGAATTTCAATGCCAAGACTGAATACACTGCACTATCTACACACAAACCATCCAAGTACACAGTCAATAATTAGGAATATCAGGGTTCAAAGAGATGAGTTTTTGTTTAGACAAGCTTACCTCAAATACTGAAAGGTCTTTCCTTCGGTAAATTTCATTCGCTGGAGGGTGAAACCATCCACACTTTTTTGAGTGTCTTAGCAAAATATTTTTACTCTTCATATATTTAAGACAGAATTCACACAGGTAAAGCTTTGGTAATCTGTTAAAGTTAAAAAAAAATCAAAGACTATCAGAATGATTATACCATTATTCAGTTTTCTCTAAGGCATAAAAGGCTATAAAATCTTTGAAACCATTTCCAAGAAGGCTGAAGAGCTGAGTGTAGCACGCACACTGTTGACCCAGCAGTGGGAAGTCAGAGGCAGGAGGGATCTCTAGGAGCTTGAGGCCAGCCTGGTCTACATATCTAGTTCTAGGCCAGCCTGAGCTACATAGTGGGACGCTGTCTCTAAAGAGAAACGTACTCTGATTTTACTTTGTGATCAATCATCTATTTACTTAGACCAGTCCTATGGAAAAAAGGGTTTTCAGACCTGGAGACACCACCCTTAAAAAAAAAAATCAGTAATTCAAAATGCTGTTTATCAGATTTAATGTCATGTTTCCAATAGTATTAATGCACAGTATTATATCTATAACAATCTTTTATATATGAGTGAACTTACTATTTTTAAAAGCATCTGGATACCCACGATGCAGAAGTCCTAAAATGTGGCTTCTATGTTTGCTTCTGGATGAGAGAGCTGAAGTTTACCGTGTGTGTGTGTGTGTGTGTGTGTGTGTGTGTGTGTGTGTGTGTGTGAGAGAGAGAGAGAGAGAGTGTGAGTGTGCGCGCGCACAGATGTATACACATATGTATGTGTAATGTATTACAATTTATCATACATGATCTAAAGCATGTATCCACATATGTATGTGTAATGTATTACAATTTATCATACATGATCTAAAGTATGTATCCACATATGTATGTGTAATGTACTACAATTTATCATACATGATCTAAAGTATGTATCCACATATGTATGTGTAATGTACTACAATTTATCATACATGATCTAAAGCATGTACACACATATGTATGTGTAATGTATTACAATTTATCATATATGATCTAAAGTATGTACCCACATATGTATGTGTAATGTACTACAATTTATCATACATGATCTAAAGTATGTATCCACATATGTATGTGTAATGTACTACAATTTATCATACATGATCTAAAGCATGTACACACATATGTATGTGTAATGTACTACAATTTATCAGGGCTGACAGTCAAAACACCCCATTTGTTTTCTACCAATTCCACTGCTGTTTTAATTTTTAAATTAGAAAGCATTGTGGGTTTTTTCTTTTCATTTGCAGTCAACCTGGTTATCTGCACTCAATAACGCAGGAATTACAAGCCATGCATTCCTTTTTTAATTTTTATTTATTTTTTTTGTTTTTCAAGACAGGGTTTCTCTGTATTGCTTTGGAGGTTGTCCTGGACTAGGTCTGTAGACCAGGCTGGCCTCGAACTCACAGAGATCCGCCTGTCTCTGCCTCCTGAGTGCTGGGATTAAAGGCATGGGCCACCAATGCCGGTGCATTCTTTTTTTTAAAAAAAGGATTTATTTATTTACTATATATACAGTGTTCTGCCTGATGTATGTCTGCACACCAGAAGAAGGCACCAGATCTCATTACAGATGGCTGTGTGCCTCCATATGGTTGCTGGGAATTGAACTCAGGACCTCTGGAAGAGCAGCCCGTGCTCTTAACCTCTGAGCCATCTCTCCAACCCAAACCATGCATTCTTTAACCTTCTGAAACTAATGGTACTGGTTAAACAGAAACAACAAAGGGATAATATGCTCACTCACATATTAGATATTCACTTCCATGACCTGGTATTAAATCTTTTCAGACAAAAACAAATGAAGACAGCCTCTAAGTCAGGTCACTTACAGTTGTATGCACATATTATGCAGATATGCAGATTGTGTACACACATATTTGCGTGTGTATATGGTGTCAATATCTGTACATGAGGCAGACAAAGTCCCCACTCTGGTTCCCTGTTGACTTTGTCATCACTTCATTAAATCTCAGTCGAGCTGGTCTTCCATTAAGAATTACAATTTTCTTTTTTTTATTAATTTTTTTGTTTTTGTTTAGACCTTTAAATGACTGTTGTTTTACTTTTAAATGACTATTGTTTTATCTGATTTGGTTTCATAAAAAAACTGCATTTGGCCAGGCATTGGTGGCGCACGCCTTTAATCCCAGCACTCGGGAGGCAGAGGCAGGCGGATCTCTGTGAGTTCCAGGACAGCCTGGTCTACAGAGTGAGTTCCAGGACAGCCTCCAAAACAATACAGAGAAACCATGTCTCGAAAAACCAAAAAAAAAAAAAAAAAAAAAAAAAAAACCAGCATTTGTCCTACTAACCAAACAAAAAGAGCATGGCCTAGAAATTCAAAGAGAAATTTATAATACTTGTGGTTTCTAAAGGTAAAAGAATATATATGAATAATATAAAAACAAGCCAGCAAAAGTAAGTACATGGCAAACACTTTTAACTGACTACCAAAATTAATGCTTGTTATATTTATCCGTCCTTTTTTGGAGACAAGTGCTCACTGCCATCAACTCAATATGCAACGCCAAAGATGACCTTCAACTTCTCATCTTTCTGCCTCTACCTCCCAGGTGCTGGAGTTACAGGGGTGCACAGCATGACCTGTTTTATGTGGAACCTGGTAAGCACTCTACCCACTGAGTGACATCCTCAGATCTCAGGCTTACTCTTAGAATCATCTCCCTGCTTTAGAATTCATGGTCTCCCTTCAGTTTCACACAGCTTCTGGGCTCGGTCCGTACCTTGCATATTCCTGTGGGTAAGGCGAGGAGTACCAGGTTTGGATTTCGTACTTTCCAAACTCTATTACTGAAGGGTACCGACCACAGTCTTCTACTCCACTTTCACACTCTATTTTCTGATAAACGACAACAATAACAAATCATGGTAAAATACAAAGAAGAGAGCATATCTCACTTAAATTGTTTTCTCTATTTTTTTCAGGCTATCCAATCATATCATTGATCTTAATTTTTCATTCTCGTGTTGTTAAAACAGGAAATATTAAGTATTTTCATACATAATTCATAGGTATACAAAATAACACCCTAACAAATATGCCAAACGTGGGTGATAAATGTGATGCAAGTACATCCCAAAGTTTATACAACTGGGTATAACAACAGATTGCAAAGCATTTGAACTGACATTAGAAGAAGGTGCAGTTACTAATACAGATACTTGCAGTTCCCTGCTCCTATAGGAAGCTATGTTTAAGTACCTGTGAGTTCTCATCTGTGCCGTGTGAAGTGGTGTGGTCCTGTAACTCCCCCTCCTCCCATGAAGTAAAGCTACACAAGCCTGCACAATCACTGTACTAGCCTCAGTGCGTAGGAGAGTACCTGATGTACAAAAAGAAATATTTCTTCAATAAAAACCCCTAGCTCTGGGGCTGGTGAGATGGCTTAGCAGAGAAGGAATCTGCTGCCAAGTTGATAAGCTGAATCTCACTTCTAGAAGCCACATGAAGGAGGAAAGAGATTTAATTCCTGCAAACTGTCCTCTGACCACCACACTTGCACCATGGCACTGGTACGTGTCTCCCCCAACTCATGTTGTAAAGAAAGGGCTTTAGAGTTAGAATGGTCTTTCTGAGAGTGACTATCGTACCCACCCCACACACAGATAACAAAGAGGGAAATCTGGCATTTGTTTCAGATGATGAACAAACTGGTTCCTCAAACCAAACCCACAACTAGTCTTCAGCCTGACAGGATACTCCAAAAAACAAGCTAGAAGCCCACTGTGGACAACACGGTCTCCTTAAAGGGAAGAGACAGGAAAAAAAAAAAAAAAAAAAGGGAAGAGACAGGGCAGGGACTCAACAATAATGGCCACACACCACTGTCTGCTGACAGTAAAACATTGTAATCACTTGTAGAAATGTCTCCATGTCTGCTGGCAGTAACTGGAGTGGAGCTCACATGTTAAGTGGAACCATTTAGAGAAATTACTAGACAGTAAAAATAAAGATGACTTCAATTGATTATAAAACACAACACTTTGCTCATCAATGCCAAAAAGTTAAAAACTGACACATTTTCATATGGTTGGCCATCTGTATCAGAAGAAGTATCGGTGAATTTGAAAGTGATGTGCTTTTTGGTTACAATTTGAAATTAGTTTACAACTATGGGAAGAAAATTATCAGAAATTATTATGAATTTTTAAAAATTCTTATGCTTTATTTTGTGATTGAGTGCATGTGTGTGTATATATGCTATGTTTCTGTGTAGGTAAGAGGACAACTTTTGGGACCTGGCTCTCTATCCTCCCACCATGGGTTTGGAGACTGAATTTGGGTTGCCAGGCTTGCAGGGTCAAGTGCTTTTGCCCACTGAGTCATCTTACTGGCTACCACTACAACTACTATTATTACTATTATTTTTGAGACTTGGTCATCTGTGTAAATCTAGTTGTTCTGGAACTTGCTTTGTAAACCAGGCTGGCCTAGAACTCACAGAGCTCTGTCTGTTTCTGCTTCCCAAATGCTGGGATTAAAGGCATGTACCTCCATGTCCAGCTAATTATTATTCTATCTGTATAACTAGTACTGCTCTGGTCTGCTTTGTGAGACCAGTTGAGTCTTTTTCCTATTTTGGAAAGAACAGGTAATTCTAGCTACTGCCACAGTTAAAAAGATGGGCATTGACATAAAGAGTCATGAAGGATACTGAGGGGATACTCTGTAGCCTCAAAGTAACGACTGGAAGCTGGAAGGCACTGGCTACTGCTCTGGGGTCTAAAAGTAACGACTGGAAGCTGGAAGGCACTGGCTACTGCTCTGGGGTCTAAAAGTAACGACTGGAAGCTGTTAGACACTGGCTACTACTCTGAGGTCTAGGCCTTACCTCCCAAGACAGCTCCTGGGCCTGCTTAAAAATGTCCAGGTCCTCTTCAGTCACCACCTCCTTGTCTCCAATCACAGTTACATCTGTACTTTCTTGTTTGATGCTTATTTTAATTTCAGTATCTGTCATTTAAAACCAGCAGAAAGTGTATTCACTGATTTGAAGCAAGGGTGACCAGCATATATTATCAAAATGGTACCAATCTGGCACAGTGGGCAGTCAGAGGGATCTTTTTCCATTGAGCAGTATAATCTTGTACATCCAATCTTGGCTTACAGATCCAACAGTAATTCTCCCCTACTACAACTAAACGTTCAGTTTCACATAAGTCACTGTCATCTTTTTCTAACACATACAAGGGAAAGTCAGAACGATACAAAGCAAAACATATTTTTCAACCAAAATTAAAAGTTATGTCTAGTTATAGCATTCCCATACAATCTACCAATTTTTCCAAACAACATATTTTGGTTTTTTTGTTGTATAAGGGCAACAAATGTAATGGGCCAATTGGTTCAATGAAATTTTGAAATCAGTCTCCTCCCTAAGGTGGACGGTTACACACACAAACGCACTCAAACCCAATGCACACTTCACAGAATCACAGATCAGGCTCTGTGGAGACGGAAGCAGGATGGACTTCGTCATGAGAAAGCAATGGAGCAGAGAGAGAGGCGGGGCTGAGACGCCTGCTGGAAGCTCGGCCAGCACACGCAAAGGTGGCACTGGTTCAGGCAGCACGGGAGCATGGAGCACAACAGTGACTATTCATGCGGACTACAAAGCCAGAAGCGACGCTATGAAGGCGTCTGGGGGAGGAGTGCCTAGTGCCACTACGAATGGAAATGTATAATAGTAGGCCGGAGAGTATTAGTTGGAAGAACAACATTTTGGAGGTTTAGTCTCACTGCATGTGTGTGAGTGAAGAGAACAGAGAGACAGCTACGTCAGGGCGGAAGTTGCTTTCTTGGTTCTCTCGGGTTGGGGGAAGGGCGGGGCGCAGGTTTGGCTGGAGCCTTCACCTTTTGCTTACCATCATCCTGATCAGGGTTAATCCTTCCGTCTGCCAAGCTCCCCTTCCCTGGTGACGGGGTCCCCATCTGAGGGGTCACTTTATATTTTAATCTGCCTAGCATCCTGTGCTTTTTAAGAAAAGTTGTTCGCTTGAAGTGAGCAATGGCTTTGAAAATATGTCCTCCCGTCATCCCCCAGCTAGAGGAGGGGCGAGAAAGAAGCCTGCTCCTAACGCCTCTTTTTCCAAAGAATCGGGCTTTAGCTTTGGCCGTGGAAGAGAATTCAGTTTTACGACGCATGCGTTTGGGTGCTGCATAACTTGGGTGTCCCTTTTTTCGGGACTGTCCCTGAGTGGTGTAGATATGAGAAAGTCCATCAAAGAGAGCCTTCAGCTGGCTGCTGCTAGTCAGACTGCTAACGGAGGACTCACTGGACTGGCTGGGAGAAATGGAGGTGCTGGACTTTTGTGACCTGGGACTCTGACCAGAGCTGGGGGCTGGGGGTGGGAGTGAAGAAGGCGGAGGCTTTAACTGTTGTGTGGTACCTGTAGCCAACACACGAGAAGTGCATGACTGTTTCTGAGAGACCTTTCTCCTTGGACGATAGTGCTTTGAAAAGTCTATTATTTCACCTCGTGATCTGCGACCATCAGGTGATGGTGTAAAAAACTTAGTAAGGCCATCAATGAGCCCTTTGGTTTTCTTGTTAACTTTAAGTGTAGAGGCAGAAATGGAGGAGGTGGTTTTGGTGGTGGCACCAGGCCGAGTGGGGTCTGTAACAGCCACTCTGCTGCTTGAGTCCTTCCCAGACGCAGCATGACCAGATGGAGGTGTGCTACAGACTTTAGTCTTTTGACCCCTACCAGGTGACCCCCTTCCTGTGAATGCATTCACGGATCCTTCATCACTGGTTACAGACCTAGGCAGAAATTTAGAGAAGAGTATCAGCATTAAGTAACAGAATTGTAAAAGCATCTAATAACAAATCTATAGAAACTAGATGCATAGTCAATGTACTTGAACTTAAGAAGATTAACTGCAACCTTAGGAATGCTGTTTTGTTTTGTCTGTGCCACCACCTCTGTGTTTCTTGGCTGGAAAAGATAACAGAACCTACTTCGTGTGATGATTCCCCCAGGGCTCATTCAACAGGTATGGGGAGAATCCGTGTGGACCCAAGCATAGTACAAGGAAGAAAAATTTTGTAGATACTAAAAACACCCAATGCTTTCATTATAACTAGACAAAAAACAAGTCATCCCCACTGTTGTTGCAATTATGATTCCCTGGAATGTCCTCTGAGAAGTATTAGAGGAAGTAGGTCAGATGTGTGGTCCAGAGTAAAAGAATATCCTTGTTTCTAATTATAAGCAAATTTTCACTTAGTCTGGAAACTCACAGAAGTACAATTTGGGTGTGTCTATAAATTTGCACTAAAAAATAAAAATAAAGGAATCCTCTTCTGCCAGTTCATGCTTAGGATGATAAAACAGCCAATAATACTCTCCTAGGAGAGAAGACAATTACAGCATAAAATATTGCTGGAAAAAAGGACAATCGCAAAAAGAAAAAAGAAAGAAGAAAAGAAAACTGAAGGAGAAGCCGCGGCAGGTCGGACATGACAGGGTCTGGTGGAGAGGCAGCACATTTACCATGGTCACTATCAGACACTTGGCGTCAAGACCTCTGCCTCCTACTTTATGTTTCACTTCCTGGGATGGTGGCTTCTGGCCATATTGCTGTAGGAGGTCACTCCACAAATATAGTTTGCTACATGAAGCACCTCAGGCCAAGACTTGGGAAGCTACCCATGGTGCAGGAGAAATTTATACAACAGGAACATTTGCATATGATTATGACAATGCTGAGACTCAAAGTTATCAATTTAGCTGAAAGCTAATGGAGAAATGGAAGCCTGAAAATGGTATGATAACAAATTACCAAAGTACTTTAAATAATTACAAATAGAACACATTTTTGTGCCTATCTTGTACACAAAGATTTAATGAACCAATTTCTGTAAGGTTCATCGGAGGTGGCTTAATTGCCAGGATCTTTGCCCGGTACCATTATTTCAGCCAAATCAGATGAACATGGGAGATCTCTGGTATCACTAAGGACACAGTGAGGGCACCAACAAACAACATATCCAAATGCTTGCACTGGAATGCTGCATCTGGACAGGACCTAGAACACACCGCCTGGAAAGGACAACATGCTTAGGAAGCACGTAAAAGAAGTCTCCCTGCACTATCTTAAAAGTTCTGAGCTCAAAGGACAATTTTGGACAAACAAAAAGTTAGGATTTGTGCCAGGTACAATTTTCAGCTGTGTCCTTTGTTTAGAAAGTTTATACCCTAATTTGGATTTTATAATTGGACCCTGAGGATACAGTCCCATTTCAAGAACAATGTCTATATAGGGCAAATGAAAAAAAAACATAATTTCTACTTTAAAATAATACTAAAATGAAAGATTTTATTCATAAATATTTTATATTTGTTTCTAGAAATTAACAACCAAAAATCCATTAAAAAATGTTTACCCTATCAGCTAAAGGGCTTTCATTAAATTGTTTCTTTTGGTGGATACAGTATAGAAGCCCTTCTGAGAGTACACAGTTCAGTGAGCTACTTCGGGTGGAGTAGGGAAAAAAAACATCAAGTAAGGTTCAGGCAGGGTACCCTTCCTTTCCTTAAGCTCTACATAGACCTGACTGTCCTGGAACTCTCCATAGACCAGGCTGGCCTTAAGCTCACAGAGATCTGCCTGTCTATGCCTCCTGAGTGCTGGGATTAAAGGCGTGCGACACCAAGCTCAGCCCTGTATATGTTTCTTAACACTATAGGTAGTCAAATCTGTACTCTCTGTTAAAACACATTCATTTCCCTTTTTTCAGCTAGGCTTTAGTGGCAATTACACACAGAAGGAAACTGGGAATGGGGTTATCATAGCAGACCCGTGGTTTACTGCAGAACATTTTAACTGTGATTCTGCACACATCTGCACCTTCCAAATGTACCTGTCTAACTCTTTAGGGGCAAACTGTCATTTATAGGTTTCTCAGAAGCTACTATTTTGGAAGAGAAATATTAAAAAGTGGTAATATTACATTGACATCAGAAGGGATTGTTATTTATCTATTACTCTGTTTTAAAAAGCCCCTGTGAAAATGTTTGCAAAGTTAAGCTGTTTTACTGCTCAACCAACAGGAGGAGGAGGAGGAAGTTTGCTGTTCTTACAACACTTCCATTTTGCTGCTTGGAATATGCCACTCGGTGTCATAGCTACTGCCAAGAGAAGACCCCAAAATACCAACTGCAATTAAAAATGTTATTTTGGGGGGAGAATCCCACGCAAAAGGAAAATATTCCTCATTGAGTTTAGAAAAATGGTACTAGAAAAATCTAACAAAATCCGAGGGGATTACAATTACCTACATTTTTTAAAGCACAACATATAAGATTTCTTTTAATAAGATCTCAACCTACAACAATCGTTGCTTTAATTTATTTTTCGGTCGTCCAATGGGTTTTGCATATCGTCGTTTTATTTGTGCAGCTTTCTCATGGAGTAGTTTTCTTCCCTTTTTCTTTGGTCTGCAGACTTGGCAAATCCACATCCCTGAATTAATATATATATGAAAAGAAATTTTAATGTTTTACTTAAGGAGAAGGTATTAAATATAAACTGTAGCTGTAGTAAGCTGACCGGGGGTGCCTGTATGTAGAACTTTCACTAGGAAAGCGGGTCATTCTCTATTCTCTACTGAAAGCTGTTGCTAAAGGTCAAAGGCCCCAGGTCAAGGTGGTGAGAGCGGAGGCTGGCCCTAGTTGTTCCCCATGGCCCATGGCACTGTGGCGTTAAGCCTCCCACCACAC
The DNA here is from genome assembly GCF_017639785.1 of Mesocricetus auratus. Classification (NCBI taxonomy): domain Eukaryota; kingdom Metazoa; phylum Chordata; class Mammalia; order Rodentia; family Cricetidae; genus Mesocricetus; species Mesocricetus auratus. The sequence continues at coordinate 1,877,270 of NW_024429230.1, read as the reverse complement.
CGTAATCACCCCTGGAAACTGTGTGTGTGAATGTGTGCCATTCGTACACGCCCAAGAAGGCCGAAGAAGCACTGGATCCCCTGGGCTAGAGTTACAGGCAGTTGTGAGCTGCCTGGTTCTCTGGAAAAGTAGTAAGCTTCTTAACCATGGAGCCATCTCTCCAGTCCAAATCAAAAACTAGTAATCTTATATTCCTTTCTTTTCGGACGGGAAGAAAAATTTTCAAGTCAATAAGACTTTTGAACTTCTCTAGGGAAAAAAGTTTTGTCAATTGTTTTTGGAAATTTCCAAAACTGAAAATGATGATGAGTTTAAATGTTTTAAAATGAAAACTTCACAATTTTAAGTACTCTGGCATTACAATAACTGAAATTATATGTCTGGCATATGAAATCGGTCAATTAAAACAACAGAAGATATGACTATCATAGACAAGTTTAGTCTATCCCATCATTTCCCCGATTCAGATCAGCGGGGAAATGAGGAGGATTTATTTAATAAACTTCATGGAAGGAGAAGAACTACTTTCCTAGTCTTGAGAAGAATGTTTCACCCCTTTCTCTTTCCCTCTTCATTAAATAAGCAACCCAGGCTGGCCTCAAACTCTAGATCCTCCTGCCTCTGTTTCCCAAGTGCTGGGATAACACACCTCAAGCAGTTGCAAAAAGTTGGTAAATTAATTATAAAATGTTAAAAAAAAATCCAATGCACACATAGCTCCCTAGGGGAAATTATAATTTCCATGAGGGGAGGGGAAGGATAATCATAAAAACCTAGGCAAAGAATACTAGGTGAAAAAACAAAATATCAGGAATCTAAATCTGATTCATATTTATATAAAACCAAAGCTGTAAGCATTTGAACCTCAACAGAAAAAGGTGATTAAAGTATAAAACAGGTACTTCACATGTGATGATAGAGTCAATAATCAAATTCAAAAGTTCAGTGTCTACTTAATGAAAAGGGAAAAACTATCATGATTTTTCCTCACTATCAAAATGATTTAAAATATTAAAAAGACTAGTTTTATCAAATCTAAGATGAAAATTACTTTAAAGATGCTAGAATGTGAAAAAGATTGTCTATGCTTCAGTGAATCTACTGGTTTTGAGTGGAGTATAACTCCTCACATATTGGTGGTCAGGGTAAAAACTGACAGCCTTTCCGTTAGTTAGTGGCCTCTAATTAGACAACTCCTCTCTATGAATTTATCTTCAGGAATGAGGGAAACACTTGCAACATTTGAAGTATCTACCGTAGAGAATTGGTTAATTAAATCAATTATGGTTCATTTATACATGAGGTTGCGAAATCAAGTACCTTCAGGAAGCACCTCCACAGCAGATGACTAAAGCGAATTAGAACACGTGACAAGAGGTGGCAAATCAAAGCATGCATGCCCCACGGAGACAACTCAAGATCCAAAGCTTGGAAAGACTCTGCCAACAAAGCTTGCGTATGGCCCACACGCGGGTTTGGAACTCTGCTCTACACCATGGTGCTCAACATGACTTTTAAAATCATGTCAGGAGAGCAAGCCGTGCTATGAGAATGCTTAGGGTCAATTCCTGAGAGGGGGAGTCTCAAAAGTTACATTCACATGTGCAGAACACTCCTTTGTAAAAGGAGTGCAGACGCAGGGGAAGTACTGGCCATGTTTTTCTTTGTTTCTCCTATGTTTGTATTTTCTATACCTTCAACAGTGTCACTGTATATATAGCATAATAAAAAGGCAAGGTCATTTTTAAATGCTTAACACATTGCAAATGTGAGGAAGGTAGGGAAGGCTGAGCATGGCTGACTTAACAAATAAACGGAGAAGAAAACTCCATATTACACCAGACACAAAAGAGAATTCAGATGTTCATGCTTTTAAACATCAGCCAACAGCTGAAATCTGGTGATGGCTTCCTGTTGAAGAACTCTGAAGTCATCATGAATTTTAGGAATATAAAACTCATTTCCTTTACTGGATTATACAGTAGACAGTCTTACAATCGCTTACTAACTAGGGAGCTGCTTGCTGGAGGGCATGAGTCTTTTTCCTGCCTAGGTCTGAATTAGAGCGGGCTACATGCACCCCAAACCAAGCGATTTTTATAAAATTCTTCACAACCTGCAAGAACATGGGGATGGGGGGGGGGAGAGACTCCCAGACAGTGCTGGGAATTGAATTAGGACCTCATACATGCTAGGCAAGTGCTCTACCACTGAGTTACTTCCCAGCCCTACATTTTTAGTATGGTTTAAAAGTTCACCTTTTGGCATTCTGGAAAGTGGTGGGTCACAGCACTCCATATGGAATCCTCTATCACAGGAGTCACAAAAAAGCATGTTATCCTGTAACACAACATATTAGAGACTAATTGAGACTGAGACCAACTGCAGAACTCCAACACCCTCAAGTTACCAGGTCACCAGTCAAACATACTAAAGACCTTCCCAGGTGTGGAGTGCCATTACCAGGATTTAAACCCTTGGCGCTCGGGCAGAGGAAAGCCTGAGCACCAGCACTGCTCCCTGGCTGCTGGGACGGGAAGCATACTCACTCACTGCATTTCTTCCGGGGCGGGAAGCATACTCACTGCATTTCTGCCCTGGACCCGACATGCGCTGCACGTCTTGCACTCGATGCATTGCCACCTCAAGGCCTTCACATTTGCGGTTAATTCAGGACAAAATTTCAAACAGGATGGGTGTCCTGCAATAAGAAGCAATTGCTCTATGTCAACAGTGTTAGGGTTTCTGTTGTTGCTGTAGTTTTTTAAAAAAATTATTTAAAAAATTATTTTTATTTTAAAAAATTCCCTTTATTCAATGGATGGTCACTGGTGCTAACCAGTGAGCCCTAGGAACTTGAGAATATTAGGCCAGAGACGCTGAGCTTTACGAGAGACTTCCTTTCTCTCTTTTGTCTTTGTCTTCTTTCCCTGAGTGTCTGGAATGATTTCGTGAATACTTTCCCTGAGATAAATCTGAAAATGTATCCCTATTCCAACTATCAGTCCTTACAGGACTTACAGGGCAGTGTGTATGTGCTCTGTCAGAGCCCTAACCCTGCCATCTTCACCAGCCACCATGTGCCCACAGCTCTTGAGTATGCTACACTCTATAGTGGTACCAAGCTCAAACAACCTGAGTATTGAAATCGTACAAAATAAAAAAAAATTGCTAAACAAAAATGCTACTTGAGCTTAACATGGTGGTGGTGCACACCTGTGAAAACATGACTCGGGAGTCTGGCTTGTACAGAGCTGTTTGAAAAGCTACAGCTCCAAGTGGCTAATTCACCCATCAAACAGTCACAAAGAACGCCTACTACTGGAGCAGGCGTGCCAAGAGCATCCTACTGCCACCCAGTTCCGGGGACTCAGTTCCAGTTCTGAAAGTTGAACAAGCATGGAATTTGTGAATTTAAGACGACAGAGTGAGAAAAGCCACCCTCAGCAGGCTTCCCTCATTTTCCCAGAGCATCATGCCTTTCCACAACTCTGGGCGCTTTTTACCCAGCAGCGTTCTACATGGCCCGTCTGCAGAAAGCCCTAGAGGAAAGAGACCTCTGGGGTTCCATGAGTGAGAGAGGAGATTGTGAGCTGAGGCTCTGGAAAACGGTTCCACTTAAAAACTAATGGCTTTTTATCACAACCCCAGGGAGATCTCCAAACTTGATTATTATTTCTTTTTTAAAAAATCTGGTCTTTAAATAGTAAGAACATTAGTAAATCCCATGTGAGAGAACTTATAACCAAGCTGCAAAAGGAAATCTGAGGGGTAATAAAAAAGCAGATTCTGTAATTTCCAAACTGTTTTATAATTTCCTGACTTTGGCAGCTTCATTGTTCAAATATGTATTTTGGGTTCCTGCCAAAAAGGTTCTCCTCCCTAAAGCTTAACAGGTGCTTTCGTAAAATTCCACTCACCAGGAGATTTGGCCTTTTGAAGTAAAAACATTCAATATCAATCATCAATTCCATTAATAAAAGTTCACAATTCCCTATTCTAAAAACAAAACAAAACCCAAAACATCTGTATTTAAGATGTCGAGAAAAGTCAAATGTTGCCGAATGATCACAACCTCAGTCTGGAGAGACACCCAGGCAGGTACATTTAACCTGTGACATGGTCTTCCCTAAGGGCTCCTCAGTCAGATGAATGGGAGAAGAGGGTTTAAATATATAAAAATGACACGATCACCTCTCCCTGCTTGGGACCAGCTAACAAACACAGCTCACTCGTTTACCCTGAAGAGTGTGTCTGGGATGGAGAAGCAGGAGGCTCCACTGACCAGCTCACCCCTCCTCATGCTGAGGGGATAAAAACTCAACTTTTAAACAACAGCAATTTAAATTCCACCCTTAAAATGGATCCTATCAGCTTAAAAATATGCCGTTTACTCCTTCCCCCCTTTTATTACTTCCTGTAAGTCATACATCACTGGCACATGTGACTTCAATTTCATGCACTGAATTTTTCTCTACGTTAGAATCTCCTTTTGTGCTTTGTAGCTTAGTCTTCAGTAACTAAGGCAATTCACAGAATATTACAGCTTACTATTTATTCTTATAGATATCCTACAATAGAGACTTTAATAATTTTGCATTTGCAAAAGTAATAGATTCTGACCATTTTCAATCAAAAGCACAGAACATTTTTCCTCTTAATGCTCTCTTCCACTTTAAGCAATAGTATCTCAAACTACTACTATTTAAGCTGCCCTATCAAATTCCAAAACCTTCAGCCCATCTTTCTTTTAGGAAGTAATCTTCCCTTTATTTAGCTTAAGAGAATGGGGTATAGATCCTTCCAGCTCTACATTTCTATGGTTCTGTAAAAGATGCTGAGCAATGAAGAGACATTTCCATTTCCCTTCCTCACATTAACTTTAAACAAAAGATTGTAACTGAGTCTTGATGCACTGCTGTACAGGTTATAGCAACGAGATACCAGCAATTGATGGTACCGACAATGTAATCCCTTACTTACTACTGAGCCACTCCACAAACTCGCTCATTTCTCTAAAATCCTTGGGCTCTCTGCTGAGAGAGCCCACGAGGATTTGTCTTTCCAGCAATGCTTTACTACTGTGGTTCGTAGTGCCAGATTTTCAGAGCCATGCTAAGTCTTCATCCATTTATTCGTTGTCACACAAGCACATCGGTGTTCATAGTTTATAATAATTGTATCTAGTAAAACTGTAGGTTTAAAATTAGGAGCTACAAACCAGGAGGAAATGCTTGAGAAAACTCATGTATAATAAATATAATAATGACCCTAAAAGATGTTTATATCCCAATTTCTCATGCCATGTAGAGAAACCAACCCTCAGGTGTGGGCACAACTGAGGGACAGAGTTCGTGAAAGGAAAGGAAGAGATGTTGGGGGCATGTAACAGTCTCCACTTGTCACAGCAGGCTTTAAAGATGGAGGAAGGAAAGCCAGAAACCAAATACTGGGGTTGACCTCTGGCAACTGGCAAGGGGATGCACGTGCCAGAAAGGTGTTACCCACCAAATAAGTAACTGAAACTCCGTTCCCATCAGGCATACAGATTGCTGCTGTGATGTGATATCCTTAAGTTATCTTGACCTAACTTTCATCAAGTGTTCTATTGCAGTCTAAATGACCTGTGTAGAGTCTAAATCTGATCACAGAATTTTTCTCTGTCCACCAAAAAGTCTTGGAAAAATGCACATTCTTTCATATAGGTCACACAACCCTTCAAAACTGAACCTCTGTTAATGCTATCCCATTATCACTGAATGCTTTGTATACTGCACTAATACTCATCGGCTTTTCTCTCCCGAGCACATGGAACTCTTCTACACCTCAGTGCATTCCTCTTCTTCCAGCCTGCCCTCCTCTGACCCCACCTACGCCTATCTCCACTCCTGTTAAGGAGACCCTTCTCTTTTCTCCCAGTGACGCCTTGATTATCCATGAGCCATACTGTGTATCTGTTCTTGGCATCATCAGCAGGTAATCAGGCTTCTGATGTTCTGATGTTCAGCCTCACCTCAGGTCCAAAGCAATGGAGCCAGCTGACCATGGACCAAAACCTCCCAAACGATGATCCAAAATGAACTTTGTGACTTATTCAGGTTTTTGATGACAGTAAAGAAAATTCTAAAAGCATGCACCCAAAAAGCAAGATTTCTGCTTCTTGCCTCTCACAGTGGATGACTCACTGTTGCAGTATCTTCTGGGGGTAGGACAACCCTTCTTCCTCCTCTTTCTTTTACTCCTTTGAGGTGAGGCTCTCATTCCTCTTCTTTCTATGTATTTCTCTTGGAATTCCTTCTAGTCAAGATACTCCTTTTCAATCTAGTGATCCAATCTGTGCTGCCTAGTCAGTGTGAAACTAGATGACTAACAAACTGTTCCCTGAGGCATTTATACGTAACAACACTAAGAAACCAGCACTTTGAAAAAGTAAGTCTGGAGAGCCAAGGACTACACCTCCCCAGCTCCCCCAGCACCATTGTCTCGGGCTTGACAATGGGATAAAGAGGAACTCAGGGTGAGTGGCAGGACTCCTGCATGTGGGCGGACAGGACAGCACCCACAGCTCTCGCCCCTGTCCTGCAGAGGGCTCTCATCCTCTCCAGCTGTGCCACAGCAGCCTGCCTTCTGCCTGTTTCAATGAGCTTCCACTTAGTACGATGCTGTAATTTTGAACTGTACACTTATCTTAGATTTGCTAATTTGAAAACACACATGCACACAACTCATCTGTAAGTAAGATTTAACCACCCGGCAATCGGAGCAGCAGACACAAAATTTCATTTGGTATAATATCTAATACTTATGTGAAGCTAATTAAAGATAATTTGGCCTTAATGAGGCAAGGAGAATATAACAGTGTTAATTTCAAAGTAGGCTGATCCATGAAAGTCAAGTAAAATCACTCCCCAGCCTCAGCATTTCCTCAGACCTAAGGACTGCCTCACAGTTCCCAAATTCATGAGTGGCTAGGATAATCCCCAGATTGTGTCACCTCGCTGACCATTCTCACGGTAGCCCTGTTAGTCTTCATCTGGTCACAGTCAGCAGGAAAAGAGAAGCAGGGCCCAGGGCTGGGGACGGCACATATGGGGCATCTTTACGTACCCCCCTCACATTTTTACTACAAAAGAACTTGAGCATTTTTAAAAAGGACTTTTGGCAGGAAAAAATAGTTCTGACCATTTATAATACAATCATCTTAAAAATGGGGGAAAGTCCAATGAGCTCACTTCATGGTAGGAGCAGAAGGAAACAGTTACACTCATGTCTATGAAAGCTCAGCACAGTGCAATCGTCATCATACAAATGGTGCTTCAGAGAGAGGTGACTAAAAGCATTGAGCACATATGGGAAACACATTGAATAATCATCTTCCTTATGGCTGCATCTGGACTTCCTTTTTCTGGTTTTATACTGCTCATGGACATTTTTCCTTTTTAATAAAAATATCTCATGTTCAGAGTCCCTTTGATCCTTACAATCAGTCCCAACTCCATCCTGGAACCAACAGGTCCTTCTGAGTATGAGAAGGCAGTCATCTCTACAAGGTCAACTGGAGGACCAAGCACTAGTCCCACTGGACTGGACCGTGCCAACATGGTTACCACCAGGACAGGTCCCTGAAGAAGCATGAGGACCTTCATCTTCTGTTCTCCTCATAAATACCAAGATGTTAAAACATAGCTTAAAACCACAAGGACCCTAGCACCCCCTAAAATTAGTCACATTTTATTTTGATGCTTTAATTTTAAGAGGAAAAGGAACACAGGCTGCTTGCCTAATGGACCGGAGGAAGTACATGTCTACACAGTATTTCACAACAGGGATCTTCTCCCAGTCACTAAAGTAGTTGAATGCGAGCGGACACACTCGCAGACTCAATATGAACTACCACAGCGCAGCAGTGGTCCCTTTAGAGTCCGGAGAGGCCCCTTCGGGCACCCTGTGTGCTCCACAGAGAGACACAACGCCCTAGGGCTTAGATTCTGCTGGTGACACGGGTAGACACGATCCTGGGACAGAACCCCTCAACTCATTGCACCTTCTAGAAAACTAAGAGTACTTTTGAGGAAGGGAAGGGACCAATGCCCCAAACAGCCCCTAACTGCCCCTAGGAAGTGGGAATGGAAAGGAAGAAGCTTTAGAGAAAAAGGTATTTAAACAGCTTCAGTGCGGGGTGGGGGGGAGTCAGGCCTCCCTCTGGCAGGAAAATGAGGGGAACTTAATTTTATCAGAAAGTCTGAGATTGACCTGGGTAGAATTACACCTTGATACCTTGTAAGGAGGGACTTGAAGTTATGATAAAATCCCGGATTCCTTAGCAACTCAGCAGGGCTGAGCATGTCACCAGCGGCAAAGAGTACATGAAGAGAGCTTCTCTTTCCACACTTCAGGGCCTCCACAGTCTGTCTAGGTACCAGATACAGTGACACTAAAGACATTAAACGATGGAGGGCATCTTTAAAGTACGGCTTAACATCTACAGATAACACCAGATAGGTGAATTCCATAGAATTCATTAGGCAGTGACAAAAAGAATAATTCATTTAAATGAGCCTACTGAGGACCTATGAGTGAGGCACTTGCTCACCAACACAGCAGGGAGATCACTGGGTTGAAATGTATTAAGGGGAACACAGATAATGCTTCTGTGCCCTTGTCATTACCCATGACACCATGGCCAAGTCAGAGAATGCTAGTGAATCTGTGGAGCCCAGCAAAAAGACTGTCAGAAAACACTTTTCAGGTGAGGTTTGAAATGTCTTATTTTGAAGGCTGTCTCCACCGAGTCAGGTCCTGGAAGCTGCTGAACCACAAATGGCCTATCAAGCTAAGCCTCTGCGCAATGAGTAAGAGTCATTTCACAACATTATCACTCCTCGGTATGGAATACTTCCTCTATCTAGCCATCAAGCAGCTGTCGGAAGTGGTGACAACATGAAGTGTGGGTAATCGTAACAACTCTTCCCATAGTTCATGTGGACTACATACCTGGCTGTTTAGTTCCTTGAAGTCTAGAGGTAAGTGCCATCATTTCTAGTGACGAGTTGGAAGTAAAGGGTCTGGGCTGGGGATAGCTCTGCAGGAGAGCCTACTACAGGCTCTACAGGGCTGTGTTCGCTATCAGTTCAAGGGATTGAACCTAGGATCTCAGGCAAGTGCTTTGTCATGGAAATAAAACTTCAGCTGATAGTCATGAATTTTAAAATAAAATTTTGAGGGAAAACTGTTTCAATACCTGGGAGATCAAAAACCAGCACAGACTTTTTAAAACCTTGGACAAGGGTGCAACTCAGTAGTAGTGTTTGCTTAGCAGTTCAACTCCCAGCAGAACACCACCACCAAAAAAAAAAAAAAAAAAAGTGTGTATGGGGGAGTATGGACCTAATATTACCCTTTTATATAACCTGGATGACTTTTATGTACTAAATCAAAAAGACTATCAGGTAAAAACAAAACTTTTAAAACATACAATTTACCTTTATATCTCTGAATGAAACTGGAGGCATAATCTTTAAATCTTATGGCAGGAACACATCTCCCTCAGGGGCATCTGGGACACTTTAACTGGTTCAGTAGCTGCCCAAGGCTCTTCTCCAGCGGTCCCCCACCCCCTCCCACACCAACCCTTCATCTACCATGGTCCAGGCAACCCTATTCTTGCTTGCATCTTATAATTTCATGTTCCCTGTCCCTTTTCAGTCACACAAAGTTGAGCTGAAGTACTACAATTCACCAGTAGGTGTCATGACTTGAAACACTACTGACAGTAATTGTAGAGCTTAAACTCTCTGCTGAGAGCTAGGCGTGGCAATGTGGCAGTGGTTCCTTGGGAAGGTGAGCTCTGAAAATGACTGAGATCAGGATTAGGAGTGTGGTGCAGGCAACATACAGAGACTACAGCATTTCCAAAAGCTCAGTTGTAGCACATACCACCCCTGTAACCTCAAAAAGTACAGTGAGTTTGAGGCCAGCCTGAGCTACATGGAAAGACATCTTGAGAAACAAACAAAAGTCAAAATCTCTACTATGATTTTACTTATTGCACTGATTATCTCCAAAGTGAATTATCCATATAGGTTTGAAACTGGAGCTTGGTTACAAATATTACTGAACATACCATATAAACGTAAGATATGTTGGTACCGATATGTCCAAGACTACTCCATCAGCGAATGGTTGATTTAAACAACAAACAGTGGGTGATTTTGCATGAAACCCCGACTCACCACTGCTGCCACAGTCTGCACAAGACAGGAGCTCTTCTGCTTTCTTCTCTCGGTTGGATTCCTTAGTCCCCAAACAAAAGCTACATATTGGAATGGGATCCGCACGGGGCTACAAAAAATTAAAAGAAAAAAAAAATATATATATATACATATCGTTAGCTTTCCTCTCAAAATTTAAAACAATTATTAAAATTCAAAGTGTCTTACAATATTACTTAAGGAAACCCTGATAAATTAAGTATTCAAATCAGCACCTTCTAATAAAAATCATCATAAATTATTTGTTAGCAAAGTAGTACCCAAATACAATTAAATGTAGCCATTAGATCCACAAGTAACTTTTATGAAGTCAGTGACGCCTAATATTTCCAAATATCATAGAGCCCTCAGAATGAACATTAAGGATTCATCTTGGATCCCAAGTGTTCCCATAATCTGTATGCCTATAATAAACTGATTCATCTATTCAGCATTAAAGACCATGGCTATCATCCAGTTAATTAAGTGAGTTACTTAACTAAACGTTATCAAGTGTCCTAATTATTCACCTATTACACACTAGACATGAAATGTATGTTTTAGATGGCACACGAACAGAGAATAAGCAGGAGTTAAAATTCTGTTGGACTTGAGAAGATCAAAAGGCTATTAACATGGCCTCTCTGGCACCAAGGGCTTCAAAGGGAAAGCAGGGCACACAAAGGAGATAAACCCTCAATCTCTGACATTCACACTTTATAAAAGAAACAACAAAACATTTGTCTGCCCCCGGCACCCTTTAACTCTCTATGGCAATGGCTTCTAGCAGTGTGTAAATTTACATACATTCTGTGTCCCGCTGCTGTTGCTGCTGCCAGCAGGGCAAGCATTTCCACCCATAGGAAAGGAGTTGACTGTGCCTACAGATCTGGTATATTATCTTCAACAGCCAAAACTGTATAAAAAACTAACATTTTATTGTACATTCCAAGCCTTCACACATGTTGTCTGCTAGCTCTCTGAATGTTACTATGAAGTCTTTATACTGAATCTCATGAATCAAAAATTCAGGACAAGAAAACTCGACATAATCACAAATGTTTTATATGTAAATCGCAAACAAGATTGTGTTAGATCTAATTCTCTAGGTCTATGGCAGCACAGAATGAAGCTCATTTGGGCAACTATTCAATCCCAAATGCCTAATACATAGCCTGGTTCACAGCAGGCACTCAAAATATGTTTGCTGGTTGCATAAATAAGCAACCGCCAGTTAAAAAGAAAAATCAACCACTTCTTTAAGATAATATATTGAATGGTTATAATGATTCAACAAATGTCTGGCTTCCCTCTAAAAACATGCCATGAAAATCAAGAACTCATCTTATGACCAAGCATTCACAAACTTATTTAATATGACTGTGACTCTCGTCTTACAAGTGTTCATTATCCTGCCCTTATTTTCAGCTTAATGTGTTCTACGAATATACACATGCTTTACTTTCTGAGGTGGCTTTTACAAATGTATTTTTGTAGCTCTGTTAAAAAGGCACAGTGTGAAACATTCTGTACAAGAAAAACCAAAAAAAAAAAAAAAAAAAAGACAAGCTACAACAAATTGGTCACTGACTCTAGCCACAGTGTTTGAAATGCCAGATAATCAGCACTGCATAATTATGGATCCATAGTTATTACTTGCAACTGCTCGGCTGCAGTACCTAGGGAACACTTTTGTTCCTTTAAATAGCAATTAAAAGAACAATCTGGTTTTAAAGTGACAACATTCCCCTGATACATTCTGGCTAAAGCATAGTCTTTGTACTAATGGGATTCTTGCTTTCATTTGATAGAACAATGTTCAAGCCACTGCCGCCACCCTTGCAGTGATAAATAATTTACAAAATGTCACATATCATTCATGCAATGAAATAAATCCAAATCTGCAGCTCCATTTTTCTTTCCCAGAAGAATTTTTAGCTGAAAGGGAGACATGGCCATCAGCCAGCAGTTTTTCGTTTTTAACTAAAGGTAACACAAAGGACAAAGGTTGCTAGTAGTTCATGGCCAGAAAGACTGATGCACCATGCCCAGTAATAGAAGCAGAGATGCTCACTTTACGCCACATTCAAGTGAACCCCAACATGCTATGTATGCTCACAGCCATTTATTTTACAGATAACTATCTCACAATACTCTATAAAACTACTGCATTATACAGAAATGTCTGCCCTGCTGAATTATTGATAATTCAAAGCACTTTTTGCTAACCTCAGTGTAGCCGAGTCTAATTAACTTTAAAAAATTGTCACTTGTATGAAATGAAACTTTTACAGTAATGCATGTAAATGGGTCACAGAATTATTTTTATTCACTATTCTCAGACTACATATAAACTGTATTTTTTTAAATAATCCCTTAAAGTAAAATTGATTGAAGTCAGGAAAAGGTCTAGTTAAATAGCAATTTGATTCCATACAGATCTACTAAAGACAAGTGGGATTTAAGAAGTTTGAAAACATTAGTCCAAGTTGATCATGGTGGCATACACCTGTAACCCTAGCACACTGGACTTGGAGGATTGAAATAATTTCAAGGACAGCCTGAGTTTCAAGGCCAGCCTGTGCTACACTGTAAACCACTTGTGACACTTCCCATCACAAAAGAAAAACAAAACACCCAACCTTATTTGGAAATTCTTAATTCCTTTCTTTGACACAGGAGCCACACAGCCATCTTCGCGGGTAAAGGGTTTGCTACAGAAGCCTAATGGCCTGAGTTCAATCCTGGGAACCCACATTAATAGATTGGGGGGGGGGGAACGGCTCAAGAATTGTTGTCTTCTGACATCTAGCATGTGTGTGTGCATGTACACACAATAAATACAGAAATAAAAGAAATAAATATTTGATAGAAAAAAGCAAAAGAAGCCTCATAAAGGCATCTAACTTGCTGGTCACATTCTTTATGATGTCTGGTAATGCTAAACTAACAGTAATGGAGGACAACACTGGGGAGAGATGCCGAGATAGACACTAATGAGCCCACTCTGCCCTGCAAACAACTTTCCAGCCAAGCAGCGGCTGAGGCAGTGGGGAATCGGGGCCTCCCTCCACTGCTACCTCACGTACCCACCTTGACTAGACAGACCTACTTCAGGGAGGAAACCTCTTCAGGGAGGAAACTGAGGATCTGAAGGTAGGCGACTTCCCTAAACTTGCACACGTTCAAGTGGAGATCTGGACTGAAACACAGTCTGTGTTGTGTCCCGGGAACCCTTTTCACTACCTACCTCCACTCTCCTCTCAGAAATAATGGTTAAAAGATAATCTTTTCACCAGGAGCAACACATTCTTAAAGGTGTTCATCATCTTTCCAGCACCAATAGCATGCTTTAAAAGTACTATAATGCTAGGTTGTTACTAATTACAAAAAGGTACAAGAAAAAACCTGGCAGACACGTCTTTAACAAATATGGGACTAGCATCACATGCTTCCAAGTGTTACCACAACGTGCGGACCACTGCCCATTGTTGGTGAGTCTACCAAGAAGAGAAACACAATCAGGCAAATGAAAATGAAAGAATTCTTTAGGAAACAACTTAACTGGACTCTTCAAAGAACATCAGTCATGTGATATATAAAGTTCATGGAAATTAAATATAATCCATGATCATTAGTTGAATTGATTTTTAAAAAGATTTAATTATGTGTGTAAGTGTTTGCCTGCATGCATGTATGTGACTAATGTTTTCAGAGGCCGGAAGAAGGTGCTAAGTCTCCTGCAACTATAGTTACAGAAGGGTGTGAGCCACCACATGGCAGTTGGGTAACAAACCTGAGTCCTCTACAAGTGCTCTTCAGGGTGGGCCATCATTTATCCAGCACCCTGAATTCTTGACTCACCATAAATTATTTTACTGGTATGATTAGGGGAATATACACTAAATATCAGGTAATACATAACTCACACACTAATTTCCTAAGTTGGACATATGATCATGTTGCACCATCGCCAACAATGACAGTTCTAGGGAGATGTAAGCAAATACTTCGAGGAGTGATGTGGTGTCTTAGCTGGGGTCATCCTTGTAGATTGGAGTTTCCCTTACACCAGGTTTCTACCTGACCCCAAAATGTGCCTCTCCCCATCAAGATGTCTCTTTCATGACAGTAGCCTGAACTGGCCATCTCCTGTAATCAGATTAGTAACTATCCCAATTGCCATCAAAGAGCCTTCACCTAGTGACTCATGGAAGCAGATGCATAGATCTACAGCCAATCACTGGGTTGAGCTCAGAGAATCCTGTTGAAACGAGGGAGGAAAATTTGTACATCATGAGGGAACCCACAGAAACAACTAACCTGGGCTCGTAGGAGTGCACAAATGACCCACTTTCTTCAAAACTAAATTAAAAGGGAGGCAGAGGGAACAAACAGATGAGATAGACAAGGAGCTCAGGAGGCTAAAAGGAAAACGAAGCCAGTGTCCTTCATGTTTTTAGGTAGCCCAGACTGGCACCAAGCTCAAGGCCCTCCTGACTTAGCTTCCTGATTGTTAAAGGTGCAGGAATGTGCCACTATGTCTGACCTTAGGATGCCTTTCTCCTGACAAAGAAAAAAAATTAAATAATGTGGGCATGGTAGTGCAAGACTTTAATTCCAGCACTAGGGAAGCAGAGGCAGTCAAATCTCTGTGAGTTTGGGGCCAGCCTGTTCTACATACTAAATTTCTGGATAGCCAGGCCTACACAAAGAGAACCTGTCTCATAAACAAACAACAATTATAAAGGAATTGAGTCTGTGTATTCTTAAACACTGAGAGGTGGAAAGCCGGGTATTTTCAAGTGGATGGAAGGGTTAGATTTTATTTCAGTACTTTCAGCATGCGCGCGCGCACACACACACACACACACACACAGAAGCAGAATAGAAAAATGTTACAACAGTGCTGTCTAGCAAAAAGACCTACAAATGTTGTCCCTGTCACTAACATTCTTCTTAAAATTATGGAACAATACATGTAACACATAAGCTGGGGAGACAGCTCAATGGGTAAACTGCCTGCCTGCAATTGTGAGGCTTCAGTGTAAACTAGAACTCATGTAAAACCACAACGCTGCCAGTTGGCCCTATGGTAAGATGGGAGATGGAAACAGAACTCTCAAAAGCTCTCGGGCCAGCCAGTCTGACGTCCACAGCTAACAAAGCCTGTGTGGGTCAGTGAGATGGTTCAGCAGGTAAACAGCATTCCATGCCAAGCTTGTCAAGCCGAGTTCAATCCTAGAGGGCCACATGGTAGACAGAAGTGACTCCTAGAAGTTGTTCTCTGGCCTCCATACACACACAGCACAGCATGTGCACGCGGGTATGCACAGAGTGGAAGTTAATGACTCACATCCAAGACTGTCCTGTCACATGCAGCCTGTGGCATGAGTTCACTATACACACACGTACATAAACATACACAAAGATAAATATATACACAACCATAAAGGTGCCTTCAGTGGCAACACTCATAATTGTGAGAAACATCATTACCATCTGCTTGTATAATACGTTTCACCTTCCCAAACTGCTTTCTATGCACAAGTGAACATGAACTCCCTGTTGCTCTCTCCTGGGCACAGCTCCATGCTCTTGGTACCTCATGCAAATGGGATCATACAGATGTGGTGGACTTTTTTGGACAAAAGTTGCCTGTAGTGAGAAGAGGCTAGACGTCCATGCCAGGACATAATAGTGAACAGAGTCACCACACTCAAGTTGAGCATCTAGAAAGTTCCTCATGGTTCTTTGCAGATCCAGTGTCTCCATGGCACTATGGATAACTGCTATGACCTTTCTCTGTTCTAATTTTTTATTGAGAATATTGTATCAAAGGCATTTGAGAGTCTTTGGAACTTCTGACCTAAAAATAAAATAGCTCTTTCTGAGGAAACACTCTTTCAATACATGTAGCCATGTATGCGAGAAGCTTTATTTTCAGTCATGATTACTTTGTTCTGCCCTGATGGAAATTACATGCTTGTTACTCTTGTTAGTCTAAGGTATTAGACAAAAATAAATGCAAGTTTATACACTAGAGTAAAGCCAGCATATCCAGGCTCACATCTTCTTTCTGACAATGACAAACAAGAGAGTGTATGTGTGTGTGCACATGGGGGGAGTGTTATGTACACAATCAGGGATATACAGCAGGGCACTCTTTCTGTAACCTCTATGGATCTGAGACTTCTCTGGTGTCCTTGAAACTACTGGAACCCAATCTTGTTGATCCCAGTCTTACAAATGGAACAGTCCCACGATCTGTGTGTATATGTTCAGACTTGTACGATAGAAAAGACTGAGGCTTCCAAGTGTTCCTCGAGCCTAGAGTTTTCCCCACTTGTGAAAGTACACAGCATATTCATGTTGGCCAGCTCTAGGATAGCTGACAGTTCAAATGACACTGAGTGTGGTAAGTACTGCTTAAATCTGACTCAAATATTGTCTTAATTAGTGCCCGATTCACTATGGTTATAAAGACTTAACAGCTTTAAGTCCTTAGTAAATGTCAGCACAAATAAGTTGTTAAGGAATTTTAAATTATTCTATTCAAGAATCTGATTCTCTCAGTCCTTGTGATGAATATTAAATTTTACAGGATTTCTTTTAAAAGAATCACCTGACCAGCCGTCATATGGAAACAAGGTAAAGGACACCTCAACCAAAAGTCAAGTGGTTCTTAGTGATTTAATAAAGGAAAATTCAAAGTAAAGGGGAAAAAAGATGTCAGCAGAAGAAAACAAACACAAGGAATATAAAAAATTTAAATCTTAATCTGGAAAAAGAAAAAAAAACCTTATACCAAGCATAACTTAAATTCATTACCACTATGTGGAGAACAATTAATTGTGGAAAATGTCTGCACCTAAGCCCAGATGATTCAATGTACTTGAGTAGAGCATTCAAATTTTCTACTTTTCTGTAGTACATTTATCTGTGCCCTCTGCTGAAATCTGAAGTTTGGATCTGTGGTCATATTTTGCTTATGATATAACAAATAAAGCTTGCCTGAAGATCAGAGTGCAAAGCTAGCCATAGAGGCCAGGCAGTGGTGGCACACACCTTTAATCCCAGGAGACAGAGTCAGACGGATCTGTTAGCTCAAGGCCACCCTGGGCTACACAAAACTGATCCAGTCTAAAAGAGAAACAGAGCTCACACAAAGGTGATCTGAGCACTTGGGATCCCATGCCTTTAATCCCAGGACAAGAGGAATATAAAGTGGGAGGAGGCAGGAGGGGAAGGAATCTGAGGTTTGGTGGAGAGCAGTACAGCTGGGAACAGTCTGTGGTTCAGTGGATTGCCCCTTTGGTCTGAGCATTGGTAGAGGTGAGAACTCTCCAGCGGCTGGCTGCTTTGTTTCTCTGATCTTTAGTTTTAACTCCAAAATCTGTCTCTGGGTTTTTATTATTTGTGCTATATTATATGGGTCCTGTTTCTGTTTACCACTGCTTTGCCCAAGTGTATCGTTGGTACTAACCAGCAGGCCTGTAAATCCCAGTCTGTTAGTTAATGCCACCCTCCCACCTCCCCGGCCAGTCACATGGAAAATTATTACACAAGGAATCTGGCCAGACGACTCCAAACTGTTCCTGACATGTCCTGTATATCATATGGAGTTTAGTTTAGGTATCACATTATCAGAGGGGCTGCCTAGCCATCATCTCTAAAATGATTGACTGGCCTGGTCTAGAACCATCCACACCTTGTTTGCACTGCCCTCTATGCATTGATGGATCATCGGGCTGATTTATTTTGCTTCTATTGCTCAACCTTAAACGTCTTCATGAGAGGAATGACACTCATTGATGAAGCCCCAGCCACAGAGTACATTCTGTGAGACTGGGAACTGTTCCTTTAATTCTACAGGTCTCAAAATACTGACCACAATTGTTTATTTTCGTGTGTGTGTGTGTGTGTGTGTGTGTGTGTTTATAGGCTAACACTTCAAGTGAGACAGCCATCAATGGTGAGGTGAGTGAGTTCACCATTTCTTGAACACTATTTAGTTATCGTCCGACTCTGACACATATACTTCCCTGTGCATAATCTGGTTTTGGTTTTTGGTTTTTTTTGAAGACAGGGTTTCTCTGTATTGTTTTGGAAGCTCTCCTGGAACTTGCTCTGTAGACCAGGCTGGCCTCGAACTCACAGAGATCCACCCGCCTCCGCCTCCTGAGTGCTGGGATTAAAGGCGTGCGCCACCAACCCTGGCTCTCCAACACTTTTCATTAGGTATTGAGGATTATTCTACCCAGTTCACAGCTTTAGGAGTTATGATTATACACGGCTTCCCTGTGTATAATCTGACAAGACCAAAGGCTGTAAAACCATCAGAGGAAAACTATCATAAACATTAACTTTTAAGGCTCATCCACAAGTATCTACTACAGTTTTATATAATATCGATTTGGATATGAAGGAGAGGTGGGAAGGGGAACCTAAGTTGAATATGATCAAGACACATTGCATACATGCATGAAATTATTAAACATAATACACACACATTCATGAAGCCAGGGCTGATTGCTCGTATCCAGCAAAAGGTGAACCATTCCTCTATCCACCATAGTGAAAGCAGTAAATTAAGAAGAGTGTAATCTGGTCATCTTTTTCTGTTGAGGTCCTATCTCATGTCTTAGGCTGGTGTCTTAATCTCCCTACGTAGTTGAGACTGCCTCTGAGAGCTAGGATCTCTCTCTCTCTCTCTCTCTCTCTCTCTCTCTCTCTCTCTCTCTCTCTCTCCCTCCCTCCCTCCCTCCCTCCCTCCCTCCCTCCCTCCCTCCCTCCCTCCCTCCCTCCCTCCCTCTCTCTCTCTCTCTCTCTCTCTCTCTCTCTCTCTCAGACAAGGTCTCACTGTGTAGCCCTAGCTGGCTTGGAGCTCACAGAGAGATATGTATGGCAGCCTCTGCCTCCCAAGTACCAGAATTAAAGGTGTACCCAACCATGACAAGCTCGATCTCTTTTAAAAGTTCTTTATACACATTGGTGCTTTATGACTGATAATGTGTTATTGTCCAGAACTTTACAATAGACACTACAGTGACAACACAGGTTGAAAATGCTCCTGTGGTTTAGAGTAACTTATTCACATTCTTTTCTGCCACTCTAGTACTCAATGTGATATTTATCTAATAAAGAACTAAACTTCATTCATTTCTTACCACTTAGTCACTTACTCAACTGATGTCTGCTATAATAGATCAAGCCCAGTCCTAATTAGGGCACAGATCATGCACACTCGAGATTTTCCTTTACAGCAACCCGCTTAATGTTGTTGTTGGAAGCACACGAAGTCTGAAAGTTGGGGCTTCTTGTGATGATCTAAAGCATCATCTTCCTTCTGAGTTTATCTGCCATGGGTCAGTAAATGTGGTCAGTGCAGCCACCGCTCAGCACACTGTTTGGAACCCAGCACCCATCAAAGCAGCGGGGTCTACTTCAAATCCTTCCGGCAGAGCAGAACTCTAGTTACAATATTCTCAGCAAGCTTTTCTCTGTGTTCATATAAGTCTTAAGTCTTTCCTTGCAATTCATGAGTTTGGACCTGAGTAGATATTAAGTAATTTTTTTCCAGAAGGTAATTGGAGATACACTTACTACACAAGACGTTACACAGGCAACAATTTTATCTTAATTTTACTCTTGCTCTATGGATCTTCACCACCCCACCTCTCCTGCTCATTATGCTTCTAGGTTCTGTGAGGGAGCAGTGTATCATCCCCACCAGCTCTGCGTGCCAGGATTTATTGTTGGTAATGTGTGGAGATTTTGAATATGATGGTTGTATTTTAGCTCCTTGTCACAATGATGAACATTCTCCATATTTAAAAGTGACAGTTAAAAAAGCCTAATAAAAACAAATATTTAAAGTATTTTTGTACATATGCATAAAATATTACCATTTTTTCTGTTCATTGAAAAGTAAGCCTATATCAATGACCACAAACTACAGGGAAATGCTCATGATCAAAGGAGGCTTCAGGAGTAAGAAACAATAAAAACTTCTAAGAGCATCAGCCTGCTTACCCATTGTGTGGAGCTAATTGAAATGCTCACACTATCCTGTAGTCTAGAACTCGTTCTAATTAGGCAGGTGTACCATTTATAAGCATGCTGATTAAGGAGAGTGATTCTACGGGAAGAAAACAAATCTAATCCTGCACACTGAGCTTAACAAAACCCTTCCTGCTAGATGAAGCCGACACATTTGGAAAAAATGACAACGAAATAATTAGTTTCCCTGGGGCCTTCAATTTCTTATCTGGACAGGACCTTGGCTTTTAAGATTGCATCTGAACAGCTCTCTTCCACCCCTGCCATTAGAAACTGCAGATATTTCATTTATCTTCCTAAGAGGGATCAAAGTCTGATTCAACACAGCTGGAAATATGACATACAGTTCCAAGAAGACTATTGAGGATTTACAAACTGTTCGTGTTGGCAAGCACGGCACAGTATTAGAAATATAAACCCTACTTTATATTATATTAGCACTATAAACTTGAGATTTATAAAAATAGAATTTTCAAATCAACTTAAATTCAAGTATCACAAATCTTTAATTTTAGTTTTTGTTTGTTTAAAATTGAGTACCTCCCAAGTGAATCTCAGCTTCAGTATTTAAAGAGTGTTGGCAAAAGCAAGTTCAGGTTATGAAACTATGATTTCTTTCTTTTTTTTAAGATTTATTTTATTATATATACAGTGTTCTACCTACACACCAGAAAAGGGCACCAGATTGAACTGTAGATGGCTGTGAGTCACCATGTGGTTGCTGGGAATTGAACTCAGGGCCTCTGGAAGAGCAGTCAGTACTCTTAACCTCTGAGCCATCTCGCCAGACTGAAACTATGATTTCTTTAAGAGTAAGAAAGCTGACAGGAGGTGGGAGCTGTCGACTCCCACCTTCACTCCCAGAATTAGGAATACCTCCAAGAGTTTGAGTATTGTTGGGGCTGCAGAGTGAGAGTCAATCTCAAAACAAACAAAACAGCAAACAAGAAGACAAAGTTCTAGAGAAATCCTGTCTTAAAGATGGCACAAGATTGGGGGGTTGTCAGTAAAGCACTGTACATGCACAATGTTGATTCCCAGCACCATATAAAAATGGTGGCATTTGCTTGGAACCCTAGGGCTGGGGAAATGGGGTCAATGCTTGGAGTGTGCTACTCAGACAGTCTAGCCTAATTGGTGAGCACCAAACCAAAGAAAGACAGTCTCAAAGGAAGTAGACAGCATTTCTGTGGACTATCCTCTGGCATTCACAAGCACACTTGTTTGCACACATCACATACAAAACACACACACATCAAAACACTAAAATATGACACAGTGAACACGTGCACTAACTTTTGAAAATTATTCCTAAGTAAAACTAGAACACAGTAGCAATGGATAAATTAAAGGATAGTCATAACACCGCATGTAAGAAAGGCATCAGATGCAGATGCCTATCTGCCAGAGAAAAAGACGCTTCTACAACTGCTCTAAACCTCCACTTTAATCTAGATGTGGTCCTCAGCCTAGCCTAGTCATGATGGGAACTAAATATAAACATTCTCTATACCAAGGAGAAACGTGCACCAACTGCTACAAGACACTGGCAATGCAGTTGTACCCAATAAAAAACACACAAAGCTGGAAACAGAATGCAGAGGAAGGCAGGAAGGCCACTAAGAATTTAGAAAAGTCACCCATTAGACATTTTTCTTCTTCTTTTCCTTTTTTGAGACAGGGTTTCTCTGTGTAGCCCTGGCTGTCCTACAACTCACTCTGTAGACCAGTACTAGACTAAAGGCATGGTTTTAGACATTTTTTCTGTAACACCATCCTTAACAGTACTTCACGGTCAGAGATCTGGGAGGCCAGTGAGACACTGCACAACTCAGTGTTTTACTATTACTTAGCATCCAAAGTATACTTGCTAGAGTGTAATTGGTACTCTAAGGGCTTGTCCTAACAGAAGCAGTAAGAGTAGTGTAATTCTATTACCACACTTAATTCTCAATTGTCCTCTGGGCACACAAACTATCCAAATACAGTATTTCCAAGCCACTGCCTGTTCTGCTTTGGTTTTCCTCTGCCCTTTCAATTGCAGTATTCATAAGCAGGGAGGCAAGAGAGCTGCTTGGATAATTACTACCCAAATGTCAAGAGCTTTGACCTTGTGTGTGCAACAACTTCATCCCTAGGTCTCTGATATGGTGGAAGTTCCAGATCCACTAATTCTTTGGGCCAGGCATTATTCTGGGACCATAGCATCACTGCCAGGGGTGGAAAGCCATACAAGCCCCCCACACTCCCCCATGAAGCTACAGCAGGGCTAGGAAGAAACAGACCACACAGGAAAAGCTTCCCCCACCAGGTCAGGGATTTTCCAAGCTAGATTTCCTGGAAGCTTTAGAAGAGAGTCTTCTAAGAAGTCACTAAAACAACACAGTAGGAAAAAGAAATAGGCAAAATTTCTGATATTTGAAATCAATGCTTAGTATACTCTGCCTACCCATGGATTACAGGAGGCCACATAATCACACACACAGAGTTATATTTCACATATAATGAAATGCAAAGCAAATTTTGCGTCAATGAAGGTTCATAACCCATCCCTATCAAAATACAGAACTCTGAAACTTGTAGATGTCCTGCTTCTCACCCTACTTTTGTACTCTTTGCTAACAGTCACTACTTTTATTATTTTAATAATTTACTTATATTTCTTTTATGTGCATTGGTATGAAGTTGTCAGATCCCCTGGAACTGGAGTTATAGACAGTTGTGAGCCGGGTCCTCTGGAAGAGCAGCCAGTACTCTTAACCATTGAACTATCTCCCTAGCCCCTAGAAGCCACTACTTTTCATTTCTATTACAATAAATTAATTTGGTACAGTATTTTGATACAAAACACACTATTTTATATGATGGAGCCTGGCAGTATGAATTACCATGTTTAGAGTTCCTTTCATGTTCCATGTTTTTGAGATTCTCATAAACTATTGTTTTTATCAGTCACTATTCCGTTATTAGGTAGTGCTTCCTGTAAAGGGTTACTAAATCTGCTTCAGGACAAAGGCAGTGTGTCAGTTCCACACAGGCTACTTATTCCCACTACAGCTGATTGGTGTTTATTTTTAGTTTACAGATAAAACAAAACTGTTAAGAGCATTCTTCTTTTAAATTATCTTTTAAAAAACTTATCATTTGACTAACCTAGATGCCAAAATCCTCTTGCTTTAGTCTCCTGAGTGCTGGGATTATAGACATGTGCATTTTTATACAAGCATTTTTGTAGCCATATGAAAATACACTTTCATTTCTGCAAATTAATACATCAAACTGGAACTGTTGGGTTACAGGGTAGATAAATGTTTAAACACACCAGAAATGACTCGCCAGACTAATTGAGAAAGGGGTAAGCCGGGCGGTGGTGGCGCACACCTTTAATCCCAGCACTCGGGAGGCAGAGGCAGGCGGATCTCTGTGAGTTCGAGGCTGGGCTGGTCCGACAGCCTCCAAAACAATACAGAGAAACCCTGTTTTGTAAAAACCAAAAGAGAAAGGGGGGAAATAGAAAATACATAGTAGGAGGAGATTTTACCACAGAGCTTGAAAACACTGTAACCCCCCCCCAAAAAGAAACAAAAACTACAGACAGCTTTATGTTTTAAATGAGCTTAGACCAGAGGCAGTGGTAGAGAATGCCTTTAATCTCAATACTTGGGAGGCCGAGTCAGGTTAATCTCCCGGTCTACAGAACTGCCAGGAGAAACTATCTCAAAAAGCCAAGAAATAAAAAGCTTAGGTGAAATGGGTAATTGCATCATAGACCAAAATTAATTAAGTAAAAGAAAATCCAACTGTCTGTCTGGGGCTCTAGCTCAGTAGGTAGAACTCTGGCCTGGCATGCACAAAGAGCAAGGCAGGTGTGTGGGCACCCTGTAATCCCGGGACTCATGAGGCAGAAGCAGGGGGTCCCAAGTTCAAGTGTTTCCAATGCTTCCAACCGAGAAGTCAAACCTACAACATCTATCTTTCCTGGCATGTATGCCTTACTGGTAGACTTCATTATGGGCTACATCTTCCCTGTGTGTGTGCGCATACAGATAGATAGATAGATAGATAGATAGATAGATAGATAGATAGATAGACAGACAGACAGACAGACAGACAGACAGACAGACAGACAGAGTATAAAGCATACAGGACATATTTTCTTAATAATTTATTGAATCTGAATTTTTGAAGTAGTCCCATTGATCAGATTTTCTACTTCTTACACAAAGATTGCAAGGTTTTATACTGTACTGTCTTCCAGTTTGTGGTAGTGCTTTTTGTGGAAAGTCTAAGGACCATTTTAACTTATTTTTGTGTTTGGGGTAAGGTTCATAGAACTGCATTAATGAGCTTACCAATTTATAAGAAAAAAAGCCTAGTAAAATTGCTCAAGGATGATTTTTTAATAGTATCCATCATGTAGGGACGACTGTATTATGACAGCATTGAAGTCTTCCAATGCATGAGTATAGATGTATATTACGTATCTAGGTCTTTAGATTATACCAACCATTTATTGTTTTAACATAATGCACATTTTGCTCACATTTCCCAAATTTATTAATGTGTGTGAAAGTATGAATGCAAGATTTATGGAAACTCTAGGAACTGAACTCAAGACCTCGTACATGATTATAATAAGTGCATGCTCTTCCGCTAAGCTACATTCCCTGCCCTATTACCCCACACATTTTATGCTTTCTGATACTTGATGCTACTGTAAATAGCAGATTCTTTTGATTGCTGAGGGGAGAAATATATGAGAGTCCCCCAAATAAAAATTATTAAAATTATTATGTACATTGACTTGGGGTGCCTATGGAAGTTAGATGACAAGTTTTTGATGGTCTCCTGGGACTGAACTCAGATCATCTTCAAGTGGCAAATACTTTTCCCTATCGAGCTACCATGCCAGCCTAGAGTCCTGGTTTGTGAGTGATCGTCGCTACTATATAGAAATATCATGTTTCACGCGGTTTTTGTTTCCCATCAACTTGCTAATTCGTCTCTAGTTTTAGTACCTTTCTTGAACACTACCTAAGACTTTCTCTATGAGTAGTCTTGTAGTTTCAGTCCTTTCTCCCTAGACTGCACTGTGGAAGCATAAGCCAAATGCACCCTTTCCTCCCCAGCTTGTTTTTGGTCATGGTGTTTCATCACAGCGACAGGAAGTGACACACGTGGCGTTTTTATTCCCCACTCCCTCTTTCCTTCTAATTACCTGCAGAACTTAGACTACCATCTTCAGATTATTAAGATAACTTTGGGGATAGTTGGGGACACACAATAATGTTTCTCAGATTTTACTATATGAACCTGGGTGTGTAAACTATAGACTGTGGCTTGGTGTTTCTAAGGTAAAGCCTGAAAACCTGAATTTCTAAACAAGTCCCCAGGTAATATCAGTACAGTTGGTCTGATGCCCACACATCTGAATACTAAGAATATAGATTCTTAGTATATATAGTATATATAGTTTAAAATAGGATGGGGCCAGGCAGTGGCGGTGCACACCTTAAATCCCAGCACTTGGGAGGCGGAGGCAGGCGTACCTTTGTGAGTTTGAGGCAGCCTGGTCTACAAAGTGAGTTCCGAAGACAGGCAGAACTGGTACACAAAGACATTCTGTCTCCAAAAAAAAAAAAAAAAGAAAAGAAAAGAAAGTTGGGAAGACACTTTAGTCAGTAAAGTGCTTGTCACACAACTATGAGGACCCAAGTCTGATCCTCAGTGCCCACATAAGAAGCTGGATTTGGAAGCACACGGCGGCAATGCCAGGACTGCAGGTAGAAAGGCAGCTCTTGCCTGGCAGGTCCCGGCTTCTGTGACACACGAAAATAAGACAGCGATTAAGAAAGACCCCAAAGTTGATTCCTCGTCTTCACACATGTGCACGCAGGCGTGCGTGCCACGTAGAGGTTCACATCCCCGTAGCTCCAGCATTTTGGCAGGTAGAGGCAGAAGGAGCATCAGGAGTTCAAGGTCATCCTCAGCTATATAGAAACTTTGGAGTCAGCCTAGAATACCTGCAACTCTCACGCATGGGAGGGAGGGAGGGCTGGGGGAAGAACAAAACAATTAAGGTCTAGGCCACAATGAGACAGTCTCAACCCCTCTCAAAGACTAAATCTACATGTCCCAAATAAGCAATACTCAACTTTGAGACATGCTTTACAATTTCAGTTATAAAACCCCCAATGCTCAGGGGACATCAAGAAGAGATGAGGTACAAAGAATGTATGAGCCAGAGCATTGGCAGACATGCACCAAAATGTGGCTTCTAGGCATCACACAGCCATTGCATTCATTGCTGCTGTGGTTATCTGCACAAGAATGGCTCCCTCAGTAACATATCACAGATGAGATGGAGACATTGGGCCCTAACAGTTGTCAGAGGAGGGAGTGTCATTTTCTTCAGTAAATCATCTCCAACTCAGCGCAGGGCAAGGAACTCCAACTGAATCAGTAGGCCACATAGTGTGGGGCACAGGCCAGAGGTGGGTACTGTGGTTTCCAATCTCCATAAGAAGAGACTGCAACTAACCTTCCCAAGACAGTCAGGCTCTAACCAACTGAGTTACCATACCGTCTGGAGGTTTCAAGTTCATTTTTAGCACACTGTGCACGCTAGCGCATGATGTAAGTTATCTCTACTTACTTCCAATACTTAACAGTAAAAATTGTATGTGACTGGAAAGGGGGTGTCTGGATATGTACATATTCAGTTCAGACACAACATCTCTCCCAACCCCAACTTTTCTGTCTGTAGTTGGTTAGATTGGAGATGTGGAATCTACAAATACAAAGAACCAACTGCATTGTTAGTGATGAATGTCATCATTTCTCAAGTTGACATACCAGGAGGCACTGTTATTTAAAGGCCTTCTTTGCTAGCTCCTGTAAAGTCCAGCTTAGACAAATAAATAAAGCAGTATAACCGATTGGTTAAGGTCAGGGTTGGGAGGAATTTTAAACTAGTATTTAACACTTTAGACAATCTACTCTTGCATAATCTAGACTGACTGTGCTTGCAGAGGCTATAAAATGATCATGATGTTTCAAACCTCTTGGCTGAATTTGTTAACTAAGGTGTGACAGAGTGGAACTGATTGCTTTTGAAGTTATTCTAAGACTGACCTTGGTTACAATATGAATTCCAGCACACTTGGCTTGGAAGCAACGATTTATGCTTTTTAGAGATCAAGCTAAACACACATTTCGCAGTCAAAAAGCCCTGTAGAGTAATCCAATCTGAGCAGGGGCACTTTAACCCACGGCCAAATAAAAAGCATGATTGCCTTGTTCCACACACAAATACCATTCTAGGTTTAGGCCAATTAATCATGAGTATAACTTTTCAGACATTACATAATTTCACATAGACTTGCTTCTAGGGCCTGCCAAAGAAAACAGCAATTTGTATCACTAGGAATAAATCTACACTTGACGAGAAAGGAAAGTTAAAAACATGAAACAGCGAAACTCTGGCCACCTTTTTCATGCCACCCTCCTGTAGGATGTCACTAATAATTTTATTTTTTAAAAACCAACATTAATGAAACAGCCTAGAATCACATCTGTTAAATCACAAGAACAAGTGAAAATGAGGAAAATTCAAATAATTTTTATGTCCACAAAAAGAGTGGCAGCCTTAAAGATATGAGGGATGACAAGCGCAGAGGACACCTGGGCTGGTGCTCACTCTCTCGCTGTCTGTCTGTCTCTCCCCCCCCAGCACTGATGGACTAAATCATATTCCTATATTCTTAAGTATATTTTTAATTTTTTGGATTTGAGGCAGGGTCTCATGTATATCAGGCTGGCCTCAAACTGTAGCTACAACTGTTGTTGACTCCTGGATCTACCTCCTCCTGTCTCTACCTCCTGAGAGCCGGAATCAGGATATATGCCTTCATGCCCAGTTTATTACTATTTCTTAAAGATTCCATTTTATTATCTAAACATCGTTCATTGGGACTAAGTTTGGTTCCCAGGACTCAGGCTGGTTGGTGCACAATTGCCTATAACTACAACTGTAGGGAAATCTGTTGCTCTCTTCTGGCCACTGTGCGTATTGAGAAACACATGTAGGCTTGCACTTACACACACGTTTATTTATATACATACATACAAAAATAAATCTTAGAAATAATTCATTTTAAAAATAAATTTTTTTGTTTTGTTTTTTGAGACAAGGTTTCTATGTGAAACAGTCCTGGCTGTCCTGGAACTCACTCTGTAGACCAGGCCGGCCTCAAGCTCAGAGAGACCCACCTATCTCTGCCTCACGAGTACTGGGATTAAAAGCATGCACCACCACCAAGCTCAAATCAATTATTTTATTTACCAGGGATATATCAGTTAAATGTTTTATTTAGCTGGGAAGTAGTGGCACACACCTTTAATCCCAACACTCAGGAGCTAGAGGCAGGTAGACATCTGTAAGTTTGAGGCCAGCTTAGTCTACAGAGGGAGTTCCAGGACAGGCTCCAAGCCCTGTGTAGAAAACAAAGCAAATAAATAAATAAATAAATAAATAAATAAATAAATAAAAAAAAAAAAAAAAAAAGCAACTGGCTTGAAATTAATTCACCAATATATACATTTAGCATTTTCAAATACAAATAACCAACACAAACCTGTTACAGTATTTTAATAATGAACTAATCAGCCTAGATTGCCTTCAGTCAGAATGGGCAACAGAGTATTCATAAGCAATAAAAACAAGAAAACAAATGCAATATGCCATTGGAAATAATGGCTGACAGTACATGAAATTTCAAAACTCACAGCGTATTTGTTTGCAGTCCCATTCCAGTTATTTTTAGGGTTACCTCCTTTACACTATCCTTTTGAAAACAAAATAAATTTATCTTCCACTTACTTAAAATTGGCTGCATGAATGTCTGCTTTTGGATTTTTCCCAAGGAAAATATACTACCTTCACCACCACCATCGTCACCATCCTCCAAAAGTATGCAAGTGCCTGTGCATGCACATGGCAGTCTTGTGCTTCTCCAAAGACCAAACCACTGATGGCAGCCTGGAGTGTCATAGGGGAGGAACAAGTGGCATAGGGCTTCCCTACGTTTGGGCAAAACCTAGCCTCAAAGACCAGTGCTTTGTCCAAATTTATTTTGTATTTTGCATTTGAATGTATACGTTCTCTCATTTTCTATAAAAGGTAATTATAATTTTGGGTGTCTTTATTACATTATATAACATGGAGGCTTGTGTATAAATGTATATGTAAATATATGCATACACATTAAGTATAATGTGGGGGGCATGCTTTGTTCTCACCTCCCCAAATAATAATAATACTTAATGTTTATTGTTCATCCACCACATAGCAGTTATTGCATTAGAAGCTTAAACTATTTCAAAACTCCAACGGTGGATGTTGCTACAGCCTCAGTCTTTCTGAGGCTACTATGAGGCGCAGGAAGGTTAAGTGATGGGCGAGCAGGCTGACAGCAAGCAACAAAGACCGGGAGCGGGAGAGGCTTGGGCTACGCGTCACATTAACTGACCACAAGGAACATTCTCAAGGGGAAAGAAGTATATCGGGGGAAGGAGCCAAAGGGCGTGGAGTCTTTGACTGCCAGAAGATGTGGAGGCCACTGTCGAGGGCTTAAGAAAACGATGGTGTGTTGGGAAGGCTCCACAAGCTGTGGAGAGAGGACGGGGTCTGAGCAGCTGACAGGAACCAGGAGGTCCATGGCCTGCTGCTAGTGGCAGCCACCGTGCACAGGCAGACAGGGAGATCTGCTGAAGAAAGGAGTAGAAGCCACTTGGAAGAGCTGAGGAAGGGCGAAAGAAGAATTCATACAGGCAGCTCTAGGCATTGAAGAATAGGCAAGACAGGGAGGAAATAGGATGCCTGGACCCAGAAGCGACAGAGCTTGCTTGGAGAACTTCTTGAGGGTTCTGGTATTATCCATGGAAGTTTGTTTGTTGAGGGGAATAGGCACTGAGAAAAGCATTCTAAATTCAACAGTGTTCAGAAAAAGTGCTGTGACCCACTCTGCCAATGCAGATAGTTGCTTAGCAATTACTGGTTATGTTCATCATAGAGACTGCAGAGATTTTTACACTGTGGGGATCTAGGTCTTGAAACTTTTATTAGTATTTAGATAGACTCTAAGCAAAGCTCTCTACTCATGTCGTCAGAAGAAGGATACTAATTTTCCAAAGAAAACTTAACATCACCACCATTAAGTCACAGTTATCTCCTTAGGATGCACACATGAATAAATTATACTCACCTGAAATGGTTAGCACATGGATTGTCCTGAAGACACACACAGCTAGTTTTCTTAACAGGCCAGATCACAGATTTTCCTAACAGCTTTTCTCATTTAGAAAAAGGAGTAAAATACCAAGATTTTATAGGGAAAGCCAACTTCCACAGTTTATTGATTTAGCTTTAGGAGAACTTCACAACTGAGTCCTTTTAAACTGCATACAACCAGGAGCACGTGTCTAATCGATACTGAACATCCACCTTGCAGTTGGGGCTCATGAATTAATCAACATCTGCTCAAACTCAAACCATCCAGCAAAAAAAAAAAAAAAATCACTGTAAACCCACTGAAACAGTTTACCACCTAGGGCCCTGTATGACTGGGCTAGCCTCATCATGTAATGCTATAAACTAAGGATGGAGGTTAGCACAAGCCACGTCAAACTTGGGAGTACGGGGAGGAGAATGTGGCTATTCAACATCTACACAACGGTTAAGGATTAAGCCTAGTGACCACATCCTCAGGAAAAAATGGCGGGTAAGCAAAGGGCTGTCCATTTGAGCCACAAACTATTTAAGAAAGCTGTATTTCTAGTTATGGTCACAAGATTGTGATTACAGACACTGAGAATAAGAGTCTGTTTGTTCTCCCTCGTATGAGCAACTCTCTGACTCAGGCCCTGGAGCCGGCAGCCGAGTGGCAGTGGCATGGATCCAGCGGTCCTGGAGGAGAACAGATGGGCAGCCATTCCAAAAAAGGGCTCCCTGATGTCACCAGCGATGAGACATGAGGGCTCAATGAATACATCACCGTCACTCAGGTAGCACATGTAAGAAACAGAAAGGTTCACAGTACAGGAGATTATTTTTCTTACTGGGCAGCAGACTACAGCAGACAATGCCATGCTTTGATGTTCCTATTCTCTTGTTCCCATACCCTCCCACCCCACGAGGCCTATGTTTTTAAAACCACGCTTACCTTGGTTATAAAAAGTTCTTATTTCTTCTATGTAACAGAACTTATTGAAAGACTCTAAAAGATCATTTGGCCCGCAGCATGGTAAAGGGATTAAAAGACGCAGACTGTAGAATCGGGTTAGATTCTGAACTCTATCACTTCTTAGCTGTGTCAAATGTAACAACCACTGAGATGAGACCTGAATGACATACTCCCCCACGCCCCACATGTATGTACACTTTCCCACACCGTACACCCAAACACAGTCCCACACACGCAAAAATGCCTAAGACATGCATAGCTTTCAGCAACTGCTCAGAATGTGTGAGGCTACGGCACAGGCGAGTCCAAGAGTAAGAACATATGACCTATGCTTTGCAGCGTTCACAAATTACACACAAAGAAACCATACACAGAATTAAAAACAAAAGACAACACAGTCCCACAATCATATTTCTTGGTTTTTTTTCTTTTTCAACATAACAGGCTGTGGAAAGTTGGCAAGTTACACAGGAAACGATTAGTTCCTATACTCCTTAGAAACTAGTTACGGGGCTCAGCTGGGAGTGCTCGCCAAGCATGCACCAAGTTCAGAGTTCTATCCTTACAGCGCCATAAAACCGCCACAAAATTGGGCAAGGTGGCACATCTGTATAATCCCAGTATTGGGGAGGCAGAGGCTAAGGGTCAGAGTTGAAGGTCATGCTTGGTTACATTGACTGTAACACCAGCCTAGAGTAACCGAGATCTTGTCTCAAAAATAAAATAAAATAAAATAAAATAAAATAAAATAAAAGGGCCAGCAAGATGCTTGGCAGTTTGAGACCAGTCTCTGCTCCAGAGTAAGCCTAATGCAAGCCTGGGTTACACCTGCCACACAACCTCTCTCCTAAAAAAGTATTGAAAAACAACAACAACAGGAGGAGGAGGAGGAGGAGGAGGAGCCAAAACCCAAAGACCCTCCCCACTACACACACAAAAACCTGTACTAGCATGTAGGTAGAAAACCATTTTTTAAAAATATTTAAAATTTAAATATATACTTACTATATCTCATTTCAACTAACTCCATTTAAGTGAAAACTGAGGTAAATTAAATACAAATCTGTTAAACATTTGGCCATAATTCTAATCTACACAATGAACTTACATGTATTTTGTCCTCTGTAGTTTTCTTGTTTCCCCCTTGGGGGGAGGTT
This sequence comes from Mesocricetus auratus, assembly GCF_017639785.1. Taxonomy (NCBI): domain Eukaryota; kingdom Metazoa; phylum Chordata; class Mammalia; order Rodentia; family Cricetidae; genus Mesocricetus; species Mesocricetus auratus. The sequence continues at coordinate 1,844,558 of NW_024429230.1, read as the reverse complement.
GTTTTGTTTTACTAGACGAGGTCTGTGTCCTAGAACTCACTCTGTAGACCAGACTGGCCTCGAACTCAGAGATCTGCCTGACTCTGCCTCCCAAGTGTTAGGATTCATCGTGAGCACCACCACCAGCCAGCCAGCTGAACTGGCATTGTTTTCAAAGTATCTTAAAATAATTAAGAAAAGGTAACAACATTTAAGGAATACTTAGTCAGTGAAATGCAGATATTTTTAGAAATAATATAACCTGTCACTGACTGATTATTGAAATGTTTTTTGATTTAAAATTTTTCCTGGACATATACCTTATCCCTTCCTATGCCACACATTTCTCCTTCCCAAGTCCCTCCAACTTTCACGGCCTGAGCATCTCCACTGCATTTACTTGGGTCTTCAAAAGGAGCTAGGTGGAGGGTTATCTGTTTTAGTGAAGGTAATCTCTCAGTGGCTGCCCTTCTCTTTTCCCCCTGCAGTGGGATGTGGACGGGTCCAGAATTGTCCAAGTCATGTCTGGAAGGCAACACCTCACATCACTGCTTCCCAGCCTCCAGTTCTTAGAGCTTCCACGCCCTCTTCAGAGATGTTCCCTGGACCCTGAAGGAGGATGAATCTATCCCATTTAGCACTGAGCACTTACCAACACTGAGTTTTTAAAGACTCAAATACTAGTATTATCATAAATAATAATAGTATTACCACTTATTTGTGCTCATCTCTTTGTCTAAATATGTTAAAATGAAGGTGAGAATTAAGCCAAGAATATGTTAATAATCAGATTTTATTTACTGTGAGTTCTTTTGCACATACCGCTTAAAGAATGTGTGTATAAAACAGCACCTTACCATGAGGCAAACATATTTCCTATCAATTATCTATTAATGCTGTTGTTTGAGATGGGGGTCTCTCTACATAGCCCAAGCTGCCCTAGAACTTACAATGGAAACCAGGCTGGCTTCTCTCTGGAGTGCTGGGATGTGATGCCATGCCCAACCACTATAGGGGGTTATTAATCACAATTGCAAACAATTTGCTCCACTGATAGTTCCTTGGTTTTGTTTTGGTATAATCACTTCACAGATAGTTAGACTGGAGAATCAATCTGGATTGCACTGGACTGTATCCTATACATGATGACACATACCCTGGCAGCATTCAGGAGACATATAATACTGCCACTCACGTATTTTTAAAATACTTCATGTTAACTGAAAAATATTTATCAGAGGATTTCACTGTATGGAAAAGCATATGCAACCCAGGGTAGGAACGGGATGTTTTCAAAACAGAGTGCCTGGGACATGAGCCAGAACACAGGCAGCCGGTATATATAAATAAAATAGATCAGATATTTTGGTTAGAAAACTAGAGTCCCAGCATAGGTAGAAGAAACTAATTCATTTAAATGGCTACTTTCTCCCTTATTAAAACAATCTTGGGTAAATCACAGCGTAATGTCATGAAAGATTTGTAAGTGCTGGGACCCAAACCACTACCAGCAAGTATCTGTAGCATCCCCATGCTAGAGTGCAGAGAGCTTTGCAAACCACTAAACAACCCCAGACAAGAAATGTCTGAGTGTCAGCTCTGCGTTCTAGCTCATAACAACAGTAAGACATAGTTAAGTGGGAGAAACCAAAGTTCTTGGCTACAAGCTCAACTCACCATCTTGGACTCATCAAAGTCATCTGAACAGGCATTAATCCAGGTTGTTTTACTATTGTCTAAAAGCTGAAGAATGTACATGTCATAAATACTTATTGGCTTCATATCTAAATTTTTCAGGAAAGCATTATAAAACCTCTAACATTTTAACAGCCACATAAAAACTAAATCTCTTTTCTGAAAAAGTACAGTCATACAGCAAATGATGCAAATGAGCTAAGATTCAGGACTGGGTGTGGTAGCACACATCTGTCATCCTAGCACCCAGGAGGCAGAGGCGGGAGGATATCTGTGAGTTCCAGACAAGCTTGACACACATAGTGCGCTCCAGGACAGTCAGGTATACATAGAGAGACTGTCTCCAAAATACAACACAAAGGCTATTTAAAAATTTAGCTTTAGGGTACAGACTAAAAAACAAACAAAACCAGTTAGTACACCGGGGCACATGCCTGCAATCTGCACATGAACAAACTATACAAGAGTGCCCTGAGTTCAAGGCCAAGCTGATCTCATGAAGAGACCATGACTTACAGAAGAACAGTGGTTTTCGTAATTTTCAGTAGATTTTACTTATTTATATTGTTAACTCTCTTTTCCTGTACTCGTCACAGTTACAGCTGCAATCAGAGCCAGGTGTGGCGGGTCACACCTGTGACTGCACTTAGCAGGCTAAAGCAGAAGGACTGCTGTGGGTTTGAGGTCAGCCCAGCTCCATGTTACATTCAAGACAGCCTGAGCTACACATCTCGCGGAAACACCTCAAGAACAACTAACCAAAACCCCTTAAATTACGCTTTCACCTTTATTACCATCCAAAATACCTATTGGGCAGCAAGATGGCACTTAAACACCATGCCTGGGGACTGGAGTTTGATTTCTGGGACCCACATGGGGGAGGGGGGCGACTACCAAAAGTTGTGCTCTGAACTCCTTGGTGTGAACACACACACACACACACACACACACACACACACACACACACACACACACGCCATCCAGCATTGTTTTACACATGTAATTCCCACTCTCTCACTGAGATTCCAGTCCTATGTGCATACCTGTCAATCACAGGGCTCACTCCTTAAGAGAAGGGCCTGTGTATCATACACATTTATAGTCTTTCCAGGGGCTAATGCAGCATCAGATTAGAACAGTCTTTTTTTTTTTTAATTAATTGTTCTGGCTAAGCATTGGTGGTACACGCCTTTAATCCCAGCACTTGGGAAGTAGAGGCAGGTGGGTCTCTGTGAGTTCGAGATCAGCCTGGTCTACAAAGTGAGTTCCAGGATAGCCAAGGCTACACAGAGAAACCCTGTCTCAAAAAACCAAAACCAAAAGTAAAGTAAAATAAAAAATAAGACTGTTCTGTAAATGACCATTTATATGGAGAAAGAAAGCAATAAACCCTCCATTTGTCCTATACTGCCTTATTGTTTATAGGTCTGATTATCAATTTAAGAGCAAGGTAAGAAAACTGAAAACTCACCTATACAAAATGACATATTGTTGCATTTTACATTACACACTGATTAGTGTTATTCTTGATGAAGCAGTGGACTTCCAAATCAGAGGAATTACTGAATTAAAAAGAGTCAAGACACCCCATACCAAGAGATGGCTGATAACTCAGATAGTTGACCTCATGATTCAGCTTAACTGCAGAGAGCTCCCTCATGACTGAAACAACTCAGTCTTTACCAACCAGAAAAGCAGGAAAGGAGCACATGACAGAACAGGCCTGGAATCAGGGGCAAACACTGTGGAGGCTGCCAGAGTTCTGGCCACACCCCAATGGTGCTACGCTGAAGGCAAAGGACACAGATAAAGGGACCTGCTCAAGGTGGCCCTTCTCCAGTCGACAGCCTTTTCTATGGAGTGGAGAGAGTGAAGAAGCCTAGACAGGGTTTGTCCAACCACACTCCGTTCTTGGGTCAACATGCTAATAATGACCAGAGAACTGTTGGTTGCATCAGCATGGAGGCCAAACCTAGAGCCCGGGCATTCTCCATAGCCTCTGTACTTCCATTGTAGGGGCAGGTAGTCTGAAAAGTGCAGTAACAGTATTACTGCATAGTGTTGATCATCTCGATTCCGCTGCCTTGTACTTACTGAATATGCTTCACGCTGGCCTCAGCTAACCCCAAGGATAAGTCCTGCAAAATAAAGAAACTAGATACAAAATTAACTTGACTAAAATTTCTTGGGAGAGCCTCTGGTGTATACTAAGGAGGAAAACTAAATGATACATTCATTCCGTAAAGAAACCCTGTCCAATTCCACAAGCTCTGAGTACATAGCAGGTTCCATGCCCCAGTGAGATCATCATCATGACATGAGGCACTTTGGACTGGTCTCAAAGGGCGGGCATGCATAAACAAAACCAGCCGAGAAACAGAACCAAGACAGAGCCTGGGTTGAGTTACTAAAAATCAGCCATGTGCTAGAGAGATGGCTCAGCAGTTAAGACACTTGCTTCTCTTGGACAGGACCTGTGTTTGGTTCCCAGAACCAATTGGACAGCTAATGACAATCTGTAACTCCAGTTCTTAGGAATCTAACACCCTCTTCTGGCTTCCATGGGCATTGCAAGGTACACTTACATACATGCAGGCAAAACAGTGATACATATAAAGTGAAAGTAAATAAATCTTTAAAAGTCAGTCAGTACATCAGGCATGTTGATATATGCCAGTAATTCTAGCACTTGGGAGGGGGAAGAAGGGTTGTTTCTCTGGTACATGTAAGGTTTGTAGGTCTGCTCCCTATCACTGGCAAATTGTATTCTTCAAATAAGCAGTTTGCATTTCCTGCTGTAGGCAATGTAGGTATAAGAGCTGGGTTTTACTTTACTAGTCTAAAATCGAATGCCTATCTAATTTCAAAGTCCAATTCAGCAATTACTCATTGACCATCTTAACAGACACATCAACACACATGGTATAGTAGGTCCTTCTTTGTGACTCACAGATCATTCAGCACTCTCCCACCTATCAAACTTGTGGTTGTCAAGCCCAAAACCAGGCTTATGAATTGGCCCACCCCATCTATGATCTGCTGGAGCACAAGAAGGGGCTGGTCCTGCAGACCTAAAGCTACAGGATTTTCACAACACAGGGCAACAACAGAATAAGAGAAGTTCCTGTGAGCGCCCAGCATCGACAGCACAGCAGAAACCACAGGCCTCAAACCAGACCAATCACTCTTTGCAATGAACACTTGCAGGTAAAGATATGGACAAAAGGGTTTATTGCATGACTCCCTGTGTCATACTAGATTCCATGACGAGATTTCCCCCTTTCCTTTCTTTTTTTTCCTCTTGATTTTATTTTACTGGGGGGCAGGGAGAGTTGCAAAGGCAGAGAGCAGGTAGAAGGGATTGAGATGCATGACGTAGAAGACAGAAAGTTAAAGAAATCGTGGCTGTGATTATCTGCTTATACTTGCTTCCTGGTTCCCTTCCCCTCCATAAGAACTGCACCTGTTCTGCCTACTGCTCAGACTCCTGCCCACTCTACATGCAACATACAGAGTCTCTGAGTCATCTTTTCAAGGCACTGTGCTAGGCAGAATCATGCCTCAAAGTTAACACTGGTACCCTGTAATGAATAGCCTATTGATTTTCTTAAAAAGGGCAGAAAACACAGGGAAAGGAAATGATCTTGTTCAGAATCTTCTAACACATCAGCCTGTACAGGCAGTTTCTACCTCTATTAATTCACTTTTAAAACAAATATTCCTCTGACAGAAGTTGTGTTTGTCTGTGAGCAAAACCTGAATAGAAGTGACTCCATTTCCAGGTACATGCTTCACAAAATGCCTTATTATCTACCAGCCACTCTGATCACCACTGTCCTTTTGGGCTTAGGGAAAAGAAATGCTACCATCAATAAATACTAGAAGACTAAGCTTCTTTAATGAAGCTGGGTAGAGACTGAGGGATACAGCAGAGGGAAGGCATGTGTGTACTACTCTTAGAGTCAAAAACAGCCTTCATTTTAGTTTGGCTATGGAGTCTAAAAGATCTCTTCAACCATCCCATAAATTCCAATATTAGACCTTTGAGCTTTCAGATGTTAAGAAATAGTTTATTCCCCAAAGGGCAATTAGAAAGAAGTTGAAAAAAGAAAAAATTCAATAGAGCAAACTGGCCGACTCCACCATGTGAGCTCATCACAGAGCAGTAAGCAGTCTGTAACTGGCCTATGGAGAGATAAAAGGGCTTTCTTGGCTGGAAGGCACAATATCAAGTGTTCCTTTTTCTTTGAACAAAGAATGCCTGGTCAACATGTTAGAAAGCAAGTCACAAAGCTTTCCAATCTTAGAAGCTTCACGCAGTCTTGTTTGGCAGAGTGCTTGCGTAGCGTGCACGGGGCCCTGGGCTTGATCCCCGCGCCGCACACTCTATCACCCAGAAGTGAGAAGAGATTCAGAAGTTCAAGGTTATCCTTGGTCTGTCTGGGCTACTTAAAACTCTGTCCTAAAGCAACACATGGGCTTAGAACGCTAGTTCAGTGGGTAAAGGCACTTGCCACCGAGCCTGACAAGCAGAATTTGCTCTCACTGTAGGAGAGAACCAACTCTCATTAGTGCATATGACCTCTATATGCATGCTATTGCATTGCAATTGCTTCTACATTCTACCCCCATAAATAATCATAAAAATAATAAAAATGAAATAATTCCCAAGAATAAAAATACATTTTCAAAAAACTTACTTAAGCCAGGCGGTGGTGGCACACGCCTTTAATCCCAGCACTCGGGAGGCAGAGGCAGGCAGATCTCTGTGAGTTCGAGGCTGGGCTGCTCCGACAGCCTCCAAAACAATACAGAGAAACCCTGTCTCATAAACAAACAAAGAAACTTACTTGAAAAGGAAAAAATATTATTTTAAGTAAATAATGTTTTGAGCTGGGCCAGGTGCCCAAGGCCCCAAACCCAAGCTATTATGAGGCTGAGGCCAGACTGAAGAATAAGGCCAACCTGGGCAGTTTAGCAAGATCTTTAGCAAAAACTTAACGGGTAGCTCAGTGGTGGAGCATTTACCTAGGATATATAGGCCCTATACAGCATCCTCAATATGACAAAAACAAAAAACAACCAGAGATGCTTTGATGACAAAGCTAACATTTTAAAAGCCCAACCGTGAATGTTAAAGGAACATTCAGCCAAGATAGCTCTTTGTAGGGGTGAGGCCCCCTCTCACAGGCCAAACTCTTCGACATCCACACGACTTGTAATATGGCTGTTAGTCATTTCATTCCTTGAATCTGCCTAATACAGCTCTCATTTGGACACACCACTCCCATGTATATTTATAAGGATGCCTTGCTATTAACCTCTAACCCAATTAGTCATCAAACTGGCAGCCTATACTGACATCTAGAAGCCAATGGCTTAGAAGGAAGTTAAAAACAAAACAAAATGGGGGAAGAAAAGAAGAAAAAAACAAACCTGAACCAAATGAGCTATATTATGACCTTTCAATCATAGTTTTAACGGAAGTATTCCGGAAATCTATGTATAGCAATCTATAGTAATAAAGTACCAGGTCCTGTGCACACAGAGCCAGAGAAGAGTGTACTCTAAGTTTAAGAAGCAGCGCATCTCCTACCATGGACTCTGCCTCCCTTTCACTCTCATACTAATTTTTGTTCATCTGGGTAAATAACTCCACCCTTCTAGTTACTCAAGCCAACAACCTTGGGACTTGTAAGTTTCTTAACATTTGTAGCAAAGGACTAGCCATCTGCCCTTCCAAATAGATCCAGACCTGGTCTTTACTCAGGGCCCCCAACGATGTGCTGCTATACCTGATTTACAGCAATCATGGGTTTCCTCTGCTCAAAACCCTGTAGGAGACTCCTCCCCCTCCACCCACCACCCTTGGTGGCTCCTGACACTGGTGCCCGAGGCTCTGCCATCATCTCCTCCTCCCTGCTCTCACTACAAGCCACAATCCCAGGCTCCTATATTTCGAAAAGGATCACAGAACACTCTCCATCAGGGTCCTTGCATTTGCTACTCCCAACATCCAGAATGACACACCCACTTCCTTTAGAAGTTGGATTAAATGACATTTAATCAAACTACTTAAAACAGAAATGCTGTCTTTCTGCCCCATCACTCCATACCTTTCTTCCACTGCTTTTCCACAGCACTTGTTGCTAGATGGTATATGATATAATTACCTGTTATTATCCGTCCAGCCCCTTCTCATTTAAATAAGTGCATTTCATGAGGGAAAGATTTGTGTGTTTTGCTCTTTGATCAGTTCCCCAGTGTCTGGAACAGTGCCTGACACACAAGAGGCACCCAGGAAATAGTGGCTGGTAGGAAGGTAGGCAGGCCACGGGCGGGCAGGCAGGGAGGCGGGCAGGGAGGCAGGTGGGCGGGCGGGCGGGCGGTAAAAACGAATGCCAGACCTCCTTCTTTCTACTTCTTCCCACTGCTTTGAGCCATTGTTTTAGTTGTCCGTCTATCTGTCTGTCTCTTTGGCTGGTTTTAAGGCAGGTATCATGCATCCATACTGGCATCCCTACTTTCAATAGAAGTATTTGCTCAAGACTACTGATAAAGTTGCTTTGCACTTATTTCTCAAAGACCAATTATAAATATTAGTTTCATTCCCAGCACCAAAAGGAGAAAAACATTTTTTAAAAAAGAATTTAACTTCTAGTTAAACATTAGATAATTTAAATCTTTCCAATTACCTGGATTTTTAGGTCATTGAATTCTTGTGTCAGCACACCAAGCTCAGGATTTCCTAACTCTAAGTCATTCCCAGAGACTTTTTTTCTTCCGCACGGTGGTACCTTTCTTTGTGTAGCAGTTTAAATGAGATGTCCCTGTGAGTCTCAGACACTTGAATACTTGTTCCCCATTTGGTGGCTTTGTGAGAGGATTAGGACGTGTAGCCTTCCTAGACGGCTGTGGGCTTTGCGGTTTCAGAACTCAGGCCATTTAAGTGTGCCTGCCATGCTTCCTGTTTGTATATAAGATGCAAGCTCTCTGCTGCTACTCCAGATCAACCTTCTGCAAGTTTCCTTGGTGTGTGCTCTCCGTAATAGAAAAGTAACTAACACATCTGTGTTACTACTTAAAACAAATAACTTTAAATCGGTTCAGTTTTTACTCCTAAAAAAAAATGCCGGGAAGTGCTGGCCCATGCTATTAATTAATCCCAGCACTCACTCAGGAGGCAGAGACAGGAGGATCACTATTGAGTTCCAAGCTAGCCTGGTCTACAGAGTGAGTTCTAGGACTACACAAAGAACCCCTGTCTCAAAAAACAAAACAACAAAAAAGCAATGATATGGCTAGACTGGGAGATGCTCAGCAGGTGAGAACACTGGCTGCGATTCCGAGGACCCGGGTTGGATTCCCCCACCCCACACAACAGCTCACAGCATCTCTAAGTCTGGTTCCAGGGGATCTGATACCTCCTCTTCTGGCCTCCATGGATGCCACACACATGTACAGGACAAATACACATGCTGGCAAAACACTCACACACATCAAATGAATCTTTTTAGAAAAGTATACTATGCTAGAAAGCAGAAGTTTAAGACAGCGAGATTTCCCTCCTACAATACATCAAATGAAAGCATGGCTATGAAAATAGAATCTGTTGATGGTCCTCCCCCAGTGCTGCATATACAACATCCTGAGGGTCACTATTAGCCAAAAAGGATTCCCATGAAGACATGAAATATCTTTAAGAAGTTACACGCACTCACTCTCTTTTGCCTCTGTTTTCTGTTTGTTTGTTTTTCCTGGCAGGGTTTCTCTGCTTAACAGTACTGGCTGTCCTGGAACTTGCTTTGTAGCTCAGGTTGGCCTTGAACTCACTGAGATCCATCTGCCTCTGCCTCCCAAGTGCTGGGATTAAAGGCATGTGCCACCACTGCCTGGCTCCCTGGTCTGTTTTAGCCATGTAAATTAGAACAAAAGTCATGTCAGACATGCTGTCTCTACCTGTAATCTCAGCACTTGAGAGGGTGAGACAGGAGGACTGCTGTGAGTTCTACCTAGACTCACCCACCACTACGCCAAGTCACAACAGAATCGGAGTATTTACTAGCTTGAAAGGCTCATGAAGAGATGTCTCAATTCCTGGTCACCAAAACTGAAATGTTAAAAGGGAAATACATTTAGTAAAATCTGTTGAGTCATTTGTAAATTGTGATCTGTTAAATGCTTTCATAAAAAAAATGCTTGTCTACTTTTCTTTTAAAAAAAAAAGTCAGCGCCCCCCCCCCAGAGGAGGTGGCTGAGACTGGTAGGATAAAGGGGCCAGAAGGCGCGCCCTAAACTTGCAGAGTTCTTCAGAAGGGCAATCCTGCAGGTGCCGCCCACTTACCCCTATCAATTTTACCCTCTAGGAGCGGGGAGGTGTCTCGGTGAGTGGTTAAGATCAGGTACTTCTCTTCCAGAGGACACGGGTTTGGTTCCTAGCACCCTCATGGCTCAAAACTGTCAGTTCAGCTCCTAGAGGTCTGATGTCTGGCCTCTGTGGACATCTGCAGTCAAGGGGGCATACGTTCACGCACATGCATACATATAAATAAAATAAGGAATGAATTAATTTTTTAAATGTAGACTTCTAATGCTCATATTTCTGTTAGAGAGGGGGGTATATAAATATATGGTCTGATACAATGCTCTGTTACAAACCAAAAGCCATTTTTTACATTGAAACAAGCCTTATAAGATGAGCTGTATTCTAAACTTGCTTCAGACAACCGATACAATCACAAGTCACTTTAAGGAGGGCTCAGTCGGGCACAGCCCCAGACACTGACAGCAGGTCGTTGCTGCCTGCTCTGATCTTGGTCCCCCCACTCAGTGCCCATCACAGCACATGTGTTCAAGACAGCTGGAGAGGGGAACCAGGCTCTGGGGCTGTGGGCCAGTGGAAAGCTAAACCAAGACACTTAGAGGTCTGACCTATGACCGGAACCTCATTAGCACCTCACTTCTAAGTAACAGGCTTCCCACACAAATCAACTCTGGCTTAAGCGTTTTGTTTACAAGTGAAGCAAACCAGGGCAGTCTGACAACTGCCATTCAAAAGCTCCTGGAGAATTGCCAACAGCACCCAGGAGCTGGCAGTAAGGATGGAGAACCTGCTGGACAGGTCTGGAGTGTCCACTCAAACAAAGCAGGGGCAAATTGAGAGCTGAGAAAATGAGGACACCCACCTCTTAACAAATGAGGTATTTAATGCATGTCCACTGACGGCAAGGACAATTTAGAGGAGCAAGCAGTCCCCTCGTGACACCCCCATTATTCCAGAGTTAGACTATCCTCCATATATGCATAAAAAGGAAGAAGGGACAATTTGTTCTCAGAAACTGCAAGGCTAGAAATCCTATACTCCAAAAAATATTTACTCCAGAGACCCATGTACATTAGGAATCCATTTGGTACAAAGGCGTAATGAAGGAAATTAAAAATCCAAGTAAAACAAGTTAAAATTTTTATATGAATCCTTTCTTTTTATAAACAACATTTCATGTACATCATGATTGCTTTGGACTCCTTTTGGCTCTACTGTCTAAGTAGAGGTATATACGTCTATATCTGGCTTGTATGAATAATGTCATTACCAGAATTAGGTATTTCAAACAATCCAAAATAACCTTTCACTTTAGAATACACAACAATAAGCAAAGCCCCCTGAATGTCTCCTTTTAAAACTAAAATGCTTATGGGTGTTTTGTCTATGTGTATATCTGTGTATCATGCATAAGACTGGTACCCATACAGGCCAGGAGTGGCGTGAGATCCCCTGGACAGGATTAGGTCAGTGGGGTTGCTGTGTGGGTGCTGAGAACCAAACCTGGGTCCTCAGAAGCCTGGGCAGAACATCTCTCCAGCCCCCTAAATATCCTTTCATGCCCAGGGTTTGAGGTTAATTTGGATTAACCCAGCTCAGAGTGGAACAGAAAAGGAAAATGGAGAAAAACTGACATGACCATGTTTCAAATTATGTCAAATCACTCTTTGAGGGACAAAAGCAACGTAGAGAAGAGAGAGGAGAAAGCACCATTGATCAACTACCAACTGTTGTAGAGAGTACATCATCTTCTTACCATGGAGAAGAGCTAACATCTAGCCCATTATGAGCTCATGAGCTGTTTAAAATATAAGATCAGCGAATGTTTTAATACAAAAATAAAATAAACAGGCTTAGTAGGGAATATCTATGGAAGCAGAAGAATATCAAGCTTGATAGCAGCTTGACATACATAGTGAGTTTCAAGTCAGCGTAGAGAGCAAAACAAGACCTGAGTCATAATAATAATAATAATAATATCAATCTATCCAACTATGATACTCAACTCTCCAGGTTGTGGGTGCTGAAAATATTGGAGTATTTATGTCCTCCTGTTGTTAACCATTTCAAAAGTTAAAAATACACTTAAGCATATGTTCATAAAAGTACCAGAGGGCCAATGAGACAGGTGAATCCCCATCAAACACTTCAAAGGACAGGATGTCAAAATGACATGCCTAACATTCATTTGATCGCTCTGGTTTAGTTATTTTGATCCAGGAGGAAAAAGTTAAGTAAATTCCACTGGCCCTCTGGGGTCCAAGACGATGGGGTCACCAATATGCCCATCCCTAAGGAAGTATCTGTTCTGCCTCCCAGGGAGCCACAGCCCAACTCATGAGCCTGGCTTTCTGAAGCCTGATCTAAGCAGAAGACAGAAACACTATCTAGACTTCAAGTTAATTCTACAAACACTACTTAAAACACAGCATCCTGCAAATAATCAAGGACAAGAAGAGATTAAGTCATGAATTAAGCAGCAAAGGGTTAGAATTAACTGAGAGAACAGCTACTGAACCGGACAGACAGAAACCATGCACTATATTCAAAGATAACCCTGTATATGGACATGGGCTGAGGCTGCACACTCAAGTCCTTGGGTTTGATGCCAAGGACCACAAAAGACAACAACAAGGCAGCAGACTGCAACAAATCTGAAAAATCCAAATTCTACAACAGCTTACGTCAGGGCTTTGTCTTAGTTTCCTGGAAGATAACAAAGTTTTAGCAGACTACAGTGGAGAAGGACTGCTTCAAGGACAGTTTGGAGAAGACAGTTAAGAGAATACAGAGTGTGAAACTCTACCACATTTTAAACCGGACATCCAAAAAGGAAGAGCTAGGCAAAGAACAATAAAAGAAAAAATAATAGTCGAGGAAATAAGTCAATTTTCACTCAGAGCTTCAACAGAATGAAAATAAAATTAATTAAGATTAATAAGTAAAATAATAAGAAATCCATAAGGGACATATTGTAGAAAATTTTCAAAAAATATATTTGTTTTGGTTTGGTTTGGTTTTTCCAGACAGGGTTTCTCTGTATTGCTTTGGAGGTTGTCCTGGAACTTGCTCTGTAGACCAGAGATTCTCCTGCCTCTGGCTCCCGAGTGCTGGGATTAAAGGCGTGCGCCACCACCGCCCGGCCAAAAATTTATTTTTTTAAAGTATTCAGAAAACAGGCGGTTATCTGAGACTGGCAACTGAAGTCAGGACAATGGAGGAGTATCTTCAATGTGTTCAAAGAAAATAACCACCAAGAGTTCAGGATCTGGCAAATTAACCTTCAAGAATGAGGGTGAGGGGTCATGGGTGGTGGGAAACCCTCGGCATCACAGCTACACGGCGAGCAGAGGTAGGAGGTCCCCAGCCAAAGCACAGCAGTGGCAGAGGCTGACTCCAAAGGTGGGCTAGGGACCCAGCGGAACACGTGCATGGCATGCACTAGGCCCTGGGTCCCGTGTTCTATGCCCCCTAACATACCAGAATGTGGAATAAACAAAAATTGTTTTCTTTTTTTGGTTTTTCTTTTCTTTTTTTAATTAATTTACTTATTACATATACAGTGTTCTGCCATAAGAGAGCACCAGATTGACTTGTAGATGGTTGTGAGCCACCAAGTGGTTGCTGGGAATTGAACTCAGGACCCCTGGAAGAGCAGTCAGTGCTCTTAACCTCTGAGCCACCTCTCCAGCCCTCTTTTTGGTTTTTCAAGACAAGGTTTCCCTGTGTAATAGCCCTGGCTGTCTTAGAACTCTTTGTAGACCAGGCTGGCCTTAAACTCACAAAGATCTGCCCATCTCTACTAGGATTAAAGGTGTTTGCCACCATGCCTGGCAAAAATACTTTCATCCTCCTTCAAGCATCCTCCAGCCACCTTGACTGATAACACAAATGTCATGTGCTAGGCAGTCAACAAATGCCGGCAGGACACTACAATGGTAAGATAATATATTTTAGCCAGAACTACCAAAAGACATTAGAACAAGAGCAGAAGCTTGAGTTTTGCTTTTGCTTTTGTTTTTATTTTGCTGTTCAATCTCCTGCACTTAAACAGTGACTATCTTATGTGGAGGCCTAAGACAGAACATGAAATGAATTCAGTGAATTCATGATCAACAGTTTCTCTACAACTAGAGGCAGTAATCACAAATTAAATGCTCATAAGCAAAGCTAACTGGGAATTAAGAAGCTCCCCAAAACATATTCCACAGGTATGAAGACATGTTTATTGTAATAGCAATGAATAATACAAGTAGCTTGTATGGAAGGTAAGTAAGGACCGCCAGTTTGCAAACACACCAATCTTCATGGTCATGGCACACTGTTGCTTCTACCCACAATGCCCCTCTCTTCCTTCCCACTTCTCCAGAGGAAGCCTTTCCTCACTCTGTAAGGTTCAGATCAAAACAAAGTTATCATGGACACTTCGATATCTCAAAGTCATTTCAATGGTAACATTCATAAAAAATGTAGGTTTTTAATAATTCAGGTGAATTTTACAGCACTTTAGGAACACTGGCACAGTGTCAGTAAGTAACATTATAAGACCTGTGCCCCAAGCAGATTCTCTAGTACAGGCAATCTTTTGAACATGTTTTAATTTAAGACAGACCAGGCAAGTATTTATCTAAATACTAGTTATAAAGGAAGGATGGACATAAGTTTTAATTCTATAGCTATTCCTTGCCTTACTGGGGATTGCAATGAAACAGGACAATGGAGAAGCCAACAGACCCTGAACTCATCAGTTGCACTCCCAGTGAGATGGACGGACAACAGTGTTAGCTAGATGGGAGGATGGAGGTGCAGTGTGGAGGAGCGATTTTCATAACAGATTGCTTCCAGGAACCTGGGCGAGGACAGATTCAAGGCAGTGAAGTAAACTCAGAGACAGAGCGAGGGCAGGAAGAAGCACAGACACCATGGCGGGAAACACGGCTGCCTACTTCCCTGGGTGCGCTGACACAGTTCTCTTGAGCTATGTACATCCATACTGTCGTGAAGATCACTCCATAAATAAACATATGCTTTTCCCAAAGTAAGAGCATGTAGCAATGAAAACCCGAGTTTTTAAAGATATTTTCTTCGCTTCTAAGGAAACATAGAAGTCACCTTTGAAAACAAAGCCGTGTGTGCCCCCTACCAAAATTCCCAAAACCACCTGTACAGTGTACACTCTGGAATCCTATTCTAACTATGCAGGCCTTTTAAACTGTTAAATTAAATAAGCGTGAAGTGAAAATGCTCATTAATACAAAAGCCCCTAAATTCTCGAACCAGCTGCATTAGAAAGTCACCCATTTTGGCTGAAGTCCCCACTCCATGAGAAGTTAATTGCTTTTAACCTATACAATAAATAAGGATCTAATGTGATAAATACTAAGCTAACTAAACCTAAATTAGCTCTAAGCATCTCATATTGAAAAATTATGTTGAAAGCTACCCACATAATTCTGCAATTTAAAAAGAATTCATTTAAATAATAAATAAGGTCAAACTTTATTTCTCATTTCATGAGAACAGCATCTGTTTTTGTCACAGGACTTTTAATTTCTCAATTAACTAATTACACTTTGAAACAGCAATAAACAATATCATGCTGTGTGGACAAATAATGCTCATTCTAGGCTTGAGGACAGACAGGTGCAATGTCCTGGCTATGGCTGGGATGTGTAGGGTACGGGGGCTATCTTGTTGCTAAGCACTAGTTCCTACTTTCTAGAAGCCAATGTGATCTTGATGTGGTTTTTAAGAATGTCCTTCAGAGCCTCCTGTGTTAGAAGACTGCTCCCTAGCCTGGTGATGCTCCAAAGTCATAAGCTTTAAGAGGTAGGCCATACTGGGCGTGCTGACTGTGAGACAGACGCATTGTTCTACAGAACCCCAGTTCTCTCTGGGTTTCTGCCACCATATGGCAGCTCTCTCTTGAGCAAGTTCCAGATATTAGAGGCTCTCACCTGAGGCTAAACACTACCCTGCTTGATCTTTAACTCTCAGCCTCCAAACTGTGAGCTAACTGACCTTTTCTTTACAGGTTTCTAAGTCACAGCATTTCGTTTCAGTAAGAAAAACACACTGGCACACGGGTCTAGGGCATGCACGCTTTACGTCACGTGCACTCTCCCCGGAAGGCTAATCTCTAAACAGTTGTTGCTGGAGAGTTAGATCAAGGAGCTTCCACAAGGTCCAAATCTAAGTCAATCCTCATAAATTTCTTTAAGGAAAGACATGCACATAGTTACCTAACTACACATTAGCTATACTGACCAACTCATTACACTAAACCCCTCCCACTTTTCAATCCCCAAATTCAAGTAATACTACTTCACTTGACACTTATTTATCTCCAAGATTATCTTAACTACCACTTCGGAGTCATTTCCCCCAAGTGACTGAACAACCTAAGCTATAGCAGCAAGGACACTCTACTTTTAGATGGACAGACAGACTGGCTGGAAAAGCACAGCACATCAGAGCAGACTGATTAACACAGTGTGGCTTCCTACTCAGCACACGCACGGCCTCAGTGACGCAGAAGCAAGACGGCCAGCACTGGAAGAGAACCTTCAAAAGCTCTAGGAGTGAATGACACGGTGCTCAGACGCTGGACACTGGAGCCTTGAAACACGACTCTCTACAAAACATCCTGTGAGACGAGGGTTAGAACCAGCGCAGGAAACTGACCTGCTGTAGAATCAAAGCAAGCAAGCCAAAACATCCTTCACCACAGCACCTGATTCTCATCTGGAAGGCCAGCACGCCGGTGGAACCAAGAGTGGAGACAAAGGTTCACACAACTGGAGGCCAGCGGGAGCTAGAGCACCAACTAGGAAGATTATAGAGGTCTGAGTCTAGTTATCACAATGCTAGCCCAAGTCTGGGTCCGGGAGGAGCTGGGAGGAGCAAATCTAAGTAACCGAGGGGTTGAGTGAGAGCTCCTGGAAAGGAGCTGTGTCTGCAAAGGCTGGCTGATAAGAACTACAGTACTGTGGAGAGACTGGAATGTTGCAGGTCCAGAGACTAATTACTTTCTTAGGCTAGTTCTAGCCCTCCAGAACAGTCATTCCTTGCCTGCCCTTGTGTCTGCACTAACATCTTGTGACTAACAGATAAAAACCTATAGACTTAACAAACCACTAGCTTCCCCAGATAGCATCTTGTCATATAGGGAACCTCCCCACCTGCTGTGACCACCCTTCTGATGTGCCCACCAATGTATTTTAAACTTGCCTTGATTTTTTACTTTCTTTGTTCTATAAAACTGAAACTCCATGAAACTGTTTCCATGTTAGAACATGGAATTTGGGGTATCTATGCCTGTGTTCCCGGGCTATGGTTACTCAAAATGGCCCCAGAATAAACTATCTTTTATTCGCTTTAAGATGAGAGCTGTGGCTTTTATGTCAGCAGGGGAAAGTTGGTAGAAAAATGGCCCTGGTGATAGCTACATGATCATAGAGCCAAGGTGCCATCGCCAACCATGTCCTCCCAGACATAAAGACTTGCACACACTGTGATTAAGAGACTTTGACGCTGGAGATGGGGGTGTGCATACACCTTTACTCCCAGCACTTGGGAGGCAGCAGGAAGATCTCCGAGTTCAAGGTCAGTCTGGTGAACATAGTGTGTTCCAAGACAGCCAGAGCTATAGAGAGAAACCCTGTCTCGAAAAACCAAAACCACAACAAGGGAGGGAGGGAGGGAGGGAGGGAGGGAGGGAGGGAGGGAGGGAGGGAGGGAGGGAGGGAGGGAGGGAGGGAGGGAGCTGGTTGGCTTTGGTGTTGGGGATGAGTCACAGTTTGAGCATTCACAAAATTTAAGCTGTAGTCAGTCAAGGCCCTGGTGGCCATCACAGCAAAGCTGTGGGTGTAAAGGCAAACATGAAGTTATACATACATACATACATACATACATACATACATACATACATACATGCATATGTTTATGTATATGAAAAAGAAAACTGAGAACTTAGATTTAAGTGATAAACCACAAGAGTATCTAAGCTAGAAAAGCAGAGAATCAGGAAAGAACATGATGTCTGTATCAAACTGCCATCTTTATGGGCCAAAAATAGTCAAATACCCTTAAGTTTTCCAAGTTCAGATGAATAACTAGGGCAGCATTTCATATCGAGGACGCCATCATGAAGCAAATGACTCAGTGTGACTCCACTGGAGAGTAGCAGAAGAAACAAGTCTGAGACTCAATTCCAAGGACAAACTGTGTCACACCGGATACGGAGTAGGAAGTGGAGATGTGCACAGAGAAGGGGGACACCCTCCAGAGAGATTTCCATACAGGATGGTCCTAAAGACCGTTTCAAATATCTTGTAAGATCTTGCTTACCACAAGTGTGTTCTAGTGGTTGGTTTCATCTGTCATAATAGAGAAGGCAGGGGAGATATGAACAGGGTCTGCCCCGAAAGAGGACAGGACAAGGCAAATTTAGAAGGCAAAGAAAGATCTTCAGTCCACCCTCTGCAGAACCCAGAAATGTGCCTTGGTCACAGCAGATCCCAACAAACGCCTGCAAGCAGGAATAATGAGCCCTGTAAGCAACTGTGCAGCGCCACGTGCTGTGTGGCAGAAGCATTTACAGCACGGCTGACAGGCTCCTGGAGAAGCCTCCGGGAGAGAAGGGGCTGACACCGGCTGGGACTGACGGGCACTGGTAGGCAGTCTGGGGCAGCAGTGCATAGGAACTCCAGGGCTGGAGGCAATGAGCTCAGCTAGGAGAGGCTGGGTGATGCGGGCAGTGAGGAAAGGGGCCATGAAGACTGGGGAGTTCAGGCTTCCCTGGAATTGCTCACAGATTTAACATCAGCTGAAAGATGGGGTGGACGGCCAACCTCAGGAGACTTGGGATGGCAAGGAAGTGAGGGGGCAGCAGGAGGGCGGGCGGGCACTTCCGTGGCCTTTCACACCCTCCAGTCTCTCCCCGTGTGCTGGTCTTCTCCACTCTCACTAGAGGGAGAGCCAATGAGAACTACCATTTGGATTAGACTAAATGGGAACATGTTTGAAACAGCATATCCAGGCAAAAACAAATAAATAAAATCTGAGTTTAAGCTGTTGTTGCTTCAGCTTTTCTGTTTCTTAGACAAGGTTTTGCTATATTTCACTCTTAATGGATTATAGCCCACAAAAAAAAAGTTGGTTTATTAAAACCAACCTTTCACCATAGTCCTCTACCTCACACTGTTAGATAACATCACCATGGCATTCTGTCTGTAATGGAACCACCCTCAGCTCCCATGTGAGAAGGGCAACAGCAGAGTACGTGTAAAAAGAGCTTAGGTGTGGGACTGTGGCATTTCAGAGTGGGGAGAAGTGATCCACCCAGGGTACAGGCAGTATGGGAGGATTGTCTGGAAGGACTTAAAAATAGCAACAAGAAAGAGCCTGCTTTTTATTACCCTGCACCTGCAATCCTAAACAATTATGACTCCTGCCTGCTGGGGCTGACAGCTCAAGTAGGAGAGTGTGTCCTGGTCCACCATTAGTGCTCAGGGTCTTATTAAACTCTTAACACTACAACAGGAAGCAGAGGCTTGGGGA